>NC_134357.1:259854320-260472026 GCF_048569485.1 Anomaloglossus baeobatrachus
TGCTGACGCCGGCCCTGACCTAGTGGTCAAAATAGCAAAGAAACCTTGCCCCCAGAGGTTTTATCATAAATTTATGATAAAACCTCTGGGGGCCAGGTTTCTTTGAGCCTCCTGTATTATTGGATAGAGATTGATAATATGGCAAAATTCCTGCTTTTTCACATTAATGGATTTTGCTGTTTGCTGTTTTGACCACTAGGTCACTGGGTTATCCTGACCTAAGTAATTGATTGGTCTCTAATGTGTTTCTAAACAGCTTAATTGTGGATATTTATGATAAAATCTCTGGAATATTTATTATTATATAATAGGAGGACTTTAGTTTGGATTGATTTCTGTATATTTTTGGTGTTTTTTAAGAAAATGTACAGTGGAACCTCGCTTAACGAGTAACCCAGTTAGCGAGTATTTCGCCTAACGAGCAAGGCTGTAAATTTGTAACTCGGTTTACGAGAAAGCTTTGCTGTACAAGCAAATACTCACCGCACACACTTCCGGTTCCGTACATCCATTGCTCTCTAACCCACTCAGTCCACTCAGTTTGCAGTCCACACAAACACACACATGCACGCAGAAACACACACAAACATGCACGCACGCGCACACACACATATTATGCTCACCTTACCTTTCATTTCCTCGCCGGCTTCCTGGAACTTGCATGTATCGGGTAACCAAGGCGACCGATGCCGGACCTTCAGCTCCCAGCGCGCTGACGTCAAAGGCAGTAGCCGCTAGCCTCTGGCCAGCGTGCTGCTTTTGAGTAGCAGCTAACAGTGGAAGGTCCTCCCTCCACAGGATGTGTATCTGGTAACCATCGCGATGAAGAAAGAACTTCTTCTGTCAGGCGCTACTCAAAGGCAGCGCGCTGGCCAATCAGAGGCAAGCAGTTCCTGCCTTTGACGTCAGCGTGCTGAGTGCGGAAGGTCCGGCATCAGTCACCTTGGTTACCCGATACATGTCTTGTACGGGCGAACTGCAAGTTCCAGGAGACCGGCGAGGGAACGGAAGGTAAGGTGAGCATAATCTGTGTTTGTGCGTGTTTGTGCGTGTTTGTGCATGTTTGTGCGTGTTTGTTCGTGTTTGTACGTGTGTGGAATGGCACAATAGGGCACCAGGATGGGACATTTAACAAGTTGTGGAACGAATTGTCTGCATTGTAATGATTTCCTATGGGAAATCTTGCTTTGCTGAACGAGTAACTTGGTTAACAAGCACACTCCCAGAACGGATTGTTCTCGTTAACCAAGGATCCACTGTATGTTTTTTATGTTTTTTGTATGTGTTTTTTTAAAATTTATACACAAATAAAACTGGTATTATATTTTCAAAAAATATTTGAGTGAGTGCCATTTTTGGTCAAGCACTTTCCTCTTAAATTAATTTATGTCTTTGGGATAAGTCATCAGCATCAGATTGGTAATAGTGGGACAACCCACACTATCATTGATCAGCTGCTCCCAGTGGTGTATGTGATCAGTTGCGCAGGACAGCTCTGCTGTGCAGCTCCACAACTGATCACTTCCAGCCGCTGCCAGCACTAGGAACAGTTAAGTGTCACACCCCCATCGATCTGACATGGATTACCTATCCAATAGGCCACCGATATAAAAGTACAGGACTACCCTTTTGAATTTAGAGTTTATTTTATTTTAGGATCTGAGCAAAGGTCTACATCAATTTCCAGGTCTCCTCTGGGGTCTGACTGCTCCCCTGGTCATATTCTGCACTTTTTACTTATGCAAGTTTTAGTTTGGGTGGTACTATTTGTTTATGTGTTTTCTACCTTCTCCCCCCAGATTTCATCCCTGAAAGCTGCCATTGGAAGCAGAACTTCAGAGCGGAAGGACAACCACTAGCAGTGGAGTTGAGCATGTTAGTGTGGACATATTTTTAGTTGGATGTAAAAGTTATTCAGTTTGGAACCAATAAAAAACATTTTTTTTTTCAACTAGCCATTTATTTGTGTAAAATGCTTTTTCTGACCTGCTCCACCAAGCTAACCACCCTGAGAAAACTACTGACAAAAAGCTTCCCGGAATCACTGAAGGTAAGACCATGATATGGGATGGCGTATACATCTAGCTTGGACTAATCCACTTTTTCTGATCCATTATGTAGGTACATGGAGCGGTACATCATATAATCCACAATAACCCCTTCCGGCTTCAAGTGCTTGTGGACAAATGGCCAGAATTTACTTCTGTGATATGTCGCCCTGCCCTGGAAGTGAGTGGACACACAATTGACCCATCAAAACAGAAATTAGGGCTTTGTTTACATTGAGTATCTGCAGATCAGATTTGTTTCCTCATAGGTCTGTTATTACTACTTACATTTTTTTTTTTTCTAGGACATGACAGACGCCTTGGACCATTACTATAACACTTATTTTCTCTTCAGTAAAGATCCACAGAACCTCAGCCAAATGCTCGAAGAACCCAGTGCTATAAACTGGAAGCAGAAGTTACAGATACAAGGTAATAATATTGATCTCAAAGGGTTAATCACAAATGTAAACATGAATAAATCTGATGTTGAACGTGCGCATTTCTACTGCATTCAAAATTGGGCTACACAGCCTGCGTTGATGGGGGGGTCTCAGTAGTCTGCTCCCAGTGATCAGCAAGTTATTCCCTGTGTTAGAACTAGGGAATAACTTATTTTTTAGGAATAACTCTTTGATGGGAATCTGTCAGCAGTAGAGATGAGCGAACCGGTCGCGGTTCGGCTCGAGGTCGGTTCGCCGAACGGGGATCCCGTTCGAGTTCGGTTCGTCGAACGTTCGACGAACCAAACTCGAACCTATAGGCTATAATGGGAGGCAATCACAAACACATAAAAATGCATTATAAATGTATACAAACAGTTAATAAACATTGCCATAACACTTACCGGTCCTCGCGATCCCTTCTGCACTCTGTCTCCTGCCACTATTCCATCCGATGATCGCTGAATCCTCCCGGTGACGGCACTGCCAGCAGAGATGCAGGACCTATCGTGACGTCAAAATAGCCATGTGACCAGTCACGTGGCTATTATCTCATTGGCTACAGACTGGTCACATGACTATGATGCGTCATGTAGGACCTGCGAGTGCATCTCTCCGGTACACGGTGCACATATGTGTATCGCCGTGTACCGGCGACATGCTCTAGCACACGGTCGACTCCCCGTTCCGTTATGGACCAGCTGACACAGCCGGTCATTAACGGATATCACCGTTGCCATAGCAACGCAGTTACCGGTGACGTCACCGCTAACCGCGGCTCCGAGAGCACCGTTGCTATGGTAACGCGTCTGTCAGCATTACCGCTGTTACCGCTGACAGCCAGCACTGATCACTCACGGAGTGAAGGCTGCACGCTGCTTCCCGATTGTAGTGAGGATTGTAGTGAGGATGAGGTTCCCCAGCCCCAAGTGATGAGCTGGTGAACCTCATCCTCACTACAATCGTCACTACTACTACACTAGTGAGGATTGTAGTGAGGATGAGGTTCCCCAGCCCCAAGTGATGAGCTGGTGAACCTCATCCTCACTACAATCGTCACTACTACTACACTAGTGAGGATTGTAGTGAGGATGAGGTTCCCCAGCCCCAAGTGATGAGCTGGTGAACCTCATCTTCACTACAATCGTCACTACTACTACACTAGTGAGGATTGTAGTGAGGATGAGGTTCCCCAGCCCCAAGTGATGAGCTGGGGAACCTCATCCTCACTACAATCGTCACTACTACTACACTAGAAAGAAAGAAGACAGAAGAGCAGGATCGTGGAGGGCTGACAGGGGGTAATAAAGATGGAGTCTCTAATGTGTCTGTGTATTTATTTCTATTAAAGTATTTTTTCTCTGTGTGGTGTTTTTTTTTAACCCTTTATTGGAGATTCTTAATGGCCGGGTCAAACGTGCCTGACATTAAGAATCTCTGGCTTAATACTGGCTAGTAAAACAAAGCCAGTATTAACTCATGATTACCCAACAAGCCACCCGGCTCCAGGGCTGTTGGAAGAGTTGGATACAGCGCCAGATGATGGCGCTTCTATGAGAGCGCCATTTTCTGGGACGGCTGCGGACTGAAATCCGCAGCAGAGGCGCCCAGAAACCTCGGGCTAACCTGTGCTGCGGATTCCAATCCCCAGCTGCCTAGTTGTACCCGGCTGGACACAAAAATGGGGCGAAGCCCACGTCATTTGTTTTTTAATTATTTCATGAAATAAGTGAAATAATTAAAAAAAAAACGGGCTTCCCTATATTTTTGGTTCCCAGCCGGGTACAAATAGGCAACTGGGGGTTGGAGGCAGCCCGTGGCTGCCTGCTGTACCTGGCTAGCATACAAAAATATGGCGAAGCCCACGTCATTTTTTTGGTGGGCAAAAAAATTCTGCATACAGTCCTGGATGGAGTATGCTGAGCCTTGTAGTTTTGCAGCTGCTGTCTGCTCTTCTCCATACAGACAGACAGCAGCTGCAGAACTACAAGGCTCAGCATACTCCATCCAGGACTGTATGCAGAAGTTTTTTGCCCCCTGAAAAAATTATGTGGGCTTCGCCATATTTTTGTATGCTAGCCAGGTACAGCAGGCAGGTACGGCTGCCCCCAACCCCCAGTTGCCTATTTGTACCTGGCTGGGAACCAAAAATAAAGGGAAGTCCTTTTTTTATTATTTCATGAATTTCATGAAATAATTAGAAAACAAATGACGTAGGCTTCGCCCCATTTCTGTGTCCAGCCAGGTACAACTAGGCAGCTGGAGATTGGAATCCGCAGCACAGGTTGGCCTGAGCTTTCTGGGCCCCACTGCTGCGAATTGCAGTCTGCAGCCGCCTCAGAAAATGGCATTTTCATAGAAGCGCCATCTTCTGGCGCTGTATCCAACTCTTCCAGCACCTGCCTGCTATACCTGGCTAGCATACAAAAATATAGCGAAGCTCACGTCCTTTTTTTGTAGTTTTTTGGCAAAAAAAATAAAAAATGCTTCCCTGGATTTTCCATTGCCAGTGAAGGTAACACCAAGCAGTGGGGGTTAGCAGCCAGTAGCTGCTTGGATTACCCTTAGCTAGCAATACAAAAAATGCAGCGGGAGCCCATATATATTTTTTTTAATTATTTATTTAAATAACTAAAAATAAAATGGGCTTCCCTGTATTTTGATTGCTGGACATCACAGTGCTGTAAAAATAAATCTTTAAAAAAATGACGTAGCGCTCCGCGGTATTTTTGATTCTCAGCGCAGATAAAGCAGACAGCTATGGGTTGCCACCCCCATCTGCCTGCCGTTACCTTGGTTGGCAATCAAAATACAGGGAAGCCCATTAATTTTTTCTATTTAAAAAATAGTTAAAAAAAAATGATGTTGGGTCCCCCCATTTTTGATAGCCAGCTAGGGTAAAGCAGACGGCTGTAGCCTGAAAACCACAGCTGGCAGCTTTACCGTGGTTGGGGATCCAATGTGGAGGTCCCCTCAGGCTCTTTTTTATAATTATTTTATAAATATTAATAATTACACAATAAAAGTAGGGTCCCCCCCAAATTGGATCACCAGCCAAGGTAAAGCGGACAGCTGTGGTCTGGTATTCTCAGGGTGGGAAGGTCCATAGTTATTGGGCCTTCACAGCCTAAAAATAGCAGGCCGCAGGCACCCCAGACGTGGCGCATCCACTAGATGCGCCAATCCTGGCGCTTCACCCCAGCTCATCCCGTGCCCTGGTGCAGTGTCAAACGGGGTAATAAATCGGGTTGATACTAGCTGTAAAGTAACCTGAGATCAAGCCCAGCAGTTTGTGATGTCATGGCGTCTATTAGATACCCAACATCATAAACTGTCAGTACTAACAAAAAAAAAACAATCGACAAAAGAAATTTATTTGAAAAAACAGTCCCCAAAACATTTCCTCTTTCACCAATTTATTGTAAGAAAAAAAATAAAGGGGTCCCACGACGACTCTGGACCGTCTAGAATATGGGGGGGAGACACTCAGGGAACGTATCCCCCATTTTCTAGGAGTGCGGACCCTTCATGTGAGGAGTGTGGGTGCAATGAATCTGCACTCACTCTCCCCGGGTCCACAGCAGCAGAGTCCATGTCGTAATGGTTGCTACCAAAGCTGCAATGCCCTGCTCATGAGGTAAGGGCATGCCTAATCAGGAGAACTACTGTAGAGGAAGCTCTGCTCACTGGTATATAGGTGCTCAGAGGTAATAATAGATAAAATTAGTGAGTAACCTCGGCACTCTAAATCTCCCAGACTAAGTCAGTAAGTCACAACGGATAGTAATGCAAAATCACTCTTTATTGGTCCGTATTAAGAAAAACAAATTTTCATAAGCATATATGTTTTTGTCCAAAACAAGTTACAAATGACGTTTCGGCCTGAGCCTTCGTCAGATTGGACTTATCTGCATGTAATCATGAAAAATGACAATAATCAGTATCACATAAGAGTGAGAGAACAATAACATAAACTCGAACAATGTAGAGGTACAATTGGGATGCAGCAAAAAAATTGCAACACAGCAAGAAATGAAACACATGATACAAATGTCATAATACAGTACAAGGACAATATAGTAATGACAAATATGGGGTCAGAGTAGGCTTAGACAGCTCTGGTACGAAAGAGATGTCAATCATAAAGTAACATGTGCAGTAGGTGTAGAGCTACAGTATGCATGGCAGAGCTAATGGGTAGACCGACCATAGAAAAAGAACGGAGAAAAAGTGGAGAAAAAGTGGAGAAAAAATGGAGAAAAGAATGGAGAAAAAGTGGAGAAAAAGTGGAGAAAAAAATGGAGAAAAAGTGGAGAAAAAGTGGAGAAAAAGTGGAGAAAAAATGGAGAAAAAAATGGAGAAAAAAATGGAGAAAAAGTGGAGAAAGAGTGGAGAAAAAGTGGAGAAAAAGTGGAGAAAAAATGGAGAAATAAATGGAGAAAAAGTGGAGAAAAAGTGGAGAAAAAGTGGAGAAAAAGTGGAGAAAAAAATGGAGAAAAAGTGGAGAAAAAGTGGAGAAAAAGTGGAGAAAAAGTGGAGAAAAAGTGGAGAAAAAGTGGAGAAAAAATGGAGAAAAAGTGGAGAAAAAATGGAGAAAAAGTGGAGAAAAAGTGGAGAAAAAGTGGAGAAAAGGTGGAGAAAAAGTGGAGAAAAAGTGGAGAAAAAGTGGAGAAAAAGTGGAGAAAAAGTGGAGAAAAAGTGGAGAAAAAATGGAGAAAAAAATGTAGAAAAAGTGGAGAAAAAGTGGAGAAAAAGTGGAGAAAAAGTGGAGAAAAAATGGAGAAAAAAATGTAGAAAAAGTGGAGAAAAAATGGAGAAAAAGTGGAGAAAAAGTGGAGCACCCTTTGGTGCCTTTCATGTGGCACTAAGGGGTGCTTAGCTTTGTATTTAGCCAAAAAAATGAAAAAAAGTTTTGTAGCCAGCTAGGGTAAAGCAGACGGCTGCAGCCTGCAGACCACAGCTGGCAACCTCACCTTGGCTGGTAATCCAAAACTGAGGGCACCCCACGCTGTTATTTTAAATTAAATAAATAATTTAAAAAAAAAACACGTAGGGGTCCCCCAAAATTGGATCACCAGCCAAGGTAGAGCAGACAGCTGGGGCCTGATATTCTCAGACTAGGGAGGTCCATGGTTATTGGACTCTCCCCAGCCTAAAAATAGCAGGCCGCAGCCGCCCCAGAAGTGGCGCATCCATTAGATGCGCCAATCCTGGTGCTTCGCCCCAGCTCATCCCGCGCCCTGGTGCGGTGGCAAACGGGGTAATATATGGGGTTAATACCAGATGTGTAATGTCACCTGGCATCAAGCCCTGGGGTTGGTGAGGTCAGGCGTCTATCAGATATCCGACATCACCAACCCAGTCAGTAATAAAAAAAATAGACGACAAACACATTTTTATTTGAAAAAACACTCCCCAAAACATTCCCTCTTTAACCAATTTATTAGAATGAAAAACAAATCCAGGTCTGGTGTAATCCAAGGGGTTGCCATGACGATCCACACTGTCCCAGTCAATGAAGAGCAGGATGTTCCCCATTGGCTGGGAGAGCAGCGCAGTGACCTGAGCTAACATCAATGGGTCAGCCCAGGTCACTGCAGGGCATGACAAGTGCTGCTGTCAGCGAGGTACATTACCTGCGCTGATCTCCAGCACACTGACAGCCCCTGTCACTGAGTTCAATGACCGCCGCCTTCACACCAAGTATCGCGAGAGGCCCGTGACGTCACCGCTAGTCAGTCTCGGGTCGGAAGCGAGAGAAGGTGATGTGACAAGCGGCGGCCATGGAGGACAGTGACAGCGCTGAGGTCGGGATGGCGGGACTTCATCACCGCAGGTAAGCCGAGCGGGACCATGTGTGTGTGTGTGTGTGTGTGTGTGTGTGTGTGTGTGTGTGTGTGTGTACGTGTGTACGTGTGTACAATACATGCCACGGGCAGGAGGGGGCGGAGCGAGCTGAGCGGGGAAGTGTGGGCTTCCTGCACGTAACTAGGATAAACATCGGGTTACTAACCAAAGCGCTTTGGTTAGATACCCGATGTTTATCTTGGTTCCCAGCTTCTGGCAGGCTGCCAGCGATGGCTCCTGCACACTGTAGCTGTAAAAAGCCCTGCTTTTTGCTGCTAGAACCGTTCTCGAACGTATCTAGAACTATCGAGCTTTTGCAAAAAGCTCGAGTTCTAGTTCGATCTCGAACAGCCCCCAAAATCACTCGAGCCTAGAACTGGAGAACCTCGAACCTAGAACCGCGCTCAACTCTAGTCAGCAGGCTTTTGCTGTGTAATCCGAGAGCAGCATAATGTAAGGTAAGAACCCAGATTCCAGAGATGTGTTACTTACTGGACTTCTTAGTGTAGTTTTGATAGAATCCTTGTTTTTCCCCTGTTTTGTTGTAAATGTAGCAGTAGTCAAATTGCTAAGCGGTGTATAACCCTGAAAACCTCAGGCAGGTAGCTCTCATTGTACACTCTACATTGCAAGCAATCTGCCAATCAGTGCTGGGGGTGGGATTACACAGACAAATCTGACTGGCTTGCACATGACACCTAGTCTGTCAGTGACAATCTCCTGCTGATGAAAGTGTCGCGGGTGGAGGAGGGGACGCCGCGCTCTCCCACTGCTCGGGTCCGGCTGCCGCGGCTGCTGCGGCCTGCTACTGCTCGGTGGCTCGAGCGATGGGCCGGATCCCGGGGACTCGAGCGGCGCTCCTCGCCCGTGAGTGAAAGGGGATTGGGTTTTGGGATAGTTTATTGTCCGTGACGCCACCCACGGCTGTGGTGATGGAGTGGACACCCCCGCTGCTCTGTTTGGGGAGCCCGGGAGTGATGGTACGGAGCAGCCAGTTGTTGATTTGCCCCTCCGTGGGTAGGGGTCTTGGTGCTCCCGGGGCCCGGTGATGGTATTGGGATGGTGGACAGGCGGGGGTGGGGCCTGTGGAGGTGCAGGGGCGCAGGGACAGCGCTGTGCCGCACGGCACGGAGGTACTCACTCAGCCAGTAAACACGACACAGTTCTCGGTAAACAAACGGCTGGTTGGATGGGTCCCTCGGACGGTTCACGGTGCTGATGTTCCCTGCAGTTAGCGGTGACGGTCTCTTCCCTGCACCTATGTGAAGTCTCTTGGTAGCGATGGGTCCCCACCGGTTACCCACTCCTCGGCTTCAAGCTGGGCCGAAGGAGCTCTACTTTGCCCGCAGGCGCTGGCCCTGGGAAACTGGTGCCCTGGCGGTGGCGGTGTCTCCCCTTCACGGTCGGGCTGTTGCCTTCAATTGGGACTTGGTTGTTAGGAGACAGAGGTCTCCTTCACTGACGGATTTGGCAAATTATGGCGACTCCTAGCCTTGCCGGGATCCGAAAGGCCCCTGCCCTGGTGCTGACTGTTCTTCGTATACTGCTCCGGTACCGCCGGGTCACCACCCATCCGCGGTCCTTCCAGCAACCTCCGAGCAGTCCCCCTGCAGACTTTCACCGCCATCTGCTGACCTTGCTGTCACTGTCCGGGGCACACACCCGGACCAACTTCAGGCTTTCTTAACTGTTTCTTTTCTGTCGCCACTCTTACTTTCCTCCTTTACCACTTCACTGTTTACTCCTTCTACTTCCTCCTCCTAAACTCATCTGCCTGGTTCTTCCCGCCTCCAGGGCTGTGAACTCCTCGGTGGGCGGAGCCAATCGCCTGGCCCACCCCCTGGTGTGGACATCAGCCCCTGGAGGAAGGCAACAAGGATTTTGGGTTAGCTTGGTGTACCTGCAGGGAATGTGGGGTGCATGTGGTGTTGTGACATGTGACCTCTGGCTTGCCCAGGGCGTCACATTCCCCCTTAGCAAAACGCAGACCGTCCTCGGGCTGCCCGTCCAACACCGGTTTTATTTTCCTTTTGTTTTTCTGAAAAGATAGGAAAACGGTAACATATTTACAATTTATGGCATCATCCCACATCGGGAGGTTCATTTCTTAAATGGTTTCAAACGGTGTACGGTTACGGTTTCCGCTCTCTCCCACCCAAGTAACCTGGCCCTGATGCTGCCCCTAAAACCCAGGCAGCACCCCTTGACCCCAGTCCTGCACCAAGTTACCCGAGCGGGATCTGTCCTTCCCATCCAGAGGGTAGCCACCGGTTCCTGTGGTGGCTGGTCCCCAGCCTGCTCTGCTGTGGGCCCTCCCTCCAACCTGCCTCTCCGGAGGCGGCAATTGCGGAAACGGTAACGGTAGCACAACTTATTTACAAGCAACTAGCGTCTGTGGTTGCCCTGCAAGTTCACGGGCTTGTCCATGAGCAGTTCCTCATGCAGAACTTCTCAAACGGTCCCCACGGGGACAACGGTGCCGGCAACGGCCGGTTGCAAATCACGGTAAATCAGATGACTGTTCGGTTCCATTTACTTATCATCACTTTAAACTTTCAAACTAACACACTGGTGGTCCCAACGGGGACGGTGCAACGGTGCTCCGCTGCCGTTATTCCGAGTCCTCAACATCACCTGAGGGAGGGGGCGCAGCGCTCACACGGGACTCCTGGCTGCCCCTTAGCTTAGCGTCCAGCGCGAACCACCCCCTCTCCCCACAGTGCCGGTTGTACTGCACGATGTCGCCCGGCATCAAGTTACGACCGGGATGCTCCTCAGGCAGGTGGGCATTCACATCCCGCCGGGCTACAAACACTTCGGCCTCCAGGCCCGGTTCGTAGATGAACCCATAGCCCCGGCGGACATCAAACCGCCTCTCCTGCCCTTCGTACAGTGGGCCCTGGACACGGAACGTTGCCTGACGGAGGTTCTCCTTTTCCCGGATTGCACGGGCCACCAGCTCCGCTTTCTTCCTCTCCCTCTCACCGATCTCCGGGCCCAACGGTACCGGCTCCCTGTCCCAGTACGGCGCTGCTGCGAGCTCCGGCGCACGGGTCGGGCCCCGCAAGACCTGTCTGACATTGCCCACTGCTGGTACTCTGGGCGACAGGTCACGCGGTAACGTGGCCTTAGACGCTGCCTTGCATCGGCAACCCGGCGCAACCTCAGCCGAGGTGTGGGGGATGGGCACAGGGGCTTTCCGCAGTTGGGCCTTCGGCACGGAGCGGGTCATTGGCTCCGGCTCGGGGACTTTCTTGGAAGACGCCTCTGGTTCGGTTTTCGGAGCCTTCCAGGGCAACACCTCCGGTCGACTACGGGCTCCGGCTACAGGTCGGCCCGCCTGGGCGGGCATGCTGGGTATCGCTACCGGTTGCGGTCGTAGCGGGCCTAATGGCGGGGTCACGACTCCCGAGACGGGCGGCAAGGGAGACAGCGGGGGGAGAGGGCTTGGACCGGGTCCCGCAGCCGCGATGACCGGCCCTTCAAGGGCATCGGGGCGTGGGTCACTCACCCTCCCTTCCTCCGCCTCCTTCTCGCGTCTCCGCACGGTTGCTATAACGTCCGCCATGTCGGTCTCCCACTCCTCCATGAGGAGCTGCATCTTGACCTGCAGCCTTTGGTAGAGCTGCGCGGTCCGGATCTCCACCCACGCCGCGGTTCCAGGCGCGGGGGCTACGGTGTTGCGGGACGGCATCCACATGCTGCTGGCGGCTTCTCCCAGGAACAAGATGTCCGCAGAGTCCTGGCGTCCCTGCTTTTATAGCTGTGTTCACATGCAGCCAGCCGCCATCGCGTCCCCCTTTAGCTTCTTTCCGGCCCCTCCTCTATTGGGGCGGGGTTTTGGTCTTCGCGCCTCTGCTACTCGAGAAGACGCTCGAGCGGGAACTTTTCGCGCCAAAGATGGCGACTTCTGAAATTTTTCAGCCGGATACCTCCGGCGGTCACAAGGGGCACCTCTACCCAACGGCAGAGCGGTAAGATCCTGTTCGTGACGCCAAGTTGTCGCGGGCGGAGGAGGGGACGCCGCGCTCTCCCACTGCTCGGGTCCGGCTGCCGCGGCTGCTGCGGCCTCCTGCTGCTCGGTGGCTCGAGCGATGGGCTGGATCCCGGGGACTCGAGCAGCGCTCCTCGCCCGTGAGTGAAAGGGGATTGGGTTTTGGGATAGTTTATTGTCCGTGACGCCACCCACGGCTGTGGTGATTGAGTGGACACCACCGCTGCTCTGTTTGGGGAGCCCGGGAGTGATGGTACGGAGCAGCCAGTTGTTGATTTGCCCCTCCATGGGTAGGGGTCTTGGTGCTCCCGGGGCCCGGTGATGGGATTGGGATGGTGGACAGGCGGGGATGGGGCCTGTGGAGGTGCAGGGACGCAGGGGCAGCGCAGTGCCGCACGGCACGGAGGTACTCACTCAGCCAGTAAACACGACACAGTTCTCGGTAAACAAACGGCTGGTTGGACGGGTCCCTCGGACGGTTCATGGTGCTGATGTTCCCTGCAGTTAGCGGTGACGGTCTCTTCCCTGCACCTATGTAAAGTCTCTTGGTAGCGATGGGTCCCCACCGGTTACCCACTCCTCGGCTTCAAGCTGGGCCGAAGGAGCTCTACTTTGCCCGCAGGCGCTGGCCCTGGGAAACTGGTGCCCTGGCGGTGGCGGTGTCTCCCCTTCACGGTCGGGCTGTTGCCTTCAATCGGAACTTGGTTGTTAGGAGACAGAGGTCCCCTTCACTGACGGATTTGGCAAATTATGGCGACTCCTAGCCTTGCCGGGATCCGAAAGGCCCCTGCCCTGGTGCTGACTGTTCTTCGTATACTGCTCCGGTACCGCCGGGTCACCACCCGTCCGCGGTCCTTCCAGCAACCTCCGAGCAGTCCCCCTGCAGACTTTCACCGCCGTCTGCTGACCTTGCTGTCACTGTCCGGGGCACACAGACGGACCAACTTCAGGCTTTCTTAACTGTTTCTTTTCTGTCGCCACTCTTACTTTCCTCCTTTACCACTTCACTGTTTATTCCTTCTACTTCCTCCTCCTAAACTCATCTGCCTGGTTCTTCCCGCCTCCAGGGCTGTGAACTCCTCGGTGGGCGGAGCCAACCGCCTGGCCCACCCCCTGGTGTGGACATCTGCCCCTGGAGGAAGGCAACAAGGATTTTGGGTTAGCTTGGTGTACCTGCAGGGAATGTGGGGTGCATATGGTGTTGTGACCTGTGACCCCTGGCTTGCCCAGGGCGTCACAAAAGCTGCAGCGCACAGCCCAGTAAGTGACACATCCTTGGAATCAGGCTCTGCCCGACATTATGCTGCTCTCAGAATAAATAGCAAAAACCTGATAACTAATTAGCTTTACCTCATCTACATCAATTTCTAGAATCATAGAATGGTAGAGTTGGAATGGACCTCCTGGGTCATCTAGTCCAACCCCCAGCTCAAAGCAGGATTCACTAAATCATCCCATACAGATGTCCATACAACCTCTTTTTAAAGACTTCCATTGAAGGAGAACTCACAACCTCTCGCGGCAGCCTGTTCCACTCATTGATCACCCTCACTGTCAAAAAGTTTTTTCTAATATCTAATCTGTGTCCCCTCCCCATCAGTTTCATCCCATTGCTTCTAGTCTTTCCTTGTGAAAATGAGAATAAAACTGATCCCTCTACATTGTGACAGCCTTTAAGATATTTGTAGACAGCTATTAGATCTCGTCTCAGTCTTCTCTTTTGCAAGCTAAACAATCCTAAATCTTGTAACTGTTCCTCATAGGACATGGTTTGCAGACCATTCACCATTCTCTGAACTTGCTCCAGTTTGTTGGTGTCTTTTTTAAAATATGGTGCTCAGTGTGACTCCCTGGCAAAACCAGGGTGTCACAGACCTGCAGAAATCCAGCAAAGAGCAGGTCATTCTCCTCCTTGGTAACCTGATCCCACACCAGTGCAGCAGGACAGACACCCCCCCCCCAGTGTAAGAGCAAAACAGAGCAGCAGGGGAGGGGCTGGAGCAGAGTGTGTGGGGAGAGGGAGAGGAGAGGAGCTCAGAGTTGTAGCTCCCGGGCTGCTACAGAAGCGTGCTCCAAAAGGGCCGGGACAGGCTGTTAGTGAGCAAGGGACTTGAGGTGACCGGGGCAGTGTAGTGGCCCGCCGGTGTGGAAAGAGATCCCGGATCACTGCAGGGGAGTGGACTCCCCGTTCCCGGCTGAGGAGGAAAGAAAGAGAAAGAGTGGAGAAAGAGGCACCTGGCTGCAGGGAAAGAACAGGGGCTGCTGCACCGTGTGTGGGACTTCAACACCCTCCGTACCGAAGGCTGCGGACACTGGCAATTTCTGGATAATTGCTGACTCCGTGTCAATTTCCTTGCAAAGCGAACTGTGAGTAACAACATCCCCCGGTCCAACTGGGCGCACAGCTCTCAGACGGCCTCCATCTCCTCCCTGCACCACCTCACCGGGGTCCCGCGACACCAACACCCTACCCGTGGAGGGAAATCACCACCTTGCTGCCCACCACCATCCCCGGGATCCATTAACCGGCAGCGGCGGTGCTCCGTTAGCTCACCGCATACCACGGGTGGCGTCACGGACAATCTCCCTTACCTAATCCCCTTCTTACTGTGGAGCCTGGGATCACAGACTGGGTCACGCCACCGTGATACCCACAGAAGTGACCCCGTGGCCCGGATCTGAGTACCCCTTGTCCCTGGGCGACACACTCAGAACTGGACACAATATTCCAGATGAGGTATGACCAAAGAGGAGTAAAGGGGATAATGACTTCACGTGATCTAGACTGTATGCTTCTGTTAATACATCCTAGAATGGTGTTTGCCTTTTTTCCTGTTGCATCACACTGTTGACTCATGTTCAGTCTGTGATCTATTAGTATACCTAAAGGGGCACTTTACACGCAGCGACATCGCTAGCGATGTCGCTCGTGAAAGCACTCGCCCCTGTCGTTTGTGCGATACGGGCAAATCGCTGCCCATGGTGGACAAAAACGCTAGTACCCGTCACACATACTTACCTTCCTAATGACGTCGCTGTGGCCGATGAACAGCCTCTTTTCTAAAGGGGCGGTTCATGCGGCGTCACAGCAACGTCACACGGCAGGCGTCCAATAGAAGCAGAGGGACGGAGAGCAGCCGCATGAAAGTAACGCCCACCTCGTTGCCGGAGGACGCAGGTACTGTGTTGTTCGTCGTTCCTGGTGTGTCGCACGTAATGATGTGTGCTGCCTCAAGAACGACGAACAACCTGTGTCCAGCACCAGCAACGATATTTGGGAAATGGACGACGTGTCAACAATCAACGATTTGGTGAGTATTTTGCATTGTTAGCGGTCGCTCGTACGTGTCACACGCAACGACGTCGCTATCGAGGCCGGATGTGTATCACGAATTCCGTGACTCCCAACGACATCTTGTTAGCGATGTCGTTGCGTGTAACGGGGCCTTTAGTCTTTTTCACACATGCTGTTGGATAGCTCTATTCTTCCCATGCTGTATATGTTCTTTTCATTATTCTTGCCAAGATGTATGACTTTGCATTTCTCCCTGTTAAAAAATATTCTAATAGTTGCTGCCCACTGTTCCAGTTTATTTAGATCTTGTTGAATCCTCTCTCTCTTCTCTACACCGTGTGCAGAATTATTAGGCAAGTTGTATTGTAGAGGATTTTTTTTATTATTGATCAACAACTATGTTCTCAATCAACCCAAAAGACTCATAAATATCAAAGCTTAATATTTTTGGTAGTTGGAGTGGTTTTTTTTTTAGATTTGGCTATCTTAGGAGGATATCTGTTTGTGCAGGTAACTATTACTGTGCAGAATTATTAGGCAACTTAATAAAAACCAAATATATTCCCATCTCACTTGTTTATTTTCACCAGACATGCAAAAACAAAACACAAAAAAATTAGTGACCAATATAGCCACCTTTCTTTATGATGACACTCAACAGCCTACCATCCAAAGATTCTGTCAGTTGCTTGATCTGTTTACGATCAACATTGCGTGCAGCAGCCACCACAGCCTCCCAGACACTGTTCCGAGAGGTGTACTTGTGATGCCCTGGCAAAACTAGGTAGTCACAGATAGGAAACACACAGCCAATCTAAAAACCTAGTCACCCCCCACCCTTAGGGAAAGACAGACACACCAGTGGGTGTGACCAGGCGGTTGGACACACCCACCCAGGGGTCTAGACAGCCCGGGGCGGGAAAGCAAGGAGTGCTAGTTGAGTTTTGGAGTGGAGAGGAGTGTGGGCTGGAGCTAAGTGTAGCTCCAGCAGGAAGAAGTTGAAGTTGAACGGTACCAGGGTAGGAGCCCTGGTGCCTTTGGCTAGGAGGCAGATGGTGGTCTCCGTCAGCAGGAGACGGGAAGACGGCTCGGCAGAACCGAGGTGGACTGGGACAGGGTTGTAGCCCGCTGGTACCGACACGGGGAACCGACCCGGAAACCGGAGCAAAGGGGGGTACTCGGACCCTGAAGCCAGGACCGGGAAACGAGCAGCCTGGTTAATTAACCGATTGCGGACAGGACTAGAGGGCCTGTCCCACCCAAAGTCCCTCATAGAAGACAACAGCCCACCGATAGGGGTAAGAGGTCACCGCCAGGGCCCATAGATCCCACGAGCCAGCGTCTGCGGGCACGGCTCCTTAGGCCACATCCAGCCGGGAGCAGACTCCTGAGTTCCAGACTGGGAAGTCCATCTTACACAAAGTCAGTGCAGAGGAAAAGGATAGAGACTACCAGCCCGGGTGGGGGACCCAAATGCAACCGGCCACGGCACCGGCCACCAGCACCTTGGTTTACCAGAGACTTGTGTGATTTATTGACCGTGAGTAATTAAGCATCCCACTTGCCGTCGCTACACCCTGCACCAGACACTGGGCCCCGGGGCAACTATCCCTACCCATGGAGGGGTTAACATCCAGCTACCAATACATCTTCCCCGGGTGCCCCATATCAGCAGCGGTGGTGTCCCAACTCACCACACACCGTGGGTAGCGTCACAAACTTAATACAGCCTAGCCCGTACATCTATGTCGCCCCATTTATTCGGCGTGGCCGCAAGACCCTCGGGTCCGGAGACGCTCGAGCCACGACCCCAGCAGGCCCGGATCTGAGCAGCGCCGGCTGCTGGCACGGGGGCGGCACATACTCTTTCCACTCCCTGTAGATCTCACATTTTATGAGGGACCACAGGTTCTCTATGGGGTTCAGATCAGGTGAACAAAGGGGCGATGTCATTATTTTTTCATCTTTTAGACCTTTACTGGCCAGCCATGCTGTGGAGTAGTTGGATGCATGTGATGGAGCATTGTCCTGTATGAAAATCATGTGTTTCTTGAACGATACCGACTTCTTCCTGTACCACTGTTTGAAGAAGTTGTCTTCCAGAAACTGGCAGTAGGTCTGGGAGTTGAGCTTCACTCCATCCTCAACCCAAAAAGGTCCAACAAGTTAATCTTTGATAATACCAGCCCATACCAGTACCCCACCTCCACCTTGCTGGCGTCTGAGTCGGAGTGGAGCTCTCTGCCCTTTACTGATCCAGCCTGTGGCCCATCCATCTGGCCCATCAAGAGTCACTCTCATTTCATCAGTCCATAAAACCTTTGAAAAATCAGTCTTAAGATATTTCTTGGCCCAGTCTTGACCTTTATTCTTATGTTTCTTGTTCAAAGGTGGTGATTTTCAGCTTTCCTTACCTTGGCCATGTCCCTGAGTATGGTACACCTTGTGCTTTTTGATACTCCAGCAACATTGCAGCTCTGAAATATGGCCAAACTGGTGGCAAATGGCATCTTGGCAGCTTCACACTCGATTTTCCTCAATTCATGGGCAGTTATTTTGCGCCTTTTTTGCCCAAAACACTTCTTGCGACCCTTTTGGCTATGTGCCATAAAACGCTTGATTGTTTGGTGATCACGCTTCAAAGGTTTGGCAATTTCAAGACTGCTGCATTCCTCTGCAAGACATCTCACAATTTTAGACTTTTCAGAGCTCGTCAAATCTCTCTTCTGACCCATTTTGCCAAAGGAAAGGAAGTTGTCTAATAATTAAGCACACCTTATATAGGGTGTTGATGTCATTACACCACACCCCTCCTCATTAGAGATGCACATCACCTGATTTACTTAATTGGTAGTTGGCTCTCAAGCCTATACAGCTTGGAGGAGGACAAAATGTATAAAAAGTATCATGTGATCAAAATACTCATTTGCCTAATAATTCTGCACACAGTGTATGTAAATTTATTTTAAAAAAAAGTACAGATATTTGGTATTTCCACGTCCGTAACAACCCAATTTATAAAACAATGACACTAGTTAACCCCTTCCTTGAATACAGTAAATAAAATAAATAAAAAAATGTTTAAAAAACTATGTCTTTTCATGATACAGTTGACAAAATTAGTGGACTAAAACGTGACCAAAAGTCATATGTAAACCTGTTACCGTGAAAACATCTTGTCCAGCAAAAAAAACAAGCCGCCATACAGTTTCGTAAAAAATAAAAAAAATTATAGCTCTCAGAATACAGCAATGCAGAAACAATTTTCTTTTCTATAAAATTCTATTTATGGTATAAAAATGGCAAAACATAAAAAACCTATATAAATGTGGTATCGCTGTAATCGTACTGACCCGAATAATAAAGCTGTCTTATCCCTTTTATGGCATGGTGAACGACGTAAAAAAAAAACAAAACACAAAAAAACTATTCCTGAATTTCTGTTTCTTCATGATTCTGCCTCATAAAAAAAGAATAGAAAGCAATAAAAAAATATTATGTGGCCCAAAATGGTACCAATAAAAACCTCAAACTCATCCTGCAAAACAACATCCCTCACATGACTCTTTTGGCAGAAAATAAAAAAAAGCTGTGGCCTTCAAACTTCAATAATGGAAAAAATCTTTATTTTGTAAAAGAAAAAAAGCCTTTTTAGCGTGATAGCAGCCAAACCTAAAAAAAAATATATAAATTGGGTATCGCTGTAATTTTACTGACCAGACAAATAAAGCCGCTTAATCACTTACACTGCAAAGTAACCTTATAACCTCCTAAAAACCTAAAAAAATAAGGTTTCAAAAATTGTGACAATGTAAAGTAGACATGTGGGAAATGTTATTTATTAACTATTTTGGGTGACATAACGAATGACAAATTCAAAGTTTGAAAATTGTAAAATTTTTGTAAAATTTGGACAAACCGCCAATTTTTTCCCAAATAAACAAAAAAAAAAAAAAAAAAAAAAAAATCGGTCTAAATTTACCACTATCATGAAGTACAAAATGTCACGAAAAAACAATGTCACAATTACTGGGATTCGTTGAAGTGTTCCTGAGTTATTAACTCATAAAGTGACACTGATCAGAATTGAAAAATTGGCCAGTTCATAAAGGTGAAAACAGACATTGATAAAGGGGTTAATGTTTGATTTTTTGCTATTCAACATATTGCACATATTTTTTTCCACAATCCCAAATATTTGCCCTGGGCACTGAACCTTAAATGAAAAGTTGATTCGAAAAATCATCAATATATTGAAAAATTTGTCTACAAAATTAAATATAGACAGCACTTCAAAATACAATATTGAAAATTGTAAATTTCCATCCCAGGTATGACAGGAAAAAAACATAGAAGTGACTAAATCAGAGATAGATAAGAGAATGTTACCTTCATTTAAATTCATTAAAATAACAAAAAAGCTTCATGAAAAGTAGGGGACCCAGTTGATATTGATGCCAAAATTAGTAATGGTAAATTTATATATACAGTACAGACCAAACGTTTGGACACACCTTCTCATTCAAAGAGTTTTCTTTATTTTCAGGGCTCTGAAAATTGTAGATTCACATTGAAGGCATCAAACTATGAATTATAACATTTGGAATGAAATACTTAACAAAAAAGTGTGAAACAACTGAAAATATGTCTTATATTCTAGGTTCTTCAAAGTAGCCACATTTTGCTTTCATTGCTACTTTGCACACTCTTGGCATTCTCTTGATGAGCTTCAAGAGGTAGTCACCGGAAATGATTTTCCAACAGTCTTGAAGGAATTCCCAGAGATGCTTAGCACTTGTTGGCCCTTTTGCCTTCACTCTGCGGTCCAGCTCACCCCAAACCATCTTAATTGGGTTCAAGTCTGGTGACTGTGGAGACCAGGTCATCTGGCGTAGCACCCCATCACTCTCCTTCTTAGTCAAATAGCCCTTACACAGCCTGGAGGTGTTGTCCTGTTGAAAAATAAATTATGGTCCAACTAAACGCAAACCGGATGGAATAGCATGCCGCTGCAAGATGCTGTGGTAGACATGCTGGTTCTGTATGCCTTCAATTTTGAATAAATCCCCAACAGTGTCACCAGCAAAGCACCCCCACACTATCACACCTCCTCCTCCATGCTTCACGGTGGAAACCAGCCATGTAGAGTCCATCCATTCATCTTTTCTACAAAGACACGGTGGTTAGATCCAAAGATCTCAAATTTGGACTCATCAGACAGAAGCACAGATTTCTACTGGTCTAATGTCCATTCCTTGTGTTCTTTAGCCCAAACAAGTCTCTTCTGCTTGTTGCCTGTCCTTATCAGTGGTTTCCTAGCAACTATTTTACCATGAAGGCCTGCTGCACAAAGTCTCCTCTTAACAGTTGTTCTGGAGATGCTGCTAGAACTCTGTGTAGCATTGACCTGGTCTCTAATCTGAGCTGCTGTTAACCTGCGATTTCTGAGCCTGGTGACTCGGATAAACGTATCCTCCACAGCAGAGGTGACTCTTGGTCTTCCTTTCCTGGGGCGGTCCTCATGTGAACCAGTTTCTTTGTAGCGTTTGATGGTTTTTGCCACTGCACTTGAGGACATTTTCAAAGTTTTCCCAATTTGTACTTTTGACTAAGGACCCTTTTGTTTTTATGATATAGGTCCGAAACGCGTGAAGTTTCACCTGTATGCAGATCATACCTTTGTGTGATGTATTTCCAGGAATGGCTATTTTAAGGAAATATCAATAAAGATTTTTTTTTTTATATTTTATTGGATTTGTGCTGAGCTGACTCTTTCATCACTTTTTCTCATTTTACCATGAAGGCCTGCGGCACAAAGTCTCCTCTTAACAGTCCTTCTAGAGATGAGAAGGTGTGTCGAAACTTTTGGTATATATATATATATATATATATATAAATAAACATAGCAGGTAAAAAATGCAATGCACATGCAGTTGCTGAGTAAAATTGCCCAAAGACATGCAGAAAAAAAATCTGCTGGAGGTGTGATATAGAGATTTTAGAAAGATATCATAAGGTAGAGGTAGGTAAGAGTAAAGTGCTAGTGCCGTAAGAAAAAACCTGGGTATTTAAAAATTATTGAAGTGGCAGTGTTATTCTTAAAGTGTATAAACTGAACCGAATGTAGTAAACCAAAGGTTTGCCATAAGTTGACACACGACCCTTCCCTTTGAAAAAGCAAGGGCGAAACACATTTCGGGGTGAGGAAACACTGCTAATACCAGGCTTAAATTACTTGTAAAAAAAACCCTTATGGTCCCCACTTTCATATAGAAGAGATGTATGGTCCCATGTAGCATTCTAGATCATATGAAAATACATTTTCGCCCCCCATGTAATAATGTGCCCTGTCCTGTATCCCTCTTGGAAGAAGAAAAGAGTGGAGACAAATGTGCAAAAAGAATATAAATTTAATTATAGCTAAGAATGTCATATGTAAAGGACAATTTAAAGCCAACATTAATGCAAAAGAATAGTGACACATGTGTCTGCTGCATAAATCCAAAGATGTCACATGCAGTTAAATGGGAGCAATCACAGAGTATATCTAAATCCTAGGGTATATAGTGCAAATAAAGTGTATATATTCATAGCATAGCAAAGCACCCCCACACCATCACACCTCCTCCTCCATGCTGCACGGTGGGAACCAGCCATGTACAGTCCATCCGTTCACCTTTTCTACAAAGACACGGTGGTTGAATCCAAAGATCTCAAATTTGGACTCATCAGACCAAAGCACAGATTTCCACTGGTCTAATGTCCATTCCTTGTGTTCTTTAGCCCAAACAAGTCTCTTCTGCTGGTTGCCTGTCCTTAGCAGTGGTTTCCTAGCAGCTATTTTACCATGAAGGCCTGCTGCACAAAGTCTCCTCTTAACAGTTGTTCTAGAGATCAGGTGCGTCCAAACTTTTGGTCTGTATTGTGTGTGTGTATATATATATATATATATATATATATATATATATATATATATATATACACTAGAAGGTAGCCCGATTCTACGCATCGGGTATTCTAGAATTTATTGTGTAGTTAATGTATGATTTTTGTTATATATATAGATGTTGTTATGTGTAGTTGCCAGTGTTTGTGTAGGGGCTGTAAATGTTCTGGGTGTTGCCTGGGTGTAGCGGGGGGTGAGAACGGTGTTGTTTGTGTGTTGCGTTGTGTGTGTTGCGTTGTTTGTGGAGCGCTGTGTGTCTGTAGCGTTGTGTGTGTGTGGTGCTGTGTGTGTTGCGCGGTTTGTGTGGGTGTGGAGTGCGTGTGTGTGTTTTGGGGGGAGGTATGTTTTGTGCAGTGTGTGTGTTGCGCGGTATGTGTGTATATTTGTGTGTGCCGCGGTGTTTGTGTGTTGGGTGTTGTGTGTGTGCGGCGTTGTCTGTGTGTGTGTGGGTGTCTGTGTAGGGTGGTGTTTGTGGTTCCCAGTGTGTGTGTGGTGTGTTGTGCGGTGCGTGTGTGGCGGTGTGTGTGTGTTTTGGGGGGAGGTGTGCACCCCCCATCGTGCTCCATCCCCCATGCTGTGCACCCCCCATCGTGCTCCATCCCCCATGCTGCGCACCCCCCATCGTGCTCCATCCCCCATGCTGCGCACCCCCATCGTGCTTCATCCCCCATGCTGCGCACCCCCCATCGTGCTCCATCCCCCATGTTGTGCACTCCCCATCATGCTCCATCCCCCATGCTGCACACCCCCCATCGTGTTTAATCCCCCCATTCTGGGCACCCCCCATCGTGCTCCATCCCCCACGCTGCACCCCCCATCGTGCTCCATCCCCCATTCTGCACTCCCCATTGTGCTCCATCCCCCATGCTATGTGCCCAACATCGTGCTCCATCCCCCATGCTACGCACCCCCAATCGTGCTCCATCCCCCATGCTACGCACCCCCCATCGTGCTCCATCCCCCATTCTGTGCACCCCCTATCGTGCTCTATCCCCCATGCTGCACCCCTCATCGTGCTCCATCCCCCATGCTGTGCACCCCCCATCGTGTTTCATCCCCCCATTCTGGGCACCCCCCATCGTGGTCCACCCCCCATGCTGCACCCCCCATCGTGGTCCACCCCCCATGCTGCACCCCCCATCGTGCTCCATCCCCCACGCTGCACCCCCCATCGTGCTCCATCCCCCATGCTGCACTCCCCATCGTGCTCCATCCCCCATGCTATGTGCCCCCCATCGTGCTCCATTCCCGATGCTACGCACCCCCAATCGTGCTCCATCCCCCATGCTGCACCCCCCATCGTGCTCCATCCCCCATGCTGTGCACCCCCCATTGTGTTTCATCCCCCCATTCTGGGCACCCCCCATCGTGGTCCAACCCCCATGCTGCACCCCCCATCATGCTCCATCCCCCATGCTGCACACCCCCCATCGTGTTTCATCCCCCCATTCTGGGCACCCCCCATCGTGGTCCACCCCCCATCGTGGTCCACCCCCCATGCTGCACCCCCCATCGTGCTCCATCCCCCATGCTGCACTCCCCATCGTGCTCCATCCCCCATGCTGTGAACCCCTCAGAGAGGAGTATAATAGCAGGAGTATAATAGGAGGAGTATAATGGGAGGAGTAGTCCTGGGGAAAGAGGAGTATAATGGGAGGAGAAGTATTCCTGGGGGGTGGTGTACAGGTGCCCAACGTGTGTGGGGGGCGTGGCCTAGCGGGCATCGCGTGCGGGGGACGTGGCCTAGCGGGCATTGCATGTGGGGGGCGTGGCCTAGCGGGCATCGCAGGGGGATTGGCCTAGCGGGCATCGCGTGCGGGGGCGTGGCCTAGCAGGCATCGCGTGTGGGGGCGTGGCCTAGCGGGCATCGTGTGCGAGGGCGTGGCCTAGCGGACATCGCGTGCGGGGGGCGGGCCTGGCCAAACGGTTAATCCATGCCGGGGGCGGAGCCAGCGGGCATCGCGTGCGGGGGGTGTGGCCTAGCGGGCATCGCGTGCGGGGGCGTGGCCCAGCGGACATCGCGTGCGGGGGCGTGGCCCAGCGGGCATCTCGTGCGGGGGGCGGGCCTGGCCAAACGGTTAATCCATGCGGGGGGCGGGGCCAGCAGGCATCGCGTGCGGGGGGCGTGGCCTAGCGGGCATCGCGTGCGGTGGGCGGGCCTGGCCAAACGGTTAATCCATGTGGGGGGCGGGGCCGAGCCGAGCGGCCAATCCGTGTGGAGGGGCGGGGCCAGGCCGAGCCCAGCGGCCAATCCGACGGTTGTCACTGTAAGGACACAATTTTGGAGCAAGACAGACAGACAGACAGACAGAATAAGGCAATTATATATATACTAGAAGGTGGCCCGATTCTACGCATCGGGTATTCTAGAATTTACGTATTGTGTAGTTAATGTATGATTTTTGTTATATATATAGATGTTGTTGTGTGCAGTTGCCAAGTGTTTGTGTAGGGCGCTGTAAGGCTATGTGCCCACGCTGCGGATTTGCCGCGGATTTTGCCGCGGATTTGCCGCGGATTTGCCGCGGATTTCCCGAAAATCTGCAGCAGCGGCACTTCCAAGCCATTTCAATGGCATTTTGGAAATGCTGTGTCCATGCTGCGGATTTTTCTGCTGCGGATTTGCCGCGGATTTGCCGCGGATTTTGATGCGGAAAAATCTGCAGCATGTCAATTGTTTGTTGCGGATTTTGGTGCGGATTTGGGTATAGAATGGGAAAAAAAAAAAAAAAAATCCGCATCAAAATCCGCGGCAAATCCGTGGTAAATCCGCGGCAAATCCGCGGCAAATCCGCGGGTGCGGATTTGCCGCGAAAGTCGCGGATTTTCATGCAGAAAAATCCGCAGGTACATTCTACCGTGGACACATAGCCTAAATGTTCTGGGTGTTGTCTGGGTGTGGCGGGGGGTGAGAGCAGTGTTGTTTGTGTGTTGCGTTGTTTGTGTGTTGCGTTGTTTGTAGAGCGCTATGTTTCTGCAGCGTTGTGTGTGTGTGGTGCTGTGTGTGTTGCGCGGTTTGTGTGGGTGTGGGGTGTGTGTGTGTGTTTTGGGGGGAGGTATGTTTTGTGCAATGTGTGTGTCGTGCGGTATGTGTGTATATTTGTGTGTGCCGTCTTTGTGTGTTGGATGTTGTGTGTGCGGCGTTGTCTGTGTGTGTGGGTGTCTGTGTAGGGCGGTGTTTGTGGTTCCCAGTGTGTGTGTGGTTTGTTGTGCGGTGCGTGCGTGGCGGTGTGTGTGTGTTTTGGGGGGAGATGTGCACCCCCCATCGTGCTCCATCCCCCATGCTGCGCACCCCCATCGTGCTCCATCCCCCATGCTGCGCACCCCCCATCGTGCTCCATCCCCCATGCTGTGCACCCCCCATCGTGCTCCATCCCCCATGCTGCGCACCCCCCATTGTGCTCCATCCCCCATGCTGCACACCCATCGTGCTCCACCCCCCCATTCTGGGCACCCCCCATCGTGCTCCATCCCCCACGCTGCACCCCCCATCGTGCTCCATCCCCCACGCTGCACCCCCCCATCGTGTTCCATCCCCCACGCTGCACCCCCCCATCGTGCTCCATCCCCCATGCTATGCACCCCCCATCGTGCTCCATCCCCCATGCTGCACACCCCCCATTGTGTTTCATCCTCCCATTCTGGGCACCCCCCCATCGTGGTCCACCCCCCATGCTGCACCCCCCATCGTGGTCCACCCCATGCTGCACCCCCCATCGTGGTCCACCCCATGCTGCACCCCCCATCGTGCTCCATCCCCCATGCTGCACTCCCCATTGTGCTCCATCCCCCATGCTGCAAACCCCTCAGAGAGGAGTATAATAGGAGTATAATAGGAAGAGTATAATGGGAGGAGTATAATGGGAGGAGTAGTCCTGGGGAAAGAGGAGTATAATGGGAGGAGTAGTCCTGGGGGGTGGTGTACAGGTGCCCAACGTGTGCGGGGGGCGTAGTCTCGCGGGCATCGCGTGTGCGGGGGCGTGGCCTAGCGGGCATCGCGTGCGGGGGCGTGGCCTAGCGTTCATCGTGTGCGGGGGGCGTGGCCTAGCGGGCATCACGTGTGGGGGGCGTGGCCTAGCGGGCATCGTGTGCGGGGGACGTGGCCTAGCGGGCATCGCGTGCGGGGGACGTGGCCTAGCAGGCATCGCGTGCGGGGGGCGTGTCCTAGCGGGCATCGCGTGCGGGGGGCGTGGCCTAGCGGGCATCGTGTGCGAGGGGCGGGGGCTGGCCAAACGGTTAATCCATGCGGGGGGCGGGGCCAGCGGGCCTCGCGTGCGGGGGGCGTGGCCTAGCGGACATTGCATGCGGGGGGCGGGCCTGGCCAAATGGTTAATTCATGCGGGGGGCGGGGCCGAGCCGAGCGGCCAATCCGTGTCGAGGGGCGGGGCCAGGCCAAGCCCAGCGGCCAATCCGATGGTTGTCACTGTAAGGACACAATTTTGGAGTAAGACAGACAGATAGACAGACATACAGACAGAATTAGGCAATTATATATATATATATATATATATATATATATATATATATAAAAGATATAGCAGGTTAAACAATACAGATGCTGATTAAAATTGCTAAAAGACATGCAGAAAAGAAGAGAAAAGATACTAAGGTGGGATATAAAGCTTTCAGAAAGGTATCATAGGGTAGGTAAGAGTAAGGTGCTAGTGCATTGATACTACCTAGGTATGTATACATTATTGAAGCAGCTGTGCATAAACTAAACCAAACATTTGCCATAATTTCACACATAAGTTCACACATGCCCCTTCCCCTCTGAAGAAGCAAGGGCGAAAGACATTTCAGGGTGAGAGGACACTGCTCATACCAGGCTTAAACTACTGGTTAAAAAAAAAATAATGGCCCCCACCTTCATGTAGAAGAGATGTATGGTCCCATGTAGCATTCTAGATCATATGAAAATAGATTTTCGCCCCCCATGTAATAATGTGCCCTGTCCTGTATCCCTCTTAAAAAAAGAAGAAAAGAGTGGAGACAAATGTGCAAAAAGAATATAAATTTAATTATAGCTAAAAATGTCATATGTAAAGTACAATTTAAAGCCAATATTAATGCAAAAGAATAGTGACACATGTGTCTGCTGCATAAATCCAAAGATGTCACGTGCAGTTAAATGGGAGCAATCACAGAATATATCTAATCCTCGGGTATATAGTGCAAATAAAGTGCAAATATTCATAGCAGTGGCCAATACCAATAATTAAATATACTATATAATCACCATCAGAATATATCAAAGGGGTCTTCTATTTATGTGAATGCTGAAGACAATTCTCAGCCTTACTGAGGCAGAGGGAAGCAACTAGTGTGGCCAATATAGAAATTTGTACTGAGCAAGATTTCAATAATGATAAATGACGAAATGAGGCTACCATTAGAAAACTTAGGGGCACTTTGCACGCTGCGACATCGCAGGCCTATGCTGCGATGCTGAGCGCGATAGTGCCCGCCCCCGTCGCAACTGCGATATCCTTGTGATAGCTGCCGTAGCGAACATTATCGCTACGGCAGCTTCACATGGACTCACCTGTCCTGCGACCGTCGCTCTGGCCGGCGACCCGCCCCCTTGTTAAGGGGGCGGGTCGTGCGGCGTCATAGCGACGTCACACGCCAGGCGGCCAATCGGAGCGGAGGGGCGGAGATGAGTGGGATGTAAACATCCCGCCCATCTCCTTCCTTCCGCATATCCTACGGAAGCCGCAGTGATGCCGGTAGGAGATGTTCCTCGCTCCTGCGGCTTCACACACAGCGATGTGTGCTGCCACAGGAGCGAGGAACAACATCGGACTGTCGAGTCAGCGTAATTATGGATTACGCCGACGCTGCACCGATGATACGATTACGACGCTTTTGCGCTCGTTAATCATATCATCGAGCCTTTACACACTATGATGTCGCATGTGATGCCGGAAGTGCGTCATTTTCAATTTGACCCCACCGACATCGCAGCTGCGATGTCGTAGTGTGCAAAGTACCCCTTACTCTGTAGACAATAGATAAGGTGCAGGCACATAGAAAAGAATTCAGCCCTCGACACGTGTATTGCGGGTACAACACCCGCTTCTTCTTGGAGGCCCTGTTATACTCGTGAAATACGAGATGGGGAACATTATTAAAGGTAGGGGCACAGGACAAAGATTATTATTACAGAAAGGGACCAGGACGGAGGACATTATTACAAGAACGACTCAGGATGGGGGACATTATTACAGGAAAGGACCAGCACAGGGGTCATTATTACAGTATGGAGTCAGGATGGGGAATATTATTACAGCAAGGGGACCAGGACTAAGACTAATATTACAGGAAGGGACCAGGATGAGGGACATTATTACAGGAAGAAGCTAGGACGAGGGACATTATTACAGGATGTAAGGCATTATTACAGAATGGCACCAGAACAGGGGACATTATTATAGGTTGGGGTCAGGACTGGGGACATTATTAGTGAAAAGGACCCAGGAAGAAGGACATTAAAGGAAGTTGCCAGGATGGGGAACATAGTTACAGAAAGGTGCTTAGGACTGAGGAAATTATTACAAGAGACCAGTACAGGGGACATTATTATAGGAAGGGACCAGGAAGGGGTACATTATTACAGTAAGGGACCATAAAAGGGGACATTACTACAGAATAGGGTGAGGACGGGGTATATTATTGCAGGAAGGGTCCAGGATGGGGGCATTTTAAAGGAAGGGGCCAGGAGAGAGGATGTTATTACAGAACTGGACCCAGGATGGATTACATTTTTACAGGATGGAACCAGGACAGGCGACATTATTATAGGAAGGGCTCAGGACGGGGGATATTATTACAGAATAGAGTCAGGAGGTGGGACATTATTACAAAAAGGAACCAGGATAGGGGGCATTATTACATTAAGGAATCAGGGTGAGATATATAATTATAGGAAGGGGCCAGGACAGGGGACATTATTAAAGAATAGGGTCAGGATTGGAGACATTATTACAGAAAGGGGCCATGATGGAGGACATTATTATAGTAAAGGACCATGATTTGGGACATTATTACAGGAAGAAGTCACGACATAGCACATTATTACACAATGAGATCATTATTACAGGAAGGGGGACATTAATATACAAAGGGGTCACAACAGGGAAAACTATTATGGGAGGGGGCTGGGAAGGGGAACATTATTACTGTAAGTGATCAGGACAGGGGACATTATTACAGAATGGGGTCAGGATGGGGGATATTATTACATGATGGTGCCCAGGTTGTAGGAAATTATGAAAAGAATTGGCCAGGATAAAGGACATTTTTACAGGATGGGGTCAGGATGGTGGACATTATTACCAAAAGGGACCAGGACAGTAGTCATTACAGGAAGGACTCGGAGTTAGGATGAAGGAAATTATTAAAGAATGAAGCAAGAATGAGGGATTACTACAATATGTGTCTCAGGATGCAGGAAATTAATAATATCCTTCATTCTGGACCCTTGCTGTAATACAGTGCAGTGGATATTATTATAGCATCGGCCAGGATGGTGGAAATCAATACAGGAAGGAGCCCAGCACAGCACATACAATTAAAAAAAGGCACCCAGGACAGGGGCCATTATTAAAGGAAGGGGCCAGGATAAGGTACATTATTACGGGCATGAGACTACCAGGATGGGGGACAACATTATTTCAAGAAAGGGGCTAGGAGGGAGCATATTAAAGGAAGGGGGATATTATTACAGGATGGGCAACATTATTACAAGTTGGAGGACATTATAAAAAGAATGGACTATGATATGGATCATATTACAGGAAAGGGGCAAGTACGGAGAACATTATAACAGGGTTCCGTACATCTAACAAATATTTTGTTGGGGACCAGGTCCAAATTTTGCACTTTTTGGACTCCAGTTATGCCAGTGCTAAGTTCCTTACATTTTAAATGCTTATTGCAATAGTAGAGTTCAGGTATTTATTACTGCAGCATGCTGACACACAGTCTACGTATGTATATATTTGGATAGTGGCCACATAGAATATTTGTGCAAGTGCACATTAATTTAATATTAAAGCTGTGTGGGTCCTATCTTTTTCTTTTTTGCTTTTTCTTCCTTTTTTGTAATTAATTCATGAATATCCAGACAGAATAATTGAGAAGCAAAATGGTCTACGGGAAAAAATGCTCTGGAGTAGCTATGTTATAGCCAACACAAGTATTTTGGACTTGTGTTAGAGTTTGTGTGCCAAGGACGGTTTTCAGTCTCAGATTGAATTGCAAGAGATTCTGCAGCAATGTGCGAATTACTAGAGGTTGTGCAGCAATGTGGGAATTACTAGGGGTTCTGCAGCAGTATCTGGAAATTACAAGAGGTTCTGTAAAAGCAAAACTGGAGTTACAAAATGTTTTTCAGCAGTGTATGGGTTAAGCAAATTATGATGTTCTGCAGCTGCTTGTGTACCGCCCCGCGGCCTCGTCTGCGACCGCCGGGCCACTCGGATCCGTGCTCGCACTGCGGGCGGTGGCTCGAGCCTCTCACGGACCCGGGGGGTCACGTCGCTCTGAAAGGGGGGCTTGGCGCTACGCGCGGGGGAATGCGGGTGTTTGGTTTTCGAATGATTGTTCGTGACGCCACCCATGGGTTGTGGTGATGGTGGACACCACCGCTGCGGTGAAGGTATGGGGACTCCCGGGAGCGGTGTAGTGGCGCAGCTAGGTGTTGACCCCTTCATGGGTAGGGGATGTTGGTCCTGGGGCCTGGTTGTGCGAGGGCCGTGGTGCAGGGCGCAGGGCTGCGGTGCGGCGCTGGATAACACTGGTGTACTCACAATTAAACCACACAGAGTCACTGGTAAACTAAACGGAGGTATGAACGGGGCCCGCAGCCGGCTGCAGCTTCCTAGTCCGGTTGGTAATGTCCGCCTTTCTCCTGCACCTGTGTTTGTAGTGTGACCACTGTGCCTGGGCACTGGTAGTCCACTCCCCGGCGTGTATGTGTCTTAGGAGCCCCTTTTGCCTGCAGATGCTGGCCCTTGGATCTCTGGCGGTGGCTCTTATCCGGACGGGTTGGGCTGTTGCCTTCTATCGGGACTTTGGTGGGAATGAACCCCTGAGGTCCAGACCGCAATCAGTTAATCCGACTATGGTGGTGGCGTATAGCCTAGTTCGGGGTCTGAGTACCCTGCCTGGTGCTCCAGTATCCTGTTGGCTCCCCGATTCGGTTCCGGCGCGCCACTACCTTGTCCTGGTCCCTCACGGTTCCACCGGTCGTATTCCCGCTCTCCTGCAGGCGGCCACTGCCGTCTGCCTGCCTGATCTGGGGTCCTAGGCTCCAGCCCAGGCCCCAAGCAGAACTGTACTTCACTACTCTCCACTCCACTGTACTGAACTGGACTGTTTTCCTGCCTCAGGCCAGTAGACTCCTCGGGGGGCATGTCTTTCCGCCTGACTCCGCCCACCTGGTGTGCCTGTCTGACTCTGAGGGAGGCAATCAGGTCTTTGTGGTTGACTGATGGTACCTTTCTAGTGTGGGGGTGTATGTGGTGAGTGAAATGACCTGTGACCCCTGGGGTCCAGGACGTCACATTCCCCCTTGGTTTAATGCAGACCATCCGTGGGCTGCCGTCCACACCGGTTTTTCTTTTTTTTTCTTTTCTGAAAGATAAATAACAGATAAAACAGTCAAAAGCATTTTTTTTTTCATTTCTTCCCTTGCGGGAGGCACAGTACTTGAACCGTTGCAAACGGGAAAACATTTTTAACAACATTAACGGGAACGGGTCCATCCACTTTCCCACCCAAGCAACCTGAACCTTGATGCTGCCCCTAAGAAACATGCAGCACCCCTTTTCCCCAGTCCGGGAAACGGGAACTGGCCCAGGCCACCCAAGCGGGAATGGGTACGGTGATACGCACCCGGCAGTCATTCAGAGGCCCCAGGTCCAAGGGGACCCCTGAACCGGAGGATGGTCACCGGTCCTGATGGTGACCGGACCCCAGCCTGCTCTGCTGCGGGTCCTTCCTCCAATCAGCCTCTCCGGGAACTGGCAATTGTGGAAAGGGGCAGTTGGGGACTATTTACAAACCCAATCGTTTTTGGGTGGCTTGTGAGTTCTCAGTCTTGTCTTAAGGGGGGGAAAAGGGGACAACATCAGTCCCAACGGGGACGGGCACTTCAGCAGCCAACGGGCTACCACAAATACTTTAGGTCCCAACGGGGACTGTTCTTTTTGAATCAGGTGAAAGCCTCGGGTGATTAATGCTCATTTATTCAGATATTTACACAATCAATACATCGCACCCCTAAATAGCAGTCTCCCTGTACCTAAGCGGGGGCCTACCTAGGTTGGGCCATGTGGACCTTCTGGGCCCAGTGTCATCAGTGGGAGGTAGTGGGACAGAGGGGATAACTGGCCCCTCTTCCCTGGTGTCAGGTATGGCGGGTAGAGACCTATGGGGGTGTAGTATAGGTGCATCCCTGGGCACTGGTTCGGCTGGCTCGCTGGTGGATGTCTCCATCTCTCTTTCTTCCATGGGTTGTGGGACGTTATCACGGGTACAATCACCACGCCATTTTGCATAGGCCAGTCCGCTGGGAAGTCGCTTAATATGGTATGAATCACCTCTTTCCTCTTTTCCCCACTCGGCACGGAAGCCGGAGTCCCATCTACCAGCCTTAGGGGATCTGGGCATGGTCTCTGAAAATGTTAGCCGTGGTCTTCCCCTGGTCGCGACTGATCAAATAAGTCTTCACATTCTACCATCCAGTGGGTTGCACGACATATGGGGTCCTCTCCCACTGATCATCGAGCTTATGCATCCTTCTCTTGCGTTTTAGTACCACATCCCCGGGTACAAAGGGGGCAGCCGGGGCCCGCTTGTTAAAGCACTGGTCTTGTTTTTCTCGGCTCTGGCGCAGATTCCTTTACACATATTCCTGGATCTGTCGGTACTGCATCTGCTGCTTGGCGTCCCAGTGGTTAGTGGAGGAAAGGGCTTCGGGTGCTTCTATGTCCATCTCCAGGTCTACGGGCAGCCGTCCTGGTCAGGCTCTCATTAGATATGCAGGCGTGCACTTGGTGGAACTACAGGGGATGTACATATCCACCAGGTCAGGCAACTTCTCAGGCCACAGGTTCCTTTTCTCCAGCGGTAGCGTCTTGAGGAGGTTCAGGACCAGGTGATTATTTTCTCACACATCCCATTAGTCTGGGTACAGTATGGCGTAGTCCGGATCTTCTTACACCCATACAAGTGACAGAACTCCTGGAACACCTCCGCTTCAAAGGCCGAGCCCTGGTCTGTGAGCACCCTTTCCGAGCAGCCGTGCGGTCAACAGAAGTAGGCCTGGAAGGCTCTAGCTGCGGTACGGCCTGTCAGATCTTTAACTGGGACAACCACCATGAACCTGGAGTAATGGTCCACGATGGTCAGGGCATATGTGTACCCGCTTCGGCTGAGCGTGAGCTTTACGTGGTCCAGGGCAATCAACTCCAATGGCTGGTGGGTGATGATCGGCTGAAGGGGGGTCTTCTGGCTGGCCTCATCCCGCCTTCTCAGGGTGCAGGGGCCACATTCTCGACACCAGGCCTCCACAGACTCCTGCATCCCACTCCAGTAGAACCCCTCTCTCAACAACATCTCCAGCTTCATCCAACCGAAGTGTCCTGCACCATCGTGGTAGGCCTTCAGGACCCTGGGTACACTGGCTTGGGGGATCACCACTTGGCGAACCTTCTCATGGGTCTTTGGATTGATCATTTCCCGGCACAGCTTCCCCTGATGCAGGTGCAGCCGGTTTCTCTCTTTCCACAACCGTTGGGCTTCTGAGGGGGCCGCGGGATTCATTCGGGAGGAGCCCTGCGCGATCATGGCTTTAACCAGCTGGACCACAGGTTCCTGATCCTGGGCTTCCTGCCACCCCTGACCGGGCAGCGGGTCAAGGTTCACCTGTTGTTGGTTAACACAGGGCTTCTCATCTCGGGGCCGATGGCTCAAATTCTTCAAGGTCGTCGTTCTCCACCCCGTCATCAGGTAGGTGCGGCATTCGGGGCAGCGCATCCGAATTGGTGTTCTTGCGGCCGGCCCTATACTTGATAGTGAAATCGTAGTTGGACAGTCGAGCCATCCACCGCTGCTCCAGGGCACCCAGCTTGGCCGTGTCTAGATGTGTCAATAGATTGTTGTCCGTGTAGGCAGTAAACTTCGCCGCTGCGAGGTAATGCTTGAACCTTTCAGTTATTGCCCACACAAGGGCTAGTGTTATGATCCAGAACCATGGAAGACCACCACAAATCATTGGCAAAAGGTGAAAAGAGCATTGGCAACTAATCTGGCCGCCATCCCCTTACTAACCATCACAACTAGAAGTAGCCGAGGGGTGAACTAACATCCTGTGCACCGCGAACCCAGCTGGAGAACTAACTCTCCTAAAGGTAGGAAAGATGAATAACTCTCTGCCTCAGAAAATAGACAAGAATAGCTAGCCCCCCACATTCAAAGACTGCGGTCCTATAGGAAAAACACAATACACAGGTAGATGACAGGATTAGCAAAAGGTGAGGCCCCCGCTGACTAAAATAGGAAAGGACAGGAAAGGGACTGATAGTGGCCAGAGAAAAACCCTGAAAAATACCAACTTCCTGATTGTACAAAAAGGCCCTCAGATCGCACGATCTGAACTCCGTCCTATACCAGGTGCCCTTGTCATACCAATGAACAGAAAACAAGAATCATAACAAATTCAACAAGCCACAACACATGGACCCAAAGGACCTATACTCCACACAGAACTGCAGGGAGTTCCGCAACAAACCACTTAGGGGGAAAATCCCTGCAAGCAAATAAACTGAAAACAACCACAGCAAAAGACAAACCCAGATAAGCAAAAGAACCAGCCAATAAATAAAGAGCAAGCACTTATCTAGGGTAGATGTGGTGTAGAGCAGGATGAAGCTGGCTGGAGATACAAAGAACAACTGACATCCGGCAACAGCCTGCATTCAGACCAGGATTTAAATAAGCAGAGAGATAGCAAAGGAAACACCCATTGCACAACACACCTGGTCCAAGTCCAAACCATTCCTGGCCACCAGAGGGAGCTTCCCAGCAGCCAAAACATAACTAACATTCACAACAGTACCCCCTCCTTGAGGAGGGGTCACCGAACCCTCACCCACGCCACCGGGTCGCTCGGGATGAGCATGATGGAAGGCGCGAACCAACCTGTCCGCATGAATGTCAAAAGCCACAACCCAAGAGTTATCCTCCTGCCCATAACCCTTCCATTTCACAAGGTACTGAAGCTGACGCCTACTGCGACGGGAATCCAGATTTTTTTCAACCTCATACTCCAGATCCCCTTGTACCTAAACAGGGTCAGGAGGCGCCGCTGCAGGAACTGCTGGCTCCACATGTTTCTTCAACAAGGACTTATGGAAGACATTGTGAATCTTAAATGAAGCAGGCAGAGTCAAACGGAAAGATACAGGGATAATAATCTCCGAAATCTTATAAGGTCCAATAAATCTGGGCTTAAATTTAGGAGATGGAACTCTCATAGGAATATTTTTAGAGGACAACCACACCATGTTCCCTGCTTTAAACCGGGGACCAACAGTCCGACGCTGGTTGGCAAACTTTTGGGCAGTTTCTTGGGACTGAAACAATTTATCCACTACCTGCCCCCAAATCTGCTGCATTCTGTTGACCACCGAATCCACCCCCGGACAGTCAGACGCCTCAATCTGCCCTGAGAGGAACCTAGGGTGATACCCAAAATTGCAGAAAAAGGGGGACACCAATGTGGTAGAGCTAGCTCTATTGTTAAGGGCAAATTCAGGTAAAGGCAAAAACGAAACCCAGCCATCCTGATCCGCAGAAACAAAACACCGTAAATAGGTCTCCAGGGTCTGGTTAGCCCTTTCAGTCTGACCGTTGGTCTGAGGATGAAACGCCGAGGAGAAAGACAGCTGAACACCCAATTTGGAGCAAAAAATCCTCCAAAACCTGGATACAAACTGCACCCCTCTGTCAGAAACAATGTTTTCGGGAATACCATGCAAACGAACAACATGTTGGAAAAACAAAGGCACCAACTCCGATGAAGACGGCAACTTAGATAGGGGAACCAAGTGGACCATCTTGGAGAATCTGTCACAGATCACCCAAATCACAGTCATTTTATGAGAGACGGGAAGCTCTGAAATAAAATCCATAGAGATGTGCGTCCAAGGTTTCTTAGGTACAGGCAAAGGTAATAATAGCCCACTAGAACGTCAGGGCTTGGACCTAGAACAAACTCCACACGACTGCACAAAACAACGGACATCTCGGGACAGGGAAGGCCACCAAAAAGAGCGTCTCACAAGATCCTGAGTACCAAAAATGCCAGGATGACCCGCCAAAACAGAGCAATGAACCTCAGAGACAACTCGGTCTCTCCATTGGTCCGGGACAAACAGTTTCCCTGTAGGACATCTCTCAGGTTTATCCCCCTGAAATTCCGCCAGTGCCAACCGCAGATCAGGCGAAATAGCTGAGAAAACTACACCATCATTCAGGATAGTAGACGGTTCGACAACCTCCAAAGAGTCAGCGCAGAAACTCTTGGAAAGGGCATCGGCCTTAACATTCTTGGTGCCCGGCAAAAAAGAGACCACAAAATTAAACCGGGTAAAAAACAAAGCCCACCTGGCCTGCTGAGGATTCAACCTCTTGGCCGATTCCAAATAGATGAGATTCTTGTGGTCCGTAAGCACCACAACTTGATGCCTAGCCCCCTCCAACCAATGCCTCCACTCTTCAAATGCCCACTTCATAGCCAATAATTCCCGGTTCCCCACATCATAATTCTGTTCAGAAGGAGCAAACTTCCGAGAGAAAAAGGCACAGGGCTTAAGTTTACCCGAAGTAGCGTCTCGTTGAGACAGAACAGCACCTGCTCCGATCTCTGAGGCATCGATCTCAAGTTCAAATGGGCGAGACACATCAGGTTGCTGCAGAACTGGGGCAGAAGTGAATCGCCTTTTAAGCTCCTGGAAGGCCACAATTGCCTCAGGGGTCCAATGCTCAGCATCAGCTCCCTTCTTTGTCAAATCTGTCAGAGGTTTGACAATGGCAGAAAAATTGACTATAAATCTACGGTAAAAATTAGCAAACCCCAAAAACCACTGCAGGGATTTTAGAGAAGTCGGTTGCACCCAGTCGTAAATAGCCTGAACCTTAACCGGGTCCATTTTGATAGCGGAGGGAGACAGGATGAAGCCCAAAAAGGAAATCCTTTGCACCCCAAAGAGGCACTTTGACCCCTTAACGTACAGTGCATTATCCTTAAGTATCTGAAAAACATCCCGTACTTGCCCAACATGAGAGTCCCAATCATCAGAAAAAAATCAAGATATCATCCAAATACACAATCAAAAATTTACCAATAAGGTCCCGAAAAAAATCATTCATGAAGGCCTGGAAGACGGAGGGTGCATTAGTGAGCCCAAAAGGCATCACTAGGTACTCAAAATGCCCCTCAGGAGTATTTAAAGCTGTCTTCCATTCATCACCCTCCTTAATACGTGTCACGCTTCCCGGTTCCCGTGCCCCGCTCTCCGGTCCTCGTGGCCCGCTCCCCACTTCCCGGCAGCGTCCCCTGCTCACCACTCTGGTCCCGGCCTCCTCTTCCTCGCCTGCGCCCTCCATGTGTCCTGCTCCCCGCTCCCGGCGCCCCTCTGCGACGTGGGACACTCAGCCGGGCACTCCTGCTTCCTCTGCACCACTCCCTGGACTGGCATCTGGCACACGGGCCTCGCGCATGCGCATTAGGGCGCGCGCGCGGTCATTGACCCTCTCTTAAAGGGCCAGCACCCAGAAACAGGAAATTGCATAGACAGGTACAGGGTATATTAGGATTTTCTTTCCTGGTGGGCCTGTTCTACGTGTTTAGTAAGCTAGGAGTTCAGGTCCCCGTATTGCTGTGTCCAGTATTAACCCCTGTCTGTCTCGCAGAGCCTGTCCTGCCACGCCAGCCGGTCCTGACCAAGTCTGTTCCAGTACCACTGACGGTGACTCCGCGGAAGTTCCACCACCTCTGCAGCTCCGCCAGTCTCCAGTCCCTGGCTCCGTTTGGTGACCTGTCCCCTCGCTCAGCAGGTTCCGGATTCCGCCTGACCCTACAACCCGGCCTCGGTCCCTGAGCCTCGTCACCCGGACTAACGTCTAGAACTCCGTGTTCTCAGCGACATCTACTTTCCAGCTCTCCTACAGACTGTCTTGCTACCAATAGTTCTTCAGCTGCCGTGCATCAAGACCCTCTGGCGGGGTGCCCAGCCTGGCTGCCTCACCAAGGGAACCGGTGTACGGTCCAGTGTTTCCACCACCCGGACGTAACAGCTAGAACAGGCCATGGATCCCGCCGAAGCACTAGCGGCCCAGCTGGGCAACTTGCAGCAGGAACTCGGGCGACAGCGCGAGACCCAGTCCCACATGCTGGCCTTCATGTCCTCGTTGGATGCCCGTCTGAACACGCTGCAAGCAACTGCCACGTCCCTGGCATCTCAGGCTTCTACAGCCCAGTCCACGGCCGCAGTTCCCGTGGCGGCTTCCTCGGAAGCTTCTAAACTCCGCTTGGCCTCTCCACCCCGATATGCCGGAGATCCTAAGACCTGCAGAGGATTCTTGAATCAGTGCTCCCTCCACTTTAAGCTGCTTCCGCACCTGTTTGCCTCCGACCAAGCCAAGGTGGCGTTTGTGATGTCCCATCTGGAGAGAGAAGCACTGGCCTGGATGAACCCTTTATGGGAGAAGGAGGATCCGGTAACCACCAACATCCAGGAATTCCTGCAGGCTTTCGTATTACCTTTGACGAGCCCGGACGCGCCTCCGCGTCCGCCTCATCGCTCCTCAGGCTACGTCAGGGGACTTTGACGGTGGGCCAATATGCTATCCGCTTCCGCACCTTGGCCTCTGAATTAGGGTGGAACAATGAGGCCCTAACCGCCGCCTTCTGGGAGGGACTCTCGGGCCGTATTAAGGATGAGCTGGCTGGTCGTGACGTGCCTTCTACCCTGGATGCCCTGATCGCGCTAGCGACCCGAGTGGATCTTCGCTTTCAGGAACGATCCAAAGAGGTGTCCCGCGAGAGGCGTCCGATAAGGCACTCCTCCCCACCACTGAAGTCCATCGCTCCCCAGTCGGCGTCACCTGGCGCTTCTACCTACGAGCCCATGCAGATTGACCGCCTGAGGCAGTCTGAGCAACGCAGAGCAGAACGACTAGCAAAGGGTCTCTGCTTCTACTGCGGAGATGGCACACACCTGCTATGCTCCTGTCCCGAGAAGCCGGGAAACTCCAAAGCCTAGGCTTGGTAGGAGAGGCCACCCTAGGTGCTGGGACTCTCTCAGACTCCGTTGCATGGACTGTTCAAGTGACTACAGAAGAGACCCGGTTCCCGGCAGAGGCATATCTCGATTCCGGAGCAGCAGGCAACTTCATCCAGCAGGCCACGGTGGATAAGTACCAGGTGCCTGTTCTCCCACTAGAAAAACCGCTGGTGATCGCCTCTGTAGATGGGAGACCTCTCTCTGACACCATCTCGTTGATCACCAAGCCTGTGGAATTACGGATCGGTGCCCTGCACACCGAGAAGATCACCTTCTACGTCCTCCCGCGCATGTCTCATCAGATCCTGCTGGGACTCCCATGGTTACGGGCACACGAACCGCTGGAGTACAGGTGAAATCACCCGATGGGGCTCCTTGTGTCACGAGAGATGCCTGAAATCCATACAGCCCATCCGACGACCTCCGGTTCCAGAGTCACTACCAGGACTGCCTTCTGCCTACTGGTCCTTCACGGACGTGTTTGACAAAAAGGAGTCAGAGGTACTACCGCCTCATCGTCCCTACGACTGTGCCATCGACTTACTGCCGGGAACTACGCCTCCTAGAGGAAGGATATACCCCTTGTCCCCTGCTGAAACACGGGCCATGTCGGCCTATATCACCGAGAGCCTGGCAAAGGGGTTCATTCGGAGATCCTCGTCCCCTGCCGGAGCAGGTTTTTTCTTCGTCAAGAAGAAGGAAGGCGATCTGCGCCCTGGCATTGACTACCGGGGATTAAACCAGATCACCGTAAAAAACAAATACCCTCTGCCACTCATCCCCGAACTATTCGATCGGCTCCGAGGAGCTCGTGTATTCACCAAGTTGGACCTCCGTGGGGCCTATAACCTGGTTCGCATTCGCTCTGGAGACGAATGGAAGACCGCATTCAACCTTCGGGATGGGCACTACGAGTATTGTGTCATGCCCTTTGGTCTGTGTAATGCTCCGGCAGTCTTCCAAGAACTGGTGAACGACGTGTTCAGAGACCTCCTCTATGTCTGTGTCGTGGTGTATCTGGACGACATCCTGGTCTTCTCTCCGGACCTACAGACCCACAGAGAGAACGTGCAGCTAGTACTCCAAAGGCTTAGAGAGAACTGTCTGTACGCCAAGTACGAGAAGTGCGTCTTTGAAAAGTCGTCTCTTCCCTTCCTGGGTTATGTAATCTCGGACACTGGCCTGCAGATGGACCCAGAGAAAGTGTCTTCCATCCTCAACTGGCCTCCTCCTTCCGGACTGAAGGCCATCCAACGCTTCCTCGGCTTTGCAAACTATTATCGTCAATTCATCCCGCACTTCTCTGCCCTGACTGCGCCTCTCTCTGCCTTGACTAAGAAGGGAGCTAATCCTAAGGACTAGCCACCGGCGGCTGATGCTGCGTTCTGCTCTTTGAAACAGGCGTTTGCTTCTTCCCCGGTTCTCCATCGCCCTGAATTGAACCAACAGTTCACCTTGGAGGTGGATGCCTCCTCCTCAGGGGCCGGGGCAGTGTTGATGCAGAAATCCTCCACCGGGAAGATGGTCACTTGCGGATTCTTCTCCAAGAGCTTCTCGGCACCCGAACGCAACTACACCATCGGTGATCGGGAGTTACTGGCCATCAAGCTGGCCTTGGAGGAATGGCGCTACCTCTTGGAGGGAGCAGTATACCCCGTGATCATCTACACAGACCACAAGAATCTGGAGTACCTAAGGTCAGCCCAAAGACTGAACGCGCGACAAGCCCGCTGGTCCTTGTTTTTTGCTCGATTTGATTTTCAACTCCATTTTCGGCCCGCAGATAAGAACGTGCGGGCAGACGCCTTGTCTAGGTCCTTCGTGCCCGTGGAGCAGGAGGAGGAGACGTTCCAGCCCATCATCAGCCCCAGTAAAGTTATTCCGGTGGCTCCTGTCGCTCTGACTCGGATACCCCCAGGGAAAACCTATGTCTCAGATACTGACAGACAGAGAGTCCTGCACTGGGGTCATGTCTCGAAGACTGCCGGCCATGCTGGTCAGAAGAAGACTTGGAGTATGATTGTCCGTCACTATTGGTGGCCGTCCCTCCGTAAAGACGTCACAACCTTCGTCTCAGCCTGTCCATCCTGTGCCCGGAACAAGACACCCAAGCACCTACCATATGGACGTCTTCTGCCTCTGCCCATTCCTTCCGTTCCGTGGCAACATATTGCAATGGACTTCATTACGGACTTACCCTTGTCCTCCGGACACACGGTCATATGGGTTGTGGTGGACCGTTTCTCAAAGGTGGCTCACTTCGTTCCCATGGCCGGGCTGCCCTCTGCCCAGGAGCTAGCTGACTCCTTCATACAACACATATTCCGATTGCATGGCTTTCCTGCACACATTGTGTCCGACAGAGGAACTCAGTTTACCTCGCGCTTCTGGAGGGCTCTCTGCAAACATCTGGGAGTATCCTTGGACTTTTCTTTGGCCTACCACCCTCAGTCGAATGGCCAAGTGGAACGGGTCAATCAGATCCTGACCTCCTTCTTGCGCCACTACGTCAACATCCATCACGACGATTGGTCCACGCTCCTTCCTTGGGCTGAATTCTCCCACAACCAACACATCAGCGAGTCCACCTCCAGCTCTCCCTTCCAGGTCGTTTACGGACTTCAGCTTTCTGTCCCGTTGCCAGTATCCTCGGCCTCCAATGTCCCCACGGCAGATGCTCTGGTCCGGGACTTCTCAGCTATATGGAACTCTGTCAAGACTTCCCTAGAGCGTGCTTCTTTGCGGATGAAGAGACATGCGGACAAGAGGCGCCTGGATCCCCCATGTTTCTCCCCAGGTGATCTGGTCTGGCTTGCATCCAGATATGTCCGATTGAAGTTACCATCGTACAAGTTGGGTCCTTGTTACATCGGGCCGTTTAAAGTCATCAGCAAGATCAATGCAGTCTCCTACAAGCTGCAGCTCCCGGCCACGATGCGGATACCCAACTCCTTCCATGTCTCCTTGCTCAAGCCTGTTGTTCTTGGTCCCTTCTCCGCTGGTGCCGGTACTGCTCCTCCTCCCATCGCTGACGATGACATCTATGCGGTAAGGGATATCGTGGCCATGAAGACCGTGCGAGGTCGGCAATACTTCCTGGTGGACTAGGCGGGTCATGGTCCCGAGGATAGGTCATGGGAGCCCCGGGAGAATGTTGGCACTCCTCTGATTCGTGCCTTCCTGTCCCGGTTGCGGGGAGGGGGGCGTGGGGGAGGGGGTACTGTCACGCTTCCCGGTTCCCGTGCCCCGCTCTCCGGTCCCCGTGGCCCGCTCCCTGCTTCCCGGCGGCGTCCCCTGCTCACCTCTTCGGTCCCGGCCTCCTCTTCCTCGCCTGCGCCCTCCATGTGTCCTGCTCCCCGCTCCCGGCGCCCCTCTGCGACATGGGACACTCAGCCGGGCACTCCTGCTTCCTCTGCACCGCTCCCTGGACTGGCTTCTGGCACACGGGCCTCGCGCATGCGCATTAGGGCGCGCGCGCGGTCATTGACCCTCTCTTAAAGGGCCAGCACCCAGAAACAGGAAATTGCATAGACAGGTACAGGGTATATTAGGATTCTCTTTCCTGGTGGGCCTGTTCTACGTGTTTAGTAAGCTAGGAGTTCAGGTCCCCGTATTGCTGTGTCCAGTATTAACCCCTGTCTGTCTCGCAGAGCCTGTTCTGCCACGCCAGCCGGTCCTGACCAAGTCCGTTCCAGTACCACTGACGGTGACTCCGGCGGAAGTTCCACCACCTCTGCAGCTCCGCCAGTCTCCAGTCCCTGGCTCTGTTTGGTGACCTGTCCCCTCGCTCAGCAGGTTCCGGATTCCGCCTGACCCTACAACCCGGCCTCGGACCCTGAGCCTCGTCACCCGGACTACCGTCTAGAACTCCGTGTTCTCAGCGACATCTACTTTCCAGCTCTCCTACGGACTGTCTTGTCTTGTCTCCTACGGACTGTCTTGCTACCAATAGTGCTTCGGCTGCTGTGCATCAAGACCCTCTGGCGGGGTGACCAGCCTGGCTGCCTCACCAAGGGAACCGGTGTACGGTCCAGTGTTTCCACCACCCGGACGTAACAATACGGATGAGATTATACGCACCCTTGAGATCCAGTTTCGTAAACCATTTGGCACTCTTCACTCTAGAGAACAGATCAGACATCAGAGGCAAAGGGTATTGATATTTGACCGTAATTTTATTGAGAAGACGGTAATCAATACAAGGCCTCAACGAACCATCTTTCTTAGCAACAAAGAAGAAGCCGGCACCCAAAGGAGAAGATGAGGTCCGAATGTGCCCCTTCTCCAATGATTTCCTGATGTATGACCGCATGGCATCATGTTCAGGCACAGATAAGTTGAAAATCCGCCCCTTGGGAAATTTACAACCGGGCACCAACTCAATGGCACAGTCACAGTCCCGGTGTGGGGGCAGAGAATCAGATTCCTGGTCATTAAATACATCACGGAAATCAGACAAGAAGGCCGGAACATCAACTGCCTGAGCAGACGTGGATGACACGGAAAGGTCCTGATGCACACCTTGACAACCCCAACTAGCTACCGACAAGGATCTCCAGTCAAGAACCGGATTATGGGTCTGCAACCACGGAAATCCCAGTACCAAGGTATCCTGTAGATTATGCAATACTAAAAATGTACAAGTTTCCTGATGCGCTGGTGCAACTCTCATAGGCACCTGGGTCCAAAATTGGGGTTTATGTTCTGCCAAAGGGGTAGCATCAATGCCCCTTTAAGGAATAGGAGTTTGCAAAGGAACCATGGGGAAACCACAATCCCTAGCAAACCCAAAATCCATCAAATTGAGCGCTGCCCCTGAATCCACAAAGGCAAATGCAGAAAAGGAAGACAATGAGCAAATCAATGTGACAGACAAAAGAAACTTTGGTTGCAAAGAACCTACAGTAACAGAAGTAGCCAATCTCCTTTCACGTTTAGGGCAGACAGAGATGTTATGAGAAGCGTCTCCACAATAGAAGCACAGTCTATTCTTCCGTCTGAACCCCTGACGACTAGCATTAGAAAGGACCCTAGCACACTCCATAGGCTCCAAAGGCTGTTCCACAGGCACAAAACCAGCAGGTATCTTTCTGCGCTCACGTAAACGCCTATCAATCTGAATGGCCAAGGTCATAGAGGCATCAAGACCAGAAGGAACGGGAAATCCTACCATTACATCCTTCACAGCATCAGCAATACCCTTCCGAAAAAGAGCCGCAAGCGCATCATCATTTCATTTGGTAAGGACCGCCCACTTTCGAAATTTCTGACAAAACGTTTCTGCAGAATCCAAACCCTGAGTTAAGGACAACAAGACCTTTTCTGCTTGGTCCACAATATTGGGTTCGTCATATAATAAACCCAAGGCTTGAAAAAAGGAGTCCACATCACTGAGAATCGGATCATCAGACGCTAAAGAGAAGGCCCAGTCCTGAGGGTCACCACGCAGCAAGGAGATGACAATCTTAACCTGCTGTATGGGATTCCCTGAGGACTTAGGGCGCAGGTCAAAAAATAATTTACAATTATTTTTGAAGCTCAAAAATCTCGACCTATCGCCCGAAAAAAATTCAGGAACAGGAATCTTAGGCTCTGCAAGGGGAGTCTGTGCAAGATAAGACTCTATACGACGAACCTTAGCATCAAGATGAGCAACACGCTCATCTAATTCATCCATGCTAGACAAAAGAAATCTTCCACAGAACCCAAAGAAGAAGAGGAAAAACACCAAAAAAAACAAAAAAATTTTCTCAGCAGCTTCTTTTTTTTTCCCCCTTCTTTTTTTCTCTTTTTTCTTAAGAGTACCCTTTAAATTTGTTGGCAAGGGACGCGAACACTTCTGCCAGGTGATCCAGGTGGGCCTCATACGTCCTGGAATACACGATGACATCGTCCAGATACAATAGGACAGTCTTGAAGTTGAGATGCCCCAAGCAGCACTCCATGAGCCGTTGGAAGGTCCCCGAGGCATTGCACAGCCCGAACGGCATACTGTTGAACTCGCAGAGTCCCATGGGGGTAGCAAATGCGGTCTTCTGGTGCGACCACCACCTCCCAGTATCTGCTGGTAAGGTCAAGGGTAGAGAAATAATTAGCAGTTTTTAGTGCAGCCAGCGACTCTTCAATGTGAGGGAGAGGGTAGGCATTATCTGATTGATCTTCCGGTAATCCACACACATCCTCATGGTACCGTCTTTCTTCTTTACCAGCACCAACGGAGCTGCCCAGGGACTACAACTATCCCGGATGACCCCTGCCTCCTTCATGTTCCTCAACATGTCTTTGGCGCATTGATAGTGTGCTGGTGGTATTGGCCTATACCTCCCTTTGATAGGTGCATGCGTGTCTGTGGGGATATGATGTTGAACTCCTTTAATCCTCCCAAAATCTAGCGGGTGCTTGCTAAAAACCTGCCGATACTCCCGTACTACCCTGTATACCCCGTCTTTGTGACGTACCGGGGTAGATTCGGTGCCGACATGTAGCTTTTGGCACCACTCCTGTAGTGGCGGAGATGGAGTGTTACTACTCATGTCGGGGGTAGAGGTAGTGGTGGTGGTCTCATGGATGGCTTGGGGGTCGACGATAAACAGCTTAGCTATGGTGGCGTAGCGGGGGAGCCTAACATCTTCCTCCCCGCAATTCAGCACTCTCACAGGCGCTCTCCCCTTTTTGACGTCAATCACCCCTCTGGCTACCATTACCGTGGGCCAGTGCTCGGAAGGCGAAGGTTCCACCAACGCTGGGTAATCCCGTCCCTGGGGGCCTACTGCTGCCCTACACCAAATCATCATTTCGCTTCTTGGCGGAACCACCAAGGGAGCTGCATCCATCACTCGCACCCCACAAAATCTCTCCACCCGTCAGGCTCACTTGCTGCTGGTGCAGGAGGGCCCGGATCTCACGCTGTAGGGCCCTCTGTCGACCCCCTCCTGCAGTGGCAGACAGTTGCTGCAGCAAGCTCAACACCTCTCCCATACAGTGCTCAATCACATTGGTCCCGTGGACCACTTTTGGGTATGGTCACTGGACTCATTCAGCACCACAATCATCCCTTGGCGTTTCAGATGGGTCCGTCCCACAGTCAGGGTCACTTCCCAGAGTCCCACTTGGGTCATAGGGAGCCCATTGGCCGCAATAACGGTCATGCTATCATCGAGAGGGACGAGTTCACTATCGGCCCAATATCGTTGGTACAATGAATAAGGCATAGTGGTTACCTGCAATCCAGTGTCCAGCAGGGCCATAGTCGGGACGCCGTCCACCACCAGGGGGATGATGGGGCGGCCTCCCACAAACCGGTCTCTCCAGTCAGCCGGGCCATGGGGGTCTACTCCTGAGGATTGGCCCTTGGCCTCAGGGGTTGCTCGTTTAACGGACATCGCCTAGAGTAATGGCCAGGCTTGTTGCACCGGTAGCACACGGGTGGCCCACACCGCAGGTCGGTTTTCTTCCTCCGCTGCATCCAAGAGACGTCCTCCGGGCTGTCAGCGAGCTGAATCTTCTCCTGGGGCTTGACTCTCGTCGGGAGCTGGAGTGCGGCGAGGACCCGGGTAAGGTCTTCATTCATACGTTGGACCTGCGAGGCCAGCGCTTCTATTGTTCCGACGGGCGTAGCAGGGGCCAGTAGAGCCAAGGGAGGGGGTACCACTGAGACGGGAGCGGTTTCCAACGGCCAAGGGACCCTGTCAGGAGCACCACCGGTTGATGTTTGCAGGGCCTTGATGGCCCGCTCCTTTAGTACTGTGAAGTCTATAACCTGCTTTACACGATACGACCGATTGTGCGATAGCACGATTGATCGTACCTGCCCCTGTCGTTTTTGCGTCCTGGGCAATTAGTTGCCCGTGGCGCACAAACTCGTTTAACCCCCGTCACATGTACTTACCTTCTGGACGACCTCGCTGTGGGCGACGAACGTCCACTTCCTGGAATGGGAGGGACGTTCGGCGTCACAGCGACGTCACACGGCAGCCGGCCAATAGAAGCGGAGGGGCGGAGATGAGCGGGATGTAAACATCCCGCCCACCTCCTTCCTTCCATTAAGCCATCGGGTGCTGCGGGAGGCAGGTAAAGCTGCTGTTCATCGTTCCCGTGGTGTCACACGGAGCAACGTGTGATGCCACGGAAACGATGAACAACCGCCGCCATTTTAATGAAACAATTTTAAGAAGCCTAGCGACGAGTACACGGCTCACGATTTGTGAGCGATACTGCGTTGCTAGGAGGTGTTACATGAGACGCTATCGTGTACGATGCCGGATGTGCGTCACGAAAACCGTGACCCCCGATGATGCATCGCACGATCAGTCGTCTCGTGTAAAGCCCGCTTAAGTCGGCGCGCTCCAGAGTCCATAACCGCAGCTGTTTGCGGTCTTCAGCAGACCCCAGTCCCTGTAGAAACTGCTCCATCAACATCTTGTTGCTGTCGGTGTCGCTGATGGTATCCACCCGCCTCAGGGTCCGGAGGGTCGTCTGCAGGCGCAAGGCATAGTCTCTGATACTGTCTGCGGGCCGCTGCCGACATTAGTAGAACTTCATCCGCAACTCAGCCTCGGTCCGGGTCTCAAACGCGGTCTGGAGTTTTTCAAAGATAGTGGCTACTGAGGCCCGTTCCGCGTCGGTCCAGGTCTCCGTCTCCTGGTCGGCCGCGCCGGTCAGCTGCCCGAGTACCACTGTCGCCCGCTGTCTGCCAGGCATGGCATACAGGTCAAGAATTGGGTTTATCTTTTTCCGGAACACCTGTAAGGCGTCAGGCTTCCCATTGTACTGGGGTAGCCAGGTAGCACCGGGCACGTACGGCAGGGAGATCGGCATTACCGCTACTGCGACCGGAGCGAGAACTGCCACGTTCCCATCTTCGGGCGCCGCCACTCCTGCAGCTGATGCCCCCCCGCCGTCTCCGGTAGGCGCGGACATCTTCTTCCCATCCCCCCTTGGTCCTTCCACAGTACTTCTCTCCTTGGGGCGGAGCTTCACTTTCGCGCCTTCACCGCTCGGGGAAGACGACTCGAACGGGAAACTTTCGCGCCCAAGATGGCGGATCTTCAGATTTTTCAGCGGGACGCCGCTGACTGGAACAACAAGGCACACCTCTACCGGTAAGTAGACTGGTTCTATCCTGTTCGTGACGTCAGAAGAGTCGATGTGTACCGCCCCGCGGCCTCGGCTGCGACCACCGGGCCGCTCGGATCCAGCAGTATCTGGAAATTACAAGAGGTTCTGTAAAAGCAAAACTGGAGTTACAAAATGTTTTTCAGCAGTGTATGGGTTAATCAAATTATGATGTTCTGCAGCTGCTTGTGTACCACCCCGCGGCCTCGGCTGCGACCGCCGGGCTGCTCGGATCCGTGCTCGCACTGCGTGGGTAGGGGATGTTGGTCCCGGGGCTCGGTTGTGCGTGGGCCGTGGTGCAGGGCGCAGGGCTGCGGTGCGGCGCGGTGCGGTGCCGGATGGCACTGGTGTACTCACGATTAAACCACACAGAGTCATTGGTAAACCAAACGGAGGTATGAACTGGGCCCGCAGCCGGCTGCAGCTTCCTAGTGGGTTGGCAATGTCCGCCTTTCTCCTGCATCTGTGTTTGTAGTGTGACCTGTTGTGAATGTTAGTTATGTTTTGGCTGCTATGAGGCTCCCTCTGGTGGCCAGGAATCGTTTGGACTTGGACCAGGTGTGTTGTGCAGTGGGTGTTTCCTTTGCTAACTCTCTGCTTATTTAAGTCCTGGTCTGATTGCAGGCTCTTGCCAGATGTCAGTTGTTCTTTGTATCTCCAGCCTGCTTAATCCTGCTTTACACCACATCTACTCCAGATAAGTGCTTGCTCTTTATTTATTGTCTGGTTCTTTTGCTTATCTGGGTTTGTCATTTGTTGTGGTTGGTTTCAGTTTATTTCCTTCCAGGGATTTTCCCCCTCAGTGGATTGTTGCGGAACTCCCTGCAGTTCTGTGTGGAGTATAGCTCCTTTGGGTCCATGTGTTTGTGGCTTGTTGAATTTGTTATAATTCTTGTTTTCTGTTCATTGGTATGACAAGGGCACCTGGTATAGGACGGAGTTCAGATCGAGCGATCTGAGGGCCTTTTTGTACTATCAGGAAGTTGGTATTTTGCAGGGTTTTTCTCTGGCCACCATCAGTCCCTTTCCTTTCGTTTCCTATTTTAGTCAGCGGGGGCCTCACCTTTTGCTAATCCTGTCATCTGCCTGTGTATTGTGTTTTTCCTATATCACCGCAGTCTTTGAATGTGGGGGACATGGTGTGGTTGTCCTCTAAAAATATTCCTATGAGCGTTCCATCTCCTAAATTTAAGCCCAGATTTATTAGACCTTATAAGATTTCGGAGATTATTAACCCTGTATCTCTCCGTTTGACTCTGCCTGCGTCACTTAAGATTCACAATGTCTTCCATAAGTCCTTGTTGAAGAAACATGTGGAGCCAGCAGTTCCTGCAGCAGCGCCTCCTGACCCTGTTTTGGTACAAGGGGATCTGGAGTATGAGGTTGAAAAAAATCTGGATTCCCGTCGCAGTAGGCGTCAGCTTCAGTACCTTGTGAAATGGAAGGGTTATGGGCAGGAGGATAACTCTTGGGTTGTGGCTTCTGACATTCATGCGGACAGGTTGGTTCGCGCCTTCCATCATGCTCATCCCGAGCGACCCGGTTGCGTGGGTGAGGGTTCGGTGACCCCTCCTCAAGGGGGGGTACTGTTGTGAATGTTAGTTATGTTTTGGCTGCTGGGAAGTTCCCTCTGGTGGTCAGGAATGGTTTGGACTTGGACCAGGTGTGTTGTGCAGTGGGTGTTTCCTTTGCTAACTCTCTGTTTATTTAAGTCCTGGTCTGATTGCAGGCTATTGCCGGATGTCAGTTGTTCTTTGTATCTCCAGCCTGCTTAATCCTGCTTTACACCACATCTACTCCAGATAAGCGCTTGCTCTTTATTTATTGTCTGGTTCTTTTGCTTATCTGGGTTTGTCATTTGTTGTGGTTGGTTTCAGTTTATTTCCTTCCAGGGATTTTCCCCCTCAGTGGATTGTTGAGGAACTCCCTGCAGTTCTGTGTGGAGTATAGCTCCTTTGGGTCCATGTGTTTGTGGCTTGTTGAATTTGTTATGATTCTTGTTTTCTGTTCATTGGTATGACAAGGGCACCTGGTATAGGACGGAGTTCAGATCGAGCGATCTGAGGGCCTTTTTGTACTATCAGGAAGTTGGTATTTTGCAGGGTTTTTCTCTGGCCACCATCAGTCCCTTTCCTGTCCTTTCCTATTTTAGTCAGCGGGGACCTCACCTTTTGCTAATCCTGTCATCTGCCTGTGTATTGTGTTTTTCCTATATCACCGCAGTCTTTGAATGTGGGGGGCTTGCTATTCTTGTCTATTTTCTGAGGCAGAGAGTTATTCATCTTTCCTACCTTTAGGATAGTTAGTTCTCCGGCTGGGTTCGCGGTGCACAGGATGTTAGTTCACCCCTCGGCTACTTCTAGTTGTGATGGTTAGTAAGGGGATGGCGGCCAGATTAGTTGCCAATGCTTTTGTCACCTTTTGCCAATGATTTGTGGTGGTCTTCCATGGTTCCGGATCATAACAGTGACCACTGTGCCTGGGCACTGGTAGTATGTGTCGTAGGAGCCCCTTTTGCCCGCAGACGCTGGCCCTTGGATCTCTGGCCTCTGGCGGTGGCTCTTATCCGGACAGGTTGGGCTGTTGCCTTCAAGCGAGACTTTGGTGGGAATGAACCCCTGAGCTCCAGACCGCAATCAGTTAATCTGACTATGGTGGTGGCGTATAGCCTAGTTCGGGGTCTAAGTACCCTGCCTGGTGCTCCGGTATCCTGTTGGCTCCCGGGCTTCGGTTACAGCGGGCCACTACCCTGTCCCGGTACCTTACGGTTCCACCGGTCGTATTCCCGGTCTCCTGCAGGCGGCCACTGCCGTCTGCCTGCCTGACTGATCTGGGGTCCTAGGCTCCAGCCCAGGCCCCAAGCAGAACTTGTACTCCACTACTTTCCACTCCACTGTACTGAACTGGACTGTCTACTGTTTTCCTGCCTCAGGCCAGCAGACTCCTCGGGGGCGTGTCTTTCCACCTGACTCCGCCCACCTGGTGTGCCTGTCTGACTCTGAGGGAGGCAATCAGGTCTTTGTGGTTGACTGATAGTACCTTTCTAGTGTGGGAGTGTATGTGGTGAGTGAAATTACCTGTGACCCCTGGGGTCCAGGGCGTCACACTTGTAATAATTGCAAAAGATCAGTGATGTACTATTAATAGCAGTGAATCCCTATCGCTATGGGGCATAATGGTTAAAGGAAGCCGTCGACTACCTGTATCACCATTGAGCCTGTGTGTCTGAGTCTCAATAGAGCAGCTACAATTATATCACACAACAGAGACCAGAAAAGGGCATCAGGCAAACAAGGGGTTTGCTATTTTATTTATTTATTTAGTCAATCAGTGCTTGTGGAGAGAAAGTGTGAGGGCTATTGTTCTGTTTGAGTGAGGGGTGCTTCACACATAGCGAGATCGCTACCGAAATCGCTGCTACGTCACGGTTTTGGTGATGCAACAGTGACCTCATTAGCGATCTCGCTGTGTGTGACACTGAGCAGCGATCTGGCCCCTGCTGTGAGATCGCTGCTCGTTACACACAGCCCTGGTTCGTTTTCTTCAAAGGCGCTCTCCCGCTGTGACGCACACATCGCTGTGTGTGACAGCGAGAGAGCGACGAAATGAAGCGAGCAGGGAGCAGGAGCCGGCATCTGGCAGCTGCGGTAAGCTGTAATCAAGATAAACATCGGGTAACCAAGGGAAGCCCTTTCCCTGTTTACCCGATATTTACCTTCGTTACCAGCCTCCGCCGCTCTCGCTGCCAGTGCCGGCTCCTGCTCTCTCCACATGTAGCTGCAGTACATATCGGGTTAATTAACCCCATGTGTACTGTAGCTAGGAGAGCAAGGAGCCAGCGCTAAGCAGTGTGCGCGGCTCCCTGCTCTCTGCACATGTAGCTGCAGTACACATCGGGTTAATTAACCCGACGTGTACTGTAGCTAGGAGAGCAAGGAGCCAGCGCTAAGCAGTGTGCACGGCTCCCTGCTCTCTGCACATATAGCTGCAGTACACATCGGGTTAATTAACCCGATGTGTACTGTAGCTAGGAGAGCAAGGAGCCAGCGCTAAGCAGTGTGCGCGGCTCCCTGCTCTCTGCACATGTAGCGACGTTATGATCGCTGCTGCGTCGCTGTGTTTGACAGCTAAGCAGCGATCATAACAGCGACTTACAAGGTCGCTGTTACGTCACAGAAAATGGTGACGTAACAGCGACGTCGTTGTCGCTGTCGCTATGTGTGAACCCAGCCTGACTGTGGATTCTATCTTTTGTGTGGGGAGTGGTTTGGTCATCATACTTTAGGGTGTGATGGCACCTGTATCATATTGTGTGTGTGGGGGGGGGGGGCATTGGGACATTTGTGAGGGCATCATGCTGGAGGGTGTCTGTGGGGGGTCATCATACTGGGCAGCATACTGTTAGATGGGGCTATAAAACCATTATACTGTATGTGGAGACTAATAGTATTTTAGCGCCCCACGGGGCAGGTGTTTTAACCTACTCGTTCCTGGGCCGGGTGTGCAGATCTTCTGCGTCATCACGGGGTGGTTGGCCCGGTTACGTTGCTCCGAGGCGTACATAAAGGAAGGTTCTTCTCTAAGTGTGATGGTTGCGCCTACTTCTACCCTATGTGGTGCCCGCCCCCGGTGGTTGTCCTATCGATTGGAAAAGTCCCATGCTTCGTGATGACCCTGTCTGCTCTAATGCAACTGTCGCGGGCGGAGGAGGGGACGCTGCGCTCTCCCACTGCTCGGGTCCGGCCGCTGCTGCTGCGGCTGCTGCTGCTCGATGGTGGCTCGAGCGGTGGGCCGGATCCCGGGGACTCGAGCGGCGTTCCTCGCCTGTGAGTGAAAAGAGTGGGGATTGATTGTGGGGATTTGAGATTGTCCGTGACGCCACCCACGGTTGTGGTGAGGTTGTGACACCACCGCTGCTCTGGACGGGGATCCCGGGAGCGATGACAGGGAGCAGCCTGGTTGTTAGTTCTGGTTGGTTGTCCCGGGGCCCGCTGAGGTGCAGGGGCGCGGGGGCAGCGCTGTGTCGCATGGCACGGTGGTACTCACTCAGCCAATGATGTACACAGAGTCTCTGGTAAAACAAACGGCTGGATGGACGGGTCCCACAGACGGCTGCGGTGTTTCTCCTCCCGGCAGGTTGATGGTGACTGCCTTTCCCTGCACCTGTGCAATGTGACGGTTCCAATGGGTTCCCACCGGTAACCCGCTCCCCAGCTTGAAGGTTGCTGAAGGAGCCCTTTTTGCCCGCAGGCTCTGGCCCTGGGAACTTTAGCCTTGGCGGTGACTGTGTTTCCCTCTCTCGGTTGGACTGTTGCCTTCTGTCGGGACTTGGCTGCTGGGAAACCCAGGAGGTTCCCTTCGCTAACGGATTTGGCAAATTCACAGCGACTCCTAGCCTTGCCGGGGTCCGTAAGCCCCTGCCGGATGGTGCTGGCTTCTCTTTGCGTACCGGTCTGGTACCGCCGGGCCACCGCCCGTCCACGGTCCTTACGGCTGGCTCCAATAGGCCTCTCCTGCAGACGGTCACCACCGTCTGCCAACCTTGCTGATCCACTTTCACTTCCAAAACTAATCTGCCTTACTTTTCCCGCCTCCAGGACTGTGAACTCCTCGGTGGGCGGGGCCAACCGCCTAGCCCACCCCCTGGTGTGAACATCAGCCCCTGGAGGAAGGCAACAAGGGTTTTTGTCTGACTTCGGTGTGCCTGACCGGGAGTGTGGGGTGTGTTGGTGTAGTGCTTGTGACGTCCTGGCTTGTCCAGGGCGCCATATTCCCCCTTAGTAAAATGCAGACCGTCCGCGGGCTGCCCGTCCATCACCGGTTTTATTTTCACAACTGAAAAGAGATAAACGGTAAACAGATTACAAGCATATTAACTTCTTCCCACATCGGGAGGCATATTCACTTAAACGTTGCTAAACGGTAACAGCTTCCGCTCTCTCCCACCCAAGTAACCTGGCCCTGATGCTGCCCCTAAGCAAACAGGCAGCACCCCTTGACCCCAGTCCAGCACACGTTACCTGAGCAGGTTCTGTCCTTTTCAGGGGACCCACGTCCATGGGGAACCCCTGAAACCCCTGGAAGATCGCCACCGGTTGCGGTAGTGGCGGGCCTGGGCCATCACTTCCCTCCAGGCCCATCCTCCAAATCAGCCTCTCCGGAGGCGATTACAGTAAAGACATAAAACACATTTTTATTTACAAACCACAAGTTCGTGGTTGCCCTGCCAGTTCTCGGGCTTGTCCGTAGTAGTTCCTACGCAGTGGTTTGTAAGGGGTCCCAATGGGGACCAGTTGCCGGCAACGACCGGTTCAAATCAGGGTTTGTTAATCTGGTGACATCTTCGGTTATCATTCACTTATTATTTCTTTAAAACTTTCAAACGGTACTTTGGTGGTGGTCCCAACGGGGACAACTTGCAACGGGACTCCGCTACCATCACTCCGATTCTTCGGCGTCGGTCGGGGGAGGGGGCGCGGTGAACACTCGGGCCTCTTGGCTGCCCCTCAGCTTGGCATCCAGCGCAAACCACCCCCTCTCCCCGCAGTGCCGGGTGTACTGCACCAGGTCTCCCGGCATCAGGTTGCGGCCTGGGTGCTCCTCCGGCAGGTGAGCATTAACATCCCGCCGGGCTATAAACACTTCGGCCTCCAGGCCTGGCTCATATACAGTGCCTACAAGTAGTATTCAACCCCCTGCAGATTTAGCAGGTTTGATAAGATGCAAATAAGTTAGAGCCTGCAAACTTCAAACAAGAGCAGGATTTATTAACAGATGCATAAATCTTACAAACCAACAAGTTATGTTGCTCAGTTAAATTTTAATAAATTTTCAACATAAAAGTGTGGGTCAATTATTATTCAACCCCTAGGTTTAATATTTTGTGAAATAACCCTTGTTTGCAATTACAGCTAATAATCGTCTTTTATAAGACCTGATCAGGCCGGCACAGGTCTCTGGAGTTATCTTGGCCCACTCCTCCATGCAGATCTTCTCCAAGTTATCTAGGTTCTTTGGGTGTCTCATGTGGACTTTAATCTTAAGCTCCTTCCACAAGTTTTCAATTGGGTTAAGGTCAGGAGACTGACTAGGCCACTGCAACACCTTGATTTTTTCCCTCTTAAACCAGGCCTTAGTTTTCTTGACTGTGTGCTTTGGGTCGTTGTCTTGTTGGAAGATGAAATGACGACCCATCTTAAGATCCTTGATGGAGGAGCGGAGGTTCTTGGCCAAAATCTCCATGTAGGCCGTTCTATCCATCTTCCCATGGATGCGGACCAGATGGCCAGGCCCCTTGGCTGAGAAACAGCCCCACAGTATGATGCTGCCACCACCATGCTTGACTGTAGGGATGGTATTCTTGGGGTCGTATGCAGTGCCATCCAGTCTCCAAACGTCACGTGTGTGGTTGGCACCAAAGATCTCGATCTTGGTCTCATCAGACCAGAGAACCTTGAACCAGTCTGTCTCAGAGTCCACCAAGTGATCATGAGCAAACTGTAGACGAGCCTTGACATGACACTTTGAAAGTAAAGGTACCTTACGGGCTCGTATGGAACGGAGACCATTGCGGTGGAGTACGTTACTTATGGTATTGACTGAAACCAATGTCCCCACTGCCATGAGATCTTCCCGGAACTCCTTCCTTGTTGTCCTTGGGTTAGCCTTGACTCTTCGGACAAGCCTGGCCTCGGCACGGGTGGAAACTTTCAAAGGCTGTCCAGGCCGTGGAAGGCTAACAGTAGTTCCATAAGCCTTCCACTTCCGGATGATGCTTCCAACAGTGGAGACAGGTAGGCCCAACTCCTTGTAAAGGGTTTTGTACCCCTTGCCAGCCTTGTGACCCTCCATGATCTTGTCTCTGATGGCCTTGGAATGCTCCTTTGTCTTTCCCATGTTGACCAAGTATGAGTGCTGTTCACAAGTATGGGGAGGGTCTTAATTAGTCAGAAAAGGCTGGAAAAAGGGATAATTAATCCAAACATGTGAAGCCCATTGTTCTTTGTGCCTGAAATACTTCTTAATACTTTAGGGGAACCAAACAGAATTCTGGTGGTTTGAGGGGTTGAATAATAAATGACCCTCTGAATAAACTTTTCACAATTTAAAAAAAAAAAAAGAAATAACATTCTTTTTTGCTGCAGTGCATTTCACACTTCCAGGCTGATCTACAGTCCAAATGTCACAATGCCAAGTTAATTCCGAATGTGTAAACCTGCTAAATCTGCAGGGGGTTGAATACTACTTGTAGGCACTGTATAAAGCCATAGCCCCGGCGGACATCAAACCGCCTCACCTGCCCTTCATACAGGGGGCCCCGGACACGGAAGGTCGCTTGCCGGAGGCTCTCTTTTTCCCGGATCGTGCGGGCCACCAACTCTGCCTTCTTTCTCTCCCTTTCCGCGATCTCCGGGCCCAGCGGTGTCGGCTCCCTGTTCCAATACAGGGCTGCTGCGAGCTCCGGTGTACAGGTCGGGCCCTGCGAGACCTTCTGGACACTGCCCACCACTGGCAATCTGGGTGGAAGGTCCCGCGGTGACTTGGCCTGGGGTGCTGCCTTGCAGCGCAACCCGGCGCAACCTCAGCCGAGGTGTGGGGAATGGGCACAGGGGTCCTCTCCCGCCGGGTCTCCTGCACGGAGCGGCTTGTCGGGGGAAGTCTCCGCAGATGCCTCCGGTTCAGGCTTCGGCACCTTCCACGGTAGCTGTTCTGGTCGATCACGGGCTCCGGCTGCAGGCCTATCCCCCTGGGCGGACGTGCGGGGTACCGCTACCGGTTGCGGTGGTAGCGGGCCTAGTGGCGGGGGCGCGGCGGCCAATACGGGTAGCGGGGGAGGTAGCTGGGTGAGCGGGTGTGGACCGGGTCCCTCGGCCGCGATGACTGACCCACTAGGGGAACAGGGGCGTGGGTCAATCACCCTCCCTTCCGAAGCTCCCTCTTCCTCGCGTCTCCGCACGGTCGCCACAACCTCCGCCATGTCGGCCTCCCACTCCTCCATGAGGAGCTGCATCTTGACCTGCAGCCGTTGTTGAAGCTGAGCGGTCCGGATCTCCACCCACGCCGCGGTTCCAGGCGCGGGGGCTACGGTGCTGCGGGACGGCATGAACATGGCTCTGGCGGCCTCTTCCAGGAACCAGCAACAAGATGGCCGCAGGGTCCTAGCGTCCCTGCTTTTATAGCCGCGGGCTACATGCGGCCAGACGCCATCAGTCCCCATTAGTCTCTTTCCGGCTCCTCCTCTACAGGGGCAGGGTTTTGGCCTTCGCGCCTCCACTGCTCGAGGAGACTCTCGAGCGGGAATTTTTCGCGCCCAAAATGGCGGCTTCGCAAATTTTTCGGCCGGACACCTCCAGCGGTCACAAGGCGCACCTCTACCAGACGGCAGAGCGGTAAGATCCTGTTCGTGACGCCAAGTTGTCGCAGGCGGAGGAGGGGACGCTGCGCTCTCCCACTGCTCAGGTCCGGCCGCTGCTGCTGCTCGGTGGTGGCTCAAACGGTGGGCCGGATCCCAGGGACTCGAGCGGTGTTCCTCGCCCGTGAGTGAAAAGGGTGGGGATTGATTGTGGGGATTTGAGATTGTCCGTGATGCCACCCACGGTTGTGGTGAGGTTGTGACACCACCGCTGCTCTGGACGGGGATCCCGGGAGCGATGACAGGGAGCAGCCTGGTTGTTAGTTCTCCCCTCCGTGGGTAGGGGGTTGGTTGTCCCGGGGCCCGGTGAGGTGCAGGGGCGCGGGGGCAGCGCTGTGCCGCACGGCACGGTGGTACTCACTCAGCCAATGATGTACACAGAGTCTCCAGTAAAACAAACGGCTGGATGGACGGGTCCCACAGACGGCTGCGGTGTTTCTCCTCCCGGCAGGTTGATGGTGACTGCCTTTCCCTGCACCTGTGCAATGTGACGATTCCAATGGGTTCCCACCGGTAACCCGCTCCCCAGCTTGAAGGTTGTTGAAGGAGCCCTTTTTGCCCGCAGGCTCTGGCCCTGGGAACTTTAGCCTTGGCGGTGACTGTGTTTCCCTCTCTCGGTTGGACTGTTGCCTTCTGTCGGGACTTGGCTGCTGGGAAATCCAGGAGGTTCCCTTCGCTAACAGTTTTGGCAAATTCACGGCGACTCCTAGCCTTGCCGGGGTCCGTAAGCCCCTGCCGGATGGTGCTGGCTTCTCTTTGCGTACCGGTCTGGTACCGCCGGGCCACCGCCCATCCACGGTCCTTACGGCTGGCTCCAATAGGCCTCTCCTGCAGACGGTCACCACCGTCTGCCAACCTTGCTGATTCGTCCGGGCCACACACCCGGACCAACTTCAGGCTTCTCTACTGCCACTTCCCTCCTTCCACTTTCACCTCCAAAACTAATCTGCCTTACTTTTCCCGCCTCCAGGACTGTGAACTCCTCGGTGGGCGGGGCCAACCGCCTGGCTCACCCCCTGGGGTGAACATCAGCCAACAAGGGTTTTTGTCTGACTTCGGTGTGCCTGACCGGGAGTGTGGGGTGTGTTGGTGTAGTGCTTGTGACGTCCTGGCTTGTCCAGGGCGCCACACAACCCCCTGTCGGAAGGCACCTTACTGTTGTATGTGTGTACCGCCCCGCTCTCAGCAGCCGAGCTGCTCGGATCCAGACCTTCTGTGGGTTGCTCGAGTGTCTCCAGACCCGGGGGTCTCGCGGTCACTTCAATTGAAAAGGGGGTTATAGTGGTGGATGTGGGACGTATATGTACGGGCTGAGCCGTATTAAGTTCGTGACGCCACCCACGGTGTGTGGTGAGGTTGGACACCACCGCTGCAGTTACGGGGGCACCCGGTGGAGATGTTGTGCAGCAAGTTGTTAACCCCTCCGTGGGCAGGGATGGTTTTTGGTGCAGGGAGATGGGCGACCGCAGGGTGCTGGTGTACTCACTATTGAAGGAAACACACGAGTCTCTGGTAAACCAAGGTGATGGTGGTCGGTGCCTGCAGCCGGCTGCGTTCTGATTCTCCCACCCGGCTGGTGGTCTCTGTCTTTCTTCTGCACCTTTTTAGAATGGTGGACTGCCTGTGCTTGCAACTTCAGGAGTCCGGCTGGATGTGGCCTAAGGAGCCCTTGCCTGCAGACGTTGGCCCGTGGGATCTCTGAGCCCTGGCTGTGGCCTTTTATCCCCCTCGGTGGGCTGTTGTCTTCTATTGGGACTTTGGGTGGGACAGGACCTCTAGTCCTGGCCTCAATCGGTTAATTAACCAGTTCCAGTTGTTTCTGGTCCCGGCTTCAGGGTCCGAGTACCCCCCTGTGTACTCCGGTTTCCGAGTCGGTTCCCCGGGTCGGTACCTTCGGGCCACTACCCTGTCCCGGTCCACCTCGGTTCCACCGAGCCGTCTTACCGACTCCTGCAGACAGAGACCGCCGTCTGCCTCCTAGCCAGTGGCACCAGGGCTCCTATCCTGGCGCCGTTCAATTTGGGGGTATTCGCCTCTGCTGGAGCTGCACACAGCTCCAGCCCACACTCCTCTCCAACTTTAACTCTAACACTTGTCTGTTTACTTTCCCGCCCCGGGCTGTCTAGACTCCTTGGTGGGCGTCTTCCAACCGCCTGGTCCTGCCCCCTGGTGTGTCTACCAAGCCCCGAGAGGGGTGACTAGGGTTTTAAGGTTGGCTGATGTCACCTGTGAGGGAAAGGTGTTGTGCAGGGGCCTATTTGTGACTACCTGGCCCAACCAGGGCGTCACATGTGTGTATTTTGTGAAGGCAATGTGAGTTAACCCCCTCCTGACCTGGGATAGATATTACCCCTGAAAAGTGGTGTAATACCCTGTGGCGCCTGAAAATTTCCAGCATCCACATCCACGATACAAAAACTCTTTATTTTTATTCAATATGCATTAACCCCTTCACGACCTTGGACGGATCTATCCGTCATAGATCGTGTCCCGTTAGGCCCCGCCCCCTGCCGCGGGCAGGCGGCGTGGATCGGCACACATATCAGCTGTTTTCAACAGCTGACATGTGTGCCTGCTAGCCGCGGGTGGAATCGCTTCCACCCGCGGCCATTAACCCCTTAAATCTTGCTGCCAAAGTCTGGCAGCAAGATTTAAATGCGCGCGGCCATGTTTGTTACTTACCGCCGCCCCCACCGGAAGTCACGTGTGTTATCACGTGACTATCGGTGGTTGCCATCGTAGCACAGGGTCATGTGATGACGCCTGCTGCTATGATCTTTCACTTTCATTTTCCCTCGGCCGAGAGCAGAGGGAAAACCAAAGTGAGTGAATCTGCTGATTACAGCGGTATTGCTGTGATCAGCAGATAGCGATCAGCGATCGGATTGCTGATTGCTATAGCCCCCTAGGGGGACTAGTAAAATAAAAAAAAAAAGTAAAAAAAAAAGTTTTAAAAAATAAAAAAAAAAACAAAAAACCTAAAAGTTCAAATCACCCCCCTTTCCCCCCATTGAAAATTAAAGGGTTAAAAAATAAATAAATATACACATATTTGGTATCGCCGCGTTCAGAAATGCCCGATCTATCAAAATATAAAATCAATTATTCTGATTGGTAAACGGCGTAGTGGCAAAAAAATTCCAAACGCCAAAATTACGTTTTTTGGTCGCCGCAAGTTTTGCGCAAAATGCAATAACAGGCGATCAAAACGTAGCATCTGCGCAAAAATGGTACCATTATAAACGTCAGCTCGAGACGCAAAAAATAAGCCATCACTGAGCCATTGATCCCAAAAAATAAGAACTCTACGTGTTTCGGAAAATGGCGCAAAACGTGCGCCACTTTTATTGGACAAACTTGTGAATTTTTTTTAACCCCTTAGATACAAGTAAACCTATACATGTTTGGTGTCTACAAACTCGCACCGACCTGAGGCATCACACCCAGACATCAGTTTTACCATATAGTGAACACCGTGAATAAAATATCCCAAAAACTATTGTACGATCCCACTTTTTTTGCAATTTTTCCGCACTTGGAATTTTTTTGCCGTTTTCCAGTACACTATATGGTAAAACTTATGATTTCATTTAAAAGTACAACTCGTCCCGCAAAAAACAAGCCCTCATATGGCAAGATTGACGGAATAATAAAAAAGTTACGGCTCTTGGAAGAAAAGGAGCAAAAAACAAAAACGCAAAAACGGAAAGTGCCCGGGGGCTGAAGGGGTTAAAAGATCATGTTGTAAAAAAAAATAAGGTGACATGGTAAGGAAGACGCGTTTCGGACGTCTTGCGTCCTTATTCATAGTCCATACCAGAATGAATGAAAGACTGGTTAAACAAGATTAACATACCACTTATGACATAATAACCTGAACCATCTGGACAAGGTAATTTGGACTAATAGTACACGGCAATATTATCAAACATAACAAAACAAATGAACAATCAATAAATATTATTTAGTTAATTCTCAAATTTAATCCTGAAGGAATTCTCGTATTCAATAAAAATATCCATTTTGTCTCAATAAGATCTCCACCTCTTTTAGGCAGAGCGATCTTTTCAATGACATTAACCCTAAAAGAGTCTGTATTACCACTATGTACGTTAATACAGTGTTGTGAGGCCCCTGAAGGGCTTCTACTACTGGTATTGTTCACAGCATACAAGTGTTCCGAAATTCTGCCTCTAAGTGTGTGACCAGTACTGCCCACATACTGAAGATTACATGTGGTGCAAGTAATCAAATAAACAACATTACTATATCCACAATTAATAAAAGTTTCAATATCAAACTTTTTTTGAAACACAAGAAACATTTTTTTTAGTGTTGTTCATGTGTTTGCACAAACCGCATAATTTATGTCCACACCTGAATGACCCAGTAGTAGATAGCCCCATTTTACAATTTTTAGAATAAAAGTGACCTTTGTTTGTATGGTCACTGGAGGAGATCATAGAACCAATGGTACGATTTCTTTTGGATACAAATTTAACCCCATCAGTCAGAATATTTTTCAGAATCCTATCGGTAGTTAATATGGGCAGGGATTTTTTTATGATATTTACTACACAGTAATAATCTTTACTGAATTTTGTTGAAAAAAACAACAGACCTATTCTCTGAAAACTTTTTTGCATTAGCTCTATTCTTCGGATATTCTCTTCTAGTTTTTTTTATTAGTTTTATCTTTTGTTTGATTAAGAACTTCGTTGGAATATCCTCTTTTCTAAATCTGTTTTCAATGTTATTGCACTCTTTCTGGAATGCAGCCTCCGTAGTACAACACCTTTTTGCCTGAATTAATTATCCTGTGGGAATATTGTTAATTACGTGTGTTGGATGACAGCTGTCAGCATACAGGAGAGAATCACCAGCAGAAATGTTTCTATATAAATTGCAATCAATTTTATGGCTACATAAATTGGCTGAAAATGTGACATCCAGAATCGAAATTTCATTCTTATTACACTCAATACTTACAGCAAAGATGGGCTGCAGTTGTACATCACCCAGGCCAAAAAACTAGTACTCTAGCAGGGTACAACTAAAGCGGGCTTTACACACAACGAGATGTCGTTGGGGTTACGGAATTCGTGACGCACATCCGGCCTCGTTAGCGATGTCATTGTGTGAGACACGTACGAGCGACCTGCTAACAATCAAAAATACTCACCTTATTGTTGATCGTTGTCCAGTCGTTGTAATCCCGATTATCGTTGCTGCTGCAGGTACGATGTTGTTTGTCGTTGCTGCGGCAGCACACATCGCTATGTGTGACACCGCAGGAACGAGGAACATCACCGTACCTGCAGCCGCCCGCAATGAGGAAGGAAGAAGGTGGGTGGGATGTTTGGGCCGCTCATCTCCGCCCCTCCGCTTCTATTGGGCGGCCGCTTAGTGATGTCGCTGTGACACCGAATGAACCGCCCCCTTAGAAAGGCACAATGACGTTGCTAAGCAGGTAAGTATAGTGTGATGGGTTCGAGCGATGTTGTGCGCCACGGGCAGCAATTTGCCCGTGACGCACAACCGACGGGGCGGGTGCTTTCACCAGCGACATCGCTAGTGATGTCGCTGTGTGTAAAGCCTGCTTAAGCCCCCACTAAGTGCAGGCATCACATGTGCAGGAGGAGCATATCACACACACACTTCCAAAGAATGGAGGGGGCGATTGCTGGATGATAAAATTGCACACTAATGGCTTGCATAGAGCGCTGTTCACACATCCAGTTGCACTGTCACAAGCCCGCAGCCTATTAGGCGACACCCATACTCTTAGATCAGGCGGGCTGCCAAGCCGTCCTCCATCTGTGCACCATACAGGGATAGGAACTCTAATATGCAAGGCCTAACAAAAAGGGGCCTGGCTGTATACTGTAAAAAAAAAATCTTGGCTGTTAAGTAATGCTTAATTTTGGGGGGACATTTATTCCTCTTTTTGTTGCTATTTTTATAGAAAATGTAGCAGAGGTCAAATCCGGATCGGGCAGCGAGGTACAAAAACAGCAGGCAGAAGAGTAGTCAGAAAACACGCAGAAGTCAGCACACAGGAATCACAAACCAGAAGAGGGCGGTCCAGAAGCCAGGAAATCAGAACTATCTCTGGCAGTGGTCATGTGACAGGAGGGGGAATAAGAAGGGTGTGGTGTCTTCCCATTGGCTGTAGCTGAACGCTGGCAACTTCAGCTGGAAGACACACACCACCCACAGTCAGCCAGCGGTACTGCAGATCCCAAGATAACCCAGCCCAGTGGATGATCGGAGCCTGCGCCCACCGGTGCCGCTGACATCGACTCCTCTACCATCACCAGCACCATCCATGACAGGAACACGGCGTCGCCTGGTGATTGAAGCAGAAGTCGCTGGAGCAGACTCCGGCGGTGACGTAACAGCACAGATGGAGTACGGCTTGGCAGTCCGCCTGATCTAATAGTATGTACGTCACCTAATAGGCTACAGGCTTGTGACTATGCATCTGCTAGTGTGAACAGCGCTCTATGCAAGCCATCAGTGTGCAGTTTTATCAACCAGCAATCACCCCCTACATGTTTTGGAAGTGCGTGTGGGATTTGCTCCTCCTGCACCTGTGATGCCTCCACTTAGTGGGGGCTTAGCTGTATCCTGCTAGAGTACTAGTTTTTGGCCTGGGCGATGTACACACTGCAGCCCTATAGGATATTTATTCTTCTTTTTGTATCTATTTTTATATTCTTATTATACTCAAAAGTAAATCTCAAGTGTGTGGATTATTATTGATATAAGACAGGAATTTCTCTATATTTTTCTCTTCCCCTTTCCAGATAATTATAATATCGTCTATATATCTAAGAAATCTAGAGATATCCACGACAAATGGATTGTTTTCAGTAAAGATGTACTCCTCCTTCCACCAAGTTAGAAAAATATTTGCAAGGGATGGGAAGAATCTTGCGCCCATCGCACAACCTTGTGTCTGAATATAGACATTTCCCAGAAACATAAAGAAATTATTTTTTAAAAAAAAACTAGTAACCTCAATAATATAATGCTGTAAATCAATTGAATAGTTACTATATTTATAAAGTGAATGTTTCAGAGCCAAGATAGTAAGATCATGTGGAATGGAGGTATACAGACTTTGTATATCACATGTCACCGAGCTATACTCTTTCTCCCATGTATACTCTGAAAAGATGTTTAATATGTGTTTTGTATCACATATATAGCTGGGCGACAAATGAGACAAAGTCTGCAACCGCATGTCTAACCATTTTCACAGGTGTTCCAACTAGAGTTGAGCGCGGTTCGTGGTTCTCCAGTTCGCGGTTCGAGTGATTTTGGGGGGTGTTCTAGATAGAACTAGAACTCGAGCTTTTTTGCTAAAGCTCGATAGTTCTAGATACGTTCGAGAACGGTTCTAGCAGCAAAAAGCAGGACTTTTTACAGCTACAGTGTGCAGGAGCCATCGCTGGCAGCCTGCCAGAAGCTGGTAACCAAGATAAACATCGGGTATCCAAGCAAAGCGCATTGGTTAGTAACCCGATGTTTATCCTAGTTACGTGCAGGAAGCCCACACTTCCCCGCTCAGCTCTCTCCGCCCCCTCCTGCATGCGGCATGTACACACACACACACACACACGTCCAACATCCTGGCACTCTGCACACATGGTCCCGCTCGGCTTACCTGCGGTGATGAAGTCCCGACCTCAGCACTGTCACTGTCGTCCATGGCCGCCGCTTGTCACATCACCTTCTCTCGCTTCCGACCCGAGACTGACTAGCGGTGACATCACGCGCCTCTCGCGATACTTGGCTGTGAAGGCGGCGGTCATTGAACTCAGTGACAGGGGCTGTCACTAGTGCAGGAGATCAGCGCAGGTAATGTACCTCGCTGACAGCAGCACTTGTCATGCCCTGCAATGACCTGGGCTGACCCATTGATGTTAGCTCAGGTCACTGCACTGCTCTCCCAGCTAATGGGGAACATCCTGCTCTTCATTGACTGGGACAGTGTGGATCGTCATGGCAACCCCTTGGATTACACCAGGCCTGGATTTGTTTTTCTTTCTAATAAATTGGTTAAAGAGGGAATGTATTGGGGAGTATTTTTTCAAATAAAAATGTGTTTGTCATCTATTTTCTTTTATTACTGACTGGGTTGGTGATGTCGGGTATCTGATAGACGCCTGACCTCACCAACCCCAGGGCTTGATGCCAGGTGACATTACACATCTGGTATTAACCCCATATATTACCCCGTTTGCCACCGCACCAGGGCGCGGGATGAGCTGGGGCGAAGCACCAGGATTGGCACATCTAATGGATGCGCCACTTCTGGGGCGGCTGCGGCCTGCTATTTTTAGGCTGGGGAGAGTCCAATAACCATGGACCTCCCTAGTCTGAGAATATCAGACCCCAGCTGTCTGCTTTACCTTGGCTGGTGATCCAATTTTGGGGGGACCCCTACGTGTTTTTTTTTTTAATTATTTATTTAATTTAAAATAACAGCGTGGGGTGCCCTCAGTTTTGGATTACCAGCCAAGGTGAGGTTGCCAGCTGTGGTCTGCAGGCTGCAGCTGTCTGCTTTACCCTAGCTGGCTACAAAAATAGGGGGAACCCTACGTCATTTGTTTTTCATTTTTTGGCTAAATACAAAGCTAAGCACCCCTTAGTGCCACATGAAAGGCACCAAAGGGTGCAAAATTACAAAATGCAGGAGAGTGGGACATTATATGTCTTTCTGCCATTATAATGACAGAAAAGACTGATATGAAGTGCACAAGCACAAGAAAATCACCACAGCGCTCTACGCTGTGAAAAGCAGTAGAAAATGGCACTGGAGTGAACATATGACCGCCTCATGTAGGATGAAGCTATGGATCCTGGGTAAATTTATGCATTTACCCTCCTTCAGTTTTTTTGCAGTACACAAAAAAAACGGAAGGCACACGGATGACAAACAGATGACATATGGACCGTCTACGGAACGGAAACGGATGCCACACGGATGCACCCGTAAAAAAAAACGGACTGTTTTTTGCAGACCGCAAAAATGGATCGGTCGTGTTAATGTAGCCTTATTCTGATCTGCCGTTTATAAACAGCAGGCAGAAATAAGTGAATAACGCCCCCCAGCGTCAGAAAATCTCCGGGGTTTCAGGGCTAGCTGAGACCCTGGAGATCATGATTCAGGACGGCTTTTCCGGTCCCCGGTCACGTGGTCACAGGTATACACCGTACACCGATGATCACGTTACAGTAAATGACAGCGCCGGTAAAAAATTAATTATCTCCCATCTGGCATGAACAAACATGATAAATCTCCTCCCCGGTCCCCTCCGGTCCCCCGGTGTCGCCAAAGTGTCCCCCCCTGATGTCCTCCCAGAAATCCAAGATGGCCGCGCACACAGCAGCGCGCCGGCCGCATTCACCCTACTCCTCTGATTTCTGTCGCATGTGCCATGACACATGTGACAGAAAACTCCTCCCCAGGCCCTGCCAGGTCACCCCCTATAACCCCATCGGTGTTCCCCGGTGTCCCACGGTACCTGTGCAGCGTTGATCCCCCCACGGCCCTCTCCTTCACAATAGACGCTGCCGCATGCACAGAGTGGCTGTCAGCTCAGCTTCCTGTGTTCAGACACAGTGAGTGGTGGTTATGCATCTGTAAGCTAAATGGGCGGCACGGTGGCTCAGTGGTTAGCACTGCAGTCTTGCAGTGCTGAGATCCTGGGTTCAATTCTCACCAAGGACACCATCTGCAAGGAGTTTGTATGTTCTCCCCGTGTTTGCGTGGGTTTCCTCCGGGTACTCCGGTTTCCTCCCACACTCCAAAGACATACAGCGCTATGGAATTAATTAACGCTATATGAATAAATTATTATTATTACTGAATTGCCCTGCTCATGAGGTAAGGAACATAATTGATCAGGAGAGCTATATACTACATTTCCAAATGGAGGGATTTGCTTTTATAGTTTCCCTGCTGAACGACTACCAAACATGAGAGTCCGTTATACGCCACAAGAAAACACATCTAAATAGCGAGCTCTGTTGTTAAGTATTCATTCAGCTGGATAACTGGACTTAAAGGGGTATTCCATCTCCAAGATCCTATCCCCAATATATAGTAGGTGGAATAGCAATAATATCAGCAAATACCAATATTTGGAAATGTAGAATAGTTCTCCTGATTAGGCATGCCCTTACCTCATGAGCAGGGCATTGCAGCTTTGGTAGCAACCATTACGACATGGACTCTGCTGCTGTGGACCCGGGGAGAGTGAGTGCAGATTCATTGCACCCACACTCCTCACATGAAGGGTCCACACTCCTAGAAAATGGGGGATACGTTCCCTGAGTGTCTCCCCCCCATATTCTAGATGGTCCAGAGTCATCGTGGGACCCCTTTATTTTTTTTCTTACAATAAATTGGTGAAAGAGGAAATGTTTTGGGGACTGTTTTTTCAAATAAATTTCTTTTGTCGATTTTTTTTTTTGTTAGTACTGACAGTTTATGATGTTGGGTATCTAATAGACGCCATGACATCACAAACTGCTGGGCTGGATCTCAGGTGACTTTACAGCTAGTATCATTCCGATTTATTACCCCGTTTGCCACTGCACCAGGGCACGGGATGAGCTGGGGTGAAGCGCCAGGATTGGCGCATCTAGTGGATGCGCCACGTCTGGGGTGCCTGCGGCCTGCTATTTTTAGGCTGTGAAGGCCCAATAACTATGGACCTTCCCACCCTGAGAATACCAGACCACAGCTGTCCGCTTTACCTTGGCTGGTGATCCAATTTGGGGGGGACCCTACTTTTATTGTGTAATTATTAATATTTATAAAATAATTATAAAAAAAGAGCCTGGGGGGACTTCCACATTGGATCCCCAACCACAGTAAAGCTGCCAGCTGTGGTTTTCAGGCTACAGCCGTCTGCTTTACCCTAGCTGGCTATCAAAAATGGGGGGACCCAACGTCATTTTTTTTTTAACTATTTTTTAAATAGAAAAAATTAATGGGCTACCTTGTATTTTGATTGCCAACCAAGCTAACGGCAGGCAGATGGGGGTGGCAACCCATAGCTGTCTGCTTTATCTGCGCTGAGAATCAAAAATATCGCGGAGCGCTATGTCATTTTTTTAAAGATTTATTTTTACAGCACTGTGATGTCCAGCAATCAAAATACAGGGAAGCCCATTTTGTTTTTAGTTATTTAAATAAATAATTAAAAAAAATATATATGGGCTCCCGCTGCATTTTTTGTATTGCTAGCTAAGGGTAATCCAAGCAGCCACTGGCTGCTAACCCCCACTGCTTGGTGTTACCTTCACTGGCAATGGACAATTCAGGGAAGCATTTTTTTATTTTTTTTGCCAAAAAACTACAAAAAAAGGACGTGAGCTTCGCCATATTTTTGTATGCTAGCCAGGTATAGCAGGCAGGTGCTGGAAGAGTTGGATACAGCGCCAGAAGATGGCGCTTCTATGAAAGTGCCATTTTCTGAGGCGGCTGCAGACTGCAATTCGCAGCAGTGGGGCCCAGAAAGCTCAGGCCAACCTGTGCTGCGGATTCCAATCCCCAGCTGCCTAGTTGTACCTGGCTGGACACAAAAATGGGGCGAAGCCTACATCATTTGTTTTCTAATTATTTCATGAAATTCATGAAATAATAAAAAAAGGGTTTCCCTTTATTTTTGGTTCCCAGCCGGGTACAAATAGGCAACTGGGGGTTGGGGGCAGCCGTAACTGCCTGCTGTACCTGGCTAGCATACAAAAATATGGCGAAGCCCACATCATTTTTTCAGGGGGCAAAAAACTTCTGCATACAGTTCTGCTGTCTGTCTGGAGAAGAGCAGACAGCAGCTGCAGAACTACAAGGCTCAGCATACTCCATCCAGGACTGTATGCAGAAGTTTTTTGCCCACCAAAAAAATGACGTGGGCTTCGCCATATTTTTGTATGCTAGCCAGGTACAGAAGGCAGCCACGGGCTGCCTCCAACCCCCAGTTGCCTATTTGTACCAAACTGGGAACCAAAAATATAGGGAAGCCCATTTTTTTTAATTATTTCAATTATTTCATGAAATAATTAAAAAACAAATGACGTGGGCTTCGCCCCATTTTTGTGTCCAGCCGGGTACAACTAGGCAGCTGGGGATTGGAATCCGCAGCACAGGTTAGCCCGAGGTTTCTGGGCGCCTCTGCTGCGAATTGCAGTCCGCAGCCGCCCCAGAAAATGGCGCTTTCATAGAAGCGCCATCATCTGGCGCTGTATCCAACTCTTCCAACAGCCCTGAAGCCGGGTGGCTTGTTGGGTAATAATGAGTTAATACTAGCTTTGTTTTACTAGCTAGTATTAAGCCAGAGATTCTTAATGTCAGGCACGTTTGACCCGGCCATTAAGAATCTCCAATAAAGGGTTAAAAAAAAGACACCACACAGAGAAAAAATACTTTAATAGAAATAAATACACAGACACATTAGAGACTCCATCTTTATTACCCCCTGTCAGCCCTCCACGATCCATGGTCTTCTGTCTTTCTCGTTCAACAAATGCAGCTCTGCTCCATCACTGCTGCATGGGGGAAGACGTTGCTTCCCGTGCAGCAGCGTGCAGCCTTCACTCCGTGAGTGATCAGTGCTGCTGGCTGTCAGCGGTAACAGCGGTAATGCTGACAGACGCGTTACCATAGCAACGGTGCTCCCGGAGCCGCGGTTAGCGGTGACGTCACCGCTAACTGTGTTGCTATGGCAATGGTGATCTCCGTTAATGACCGCCTGTGTCAGCCGGTCCCTAACGGAATGGGGAGTCGACCGTGTGCTAGAGCATGTCGCCGGTACACGGCGATACACAAATGTGCACCATGTACCGGAGAGATGCACTCGCAGGTCCTACATGACACGTCATAGTCATGTGACCAGTCTGTAGCCAATGAGATAATAGCCACGTGACTGGTCACATGGCTATTTTGACGTCACGATAGGTCCTGCATCTTTGCTGGCAGTGCCGGTCACCGGGAGGATTCAGCGATCATCGGATGGAATAGCGACAGGAGACAGAGTGCAGGAGGGATCGCGGGGACCGGTAAGTGTTATGGCAATGTTTATTAACTGTTTGTGTACATTTATCATGCATTTTTATGTGTTTGTGATTGCCTCCCATTATATCCTATAGGTTCGAGTTTGGTTCGTCGAACGTTCGACGAACCGAACTCGAACGAGACCTCCGTTCGGCGAACCGAACTCGAGCCGAACCACGGCCAGGTCGCTCATCTCTAGTTCCAACATGGAGCCAATGCCCGATACAATAGGTCTGAAACTGGGGGAAATACGTTTTAATGAGTTTTGGGTAAAGCATGGAATAATGGTATCAAAGGAAATTTTGGGTTGAGAAATTCACTTTGTTTCTGATTAATAATACCCAGATGCAATCCCTCATTTAGAGGACACTCCAATGAAGTTCTAATGTTATTTGTAGGATCCTGTTGAAGTTTTTTATATATAGAGCTATCATTTAGCATGTTATAAAGCTCCTTTCAATAAAGACCCGTGTCAAGAACAACAATCGAGCCACCTTTATCCGAATTCCTTATTGTAATATTCACATTATCCCTCATCACTTCCAGAGCATTTTTTCATGAGTTGAAAGATTAGGATGAATATTTTTCTTTAAAAAGTTTGATCAACTCCTCTTCCACAATACTCTGAAAATCATCCATCACCTGACTTTTTGATTGAATCGGTTAACATTAAGGCGGGGTTTACACGCTACGATATCGTTAATGAATTATCGTCGGGGTCACAGTGTTTGTGACGCACAGACGCTTCATTAACGAGATCGCAGTGTGTGACACTTTTGAGCGACCTTAAACGATCGCAAAAGCGGTCAAAATGGCTTGCCGCTAACACGGTACAAAGATATATTTTACTTGCCGCTGAGAGGTCATCCTGAAACAAAAAATTGTTTAATGTTTATTAGCGATGTTGTTCCTCGTTCCTGCGGCACCACACATCGCTGTGTGTGACACCGCAGGAGCGACGAACATCTCCTTACCTGTCTTCTCCAGCAATGCGGAAGGAAGGAGGTGGGCGGGATGTTACGTCCCGCTCATCTCCGCCCCTCCGCTTCTATTGGATGCCTGACGTGTGACGTCGCTGTGACACCGCATGAACCGCCCCCTTAGAAAAGAGGCGGTTCGCCGGCCTGAGCGACGTCGTAGAGCAGGTATGTGCGTGTGACGCTGCTGTAGCGATAATGTTCGCTATGGCAGCAATCACACAATATCGCACGTACGACGGGGGCGGGTGCTATCGCGCTTGACATCGCTAGCCGATGCTAGCGATGTCGCAGCGTGTAAACCCCGCTTTAGAATTAGGGACTCTGCCAGAAAACATATCCTGCAAAAAAAAAAGTTGACTTCCAATTTCTGAAAGATCCCTCAGGTGTTGTAATGAGATCTGTTCAGAGAACGATAATGGAGTAAAATCCTCATCATTACTAGTAATTTCAGGTAGATGATCATCCAAGTTTTCTTGAAAAAAATGTTTCTTTACAGTAAAGGCTGCTTTACATGCAGCGACATCGCTAGCGATGTCGCTCGTGAAAGCACCCGCCCCCGTCGTTTGTGCGTCACGGGCAAATCACTGCCCGTCGCACACAATATCACTAGGACACGTCACACATACTTACCTTCCTAGCGATGTCGCTGTGGGCGGCGAACAACCTCTTTTTTAAGGGGGAGGTTCGTATGCTGTCACAGCGAGATCAAACGGCAGGCGGCCAATAGAAGCGGAGGGGCGGAGACCAGCCGCATTAACAACACGCCCACCTCGTTGCCGGCAGGACGCAGGTACGTTATTGTTCGTCGTTCCCGTGGTGTCACACGTAGTGATGTGTGCTGCCTCAGGAACGATGAACAACCTGCGTCCTGAACCAGCAACGATATTTGGGAAATGAATGACGTGTCAACGATCAACGATTAGGTGAGTATTTTTGTTCGTTAACGGTTGCTCGTACGTGTCACACGCAACGACGTCGCTAACGAGGCCGGATGTGTGTCACGAATTCCGTGACCCCAATGACATCTCGTTAGCGATGTTGCGTGTAACGGGGCCTTAAGTCTCCTAATAAACTTGTTGACGTCCAAGATGGTTTCAAACACATTTAGTCTGGTACTAGGGACAAAATTTAGTCCTTTCCTTAGAACACTTAATTGTTCATTTCCTAGGATAGTAGCCGACAAATTAATAACAGTTAGATCTTGTTGTTGATTTAGTAATACCCCCTCCGGGTACGATGTCTGTGTATTTCTGTTGTAAGCATGTTTACGCCCGGCTTGTTGTGATCGTTTCCTTTTTTCTTTGTGTTTTTTTGTTATTTGGCTGTAAGTTTTTTGCACTCCCAATTTGAGTCTCATTTGAGCTGGTAGTTGGAATGGTATCCGAATCAGAAATGTCCTTATTGAAATCTGAGGATTCAGCCTCTGTGGAAGAAAAGCTCACCCTGTTACCACTATCATTCCGTTTTTTATTTTACTTCAAAATAGACCTTGGTCCAGGAGATCTTCTACTTCTAATTTGTTGCCAATTATAAACCTTGTTGGTTTCAAAATCCAAGGTATCTTGTTTAAACTTTTTTTCTTTCACTACGGTAATAGAGTCCTCCAGTTTGGAAAGATTAGTATTTATTTTTTTCTTTTAGGGTCCCATATAATGCATTATTGGAAAACTCAGCAAGATCAGACTCTATTTTCTTAATTTATTCTTCTAATTCATTTAGTTTAGTTTGCTCCTTCTCCACAATTAGCTTATTCAGTTTAGGAGAACATTCAGACAGGATATCATCCCACTGTTTTGTGAACTCTGGATCATATTCAGTTGTAGGGCGTTTTCTAATTCTCAAGCCCCTAGGGATCATGCAATTGTCTATATACGCCTGCAAGGTTTTATTATCCCACCATATGTTAAGGTGTGTGGTCATTTGTTTCTCCAAATCCCACATGAGGGAATTAAGTTCATTATGTTCATCTGAAATGTTCCTATTATGTTTGCTCATAAAAATACTACTAGCCTTGTCCAAACGTGTCCAGTTATTAACAATAAAAAATATGTCCAGAAAAAAAGTTATTTTGCATTTCATTGGTCTCCATAGTGAACCATATATTGTTATAGTTTCACAAATATCAACAAATGAATATAGTGGTAAAGGGGAGCACGGATACTAAGCCATTCACAATAGAAAAGAAAAAAGTGAATCCAGCTCACCATTTTAAATGGAGACTCAGTCCTGGGATGGTGCACGGAGATTTCGGCAAACCATGTTTTAATGCATATTGAATAAAACTAAGGCTCTGTGCGCACTTACCGGTTTTTGCCGCAGATTTCCTGCAGATTTGCTGCATGTTTCGCTGCAGAAAATGTTCATAACATCTCTGCAGTGAATCACTAGCAAAACCTATGTAAAAAAAAAATCCTGTGCGCACTATGTGGAATTTGACAGCTGCATGTTTTGCTGCGGGATTCCCGCAGCAAAAACAATTGCATGTCACTTCTTTTCCGCATGTCGCTGCGGGATTTCACTCCATTGACTGCCATGTAATCGTGAAATCCCGCAGGGAATAACGCAGGCAGCAAATTCTGTGCGGTTCATTGCGTTTTCCTGCGTTATTCCCTCCGATATTTCGCGGTTTACCTGCGGTAATGTACATCGCTTGCCTGCGGTTTGCAGGGAAGTGATGTCATTATGACAGGAAGAGGAAGCGGAGCAGAGAGTAAACACACACACAGATCACAGACACACAGACATCACAGACATAGAACGCACACATCACACACACACACACAGACACACACACACCCACATCAGAGACATAGAACACAGACACAGACATATAGAATACACATAGAAAGCAAATGGAAATATAGAAAACAAAACACGTGAGCTCCACCGTATTTTTACCTTCCAGCCGAGGTAAGCACACAGCGGCGGCCCGGTATTCTCAGGCTGGGGAGGGAGAGGGGCAGAGTTAATGTCCCCCGCCTCCCTCCCACCTCCCGCAGCCGAGAATATCAGCCGCAGCTGTCCCGGGACTGTCGCATCCATTATGCGGCAGTACCAGAGTGTCCCCGGCTCTTCTTGAGGCCGTGATGCAGTGGCAATCAAGGTAATGTAAGGAGTTAATGGCGGCGGATCACCGCCATTAACTCCAGGCTTGATCATGGCAGCGTCTGAGACAGCTGACATGATCAACCCGTAAGTAAAGTGAAAAAACACACACACTGAAAAATCCTTTATTTTAAATAAAACACAAATAAGCCTCGTTCACCCGTTTATTAACCCCCCCAAAACACACAGCTCCGGCGTAATCCACGTCCTGCGATGCTTGCATCCAGCCGCGACTGACACTGACACTGCTGAATGCAGCCTCGCAGCGAGACAGCAGAGGTAACCACAGGGCATTTCCCATGGCCGGTAATGTGAACTCACTGCCGACCGTGAGAAATGCAGAGTGGGCTCACAGGGACTCTATCTATCTATTCTATCTATTCTTCTATCTATCCCTCTGTCTGTCTATCTATTCTTCTATCTATTCTTCTGTCTATTTCTCTATCTATCTATCTCAGAATAAAATGACTTTTTTTTTTTTTCAATGTGCTTTATTGCATTGAATGCAATAAAGCACATGTACCAACTCGCACGCGGCAAAACCGTGGCAATACCACGAACAATACCGCGGTAAAACCGCAGCAAACCGCGGCAAACCACATGCGGTTTTCGGGTGCGGTTTGCCGTGTTTTTTTTACCGCGGGTGCGGTAATCTTTCAATGCCTGCGGAATTTTCTTGAGAAAACTCCATTTTCCAGTGCACACATAGCCTAAAGAGTTTTTATATTGTGGATGTGAATGATGGAATTTTTCTACCATTGATCTTAGGGTTTGCCGACTATCTCCGTGCACCATCTCAAGCCTGAGTCTGTATTTAAAGTGGTGCCCTGGATTCATTTTTTTCTTTTGTATGTGGAAACTGTATGGAAGGAGTGGTGAACTTCTTTTCTGCTGGGGGCCATTTGGAAATTTCTATCATCATTCTGGGGCCGCACCAAATTATCAACTTGAAAATTACCCTGTTATATTTGTCAAACAACTAACTCACTGTAGTTTCTTGAGTTTCTTCTCCATGCTGCTGTGATGTTAGGCGATATTGATATTGTTGTTTCACATAAGTGCTTTTTCAGGTTGGTGTCAGCTGGGACTGCTGTATATACATCACATAGGAGACGTTGAGGGCATATACATCACAGAAGATGCTGGGGGCATATACAACAGAAGATGCTGGGGGCATATACAACACAAGAGGGACTGGGGGCATATATATCACTGCAGGGGATGGGGGCATATACATCACAGGAGGGCATGAGGGCATATACATCACAGGAGACACTGGGGTCATATACATCACAGGAGGGGATGGCAGCTTATACATCGCAGAAGGGTCTGGGGGCATATACATCACAGGAGACACTGGGGAATATACATCACAGGGGAAGGCTGCGAAGAATATACATCACTGTGGAGACTGAGGGGCATAGACGGGACTGTGGAGGCTGGGGGATATAGACATCACAGGAGACGTTAAGGGCATATAAGTTGCTAGGATGGCAGGGAGGGATATAGATCACTAGGAAAGCACTGGGGGTACATACAGTACAGACCAAAAGTTTGGACACACTTTCTCATTCAAAGAGTTTTCTTTATTTTCATGACTCTGAAAAAAATTGTAGATTCACATTGAAGTCATCAAAACTATGAATTAACACATGTGGAATGAAAACTTAACAAAAAATTGTGAAACAACTGAAAATATGTCTTATATTCTAGGTTCTTCAAAGTAGCCTTTTGCTTTGATTACTGCTTTGCACACTCTTGGCAATCTCATGATGAGCTTCAAGAGGTAGTCATCGGAAATGGTTTTCACTTCACACGTGTGCCCTGTCAGGTTTAATAAGTGGGATTTCTTGCCTTATAAATGGGGTTGGGACCATCAATTGTGTTGTGCAGAAGTCTGGTGGATACACAGCTGATAGTCCTACTGAATAGACTGTTAGAATTTGTATTATGGCAAGAAAAAAGCAGCAGAGGCCATCATTACTTTAAGAAATGAAGGTCAGTCAGTCTGAAAAATTGGGAAAACTTTGAAAGTGTCCCCAAGTGCAGTGGCAAAAACCATCAAACGCTACAAAGAAACTGGTTCACATGAGGACCGCCCCAGGAAAGGAAGACCAAGAGTCACCTCTGCTGCGGAGGATACGTTTATCCGAGTTACCAGGCTCAGAAATCGCAGGTTAACAGCAGCTCAGATTAGAGACCAGGTCAATGCTACACAGAGTTCTAGCAGCATCTCCAGAACAACTGTTAAGAGGAGACTTTGTGCAGCAGGCCTTCATGGTAAAATTGCTGCTAGGAAACCACTGCTAAGGACAGGCAACAAGCAGAAGAGACTTGTTTGGGCTTCAGAACACAAGGAATGGACATTAGACCAATGGAAATCTGTGCTTTGGTCTGATGAGTCCAAATTTGAGATCTTTGGATCCAACCACCGTGTCTTTGTGCGATGCAGAAAAGGTGAACTTATGGACTCTACATGCCTGGTTCCCACCGTGAAGCATGGAGGAGGAGGTGTGATGGTGTTGGGGTGCTTTGCTGGTGACACTGTTGGGGCTTTATTCAAAATTGAAGGCATACTGAACCAGCATGCCTACCACAGCATCTTGCAGTGGCATGCTATTCCATCCGGTTTGCATTTAGTTGGACCATCATTTATTTTTCAACAGGACAATGACCCCAAACACACCTCCAGGCTGTGTAAGGGCTATCTGACTAAGATGGAGACTGATGGGGTGCTATGCCAGATGACCTGGCCTCCACAGTCACCAGACCTGAACCAGAGTGAAGGCAAAAGGGCCAACAAGTGCTAAGCATCTCTGGGGACTCCTTCAAGACTGTTGTAAGACCATTTCCGGTGACTACCTCTTGAAGCTCATCCTAAAAACAAAACCCCAAAAAAATAGTGACCAATATAGCCACCTTTCTTTATGATGACACTCAACAGCCTACCATCCATAGATCCTGTCAGTTGCTTGATCTGTTTACGATCAACATTGTGTGCAGCAGCTATCACAGCCTCCCAGACACTGTTTCGAGAGGTGTACTGTTTTCCCTCCCTGTAGATCTTACATTTTATGAGGGACCACAGGTTCTCTATGGGGCTCAGATCAGTTGAACAAGGGGGCCATGTAATTATTTTTTCATCTTTTAGATTTTTACTGGCCAGCTATGCTGTGGAGTAGTTGGATGCATGTGATGGAGCATTGTACTGCATGAAAATCATGTGTTTCCTGAATGATACCGACTTCTTCCTGTACCACTGCTTGAAGAAGTTGTCTTCCAGAAACTGGCAGTAGGTCTGGGAGTTGAGCTTCACTCCATCCTCAACCTGAAAAGGTCCCACAAGTTCATCTTTGATGATACCAGCCCATACCAGATCCCCACCTCCACCTTGCTGGTGTCTGAGTCAGAGTGAAGCTCTCTGCCCTTTACTGATCCAGCCTCTGGGCCACAACGAGTCACTCTCATTTCATCAGTCCATAAAACCTTTGAAAAATCAGTCTAAAGATATTTCTTGGCCCAGTCTTGATGTTTTTATCTTATGTTTCTTGTTCAAAGGTGGTCATTTTTCAGCCTTCCTTACCTTGGCCATGTCCCTGGGTATGGCACACCTTGTGCTTTTTGATACTCCAGTAACGTTGCATCTCGGAAATATGGCCAATCTGGTGGCAAATGGCATCTTGGCAGCTTCACGCTTGATTTTCCTCAATTCATGGACAGTTATTTTGCACCTTTTTTGCCCAACACGCTTCTTGCGACCCTGTTGGCTATTTGCCATGAAACACTTGCTTGTTCGGTGATCACGCTTCAAAAGGTTTGGCAATTTCAAGACTGCTGCATCCCTCTGCAAGCCATCTCACAATTTTGAACTTTTCAGAGCCCGTCAAATCTCTTTTCTGACCCATTTTGCCAAAGTAAAGGAAATTGCCTAATAATTAGGCACACCTTATATAGGGTGTTGATGTCATTACACCACACCCCCTCCTCATTGCAGAGATGCACATCACCTGATTTACTTAATTGGTAGTTGGCTCTCAAGCCTATACAGCTTGGAGTAGGACAACATGTATACAAATTATCATGTGATCAAAATACTCATTTGTCTAATACTTCTGCACACAGTGACATCTTGTCATCTATAATTTCTGTGGATATTTCTATTTTGTTGCACACAGGATGTCAGCCAGAACTTGGGAATGTGCTTCAGAATATAAGTTCCAAGTATGGAAGCTGCATGCAGACCAACAGTGATACATCATTATACATGAGACATGGGATCACAAATGCTGATGAACTGGACAACCGAAATAGTACAAGGTATACAGTATATACATATATAGTCCCATGCTCATCCCGAAAAGTTGGACTAGTGTGATTATTTTCTTGCCTAGCATCTGTATGTCATGCATGTGCCACCTGTATTCAGTGCATTTTTTTTCTCAGCAAGTATTATTCGACAATAATTTACAAGACTATTTAAAGTGTGTATGCTCCGTGTGCCATCTGTTTTTTTTTCGCACCCATAGACCTGCATTGGCGAGTCTTGGCCATTTCGTGTCACCATACACAGCATGCCGTGATTTTTTTCATCAGGCTTATGAGAGAGAGAGAGAGAGAGAGAGAGAGAGAGAAAGGGAGACCAGGCATGATTCGTACCGTTTCGTCCTCGGTCATATTCGTCTCGTTACTTCGGGCTCCCGCGCCAGATCAATTAATCTGATTGGTACACGGCACTGTGAGAAAAAAATTACAAATGTCAAAATTAAGTTTTTTTGGTCATCGCAACATTATATTAAAATGCAGTAACAGACGATCAAAACATCATATCTACCCAAAAGTGGTATAATTGAAAACACCAGCTCAAGAAGCAAAAACTGAGCCCTTATTGAGCCCCAGATCCCAAAATATTAGACTGCTATGGGTCTCAGAAAATTTCGACAAAAGCGTTATTTTTTTTTTTTTTACAAATGTCTGAATTCTTTTTCACAACTTAGATAAAAGTAAAACTACACTTCCTGACAGAAGTTATGTAGCTTATCCATGTTATGTAAATAAAAGCTTATAACCTAACTTTAAATTCATCCATTGGTTTTATAAATTACTCTTTTGAAAGCTGAAATCCTCCCAAATTCCCAAATTTGGTTTAGGTTATGAAAAGAAAGTTGCTGTTCTGTCCCCACTTAAAGGTGATTGAAGGTGCGTAGTTGTGGGATGGCGGAGAATCTTACCTTCATTTTTCCTATAGGTGAAGCAGACATGACCAGAGCGCCTTGAGTTAAACATGCACATGCTGAGATGAAACAATGGGGGTTTATTTTCTCCAAAGGTTAGGACATGCAGGAGTACAGTGGTCCAAGTACCTGGCATTGTGGTTATCTTGTGATGCTTGTTTCTGGAGCCACTAAGGTCAGAAGACTTTGCTTCAGCAACTTCATTAAGGGGTGTTATTCTCACAATCTCTGGCTGGTAAATGAACATGCCAGGAAGTGATGTAAGAGGAGCAGCAGACACTCTCATGGGCTGGATGAAAAAATCAGAGGAGCCGAAAGGTCTGACCTGTAGATGGCAGCAGAGACAAGCTTGAAAAACATTAAATAACAGTTTTAACTAAAACAAGTTGGAACAGCACAGTTGCTGCAAAGCGAAGATATTAATCATTTAATGAACACAGAAAGGTCAGATTTTGGCAAGACAAAAGTTTTGTCGCCTCGTCAAATAATGCACCCAATCCTAGTTTACATCCTCACCTGTGCTCACTAAATGATCGGTTAATTAGTGGCTGTGTATAAAAAGAAATCCATCACCCCAGACCTTCACTTGAACTGCAACTTGACCTCTGACAACATGCCAAAAATCCACCCTGCGACCAAACCCTTGTTTATAAAGAGGCTGAAGACCAGATCCACTGCAGAGGTGGCTGACACCTTTAATGTGTCTCAGCGTCAAGTACAAAGAATTAAAAAAAGATTTGAAGAGACTGGAGATGTTTTTGACAAGCCCAGGTCCGGCAGACCCAGCAAGACAACTGCTTAGGAGGAACGTTTGTTGGTTAGAAAATGCAAAGCCAGCCCCTCTTCCACTGCAGCAGAGCTCCAACAGGCCTAGTCACCTCAAGTCCCTGTGTCAACTAGAACAATTTTTAGGATTCTGTCTCGAAATGGCCTCCTTGGTCGAATCAGTGCCCAGAAGCCAGCACTAAACAAAAGGCAATTAAAAAAACGTGTGGCATTTACCAAGTCCCACAGCCTGCTAAACAGATGGACGCTGGAAAAGTGGCAGAAGGTGGATTTCTCTTATGAATCTTCAGTTGAATTACATCACTGCAGGAGACCTACTGGAGCCCGTATGGATCCAGAAAAGTCACCAGAAAACAGTTAAGTTTGGTGGTGGAAAGATCATGGTCTGGGGTTACATTATATGGGGTGTGCAAAATATTTGCAAGATGGAAGGCAATATCAATAGCCTAAAATATCAAGAAGTATTAGCTACCTCTTACATTCCTAATCATAAAAGGGGTCAAATTCTGCAGCAGGATGGTGCTCCATCTCATACATCCATCTCTACAACAAAGTTCCTCCTGGCAAAGAAGATCAAGGTGCTCAAGGATTGGCCAACCCATTCACCAGACATGAACATCATTGAGCATGTTTGGGGTAGGATGAAAAAGGAAGCTTGGAAGACAAAACCAAAGAATCAGGATGAACTCTGGGAAACATGTAAGACTGCATTCTTTGCTATTCCTGATGACTTCATCAATAAATTGTATGAAATATTGTTGAACCACATGGAGGCAGTCCTTCAAGCTCATGGAAGTCACACAAAATATTAAATATGGCTCTAATAGCACCATACTGTCATTCACCAATGTTATGCAACATATCTTTTTATTAGAAGTTAATTATTTGCTGGAATTTTACATTACTTTCTGTGGGCGACAAAACTTTTGTCTTGCCAAAATCTGACCTTTCTGTGTTCTTTAAATGATCAATATTTCAGCTTTGCAGCAACTTTATTTTCATAACCTAAACCAAATTTGGGAGGATTTCAGCTTTCAAAAGAGTAATTTATAAAACCAATGGATGAATTTAAAGTCAGGTTATAAGCTTTTATTTATATAACATGGATAAGCGACAGAACTTCTGTATACATGTTTGGTATCTACAAACTCGTACTGACCTGGGGAATCATATTGCTTGGTCAATATTTCAAAATAATGAACACAGTCAATAAAAAAAACAAAAACATTTGTGCAATTGCACTTTTTTGCAGTTTCATTGCACTTGGAATTTTTTTTCATGTATTCCAGTATAATATGGGGCAGGGCAGAATGAATGGTGTTGTTCAAAAGTACAATACAAGCCCTCATATGGCTATATTGATTGAAAAATAAATATGGCTCTTGGAAGAAGGGGAGAAAAAAACAAAAATGAAAAATGGAAAATTGCCCTGGGATGAAGGGGTTAAACAATGCTATTTCAAGTGCCCAATAACAATGATTTATCAAATTACCCTATCTTACTATCCCATTCCAAAATGGGCCAAACATCTTGTTTCAGTGTTTCCTACACATCCCAAATTTCACATAGTGCTTGTTTCTCAAACACTCCAGTTACAATGTTACCCGAAAACAGTGCCATTATTACTACCATGCCTCAGTGTTCAAATACGTTCAAACCACTTGTAACATTCTAATGAGAAAACCAATGAGTCAGTATATGGCACTCTGATGGAGGTATCCTCCTATGTGACACAAAGCAGTATTGTGGAGGCACTCTAGTTGATAAGCTATGGTGGGGAGTTGTGTTGTCCTGTATCTTACGCTGAAGGTTCATCATTGGTCAGAGATATTATTTAGTTTGGCCAGCAGTTATTTTATGTGTCTGCCAACATAGAATGGAGCAAACATGGCTCAAAGGTTCCATAGTGTGGGGACTGATTTGGTGCCAGGAAAAAAAATCTTTGGATCACAATGAAAAATGGCAACATTATTTTACACTTCTTCATATCTATTTTGACCCTTTTCTCACAAACCATCATTTTGTTTCCATTTTACAGGTCTCTTAACATACATTTCAGTGAACTGAACCCGGATGAGGCCTACTTTGTTAATGCAGAATGGGCCTTTGGCGGTAATGAGAACAGCAAGAACTACATCACACGATGCATTCAGATGTTTCCTAACCTCTGTGCTAGAAAAGAGGGCACACAACAGCCTATTGCCTGGGTTTTAACTGAGCAGTCGGCGGAAATTCGCATGGGATACACTGAGGGCAGCTACAGAGCTCAAGGTGTATTCAATAATATAGTTACAAGACTGATTGCTACAATGACTTCAAGAGGAGTCCCAATCTACTGTAGTATAGCTGATGATAACGCAAAGAGTCAGTCAGCATGTTTTGCAGCCGGATTCTTTCCTGTAGGTAGATGGCAGCAATGGAACTTTCAGCCATCTTAGGACTATGTTTTAATTTGTTGATCATAATTAATAGTCCATTGACTTATTGGCCCAGTCAGAAGCCAACAAACCAGATGCCACAAGAGCAGAAATTGTATAATTTTCCTAAAAACACCATCGCTGGAAAATGGTACCCAAAAATAGGTCCTCTTCACATCATCAAGCATGAACCTCTCACTCAAGTCAATTTAAAGCCCAGTTTAAATTTTAAGGCTCAGTGTGTTTGTGGATGGTGCCCAGCTTTTGACTTTGGTCTGAGAGAGGGTATGTAGGAAAGCTAGGTAGGACTAGGTTAATTCCTAGCACTGCAGGTCTTAATCAGGAGCACCTGTCTAGAGAACGGCTGTGTGTTCTCCTGGGGCCTTGAGTTTGCTATGGATTGAGCAGAGAACAATGTGTAAAAACTGCTGAGTGTCCAAGCTGTTTAATGGGAGCTGTTCACAAACCTGAACACTTCTGTCGTGGCTGGAAGCTACAGGAAGTCATCCTGAAGGGGACACCGAGACTGGTAGGACCGTACCCCTAATTTGTGGAAAGTTTGCTTCAGGAAAACAAACTGTAAACCGTTGAGCTGCACTGACGTATGCGTGCCTTATGATTGAACTGTTTATTTGGTGTTACACCTTTGTGCCTAGAAGAGGCTGTTATGTTTTGAATCCCTTGACATTTTATAAAAGTAATAAAACTGCATTGCTTGTGTAAACACTGCCTAATGCCTACCTGAGAATGGGAACCCCTACAATATATACACACGCACTTGGACAAAATTGTTGGTATCCTCCTGTTAAATAAAAAAACAAAAAAAAACAATGGTCTCTGAAAGAACTTGTAACTGACAAAGGTAATTTCCAATTTAAATTTACTGAATAAGAATTAATGAAAATCAGATGTTACTTTTGAATTTTGGCTCAAAAGAAAAAAACTAATGAAAATGGCCTAGACAAAAATTATAGAATACCTACAAAAGACTGGAAAAAAAATTGACCATAAGGATATGTTAAACTAAGGTTCATTCTATAATTAGCATCACAGGTGTCTGCAGTCAGTCTACATATTTAAAGGGTAAAAAGTAATGACTATACTCTTTGGTATCATGGTGTATCACACTGAACATGAACCAAAGAAAGCTAAGGATAGAGCTGTCTCAGGAGAATAAACAGAAAATTATAGACAAACATGTTAAAGGCTTGGGCTATAAGACCATCTCCAAGCAGCTTGATGTACCTGTCATTTGGACAGATGAGAGTTTTTGGCAACTCACATTAACTCTATGTTCACAGATGCAAAAATAAAGCACACAAAGAAAAGATCATGACTAGGGTATTGAAAAGTGTCTACGGCTCTTATAACAGAGACATAATGTGGCGCCCTGGACAAGCCAGGGGCCACACAGCACAAGATCAACACACCCCACACTCCCAGCAGGCACACCGAAGTCAGACACAAAACCCTTGTTGCCTTCCTCCAGGGGCTGATGATCACACCAGGGGGTGGGCCAGGCAGTTGGTACCGCCCACAGAGGAGTTCACAGTCCTGGAGGCGGGAAAACAGACAGTCTAGTTTTGACAGTGAAAGTGGAAGGAGGAAAGTGTGGTAGTGGAGCAACTGACTGACAGCGTCCGGGTGTGTGACCCGGGCGGAACAGCAAGGTTGGCAGACGGTGGTGACCATCTGCAGGAGTGGTCTATCCGAGTTACCGTAAGGACCGTGGACGGGCGGTGGCCCGGCGGTACCGGACCGGTACACAAAGAGAAGCCAGCACCATCTGGCAGGGGCTTTTCGGACCGCGGCAAGGCTAGGAGTCGCCGTGAATTTGCTGAATCCGTTAGTGAAGGGGACCTCCTGGGTTTCCAAACAGTCAAGCCCCGACAGAAGGCAACAGTCCAACCAATAGAGGGAGACACCACCACCGCCAAGGCAACCGTTTCTCAGGGCCATAGCCTGCGGGCAAAGAGGGGCTCCTCCAGCCCATATCCAAGCTGGGGAGATGGGTTTACCGGTGGGAACCCATCGGAACCATCAACCGTACTTAGGTGCAGGGAAAGGCAGTCACCATCAACCTGCCGGGAGAAACAACACCGCAGCCGTCTGTGGGACCCGTCCATCCAGCCGAGTGTTTTACCGAGAACTGTGTCTTCATCATTGGGCTGAGTGAGTACCACCGTGCCGTGCGGCACAGCGCTGCCCCTGCGACCCTGCACCTCGCCAGGCCCCGTAACCCGCCTGCCATCCATCCCTACCCCATCACCGGGCCCCGGGACAACCAACCCCCTACCCACGGAGGGGAGAACTAACAACAAAGCTGCTCCCTGTCACCGCTCCCGGGATCCCCGTCCAGAGCAGCGGTGGTGTCACCATTATCACCACAGCCGTGGGTGGCGTCACGGACAATAAATCCCCACAATCAATCCAAATCCCCTTTTCACTCACGGGCGAGGAGCGCCGCTCGAGTCCCCGGGATCCGGCCCACCGCTCGAGCCACCACCGAGCAGCAGCAGCCACAGCAACAGCGGCGGCCGGACCCGAGCAGTGGGAGAGCGCAGCGTCCCCTCCTCCACCCGCGACAATAACATGGGCCATCCCTTACCACCTCACCTCCGACTGCTATGACGAAATTTAACCGATCACTAAATCCTACCCTCACTATCAAAGTTTAGGCGTTACAACCAAACCTAAAGAAGTGCGGGTGGGTGGGATGTTTGCTGGTCCTGGATCTTGAGTGAAGGCTTTTTCAAGGTAAAATGGTATACTCCTCCTTAAATCTAAATTGGCCAATTCTTACTAGCTCTCCCCCGTGTGACACCAACAACCTGGCCCCTTTACCTCTAATTGACCTCTCTAATGTACAAGTCAATTTCTTAGTTAATCCTCTCCTAGCCTCCTACTTTCAAATTCTGGTCATGTTCAAGCTTCCACTAGCTCTGCTTATTCCAGCCATATCTCTCTACCTGCTGTGACGTATTGAGGTGACTCGGTTATGTTTTGGGGCTGCTTTGCTGATCTGGCACAGGGTGTCTTAAATCTGTGCAAGGTACAATGAAATTTCAAGACTATCAAGTAAAATATATCTTTGTACCGTGTTAGCCAGTAGAGATAGAAAATTGTTTAAAAGAACTGAAGTCCTCAGTGGTTAAGTTGATAAGACTATCAAGGCATTCTAGTGAAAAATGTGGAGTCAGGGTCATGCTGGGGGCTCATACCTCACTACCATCAAGTGTACCTCTGAGATAAAGGATAGTGCACAGTCTCTAGTCTAAGGGCCAGTCTAGGAGCTCCTGTGCAGTCATTTCATACCCTGTGACAGTTCTATGAGCCTTTATGTAAATCCTATTGAATATCTATAGAAAGAGATGAAACATGCAGTCTACAGAGGGCACCCAACACACCTGACACAGCTGGGGCAGATTGTTCATGATGAGTGGGCCAAAATACATTGGATCAAGTGCACAAGACTCTTCGAGAGTTACAGAAATAGTTTGTATGTAGTGATTGACTCAAAGTGACGATCACAGGGGCCTGGTTGGTGCCATGGCAAATCGAGGTTTAATGATGGCTTCCGAGTCTGCCAGCTATGGTGGCCTGTTAGACCATGCTAAGAGCAATGTCTAAAAGGCACTCTACCAATTTCACACTGACCGTTATAATGTTTTGCAACTAGTGATGGGCGAACCCGGACTGTAAAAGTCAAGATCCACGTGGGTAACCTAGTATCCATGCACGAATCCCGGGCCCAGAGTTCTTCTAGAACTTCGGGTAATTTTCCAGATTCAGTCATCCAGATAATTTAAAAAAAAATAAAAGGAAAATGAAAGAAAATAGGGATTACTTTCCAGTCTCCCTCGCGGCTGTACTTCCATGGCTGCTCATTAACTTCATTAACCACTGCTGCTTATACCCACCAACAGTCCTGGAATCTGTGATTGGTTGCAGTCAGACCACGACTCCACCCTGTGTGACTGCAACCAATCACACCACAGCGAAACAGCATCAAAACCCTTTTTGTGCATTTTGTTTGCCAAGATATGCAGATTTGGTGCTGAAATTTATGCACCATGTTGCTGCACCAAATCTGCATCGTCTGGCAAAAAAAATCACATCACTATTGCATCAAAACCACATTGTGAGGTGAGGTCACTGAGTTTAATGAGGTCACCTGAGGTCAGTGTACCTGCGGTCAAAGCTGGGGTACCATGGGAATCTCCAGCTGTGACCACAAATAAACTAACAAATAGGAATAACGTTTGGAACACCATTCTAAGTCCGAACTGGGTGCAAAAACCTAAAAAAACATCACTATGGGGAGATAAGGTATGCACACCAGTGACTATGTAAGGGGAATACATGAAATAGCAGAAACTGCTGTGTGAATACTGACTTGAAAAATCCAATAGCTATATGCAAGTGTGAATATGTGAAAAATGGAATCTGCATTACTGCCATGAACATATGAATCAAGAGAAATTTAGCTACTGAATTGATCAATGCAATAGAGCCCCAACACTACGCCAAAGTATTTCTCTACGTTGGGGTCCCTAGCTTGTGTGTGTCCTCTCATGCAGTTAAAAAACTTACCGTGTATGGGAAGCTGAGACCCAGCTGAGAGAAGGTATGCACACCAGTGACATGAAAAATCCAATAGCATATAGCTATTGGATTTTTCAAGTCAGTATTCACACAGCAGTTTCTGCTATTTCATGTATTCCCCTTACATAGTCACTGGTGTGCATACCTTATCTCCCCATAGTGATGTTTTTTTAGGTTTTTGCACCCAGTTCGGACTTAGAATGGTGTTCCAAACGTTATTCCTATTTGTTAGTATTTTTTCGTTTGTGAACCCTCCCCAACCACACCTATTGCCAATCCATATCATACGCATAAATAGCCTGGGTCTCAGCTTCCCACACACGGTAAGTTTTTTAACTGCATGAGAGGACACACACAAGCTAGGGACCCCAACGTAGAGAAATACTTTGGCGTAGTGTTGGGGCTCTATTGCATTGATCAATTCAGTAGCTAAATTTCTCTTGATTCATATGTTCATGGCAGTAATGTAGATTCCATTTTTCACATATTCACACTTGCATATAGCTATTGGATTTTTCAAGTCAGTATTCACACAGCAGTTTCTGCTATTTCATGTATTCCCCTTACATAGTCACTGGTGTGCATACCATATATACACAAATAAACTAAATGATGTCACCACTCATCACTGGGACTCAGTTTTTGCTTAAAGCCCACAGCATATGGTCATGTTCTGTGCCTGAGTGCCTTCAGTATATATGTAGAAGAGCTGGAATTGTCATGGGACCTCATGTGGATTATATGGGAACTGGGTGTTTTGAGTTAATAGAGGGGTGAAAGAGAGTATATTTCAAATAAAGGATCTTTTTTGTGATTGTGTTTATTTCTTTTTACTTACAGATTAGTAATGGGGGTTCTCATAGACACCCTCCCCATTACTAATCTGGGGCTTGCTGTGAACTGTCAGTAGCCCCTTATTACCCTGATTGCCACCACACCAGTGTAATTGGGATGAGCAGGATAAAATTGCGGGATTGTTGCATTTAATGGATGCGACATTGCGGACGTCTGTGTGCCACCCCCGCGACAGCCAACGGGCTGCTCGGATCCGGATCCGCAGTGGCTCGAGGGGTCTCCGGACCCGAGGCGGGGTCGCGCGGCCCCCACAAAATGAAAAAGGGGGATATTTACAAGGGAAGTGAACAATAAAGTTCGTGACGCCACCCACGGGTCGTGGTAATGTGGGATACCACTGCTGCTGCATTTGGCGGAGCACCCGGGAGTGATGGGATAGCAGCTTGTGATGTTAACCCCTCCGTGGGCAGGGGGATGGTATCCTGGGGCTCGGTAGTGGAAGGATGGGGACCCGTTGGGAGGAGAGGGGCACCACGTACTCACACAGTCCAGGAATTCTGACACCGTCAATGGGTAAACCAAAGTCCTGAATGCCCTGCAGATGTTGTTGGAGCATGCTGGGTCCGTGCCCTTTTGGCGTTGTTGGCTGGTCTGAAGTTTTGTCCCTTGGCACTGTGTTTACTCTTTGTGGATCTCTTTTGCCTGAAACTACTCGGGTCCCGCTCACCCATGTGGCTAACGGAGTGAGTTAGCTCTCAGGGTTCACGCATGGGATTTTCTGGACGGTTTTGGGAAGTCCTATCCCCCTCGTTGCACTAGTACCCTGATTTTGGAGTGGGTGGAGAATGGCTCATTCTCGTCGGGTAAAATACTGGGCAGCATGAAGCTACTTCCCAGCCTAGGGTCTGCGTACCCCGTCGTGCCCTGGCCCCTACCCGGTTGTAGCACAAGGCCGCCGAACTGCCCTCTGTGGCAGTACCATGCGCCTTGCCACTACCCGCTGCGACCAGGGTTCCAGCTCCTTCCAGGCCAGGCCAATGTCCAGCACCTGGGACGGGTACAGGAGCTCAGCTCCACAGCGTGACCTTTTACTGTCACTGCTGCACTCGAATCGACTACTCTACTGACTACTGACACTTCTGGCCCTCCTTCTACCATCCCTCCATCTGGGTGGCCCTATTCCCCTCAGGTTGCCCAATGGGTGTCTGGTGGGTGTGGTGCAGAGTGTTCCTCAGGATTTGTGTATACCTGTTCTTAGCAACACCAGGACAGGACCTGTAACCAAGGAGCAGCGGGTACCATGCAAAAGGGCAGATTGCACAGCACCCTTGTGACGACCTGATAGGCCAGAACGTCCCATTCCCCCTTGGTTAAACGTAGCTCGTCCGCGAGCTACAGGACACCAAGCATTTATTAACTGTAGAAAAAAGGGTTAACATAAATAACATTTATAACATTTATTAAACGGGTTCATCCCACACAGGGGAGGCACTTTTATTTAAACGTTGCAAAATTAGAGTTCATTTGCCAACAGGGGGATGCTACCGGTTTTGATGGCAGCGGAGACTCAACCTGCTCCGTTGCAGTCCCTTCCTGCGACAGACCAGTCCCAACGTCCCGGATCCCAGCAACCCGCCACCCCAAACAACCCAATGTTCTGGATACCTATCCACAGGTCTGTGGCCGGGTTAAGGTCCCGGGATGTGTCAGACGACTCTTGTGGGCACAGGAGGTGCAATTATGTACAAGACACAAGTTTGTGTTGGTCACACCAGTCCTGTGACCATGGTCCATTTTTACTTAATTATTAAAAAAATGAAGTCCTTGTAAAATTAACGAAGTCCATGTACCGGTTGTACACTTGTGGCAAATCTAGAGGAAAATCAGGTTACTTTTCCATTCAATTTAAAACTGGTTCATTAAGGCACTCATTTTCTAGCAGTTTCTATATGAAAAACAGCAAACTGTGAAGAATAACGAACGAAAGCACCGATACCTAACAATTCTATGGCATCGTTAACTTTTTGCAGTATCAACATTTTTGATAGTAGATGGCCGGGTCCCGTAGCCACGCCTCTTTGTGGCTGCGTGCTACCTCTGCCGACACATACCCTTCTTCAAACATCATATGCTTTGTCACCTCCTGTGCATACCAGCCCCATTCCCCGCCGTGTCGAGTATAAGTGACCATTTCTTCGGGCTCCAAATTACGTGCAGTGTGCTTCTAAAGAAGGTGCGGGGACACGTCCCGCCGGGACACAATGACCCCTGCTTTGAGGCCTGCTTCATGGATAAAACCCCATCCTTGCTCGGGGTCAAAACTATCCACAAGACCACGGCACCGTGGCTCTCTGACTCTTGAAGCAGCGCTCCTCACCTGCTCCTTCTCTGCTCGGTTGCGGGCAGCAAGCTTCCGTCATCGCCGATATCTGGTTACGACCTCCTGCTGTAACTCTTGGCTGTGTCACTCCCAGTAGGGGGTGTTGGCGTCCGGCCTCAGCTCCTTAACTGGCTCTGGCTTTAAATGGACTCGTGCGACGAATAATTTCTACTATTCGTGTATTTGTACCGAATAATTAACCTATTGCAAGTCAATTGAAAACTGGAATATTTTCTGGAGGACGTTGGAAGTAGGTCTGAGAGGGCTTTAAAAATGTTGCATCGGAGGGAAAAGTGCTGGATCTGAATGGGAGCCGCATGAGGAAGATGCCTGGATGAATTTCCGACTCATATTTTGTTTTTGGGAATAATGTTGTCAGAGTATTACGCCACTTTTACGGAGTGACAATTAAAGCTGTAAAACCAAATCTAGATAGCTTTTTACAGGAAAAATGTTCAGAAATAATCTTTTTTGTATAATGACTTGTACAGTATATAAGGCAAAATAAAAAAGAGAAAAACAAAATCCTCCACTTTGGCCTATATTCACACTTAGCATTTTTACGTTAGTTTTTCTCATTGCTTTTAATGCTGGAAAAAGGTCACCGACTGGGGAATATAATAGCACAATTTTACTACCTTATCTGGGCATGTGTTGTGTGTGACATGGTCAGACATCTCCTGTTTAATTTATGAAAAGCTGTTAGGCCATCAGGCGGCCCGCACTACATTTTGGAGGACTCTTTCATACAGTACATTTGACAGGGCAGCGCGGTGGCTCAGTAATTAGCACTGCAGTCTCGGGACAGATCACAAAAGATGGTGTCTGTGGATCTTATCTTTGTTTTGCTTCATCCTTCTTCTCTACCATATCCATAGACTCATCATGTGGCCCTCAACTGTAATTTTTGAAGAGCCATCAGGCGACCCTCACTCATACATTTTGGACGGCTCTCTGCCATACATATGTTAGGGCCCACTGGTGGCCCTCCACCAGAAATTTTGGACGGCCCTCCCTCTATCATTCATTTGAGAGGGCCCACAGGTGGTGCTTTACAAAACATTTTGGAGAGCCCTCCCTCTCTCGTAAGTTTTGGAGGGCCTTCTGTGATATGTTTGGGAGGGTCAACAGGTGGCCCACTACCAGAAATTTTAGAAGGCCCTCCCTGTCATACATTTGAGAGGACACTCTCTCATATTTGGGAGGGCCTTCTCACAAACATTTCAGAGAGTCCTTTTGTAGTGCCCCTGAAGCCATCAGGGAGCTACAAGGTTCTGCATCCTCACCAGGATGCAGGGCCTACCCCCTAGGGACCCGGAAGACCAGTGGCAGTCACATACAAACACTTCACAAAATCCCAGTTTTTCTCCCAACAATCCCCCATACAATGGTACACAGCTAATGTCGGACCAATGGATGGCCGCCTAGAGGTGGAGCCAGTCCAGTCCACTAGTTGACCAGGTGGTAGGAGTGGACTGTGGACAGACAGACAGAGTCAGAGGAGTGAAACGGTGAAGGTGGACAGGAGCAGACGTACTGACTTGGATTGAGCAGTAACCTGGTGCCCAACATCTTTTTCCTGGTGTTGTGAACAGGATTCAACTGGACCCAGTGAAGGGGTGACGTGTGCCTTAAAGATTGTGTTTTATGGACTGTACTTTATTTCTTGAAAAAACGCCGCCATTTTTGCTGTCGAAAGTAATTGCGCCACAGCAGAGTGAAAGGCGTGAAAAGAAAGCCCTGCCCCCGGTGAGTGTCCACAATTTAAAACGAAACCGGAAGCAGGGAGCCCAGAGGCCCTGCACCAGAATGCCTCCAGGACTGTAACAAGCAACACGTCTGCTCCAGGGGATCACGCCAGTACACCAGGTCACCCAGGGACCTAGACCATGGAGAGGCTAGAGGCAGAAGTCCAGCAGCTGTGCTGGATTCTGCGTGCGGAACACCTGCAGCATATAGAGGAGTGGAAGGCGGAGATGATGGGAGTGGTGGCAGCCATGCGGGCCCAGGAGAGAGGAGCGCCGCTTGATCAGGCTGCACCGACCGAGATACCAGGATCCATGCCGCATCACCGCCAGAGCCAGCAAGACCAGAAGCGGTCGCATCACCTTCTCTGTTGGAGAACGGCAAAGTCGCACCAGCTTCTCCTGCCACACCAGACCTGAAGCGGTCGCATCACCTTCTCCGCTGGAGAAGGTGCAAGCACCATCTGATCCAGTGATGACAGCCCAGGTTACCACATCATCGGGAGCCACAGAGGAGGCCGCTGCCAGTGCTGATGATCTCCCCAGGTACTGTGCCCAGTCATTGTCGGGGACCTGGCAAGTGAGCTACCCTGAACCAGGTAGCGGGATATCAGCGATCGTCACCTGGGAGCGGGCCCGTGTTGAGGAGGACACCCGCAGAGGGTGCCAGGCCATTATTACTCAGCTGGACCGGAAGCGGGAGCAGTGGGAGGTACGGCAGGCGCAGAAGGAGGCCAGAGACCTCCAGGAGAAGCAGCGCCTGCGGCTCGCCACTTACCGTGCCCAGGGCATTATGTACCAGGGTGTTGTTGAGTGTTTCAGCCTGAAAAGGGGATGGGGTTTCATTGCGGAGCCCGGCCTAAAGGAGGGAGTCTTCATCTCCTTCCGGGTTGTGAGACCCCATCTCCCCAGAGGACACCGTGACCGGGATTTGCATGTGGGTGACAAAGTTGCCTACACCTGGCACTACAGAGAGCGGGGCTGGTACGCTCTTGATGTGGAGGTCTTTGCTGAAAACCCAGCCCCTGCTCCCACTTCAGCACCAGTCCCTCAGCTGCCACCAGGAGGCAGTGCAGGTGCACGGGACCAGTACACCCAGACTTTGAGTGCTGATCTCAGGAGGCCAAGTGAACCAGATGGCCCCTTTCCCACACCCTGATAACTACCTCCTGCAAGAGTTACCAGTTTGTTTGTTTGTTTGACTGTTCCTGAAAAGTTAAAAATGTAAATGTCAATTTAAACTGCTTTTTCAATGTTTTGAAAATGAACAATTGAAAGTAAAGAGTTTACCAGTTTTTTTTCATGTTTTGATATAAAAATGGACCCAGGCTGCAGGACTGGCAGCAGCCAACAAAAACTCTTACCTTGTAAAAAGTTGCACCAGTTGTGCATCACCAGAGTACACCCAACCAGTGGACCCTGTTAAAGCACCACAACTTACAGAGGCCGGGTGCAGGAAAGGTCAGGGTCAGAGATAGTCCGGACCTGGTCACTAACGGAAGCGGTGACCTGCCTCCTTTGTGGGTTCTGGGACCAGGACCTTTGGGTGGTGGGTGCAGGGAGGCGTACTCCAGTTATTGAAATGTTAAAGTGATGAACCTCCCCTTCGTGGGAAGACCTGTTATGTTTTTGTGTGAAAAATAAGTGTTACCAGTTTCACTTGCAGCCCGAGGACGTGCTGGAATTAACCAAGGGGGAATGTAGCGCCCCTGAAGCCATCAGGGAGCTACAAGGCTCTGCATCCTCACCAGGATGCAGGGCCTACCCCCTAGGGACCCGGAAGACCAGTGCCGGTCACATACAAACACTTCACACAATCCCAGTTTTTCCCACAACAATCCCCCATACAATGGTACACAGCTAGGGTCGGACCAATGGATGGCCACCTAGAGGTGGAGCCAGTCCAGTCCACTAGTTGACCAGGTGGGAGGGGCGGACTGTGAACAGACAGACAGTCAGAGTCAGAGGAGTGAGACGGTGAAGGTGAACAGGAGCAGACGTACTGACTTGGAGTGAGCAGTAACCTGGTGCCCAGGAGGGTAGTTGTTGGTGGAGTACAGTGGAGTACATCAAAACTACGCACCGACGGGGTACAGGACCCTAGGACAGGCAGAAGCTCCAGGCAGGCCTGTTAACACCTGCACAGCGAGGGAACCATGAAGCACCTCACTGACCCTAAAAATCCTAGTGTCAGGTTTCCGGGTTTTCCAGTCCTCTTTTGAAAGAGCTTGCCCTCGGTTGACATGGAGTTTTGTGTTCTGTTGCCCTACTTCCTGTCCAGCTGCTTAAAAGGCCGCCTCTGAGCCTGGTCCAGTGCCTGAGTATACTGCTTGCTGTGTGCTCCTGCTTTGCTGCTGCTGCTACTTGATTACCTTTGGATCCTCCTGAAAATCTATCGACCGACTCTGGACCATACCCGGTTTCTTCAAACTGTGCCCGGACTCCGTCTGCCGTCTTTGGTCAGCACGTCGGCTCGGTTTCTTCCGGTTCATAACCATTCTGGACTTTCATCCCGTACGGACACTTCTGGACTTTACCGCTTGCCCCTTGTGTCCCGGCTGAGGCGCATTTAGGCCTTCCGGGGTTGATTGCCGGACAGTCCCTGTATAGGGGTTCGCTCTGGTGGTCTCCCTGGGGGAGTCCGGTGCGTGGCCCCGGGAATCCCCTTCGCTCCGTTTCGGAAAGGTATTTTCATGTGTTTGTTATACTGTGTATTTTCCGTTGTGTATCTACCGTGGTTACATATCATAAACATCTTGTACCACAAACTCGTCTCTGGCTGTCATTGCCCTAACGCTATCGAAATCCTCAAAACATACAATAGTATTACACCTAGACTTAGTAGCAAAGGGAGAACCAGGCACAGGACCAGAGACTCCAACCCCACAGGGTTCACGTTACCATCAGGCGGACAGCAGTGGCAAAAAAACACCGGACGTGGACCCCCAGTTTCTCTATGCCATGGGAATCCACCAACCAGAGACAGGTGCAGGGGAAGAAGGTACCAGATGACTAAACTGGCACTGGGACTAAGGGAACCTGGAGGTGAAACCAGCCGGCCTCGGGTAATCAGTTACCACCAGCAAAACTGAGTAAAAACTCAGTTGCACTGAACTCTTGTGTGGACTACCTTCTTTCGACACCCATCATATCACCTACCCTCTGGGGCCCGGCCCTGCTTGCGGAGGGCCCACCATCCAGGCTGCCATTAACACGAGCCCCAGTAGTGAACATTGCGCAGCGGCGGCTCCATCCACATAGCCACAACACCGCAAGTGGCGTCACATGTGAACATTATTCTAATCCCCTGTAAATATTCCCCCTTTACAAAAAGGGCCCAGGGCACGGAACCGGGCAATGGCCACCAAGGTGACATTCCCCAGTTATACACCGCCCGGGACCGAGTGCCCCATAACCCTGGGAAACACAATTTCTCATACATTTGGGAGATATTTTCTCTACCAGAAATTTTGGAAGGCCCTCCCTCTTGTTCCTTTCATCCTGATCTGAATTACCCTCCCCATCAGTCCCAAAATGGAAGTGTGGCGCCCCTGACCTGGTCAGGTGTGGCGCCCCTGACCTGGTCAGGCACCACTGAGTACTGCACCCATGCTGGGGACAGTACAACACAGGTAATCCAGAAGGCTGACCGAGGTGTGACTACACAGGCGCATAGTGATCAGGTCTCACACATGTACCTTTGAGAGGACCCCTGGGGATCCCAGGAGGGGGCGAAGCCTGAGCGAAGCCTCCATCTCCACTCAAGGGGTGTGGTAGAGAGCCTGGTTGCTAGGTGGCGTAGGCAGGCACAAAAGGGAAAAGAGGAGGAGGAGAGGAGCAGTCTGAAGCAGAGTGTGGAGGAGTGAGGAGCATGGAAGTGGAGCTCAGACAGGAGCAGCAGTGCAGGTCCCACGAGTGAGCCGGTTTAGTGTGCAGCTCAGGGAAAGCAGACGTGAGGAGCAGACCCTGGGGCTGTGGCAGTCTAACAGCGTCCGCGCAGTGACTACCAACGGGGGAGAACGGTCACCTGGGAGTGCTGCCCGAAATCCACACACAGCTAAAGAGAGAGCAACGGAGTGGAAAGTAAGGAGACTGTCAGGGAGAACCAGGCCCAAACGGGTAGCAGGTCCCAGTGCAGGGATAGATTCACCTTTCCTTTGCCAAACCTGCATGAGGGGGCACTTTACACCCCCAAGACAACACCACAGAGTCCGCAGCCACGTAGCCAAAGTTAGGGCCCATAGCTCACAGGAGGCAAGCAGCCGGAGTGACCTGGTCCAGGCTACAAGCAAACGGGCCAAAAGAAGGGGAGAGAGGCACCAGCAACTTCCCTGGGCGACCCCAGCAGGGCTTCAAGCAGGGGTTACCCCAAAACACAAAGGGCTAAGGAAGGCGAGTTGGTAGCCACCCTCATCAGTCAGCCTGAAGGATACCTGGTTCCAGCCTGGTTCATCCCAGCTACGCCCGGGTTACGCACCCTGCCATCAACAGTGAGTAAAACCCCTGAAAGACATTCTGCTTGTGTTGAGTTATTCTGCGCCTTGTGGTTCCACACACTTACACAGGGTCCTGGGGCTTGCCTCACTCTCAGGAGGCTATTACAACTGACTGCACCCACCATCAGCCCCAGGCACCCCTAACCTGCAGTGGCGGTCTCCACTGACCGCAATTCTGAGAGTGGCGTCACGACAATCAAAATAGAAGATTTCCTACCTGTGACAAGATCCAGCCGCGTGGAGTCCCTGAAGGTAATGCACCGCTGCACCGACACCGAACCTCGGGGCCCCACACATCTGGCGTCACGAACAGGATAAGGACTAGACCTGTTCAGACAGGTGACCATGTGCCTGGGCGGTCCGCTTGGAAAATTGGAAGCGCCGCCATATTGCCACCATGAAAAGCGCGCTGAAAAACAACAGCAGCCCGCGCTGGGAGAAGTTACCGCCCACGAAGAGGTGTGGCTACCCAGAGATCCCCTGAAGAGTCCTGACCTCGCAAGTGATGAGAGCGGAGGCGTTCAGAGACGTCGGGACAGAAAGGGAGCCAGAAGCCTGCTGTTAAAAGAAGGAGACGCAGAGGAAATGTCGTCTGGATGCAGAGACCCAGAGCCAGGCTCCGCTGCCTGGTGGAATCAAGAGCTTGCCCAGTTCTGCGACCAACTGGAGGCCAGGGTTATACGGCAGATCAGCGAGGGACGCACGGAGCTTCTGGAGATGGCTGCAGCGGTTCAGGCCTACGAGAGAAGAACCGCACAACGAGTGCCAGACCGAGCGGCGACGACTCAGACCCCGATGATGCTACCGATGGGTGAGTCCTGTGTTGCCACTGCCAGCGCGAGTGCCCCGACCCCTGTTTCCACGCCCGCGGTCCCTGATGAGATGCCCGGCGCGGCGACGCTGAACCAGGCCGCAGCCACGCCAGGTGCGTCCCGCCAAGCCCAGGCCGCCGCAGCGATGCCCTGCCCGGCCCGCAAAGATCCGGCTGCCACCGCAACCCTCCTCCACGCCGCAGGTGCGACGCTGACCCAGGCCGCCGCCATGCTAGGCCCGGCCCGCCAAGACCCCACCGCAGCAGCGACGCTCGTCCGCGCCGCAAGTGAGGTGCTGAACCAGGCCGCAGCCACGTCAGGTGCGGCCCGCCAAGCCCAGATCGCTGCAGCGACGCCCAGTCCAGCCTGCACAGATCCCATCGCAGCTGCGACGCCAATTCAGGCCGCCGCAGCGATGCCCTGCCCGGCCCGCCAAGAACCGGCCGCAGTAGCGATGCCCGCTAAGACTCCAGCTGCGACCCTGATTGAGACTGCGACAGCGACGCTGATCCAGGCCGCCGCCATGTCAGGCGCGGCCCGTCAAGACCAGGCCGCCGCCATGCAGGGCGCGGCCCGCCAAGACAAGACTGTACCACTGTTTACCCCGGCCTGCAAGGCCAGAGCAGACACCGCTCCCCAGTCTAAGGAAGTCCCTGCTAGGAAGTCCCTGCTGGGGGAGGACCCCGAATACTGGAAGCTGAAGGCTGACCTAGAGGCCCAGTTCCCACAGGAGATGGTGGACCGGTATCTGCTCCCTCCGCACACCCCCAGGAAGATTCCGGCAATATCCACGCCAAAAAGTCCACTGCCCTGGCCGGCTGATGAACACCCATCCCCAGCGCTGCCACAACAGGAGTGCTCAGAAGAACTAAGGGGGAGAGGAGGACAGAAGGCTGAGGAGCTGACCCCGGAGCCATCAGCAGGGGATCCATGCCCAGAGCCAGAGATGTTGCCATATTCCCGCTGGGATGAAGAGAGCCCGACATCCTCCGCTGAGGAAGATTTGTCCAGATACCTCACCTGGGAGCCTGCAAGCGGTGAGATAGCAGTCAGGCAGGACCCAGCCCGCAGGACACGGCGCCGCAGCAGGACAAGGGATCCACCTGCACAGCAATCTCCAGATAGAAAAGACGAAGTAACAGCCAGAGACTTAGAGGAAAAGCGGTCTTTGAGAAGAGCCAAATCACAGGTCAGAGGCCCACTTTGTCGAGGAGTTGTGGAAGACTTCAGCTTGAAGAGTGGATATGGTTTCATAGTTGCACCTGGCATGAAAGAAGGTATCTTTGTAAACAGAAGGGACGTTAGAGCCCATTTGCCTAGAGGACATCCAGGAAGAAACTTACAGATGGGAGACTCAGTGGAATTCACCATGCACCAAGGAGAACGCGGATGGTACGCACTGGATGTTACACCATGTCCCAGAAGTCCCTACAGTAATCCTGCAAAAGAAACAGACACAGAAGAAGAGGAAAGAAAAGACAGGGAACCCATTGATGAGACCACTACCGATGATGACAGAGATGGAGAAAGCAACAGGTGCCGCAGCCCTACAGGCCCAAGCCCTGGTAAGGAGGAAGAAGGAGCAAAGTCCATGTAAAGTAAAGTAAAGTACAGAAGTTAAAGTTTGAAGTTTTGCAACGTTTACATGTTCAAGAAATGTGCCCACATGAACTAATGTGAGAAACCCATGAACCTTAAGGCTATGAACTGGCTATAGCCACAAACTCTCGCAGTGTAAATAGTTACCCCAGAGGTACCACCACCAGAGCCAGCCTGTTTAGGGGCCTGGCTCGCCTGCAACCAGGGAGCATGCCTGTTTATGGGGCCTGGCTCTCCACCACAAACAGGGTACCTGGTCAGCACCAACTGTGGAGGCCGCCTCTACATCCTGCCAGAAGAGGCTGAAGGCGCGGCTCCACCAGGCCAGGTATACCCTGAAACCACCAGACCATGAAAGCCGCCTCTACATCCTGCCAGAAGTGGCTGAAGGCGCGGCCAACGAGAGAGGGTTTAGGGTGGGTTAACGGACTTGTGGGTGGAGGGTGGTGATGTATGGTACCTGGTGGTTTTAAAACGTTTTACCATGTTTTAATGTTTTACGCATTTTAAAATGTTGTCTTGCAGCCCGAGGACGTGCTGGTGATAACTAAGGGGGAATGTGGCGCCCCTGACCTGGTCAGGCACCACTGAGTACTGCACCCATGCTGGGGACAGTACAACACAGGTAATCCAGAAGGCTGACCGAGGTGTGACTACACAGGCGCATAGTGATCAGGTCTCACACATGTACCTTTGAGAGGACCCCTGGGGATCCCAGGAGGGGGCGAAGCCTGAGCGAAGCCTCCATCTCCACTCAAGGGGTGTGGTAGAGAGCCTGGTTGCTAGGTGGCGTAGGCAGGCACAAAAGGGAAAAGAGGAGGAGGAGAGGAGCAGTCTGAAGCAGAGTGTGGAGGAGTGAGGAGCATGGAAGTGGAGCTCAGACAGGAGCAGCAGTGCAGGTCCCACGAGTGAGCCGGTTTAGTGTGCAGCTCAGGGAAAGCAGACGTGAGGAGCAGACCCTGGGGCTGTGGCAGTCTAACAGCGTCCGCGCAGTGACTACCAACGGGGGAGAACGGTCACCTGGGAGTGCTGCCCGAAATCCACACACAGCTAAAGAGAGAGCAACGGAGTGGAAAGTAAGGAGACTGTCAGGGAGAACCAGGCCCAAACGGGTAGCAGGTCCCAGTGCAGGGATAGATTCACCTTTCCTTTGCCAAACCTGCATGAGGGGGCACTTTACACCCCCAAGACAACACCACAGAGTCCGCAGCCACGTAGCCAAAGTTAGGGCCCATAGCTCACAGGAGGCAAGCAGCCGGAGTGACGTGGTCCAGGCTACAAGCAAACGGGCCAAAAGAAGGGGAGAGAGGCACCAGCAACTTCCCTGGGCGACCCCAGCAGGGCTTCAAGCAGGGGTTACCCCAAAACACAAAGGGCTAAGGAAGGCGAGTTGGTAGCCACCCTCATCAGTCAGCCTGAAGGATACCTGGTTCCAGCCTGGTTCATCCCAGCTACGCCCGGGTTACTCACCCTGCCATCAACAGTGAGTAAAACCCCTGAAAGACATTCTGCTTGTGTTGAGTTATTCTGCGCCTTGTGGTTCCACACACTTACACAGGGTCATGGGGCTTGCCTCACTCTCAGGAGGCTATTACAACTGACTGCACCCACCATCAGCCCCAGGCACCCCTAACCTGCAGTGGCGGTCTCCACTGACCGCAATTCTGAGAGTGGCGTCACGACAATCAAAATAGAAGATTTCCTACCTGTGACAAGATCCAGCCGCGTGGAGTCCCTGAAGGTAATGCACCGCTGCACCGACACCGAACCTCGGGGCCCCACACAGGCACCACAGAGTATTGCACCCATGCTGGGGCAGTGCTTCCAGGTAATCTCCAAAGGCCAGGATGAGGTGTGAACACACAAACACATAGTAACCAGGTCTCCCACACCATTAGAAGGGACCCTTGGGTAGCCAGAAGGGGTTAACTTTCAATTCCCATCAAGGGGTGTGATCAGAGGCTGGTTGCTAGGAAGCAGGGCAGACAGGAAGAGAAGGAGGAGCAAGGAGTCTGACCATGAGTGTGGAGGAGTGTGGAAGGGAGCAGAGGGCCTCTAATGTCAGCCAGGCCCTGTGGAGTGCAGTAGCTGAACACGGGGCATAATGGTACCTGTGGGTCGGCCTGAAAGACACCCAGAGAGAGGGGTGGCTGAGTAAGGAGATCCCTGGTATTCCAGCACGCAAGGGGAGACAGGTCCCCAGAGCAGGCAGCAAATCATCCAGAGCTGCTCAACCTAGAAGCCATCCCACCAAGGTCACGCTGCCGGCAGACGGGCCAGAGTGGGGAGCGGGGTTGGAAACAGCTTCCCTGGAGGAATCCTACCATACTTCAAGTGAGGGATCCTCCCAAACAAAAAGAGTGCAAGGAGGGCGAGTGGACAGCTACCCTCAGAACGGCCTTCTGGAATTCCTGGTTCTACCTGGTTATCGCAGTGTCGCCCAGGTATCTCACAGTGACCACCAAACAGTGAGTAAACACGTTAAAAGACTTCTCGGACTGTGTTTGAGTCATTCTGTGACCTGTCGTTCCACACACCTAACCAGGGCCCTGGGGCTTGCCTCACTCTCAGGAGGCTATTACAACTGACTGCACCCACCATCAGCCCCAGGCATCCCTTAACCTGCAGTGGCGGTCTCCACTGACCGCAATTCGTAGAGTGGCGTTACGACAATCCCAAAACGAAGGTTCCCTACCTGTGACCAGACTGTCCCATCACGTGGAGTCCCTAAAGGTAATGCACCGACACAACAGCACCTGTGCGGCTTCACATCTGGCGTCACGAACAGGATAAGGACTAGACCTGTTAAGACAGGTGACCGTGCCCCTCAGAGGTCCGACCGCAAAAATTGAACTGCCGCCATATTGCATCTTCAAAAGCGCGCGCTGCAGCCCGCACGAGGGAGAAGAGCACCGCCCATGAAGGGGTGTGGCCGCCACAGAATCCCCAGGGCGTTCTGACCCAGGAAGTGGAGGGAGCGCGCAGATTTTAAAAGAAGAGAAGTGGGACCTGGAAGGAAAATGGACGCTGCGGGAGGTAATGCCCCCGGTCAGGGCGACGCAGCCCAAGCGATGCCAGCCCCCGGCGCGGTGAACGCAGCAGCGCCTGGTGCCGGTGCCGCGGTCGCAGTTTCGCCGGCTGAAGTCTCCCCGATAATGCTGATTTCCTTACCGTACGTCCCAGGTGTGCATTGGCTGCCCCAATATGCTGGTAAAATAGACACACTGACCGGATTTAAGAAAAAGATCAACACCCTGCTGGACATGTACGCAATGACCGGTAAGCAGAGGGCCGCTGTGGTGCTGGGGCAATTGACTGGAGCAGCAGAATTGGAGGCTGAGTCCTGGACCAGTGATGACCGGAGCTCCGTAGAAGCCATCTTTGCCAAACTAGCAGCTGCTTTTGAACACCGCACAGAGGGAGAGCTGAGGACGGACTTCTATAACTGCCGCCAGAAGCCCCAATATAGCATAAGAGACTATGCCCTCAGGCTGCAGGCTGCACTACGGGCTCTCAAGCTGGTGGACCCTGTCAGTGACCATGAAGGAAGCCGGATGATGAAGGAACAATTCTTGCGGGGCCTGCACTCTCCTGAGGATGGGAAGCAGATGAAGCTGTGGTCCCTGGAACACCCTGATGTGGACTTCGCCATTCTAAAAGACAGGGCGGTGAAAGCACTCCAACCTCCTGTGGACACAGACGCCGTCTCACCAGCATGGCCTGCCAGTTCCCCGGCTGCAGGAGCAGAATCCTCCTCGCAGGCCCTGATAACTGAAAAAAAGACTCAACACGCCAGCTGAGGCCATAAATACGCTATCCACCCAGGTGCAACAGCTCAGCAAGGACGTCGCACGAATCCTGAAAGCAATGCAGCTGCCCTTAGAAACCAAAGTCCCTCATCGGATCCTGCTAGCTCACAGCCCGGAGGATGTCCCTTGGATGCAGGGGAGAAGAGGTCCTACAGCTCGAGGCAGGAACAGTGATCGCTATGACTCATCTGGACAACCCATCTGTCGTCGTTGCCAGGAGGCAGACCACTATGCAAGGGCTTGTCCTTTAAACGAGCCAACCCTGGGGCCGAGGGCCAGTCCTCAGGATTAAGAAGATCAGGCCCAGTTCACTGCCGTGATCAGTACGTGGGTGGATGTCCTGTCCATCGTCCTGGATGGGATCCCTACCCCGGCGTTATTGGACACCGGCCCTCAGGTAACCACGATCCCGTATGTTCTTTATCGTAGATTTTGGTCGGACGACGATCTCCGACCACCGGACACTGCCCTCACCATCTATGCTGCCAATGGACAACCTATAGACCAGATTGGGGTCAAAGAGGTAACCATAAAGGTGGGAAGGCAGGAAATGAAAGGACAAGGACTGATTGTTGTGGACACTGATGTTAAAGAAAAGAACCCACAAATGATTTTAGGCACTAATGTCATAGAAAATTGCCTAGGAGAAGTGTTATTATTGCTTCACCAGATTGTTGAGGGTGCTGAGGGCGGATCGCGGAGAGCCTTGCAAAAAGAGATCCGGGTCATTCTGAGGAAGCAACAGGTAAAACAGACTGGCGGTGAGATTGGTAGTGTGCGGGTAATGGATGCTAACCCCATTGTGGTACCCCCACTGAGTGAAATGATGATGTGGTGTAGAGCAGTGGTAGGTCTCAGAGGACAGGATTACCAGGCTGTACTAGAGCCCTCTCATTCAGAACACTGGCCCACGATTCTGACAGCCAGGGGGGTAGTTGACATACACAAGGGATGAGTGCCTGTACGAGTGTTGAACTGTGGGGAGGAGGAAGCCAGACTACCAAGGTACGCTACCATAGCCAAACTATTTACTTGCTCAAATGACGCAATAACACCTGTAGGTCCCCTGACACAAGCTGACTCAAAAGAGGACGAGACCTCCCAATAGCAGTTAGAGGACTGGTGCCAGAAACTCCATGTGGGGACTGACTTTACACCCACCTACCAGAAACACGGGGTTCATAGGGTCGTGCAGGAATATGAGCAGGTCTTTAGTAAGAACCCACTAGACTTCGGTAGAATTAAAGGGGTGCAACATCACATACCCACAGGCAGTCATCCTCCCATTAAGGAAAGACATACCACCAGCACATTACCAGCCTATACCACCAGCACATTACCAGCGCACAAAGGACATGCTGAAGGACATGAAGGAGGCAGGAGTCATAAGGGACAGTTGCAGCGCCTGGGCAGCTCCCCTGGTCCTGGTAAGAAAGAAGGATGGCACGATGAGGATGTGTGTAGATTACAGACGGATAAACTAGATAACACACAAGGATGCCTACCCTTTGCCAAGGATAGAGGAATCCCTCGCTGCCTTGAAAGCCTCTAACTACTTTTCTACCCTAGATCTTACTAGTGGCTACTGGCAAGTATCTGTAGCAGAGGAAGATTGGGAGAAGACAGCCTTCACCACCCCCATGGGCCTCTGTGAGTTCAACAGCATGCCATTTGGACTCTGCAACGCCCCCGGGACCTTCCAGAGGCTGATGGAGTGCTGCCTAGGGCACCTCAACTTTGAAACCGTCCTGCTCTACCTGGATGACGTCATCGTGTATTCCAAGACCTATGAGGATCACTTGAAACACCTGGCCGAAGTCTTTGAAGCACTATCGCAATATGGGATGAAGCTGAAACCATCCAAGTGCCACTTACTGAAGCCAAAGGTCCAGTACCTGGGTCATGTGGTCAGTGCAGAAGGAGTAGCGCCAGACACAGAGAAGGTCAGTCATCCAGGAATGGCCCACACCTACTACCGTCCGGGAGGTACATCAGTTCCTTGGCTTGGTAGGCTACTACAGAAGGTTCATCAAGGGCTACACAAAGATGGCAGCGCCTTTGCAAGAGCTCCTGGTAGGCCAAGCAAAGAAGAAAGGAAAGACCTCCGGCCCACAATTTCACTGGGGAGAAGTAGAAGAACACTCCTTCAGACAAATGAAAGGGGCCTTGACGGGTGAAGAGATCCTAGCCTACCCTGACTACAGTCTACCATTTGTACTGTATACAGATGCCAGTAATGTGGGACTGGGAGCAGTGCTTTCACAGGTGCAGGAAGGCAAAGAACGTGTGATTGCTTACACCAGCAGGAAGCTCAGGCCTACTGAAAGGAACCCAGAAAACTATAGCTCATTCAAGTTGGGGTTCCTGGCCATGGTCTGGGCTATTACAGAGCGATTCAAGCACTACCTGGCAGCCACCAAATTCACCGTCTTCACGGACAACAACCCCCTGACCCACTTGGACACTGCTAAATTGGGTGCCATGGAGCAACGTTGGGTAGCCCGACTGGCGAATTATGATTTTACTGTCAAATATCGAGCTGGCCACAAAAATGGCAACTCAGATGCTCTGTCCAGGATGCCTCACCTAGTAGACGAGGGTGAAGATGTAGATGATCTGGAAGAGATTGAGCTGCCAGCGTTCCATCGCCATGTGACCAAACAATGTCGGCAGTCACGTGTCAACCGCCAAGAGGTGACCCTGAATCCACTACCTCACTACAACTGGAAGGAGACCCAGGAAAATGATCCAGCGGTAGGCTTGGTAAAGAAGCTGGTCACCCAACCTGGCGCCAGCCTTGACAAAGGAGCCCCGCCTGAGGCACAGTACCTATGGAAGGAGAGGGGTTGATTATTCATCTATCAAGACAAACTCTACAGGAGCATCATTGACCCGAGGACGCATGAGAAGGTGTGGCAAGTGATTGTACCACAGAAGGATACACGGATGGTGCTGGAAGCCTATCATAATGGCGCGGGCCACTTTGGTTGGAAGAAACTGGAGTTATTACTTAAAGTAAGATTCTACTGGGTGGGCATGAGATCAGCCCTAGAGAAGTGGTGTCGAAACTGCAGGCCCTGCAATCTTAGAAGAAAAGACCATCACAGCCAGAAAGCACCACTCCAGCCAATCCAAACTAAACGGCCCCTGGAGATCGTGGCCCTGGACCATGTAAAGTTGGCGCCCAGGAGACAAGGCTACAACTACGCTCTCACTATAGTTGATCATTACTCCAGATTCCTGGTGGTAGTACCAGTCAAGGACTTGACAGGTCAGACTGCAGCCAGAGCTTTCCAGACACACTTCTGTCGAAAACATGGCTATCCAGACCGAGTGCTCACTGACCAAGGACCAGCCTTTGAAGCTGAGGTGTTTAAGGAATTTTGTAACCTTTACGGCTGCAAGAAGATCCGTACCACGCCTTACCACCCTCAGACCAACGGCATGTGTGAGAAGATGAATAACATTATTCTTGACCTTCTGAAAACCCTCCCACTAGAAGAACGAAGTCAATGGCCAGGAAAACTACCTGACCTAGTGGATATGTACAACAACATCCCTGTGAGTTCCACGAACTGCACACCGGCATATCTGATGAGAGCCAGACCAGGAAGATTGCCAGTAGATCTGCAAATGGGAGTTGAGACCCCTTAAAATCCTCTACAAGGTGCTGATTGGGATTCCAGCCGCCAAGCCCAATACAAGAAAGTACAAGAGTGTGTGGAGTGAAGCTTGACTCAGCAGCGTGAGAAACAAGAAAAAGCTTACAATCAAAAGGCACCTGCTGTTCCTTTGATACCTGGAGACGTAGTCCTCAAGAGAAAGAGAAGACATCATAAACTTGACAATCACTGGGAAGAAGACCCCTATACTGTGTTACCATCGACGCTTAGCCGTGAAAAGACATGCCTCATCAGCAAAGATGGAGGAAAGAACGCAGCTGTCGTTTCTAGAGATCGCCTTAAGAGATGTCCTGAACAGCTAAGAATCCCTGAAGAAGTTTCCAACCCTTCGCCAGTCAAAGAACCAAGAGAAAAGATGATCCATACTGTACTTGGAGATTTTCCAGCAAGTTGGCCTCAATACAATGGAGCAATTGTTATTCCAGTCATTACATTCCCTCAACTTAGAGAAGAAGTAAGAGAACCAGAAGAACCTATTCAGAACCTTTAAGAGCCAAGTGTAGCTGAAGCAGAAGACCATGCACTGGTATCAGCACCCAGTACACCCATCATTCACATTGAGACACATACACTGGGTGGGAGGACACAACCTCAGACAGATGACAGTATAGTACTGCGTAGATCGACCCGCAGCAACTTTGGTCAGCTCCCATTACTCTATAGAGAAAGTACAGTTTATTCCAAAATGACAGTATAAAATGTAATGTTTAACCTGTTTACAGTTGAGTAACGTTTAAGTGAAATGTGCCCACAAGGACTAATGTGAGAACTCTTTAAAATGTTTTCTTCGCACCAGTTTACGTGCACTTTAAAAATGGACCACAGGTTATGAACTGAATATAACCTCGAACTCTCGCATTGTAAAAAGTTACCTCCTTGGTACCAACTCCAGAGTCTGCCTGTTGAGGGGCATGGCTCTGCACCAACAAGGGGGCATGCCTGTTTATGGGGCCTGCCCTCCAACACTCGGAAGCGGATACGCCTGTTTATGGGGCATACCTTACACCACCCTCCTCAGGAGAGGAGGATTGGAGGAAAGGTCTGGGGAAATGGATGGCCTAGACCTGGTCACCAAAAGGACCGGTGACCTACCTCCTGGAGGTTTTTGGGTGGGTTTTGGACTTGTAGGTGGTTGGTGGTGGACTGGTACCTGGTATGTTTAAATGTAGAAAGTTGCCCCGTGTGCGAAAAGTTTGTAATTACCCCTTTTTCTTCTTGTCTTTGCAGCCCGAGGACGTGCTGCTGATAACCAAGGGGGAATGTGGCGCCCCTGACCTGGTCAGGCACCACAGAGTATTGCACCCATGCTGGGGCAATGCTTCCAGGTAATCTCCAAAGGCCAGGATGAGGTGTGCACACACAAACACATAGTGACCAGGTCTCCCACACCATTAGAAGGGACCCTTGGGTAGCCAGAAGGGGTTAACTTTCATTTCCCATCAAGGGGTGTGATCAGAGGCTAGTTGCTAGGAAGCAGGGCAGACAGGAAGAGAAGGAGGAGCAAGGAGTCTGAAGCTGAGTGTGGAGGAGTGTGGAATGGAGCAGAGGGGCTCTCATGTCAGCCAGGCCCTATGGAGTGGGGGAGAAAGGGTACCTGTGGGTCGGCCTGAAAGATACCCAGAGAGAGGGGTGGCTGAGTAAGGAGATCCCTGGTATTCCAGCACGCAAGGGGAGACAGGTCCCCAGAGCAGGCAGCAAATCATCTAGAGCTGCTCAACCTTCAGGTGGGGGTACTTCATGCCCTCACCACCACCACACAGAGTCCGAGCCAAGCACCAATCACCAGGCCCATAAGGGGACAGGGCCAGAAGCCATCCCACAAAGGTCACGCTGCCGGCAGACGGGCCAGAGAGGGGAGCGGGGTTGGAAACAGCTTCCCTGGAGGAATCCTACCATACTTCAAGTGAGGGATCCTCCCAAACAAAAAGAGTGCAAGGAGGGCGAGTGGACAGCTACCCGCAGAACGGCCTTCTGGAATTCCTGGTTCTACCTTGTTATCGCAGTGTCGCCCAGGCATCTCACAGTGACCACCAAACAGTGAGTAAACACGTTAAAAGACTTCTCGGACTGTGTTTGAGTCATTCTGCGACCTGTTGTTCCACACACCTAAACAGGGCCCTGGGGCTCGTCTCACTCTCAGGAGGCTATTACAACTGACTGCAGCCACCATCAGCCCCAGGCATCCCCTGACCTGCAGTGGCGGTCTCCACTGACTGCAATTCTGAGAGTGGCGTCACGACAATCCCAAAACGAAGGTTCACTACCTGTGACCAGACTGTCCCATCACGTGGAGTCCCTAAAGGTAATGCACCGACACAACAGCACCTGTGGGGCTTCACAGAAGCACTGCAGCTTTGCCTTAGTGAAGCGGCAACAAGCTCTGCTTAAATTACTATCTTTAGGTGTTAAACCTTACACTCAAGCAGACTTCTTGAAAGGTCTAAAAGACCAGACAAATCTGTGGCTCTCGCCATCTGAACCTATAACCAGCCACAAAGAATGTCTGTAACCTGAGGATGTTCTGAAGCTTGGCAAGCTCACACATGTACCATGACTGGGCCATGTACTCAACTTAGTGGTTCAGTGGTTTATGAAAAACGAATCCAATTTGCCTGTGCAACTTGTGAAGGTACACCGTGTATGTCCTTTTCCACAAGTCAGCTCCTGCTACCACTTGTATGGCAGTGCTTCAGCAGCGCTTGAAAGTGGCAGCTCATCGACAACTGTGTGACTTGAACACATGCTGGAACTCCACATTACACATGTACTTGACATATCTATGAGGGATATGTGGCGCCCTGGACAAGCCAGGTCGTCACAGGACAACACCAACACACCCTACACCCCGGTTAGGTACACCAGAGCCAAACACAAAATCCTTGTTGCCTTCCTCCAGGGGCTGATGTCCACACCAGGGGGTGGGCCAGGTGGTTGGTCCCGCCCACCGAGGAGTTCACAGTCCTGGAGGCGGGAAAAGGGATCAGTTTAGAGTTGAGTTTTGAAGAGAGAAGTGGTAAAGGAGGAGACTGACCGGGTGTGTGGCCCGGGCACAAACAGCAAGGTTGGCAGACGGTGGTGACCGTCTGCAGGAGAGGCTGATCGGAGCAAACCGTATGGACCGTGGACGGGCGGTGGCCCAGTGGTACCGGATCGGAGAGTAAAGAGAAGCCAGCACCATCCAGCAGGGCCTACGGACCCCGATCAGGCTAGGAGTTGCCGTAAAACCGGTCAAATCCATTAGCAAAGGGAACCAGCAGCCAAGACCCGATTGAAGGCAACAGCTCACACCGTAGAGGGAAACACAGCCACCGCCAAGGCTACAGTTCCCAGGGCCAGAGCCTGCGGGCAAAAGGGGCTCCCTCAGCATCCATCCAAGCTGGGGAGTGGGTTACCGGTGGTAACCCATTGGAACCATACACACTACACAGGTGCAGGGAAAGGCAGTCACCATCAACCTGCCGGGAGGAGAACAACCGCAGCCGCCTGTGGGACCTGTCCATCCAGCCGTTTGTTTGACCAGAGACTCTGTGTGAATTACTGGCTGAGTGAGTACCACCGTGCCGTGTGGCACAGCGCGGCCCCCGCGACTCTGCACCTCACAAGGCCCCGTAACCCGCCTGCCAACCATCCCTAAAACCCTCACCGGGGCCCCGGGACAACCAACCCCCCTACCCACAAAGGGGAGAACCAACATCCAAGCTGCTCCCTGTCATCGATCCCGGGATCCCCGTTCAGAGCAGCGGTGGTGTCACAACTTCACCACAACCGTGGGTGGCGTCACGGACAATATCCCCAAACCACACACCACCCCCCTTTCACTCACGGGCGAGGAACGCCGCTCGAGTCCCCGGGATCCGGCTCACCGCTCGAGCCACCACCAAGCAGCAGCAGCAGCCGGACCCGAGCAGTGGGTGAGCGCAGCGTCCCTTCCTCCGCCCGCGACAGATACGTCTGTCATCATTAATTATACCCACTTGATTACTATACCTATAAATAACGACAAGACAACTTCCATTGGACACAGCTTTATTTAACAAGTGTATATATATATGTATATATATATCTTTCCCGCGGCTCAACATGCCGCCCCTTTAATTAAAACCATAACTGATATATATATATATATACATTCCAAACACCACAAACCAAACACCGATAGGTCCGTCCCAGAAGCAACCAATTTTTCCTATCCCCTGGCCGTATCCTAAAACCGGCCCAAGGGACCAACTCGGCCGTGACCAAAAACCGACCCGAGGTGTGAGGTATTAACGTTCCATCGTTAAATACCCCTCCCCCGAACCTGCAGGACCTATGCCCACAAGTTCCCAATTTCTTATGAAGCCACTACCCCTGAGTGACTTCGTACCACCAACCGAATATCGGTACTCCCAGCCCCTGACAACGGACCTATCCCCCCGCTGTGACAAACAAATCTTCTCATTCTTATCTTTTTTTTTATTTTTTTAATTTATTTATTATTAATTACAAATAACTAGGGCGGATGGGTGGGCCACGCTGATCTTCCTGCAGCAAGAGGAGGTACCCATTCCCTCACCCACATATGTATACCCCCCTGATCAGCCAGCCTCCTACCCTATCCCCCCAATCACCACTGTCCCCCTTTCCACCAATCCCATAACCCCATAGAATGTGCATTTCTGCATTTAAATCATTAACCCATTCAGATCCTAGCCCCCCCATATTGTCATGGGGCTTATTCGCGCTTATAGGGCTCACTTGCCCTTCTTAGCAAGGGTTTCTGACCAACAGAGGACATTAGATGACTACCAGGTACAGCATAAAAATAATTTTACTTTATATAGCACACAACATATTCCACTGCACTTTACAATACCAGATACAACATGCCCCTCGGTATTCCAGTTAGCCTCAGTACATAAAAATTGATGCGTGATCATGGATGTCTGACATCTGTAAATTTCTACAAAAATTTGAGGAAACAACTAAGATGGTGGTGATGACGTTATAATCAGAAGCATGATGATTACCATCATGCTTCTGTGTCTCCTCAAATGCTCCATGCTCACAATTAAAAAGGAAGCTTTGCATGTAGGCCAGGTGGAAATGGAGGAAGAAAGTACACAGGGTGCTATGGGCTTACCAATCCCCTGTCCAGGATGCACACACAGAAGCTTCCTGCCCTATACCTGTTGCATACCTCCCAACTTTTCAAGAAAGGAAAGAGGGACAAAGTATGCGGCGCGCGCAGCGCGCCGCGGCAAATTTTGACCACGCCCCTAGCCACACCCCTAGCCACACCCATTTAGCAGTAAGGGTATGTGCGCATGTTGCTTTTTACCTGCTTTTTACCTGCTTTTTTGCTGCTTTTTCTTCTGCGCTGTTTAATGCCAAAATGGATGTGTTCTTCTATTCAAGCAAAGTCTATGGGAATTTGGGTTTCTTGTTCACACTATGTTGTTCAAAATGCTGCCTTTTTGTGGCAGAACTTTGGTCAAAAACTCAGCTTTGCAGTGCAAAACCCAAATGGCAAAAACAATTGACATGTTGCTTCTTTGAAAAGCTGAGTTTTTGACCAAAGTTCTGCCACAAAAAGGCAGCATTTTGAACAACATAGTGTGAACAAGAAACCCAAATTCCCATAGACTTTGCTTGAATAGAAGAACACATCCATTTTGGCATTAAACAGCGCAGAAGAAAAAGCAGCAAAAAAGCAGGTAAAAAGCAACGTGCGCACATACCCTAAGGGTCATTCAGCAGATGCCCCGGACTGTTCATTCATATTTATAGCAGTCAGAATTTTTTTATATTTCTATGTGTCACTATATGACATGTTGCTTATTTGTGCCTATCAATCCGTGTTCACACGTTGCATAAATTCTGTTTCTTTTTGTTTCTGTCTGCACCAAACTACACAATAACAATCTTCTCTGTTGTATCCATTTTTGCTGCATTTTCTCCATTATTTAATGTGTTTTTGGTTCAGATGTGAATCTGCGTTTTTAAGTGTTTTTATTGTACAGAGAAGCTTTTTCCTGCATTTTTTTAAGCTCCACATAGAAACCTCCAGAGAAACCCCCCCCGAAAACCGCAGAATTCAGCTTCGTCTTTTCATGGAATCACATCCACTTTACTTGGACAATTAAACACAGCAGAATAAATGTGCAAAGAAACAGCAGAAAAAAATGCAGCATTTACACTACATGTGAATATGGACTAATTGTCCAAGTAAAGTGGATGAGACGTCCTGAAATCTCCGCTCCTGGTGCGTGGAAAGACGCCGCTGAACTGTGCGGATTTGGTGTTTCTTTCTTTATAAGCTTCAGGATTCACATCAGCAACAAACATGTATCAAATAAGGGGGACAATGTATAAAAAATACCGCAAACACGCAATAATCAGAGAACATTGTTATTGCACTCGTGGCGCGGACACCTGCAGAAAAAATGCAGCATTTACGCTATGTGTGAACACGGCCTCAGTGATCCATTTTTATTACATTTTTTATGGGTTTTAATAAAGAAAAATAATAAATTGCGCCTTTTTTTCCCCGCCATTTACCGATCCCCATAAATAATCTGATCGCTGTGTTGTTCAGGTCATTACGATTACAGGGACACCATATGTCCATGTTATTTGCTGATTTGTAATGTTTATTATTTTATAAAAAAAGTGCAATAAAATTACATTATTCTATTTTTTTAATTATTTTTAGTAACTTTATTAGAAGAAAAAAAAATCCTCTTTTCCTCTCCCTCTAGAATACAGGACATAGAGATGCTGCTCTGTACAATGGAGCTGTCTCCCTCTGACATCATCAATCCTAGTGGCTCAACAGCTAGAGCAGCTAGGAAAGCCAGGAGGTTGCTGGACAAAAGTTTTGAACGTTGCTGGTTTGAATCCAAGGTGGTGAAGATAAAAAAAAAATAAAAAAAATTGTATTTGTATTTTTTTCCTCATTTCTTTATAGTAGTTTTATGGGAACAAATGAATCTGACTCTTTCACCAACATTGAGATACAGTATTTATCTATCTATCTATCTATCCCTCTATCTATCTATCCCTCTATCTATCTATCCCTCTATCTATCTATCTATCTATCTCTATCCCTCTATCTATCTATCTATGATTCTATCTATCTATGATTCTATCTCTCTATCTATCTATCTATGATTCTATCTATCTATGATTCTATCTCTCTATCTATCTATCTATGATTCTATCTATCTATGATTCTATCTAACTATGATTCTATCTCTCTATCTATCTATGATTCTATCTATCCATCTATCTATCTATGATTCTATGATTCTATCTATCTATGATTCTATCTATCTATGATTCTATCTCTCTATCTATCTATGATTCTATCTCTATCTATCTATTATCTGTCGTGTATCTATATATCCCTCTATCATCCATCCCTCTATCATCCATCCCTCTATCATCCATCCATCCCACTATCATCCATCCATCCCTCCATCTCTCCATTCATCCCTCCATTCATCCCTCCATTCATCCCTCCATCATCCATCCAACCATCCATCCATCCCTATATCCCTCCATTCATCCCTCTATCATCCATGCATCCATCCCTTCCTCTATCCCTCCATTCATCCCTCCATTCATCCCTCTATCATCCATCCATCCCTCCCTCTATCCCTCCATTCATCCCTCCATTCATCCCTCTATCATCCATCCATCCCTGCCTCTATCCCTCCATTCATCCCTCTATCCCTCCATTCATCCCTCCCTCTATCCCTCCATTCATCCCTCCATTCATCCCTCCATTCATCCTTCTATCATCCATCCATCCCTCCCTCTATCCCTCTATCATCCATGCATCCATCCCTCCCTCTATCCCTCCATTCATCCCTCTATCATCCATCCCTCCCTCTATCCCTCCATTCATACCTCCATTCATCCCTCTATCCCTCCATTCATCCCTCTATCATCCATCCCTCCCTCTATCTCTCCATTCATCCCTCCATTCATCCCTCCATTCATCTCTCTATCCCTCCATTCATCCCTCTATCATCCATCCATCCCTCCCTCTATCCCTCCCTCTATCCCTCCATTCATCCCTCCATTCATCCATCCCTCCCTCTATCCCTCCATTCATCCCTCCATTCATCCCTCTATCCCTCCATCCATCCCTCCCTCTATCCCTCCATTCATCCCTCCATTCATCCCTCTATTATCCATCCATCCATCCCTGCCTCTAGCCCTCCATTCATCCCTCCCTCTATCCCTCCATTCATCCCTCCATTCATCCCTCTATCATCTATCCCTCCCTCTATCCCTCCATTCATCCCTCCATTCATCCCTCTATCCCTCCATTCATCCCTCCATTCATCCCTCCTTCTATCCCTTCATTCATCCCTCCATCTATCCCTCCCTCTATCCCTCCATTCATCCCTCTATCATCCATCCATCCCTCCCTCTATCCCTCCTTTCATCCCTCTATCCCTCCATTCATCCCTCCTTCTATCCCTCCATTCATCCCTCTATCATCCATCCATCCCTCCCTCTATCCTTCCATTAATCCCTCCATTCATCCCTCTATCATCCATCCATCCCTCCCTCTATCCCTCCATTCATCCCTCCATTCATCCCTCTATTATCCATCCATCCCTGCCTCTATCCCTCCATTCATCCCTCCATTCATCCCTCCCTCTAGCCCTCCATTCATCCCTCCATTCATCCCTCTATCATCCATCCCTCCCTCTATCCCTGCATTCATCCCTCCATTCATCCCTCTATCCCTCCATTCATCCCTCCATTCATCCCTCCTTCTATCCCTCCATTCATCCCTCCCTCTATCCCTCCCTCTATCCCTCCATTCATCCCTCTATCATCCATCCATCCCTCCTTCTATCCCTCCTTTCATCCCTCTATCCCTCCATTCATCCCTCCTTCTATCCCTCCATTCATCCCTCCATCATCCATCCATCCCTGCCTCTATCCCTTCATTCATGCCTCCCTCTATCCCTCTATCATCCATCCATCACTCCCTCTATCCCTCCATTCATCCCTCCATCCATCCCTCCATCCATCTTTGCAGCTGAATAACCTGCTTCTGGTGTCTCACCTGCAGTATAGAGGTCAAGATAACAAAATCTTCCTATTGCTTTCAATAGAGGCAGTAGCTCAGTGGTTAGAGCTGCTGCCTTTGAAACAATGAACTCACAACTCCACAAGTTTGAGTCCCGGCCGCCCCGAAAATCCAGAGCCGATGATAATTTAATTTAATTTATTCACTCCACTGAGGGGAGGACCCGGGACATCAGCTGTGAGCCGCGGGAGTGCGGGACAGCCCTGATAAATCGTGCAAGTCCCGCAGAATCCGGGACGGTTGGGAGGTATGCATGTTGTACATTCAAAAGCACCATCAGCAAGGTTGCCAGGTATTTTTTTTTTCCCAGTCCAGCGTTCATGTATCCCTAACCCAGGCCTTGACATGGAAAATATACAGCTAGCCAAACAGGCACCCACCCATAGACCCAAACACTAAATTGGTATACAGTTAGGTCCAGAAATATTTGGACAGTGACACAATTTTCGCGAGTTGGGCTCTGCATACCACCACATTGGATTTGAAATGAAACCTCTACAACAGAATTCAAGTGCAGATTGTAACGTTTAATTTGAAGGTTTGAACAAATATATCTGATAGAAATTGTAGGAATTGTACACATTTCTTTACAAACACTCCACATTTTAGGAGGTCAAAAGTAATTGGACAAATAAACCAAACCCAAACAAAATATTTGTATTTTCAATATTTTGTTGCGAATCCTTTGGAGGCAATCACTGCCTTAAGTCTGGAACCCATGGACATCACCAAACGCTGGGTTTCCTCCTTCTTAATGCTTTGCCAGGCCTTTACAGCCGCAGCCTTCAGGTCTTGCTTGTTTGTGGGTCTTTCCGTCTTAAGTCTGGATTTGAGCAAGTGAAATGCATGCTCAATTGGGTTAAGATCTGGTGATTGACTTGGCCATTGCAGAATGTTCCACTTTTTTGCACTCATGAACTCCTGGGTAGCTTTGGCTGTATGCTTGGGGTCATTGTCCATCTGTACTATGAAGCGCCGTCCGATCAACTTTGCGGCATTTGGCTGAATCTGGGCTGAAAGTATATCCCGGTACACTTCAGAATTCATCCGGCTACTCTTGTCTGCTGTTATGTCATCAATAAACACAAGTGACCCAGTGCCATTGAAAGCCATGCATGCCCATGCCATCACGTTGCCTCCACCATGTTTTACAGAGGATGTGGTGTGCCTTGGATCATGTGCCGTTCCCTTTCTTCTCCAAACTTTTTTCTTCCCATCATTCTGGTACAGGTTGATCTTTGTCTCATCTGTCCATAGAATACTTTTCCAGAACTGAGCTGGCTTCATGAGGTGTTTTTCATCAAATTTAACTCTGGCCTGTCTATTTTTGGAATTGATGAATGGTTTGCATCTAGATGTGAACCCTTTGTATTTACTTTCATGGAGTCTTCTCTTTACAGTTGACTTAGAGACAGATACACCTACTTCACTGAGAGTGTTCTGGACTTCAGTTGATGTTGTGAATGGGTTCTTCTTCACCAAAGAAAGTATGCGGCGATCATCCACCACTGTTGTCATCCGTGGACGCCCAGGCCTTTTTGAGTTCCCAAGCTCACCAGTCAATTCCTTTTTTCTCAGAATGTACCCGACTGTTGATTTTGCTACTTCAAGCATGTCTGCTATCTCTCTGATGGATTTTTTCTTTTTTTTCAGCCTCAGGATGTTCTGCTTCCCCTCAATTGAGAGTTCCTTAGACCGCATGTTGTCTGGTCACAGCAACAGCTTCCAAATGCAAAACCACACACCTGTAATCAACCCCAGACCTTTTAACTACTTCATTGATTACAGGTTAACGAGGGAGACGCCTTCAGAGTTAATTGCAGCCCTTAGATTCCCTTGTCCAATTACTTTTGGTCCCTTGAAAAAGAGGAGGCTATGCATTACAGAGCTATGATTCCTAAACCCTTTCTCCGATTTGGATGTGAAAACTCTCATATTGCAGCTGGGAGTGTGCACTTTCAGCCCATATTATATATATAATTGTATTTCTGAACATGTTTTTGTAAACAGCTAAAATAAGAAAACTTGTGTCCCTGTCCAAATATTTCTGGACCTAACTGTATTTACAGACTGCTCACTCTAGAAATGTTGCCGTTTATTTGGGTGCATATTCCAAGGGTATGTGTGGCACCCCTGCGGCTTCAAGCACCACAGGGTACTGCACCTCACCCGAGCTGCAGTATTCATCTCAGATGTGGAGGAGGTCATCACCGGTAAACCACCACAATTCACCACCATACACAGTTAGTTGCCCTGTCACTGGGACTGGGCTGGGGTAGAGACATTGGAGGGTGGCCATCACTATTGTAGTCTGAGGAGAGAGGAGGAAAAAGCAGAGCTGCAGGAGAGGGGTCCTGGGGACGGGCAACTGGAGGCATTTTTCCCAGGACCCGTAGGAGGGGAACAGATGCACACAGACAGTCAGTGGTCAGACAGAAACTGGAAAACAAGTGAGATGTAGGAGAACACGGTCGCTGAGGGGAGAGCTGATAGGCCCCTCAGGACCGGCAAAAACTTCAGGGTGGGGAGCCATAGGCTGGTGGGCACGGCAAGTCCCGCCAGCAGAATCTGCCGGGCAGAAGATTGCAAGTGTGTCGCCCCCGCATCAACAGCCTTCTGCTCGGATCCGGATCCGCGGTGGCTTGAGGGTTCTCCGGACCCGAGGGGTCGGGGTCGCGCGGCCACCCGGAATAAAGGGGGGTATTTACAGGGGAAGGTGTGAAAGGTTCGTGATGCCCCCCGTGGTGCGTGGTAAGATGGAGTACCACCACTGCGATTGGGAGTACCTGGTGGCGATAGTGTGGTCAGCCAGGTGTTTAACCCCTCCACAGGTAGGGGGAATGCCCCGGGACTCGGTGATGGTGTCGGGGAGGTGCCGTCGGGCCGGTAAGGGTTAATTGCGTACTCACTCAGTCCAAAAACGCTGACACTGACAACCGTAGTAAACCAAAGTTCTTGATGCCACTGCAGCAGGGAGGGAGCATGCCTGGATCCCATGCTCGTTGGTGTTGCTTGTTAGCCTGTGACCTTGACCTTGGCACCTCTTTTCTGTAGTTGGTCCCTTTTAGCATAGAACTAAATGGGTCCCGCTCACCAATATGGCTAACTAGGTGAGCTTGCTCTCAGGGTTCACGCTTGGGATTTTCTGGACTATATACTGGGAAAGTCCTATCCCCCTCATTGCGCTAGTACCCCGATTTTGGAGCGGGTGGAGAACAGATCTTGAAGGCTCCGTCCTTGTCGGGTAAATTACCAGAACGCCTGAAGCTACTTCCTGGCCTAGTGACCACGTACCCCGTTGTGCCCTGGCCCCTGCCCGGTGATGGCACAAGGCCGCCGGCTGTCCTCCTCGACAGTCCGTGCCCCTTGTCATGATCCCCTGCGATCGGGGTCCAGCTCCCACCAGGCCCAGACCAACGTCTACCACCTAGTAGTCTCAAGCAGCCCAGCTACTGACCTCTCCTCTCGAGAGTCACTTCTCTACTCTGACTTATGACCTCTCCTCTTGAGAGTCTCTCCTCAACTGACTGTCTCCTGACACTCCTGATCTCCCCTTAACCAACCCCCCCCCATGTGGGCGACCCTATTCTCTTCAGGCGGTCCACTGGTGTGGGGCGCCCCAGCATCTGGTTGCCACAACAGTGTTGCGCCACCAAAGGGTTAATGCTGAGCCTGGAGGTAGTTGGGGAAGTCTATTGGCCAGCAGGATGAGCTCTAAACCTGGAGTTCCAGGGAGGATCCCTTAAGCCCTGACCTGGGGGAGGAGTTAGGTAGTCTGTGAGGAGAGTTCAAGGAGAGAGGAGTTTGAGTAGTACAGGCTTGCGATCTGGGGCCTGGAGCTAAGATAGCTCAGCCCAGAAAAGCAGGATCTGTAGAGAGGCACAGAGAGAAAATTCTAGGGGAGAACAGGTCAGAACCGGTTTGCCTCAAAAGAACCCCAGTAAAAATTAGACATCGGAGTCTGTGGTTGCCAGGGTGTTAGATCCCCCAGTAACCAAATCCGAAGGGCAGGAGTACTGTAGGTCTCCTGGCCCCCAAAACAACCCGAAGGTACAGCTGCATTACCAGGGCCCGGTGTGGACTCCAGCAGAGAAGCATCAGAGAGGGCCTGCGCAGCCTATCCTACAGGCACGGGACGTACCACAAGTCCCAGCAGAGAATGGGCTTCCATTAAACCAATGTTGCGGGGTCCTGTAAAAGAAAAGAAAGAGTAAGGAGAAGGCCTCAATACTCACCTAGCCAAGGAGATAACCCCAACTGCTTCCAGGCCGACCGGATCGCCATTACCACTGTAACGGTCTCCCAGGATTGCACCGTTTGTCGCAGAGTAAAAGAAGGTAAAGAGACTGCTGTTTGTGTCTGTTCTTTTCACTGCCCTGTCGGCCCTGCACCGCATCATTCACAAAACCACCATAGACTCTTACAAGCACCAACGTTTGCCCAGGGGTACCGCTCCACCTGTGGGGAGCAGAACCACCATAGCTGCCATTACATCAGCCTCGGAGACCCCATCCAGCAGCGGCGGCTCCTTAGCCGCAATACACAGGTGGCGTCACGAATATATATTTCCACAAACTTCATTATTGATCATTAGCCCCACAGCTGCCATATTAATTGACCCTGCCAGGGTCACTGAGTCGAGCCCCGCCACCGCTGACTACCCGGGACTAGTCCGGCCTGACACCGGGTCACCCAAAGCCCTGGGGTGGGCGAGTCAACTTTGGCGTCACAAATAGGATCTCGTGCCCAGTCCCACCGTGTACTGTGCGTCTTACAGAACTGTGTTCTACTGTGTGAAAGCTGCCACCGCCATTGAACTTGCTCAGTGCAGGAAGAAAGGGGGCGTGCCCGAAAAGGGGCGCGAAGAAAGCACGCCATCAGAGCGGAGGTTCGTTAACACCGCGCGACTCAGAGGAGATTTTTGAAGAAAAAAAAAAAAGGAGTGGAGTCTGGTAAGGTCCACTAAGGGGGAAGAAGGATGTCCGACGTTGAGGAGGAGAAGGTGGCTGCTATAGCCCAAGACGCCGCGGCACCGGCCAATGTAATCCCAGTCGCCGTCGCCCCAGCTCCCGCTGTAGCGCCCGTAATGCCACTCACAATGCCATACCTCTCGGGAGCGGACTGGTTACCGCAGTATTTAGGGGAGTCACACACCCTGAGCGACTTCAGAGAAAGATTGCACAGCTTGTATAAGGTGTACCCCCTAACGGAAAGCCAGAAAGTGGGCATAATAATAGGGCAGCTAACTGGCGCGGCCCAGCATGAAGTGAAGTCCTGGCCTGATACAGATAAAGGGACAGTAACCCATATACTGCGCAAGTTAAAGAATACTTTTGACACCCGCACTGCAGCAGAAATAAAAATGAAATTTTGGGTGCAAACAAAGGGCCAAGGACAGCATACGGGACTATGCCTTAAACTTGCAGGAGGCACTGAGAGAAGTTAAACAAGTGGACCCAGAGAGTGTGCATGATGAAGACAAACTACTGACTGAGCAGTTTATAGAAGGGCTCCTGTTACCATGGGTCCCCAACTCCAGTCCTCGAGGGCCGCCAACAGTGCATGTTTTCAGGATTTCATTAGTATTGCACATGTGATAATTTAATCACCTGCACAGGTGATGATTCCAACACCCATGCAATGCTAAGGAAATCCTGAAAACATGCACTGTTGGCGGCCCTCGAGGACTGGAGTTGGGGAACCCTGTGTTAGACACTCACAGGACACAGCTGCGTATCATGGTCCTGCAGAATCCTGCTCTGGACTTTGCAAAGTTTAAGGACCAGGCCATTCGGGTACTGAGAGAATCTACACCAAATGACACGGTACCCCTCTGGCCTCTTGCTATCACATACCCAGAAGTGTTGCCTGCAACCCGAGCCAGACCCTGAATAATGACTCCTCTGCAGATCTCAGACATCAGGTCCAAGAACTGACCAAGACAGTGGCTGCCCTCGCAAAAACAGTGCAGTCTCTACAAGTGACCCCATCGCCGGCGAGAATCGAGTTGGCCTCCAGTCCAGATGACGTCCCGTGTATGCGGCAAAGGAGAATTCCGCCGACCCGAGGAAAAGACACAGACCAGTATGATTTAGCTGGACAACCGATCTGCCGCCACTGCAGCCAGGCGGGCCACTACGCAAGGCACTGTCCTTTAAACGGGCCGAACCTGGGGCCAGGAGCCAACCCCCAGGTGTAAGAAACCCCGGCTCGACTTCCTGGCGCAACAAGTATGTGGGAGGCGACCGGTCCTTCCTATTGTGCTGGATGGAATCCCTTTGACTGCCCTCCTGGATACGGGGTCCCAGGTAACAACCATACCTTATATACTGTACAAAACATACTGAGCTGATTCAGACATTACCCGGGGCCCAGATGATGATTTAACGATTGTAGCCAGTAATGGCCAGCCCGTGCCTCAAATTGGGTACAAAGAAGTAACCATTAAAGTGGGGCGGGTAGAATTGCCATCTCAGGGAATGATAATTGTGGATGTTGATCGCAAAGCATCTAACCCAATGCTAACAATCGGTACAAATGTAATGGAAAATTGTCTTGCCGAGGTGATAATTTTGTTGCAACAGGTGGCTGAAACTGCCAGCTCCGGGCAGCAGCGTGCCCTACAGAAGAAGATCAGAGCCCTGATGAGGAGGCAGCAGGTAGAGCTGGCCGGAGGAGAAATTGGCAGTGTGAGGGTAAGTGACCCCTTCCCCATTGCAATACTTCCAAGAAGTGAAATGTTGATATGGTGTCGGGCAGCAATAGGCCTCAGGGGTCAGGATTACCAGGCCCTGGTAGAACCTGTGTATTCAGACAGCAGGCCTGGAGTCCTGACAGCCAGAGGGGTAGCAGACATCCGCAAGGGAAGAGTACCCGTCCGCATCCTGAATTGTGGGGAGGAGGAAGCCAAATTGCCCCGGTACGCCACTGTAGCTAAGCTGTACACTGTCAGGACAATGGAACCCTTGATCCCGTCTGACCAGGCGGAAGACAATGGCTCCAAGGGACAGCTGGAGGACTGGTGTCAAAAATTACATGTGGGCACCGACTCCACCCCTTCACACCAAAAGCATGGGGTTTATCGGGTGGTAAAGGAATATGATCAGGTCTTCAGCAAACACCCTCTAGACTTTGGGCAGGTAAAAGGGGTTAAACATCGAATCCCCACTGGTGACCATCATCCCATTAAAGAGAGATACCGCCCTATACCCCAAGCTCAATATCAGTGTGCCAAAGAAATGTTATGGGACATGAAGAAGGCTGGGGTGATCAGAGATAGTTGTAGCCTCTGGGCAGCTCCACTAGTGCTCGTAAAGAAAAAAGATGGCACAATGAGAATGTGCGTTGATTACAGGCAAATTAACCGCATTACACATAAAGATGCTTATCCACTACCCAGAATAGAAGAGTCATTAGCAGCTTTAAAATCAGCTATTTCTCCACCTTGGATCTCACCAGTGGGTATTGGCAGGTTCCCGTGGCAGAGGCGGACAAGGAGAAGACTACATTCACTACATCAATGGGCCTCTGCGAGTTCAACTGTATGCCTTTCGGGCTCTGCAACGCCCCAGGGACATTTCAAAGATTGATGGAGTGCTGCTTGGGCCATTACAACTTTGAAACCATGCTATTGTACCTGGATGATGTCATAGTCTACTCGAAAACCTATGAAGACCACCTGAGGCACTTGGCAGAAGTGTTTGAGTCCTTGTCCGAGTATGGCCTGAAGATAAAGCCGTCAAAATGTCACCTCTTGAAGCCAAAGGTAAAGTACCTGGGTCATCTAGTCAGCGCAGAAGGTGTGGCACCTGATCCAGAGACAGTCACAGTAATCAAGGACTGGCCAAGACCCACCACGATAAAGGAGGTGCGGCAGTTCCTTGGGCTGGTGGGCTACTACCGAAGGTTCATTGATGGTTTCATGAAAATAGAAGCACCTCTTCAAGATCTCCTGGTTGCTCAGCCAAAGAAGGCTAAAGCTGGGTTTACACACTGCAACATCGCAAAGGACATCGCTGTAACGTCACCGGTTTGGTGACGCAATAGCGACCTCCCTAAGTCTCTGCTAAGTCGCTGGTGAGCTGTCAAACAGGCAAACCTGGCCAACAACTCAACAGCGATCCGGACCTGCAGAGCGACCTAGCTGGTTGTTGGGGACGTTGATAAGCAGCCTTTTGAAAGGGAAGTTGCTAACAAAGTCGCTGCAAAGTCTTTCACACACTGAAACTTTGTAGCGATGCTTGCTGCACAGCGGGAAACAAAGGACCTAGGAATGGTCCTGAACGATTTGTAACGATTGCAACTTCACAGCAGGGGCCAGGTCGCTGATAGGTTTCACACACTGCAACATCGCAAACAACATCGCTATTGCGTCACAAAACCGGTGACGTTACAGCGATGTCGTTTGAGATGTTGCAGTGTGTAAACCCAGCTTTAGAAGCAAAGTCCTCCATTCGAATTAAGCAGTCAAGTAGAAACATCCTTTGTCCGGTTGAAGATGGCTCTCACTAAAGAAGAAATTCTGGCCTACCCTGACTACGGCCAGCCGTTTGTACTATACACAGATGCCAGCAACGTGGGATTGGGAGCAGTTTTGTCCCAGGTACAGGGAGGCAGAGAGAAGGTGATAGCCTACGCCAGTAGAAAGTTTCGTCCAACAAAAGGAATCCAGAAAACTACAGTTCCTTTAAGCTGGAGTTCCTCGCTATTGTCTGGGCAGTGACTGAACACTTCAAGCACTATCTGGCGTCGGCCAAGTTTACCATCTTCACGGACAACAATTCGTTGACACACCTGGCAACAGCCATGCTAGGTGCGCTAGAACAGCGATGGATGGCTCGACTGTCCAACTTTGACTTTACCATCAAGTACAGGGCTGGCCGAAATAATAACAATGCTAATGCGCTGTCCAGAATGCCTCATTTACTCGAAGTTGGAGAAGACTTGGATGAACTGGAAGAGATAGACTTACCAGCTTTCCACCAACAGGGTGTCTCCCAGTGCGGGCATGCTGTAAAAGAGAAGCGCTCGAGCCAGCAAGGGGTCTCGGTCAACCCATTACTCCACCATAGATGGGAGGAAACACAGAACAGTGACCCGGCCGTCCGATTAGTCAAAAAAAAGCTAGCACAAGCTGAAACCCATCTTGGTCCAGGTGCTCCACAAGAAGCCCAACAGCTGTGGAAGGAGAGGGGACAACTGTTTCTCTACAAGGGCAAGTTATGCAAAAGATATGTTAACTGGCGAACCAATGAACTCGTCTGGCAAATAGTGGTTCCCTAGAGGGATGCCCCTATGGTCCTAGTAGCTTAGCACGATGGAGCAGGACACTTCGGGTGGAAGAAGTTGGAGATCCTACTCTGTGATCGGTTCTACTGGGTGAACATGAGAAAGGCAATCGAGAAGTGGTGCCGAGAATGTGGTCCGTGTAACCTAAGGCGTAAAGATGATACCAACCAGCCAATTATTACGAAGCAGCCCTTTGAGTTAGTGGCCATGGACCACGTGAAATTAACACCAAGCCGGTCAGGCTATGTCTATGCCCTCACCATTGTGGACCATTACTCTCGCTTCCTGGTGGTAGTGCCTGTGAAAGATCAGACCGCCCGGACAGCTGCCAAGGCATTCCAAGTATACTTCTGTCTACCCCATGGTTATCCTGAATGAGTACTGACTGATCAGGGCCCTGCATTTGAGGCAGAAGTGTTTCAAGAGTTCTGTAACATGTACGGCTGTAAGAAAAGAAGAACAACACCGTACCACCCTCAAACCAATGGACTGTGCGAGAAAATGAATCATGTGGTTATTGACTTGCTCAAAACTTTGCCTCTAGAAGAAAGAAACCAATGGCCAGAGAAGTTACCAGATCTAGTGGACTTGTACAATCATATTCCAGTAAACTCCACCAACTGCAGCCCCACTTACTTGATGCGAGCAAGACCTGGCAAGTTACATGTAGACTTCGATATGGGAACTGTGTCACCTGAAGCGGTTCAACAGATAGAAGATTGGAATACAGAGCGACAACAACAATACCGCCAAGTTCAGGAATGTGTGGAAAAGAGCCTGTCCCAAGCAAGAACAAGACAAGAAAAGAACTACAATCAAACAGCCCCAGCAACTTCCTTAGCACCTGGAGAACAGGTCCTCAAGAAAAAGCGGAGAATGCACAAATTAGATGACCAGTGGTAAAATGAGCCCTACACAATTATTTCCTCAAATTTTGACAACAGCAAAGTGTGTCTAATAAGTAAAGATGGAGGCAAAACATATCAAGCAGTTTCCAGAGATCGTCTGAAAGTATGCCCTGAACGGTGTAAAGCCAAAGAAGAAGTTCGAGAAAGACCCCAACTTTAAGAAAAAGAAGAGATGATCCAAACAATACTTGGAAAATTCCCCAAAACATGGACCCAAATAAATAAGGCTATAGTGGTACCAGTATTGACATTTCCGTAAGTGGTTGTACCAGAAACAGAAGAGGTTCCAGATCCACCTGAAGACTTGTCAGTCCCACCAATAGATGTCACGCCAGCAGTGGAACAGGAGAATCAATCACGCATACCTATCAGAGTTAAGCCTACCAGCAACACTGAGGTAGCAGACACCCCAAGTAGTAGAGAATCAACGCCAGTACTACGCAGGTCCCAACGCAGCACCCAGGGACGGCCTACCCTAAGGTATAGGAAATAAGAAGAGAAGTACCTATTAGAGTGTATATAGTTATTTGGAATGTCTGTGTATAATGCTTTTATTTTAGGTGATTAAGTATATGGACAACTAGGTCACTGGACTATGGGTGACCAAAACTTTGTTTATAGTTAGCACCTATTGTGCTCAACACCCCAGAAGCAAAACCCGTCCGGCGTGCATAGAATTGGGGCATCGATGCTCTGACGCACGCCCAGAGCCTACGTTGGGGGTTTTCTCGAGGCGGGTCCCCCATTGACTGTTACTTACATCTAGAGTGGTGTAATGGACACCCGGCAGGGAGCCACATTGGACTGCATGATTGTATTGGTGACAGTTAAGTTTGTAACGTTTAAGAAAAGTGCCTCCCAAAAAGGGATGAAATGTTATAATGTTATGGCTTGTTTATGTTTCTTCAGTCTGGGAGTACTGATTTTAACTAAGGGGGAGTGTGGCTCCCCAGCATCTGGTTGCAACAACAGTGTTGCCCCTCCAAAGGGTTAATGCTGAGCCTGGAGGTAGTTGGGGAAGTCTATTGGCCAGTAAGTACCAGCATCCAACACCGTTCCTCTCCCAGGCCAGCAGGGTGAGCTCTAAACCTGGCGCTCCAGGGAGGATCCCTTAAGCCCTGACCTGGGAGAACAGTTAGGTAGTCTGTGAGGAGAGTTCAAGGAGAGAGGAGTTTGAGTAGTGCAGGCTTGCGAGCTGGGGCCTGGAGCTAAGATAGCTCAGCCCAGAAAAGCAGGATCTGCAGAGAGGCACAGAGAGAAGATTCTAGGGGAGAACAGGTCGGAACCGGTTCGCCTCAAAAGAACCCACTAAAAATTAGACATCAGAGTCTGTGGTTGCCAGGGTGTTAGATCCCCAGTAACCGAATCCGAAGGGCAGGAGTACTGTAGGTCTCCTGGCCCCCAAAACAACCCGAAGGTACAGCTGCATTACCAGGGCCCGGTGTGGACTCCAGCAGAGAAGCATCAGAGAGGGCCTGCACAGCCTATCCTACGGGCACGGGACGTACCACAAGTCCCAGCAGAGAAAGGGCTTCCGTTAAACCAATGTTGCGGGGTCCTGTAAAAGAAAAGAAAGAATAAGGAGAAGGCCTCAATACTCACCTGGCCAAGGAGATAACCCCAACTGCTTCCAGGCCGACTGGATCGCCATTACCACTGTTACGGTCTCCCAAGATTGCACCGTTTGTCGCAGAGTAAAAGAAGGTAAAGAGACTGCTGTTTGTGTTAAAGACCATAGACTCTTACAAGCACCAACGGTTGCCCCGGGGTACCGCTCCACCTGTGGGGAGCAGAACCACCATAGCTGCCATTACATCAGCCCCGGAGACCCCATCCAGCAGCAGCGGCTCCATAGCCGCAATCCACAGGTGGCGTCACGAATATATATTTCCACAAACTTCATTACTGATCATTACCCCACAGCCGCCATATTAATTGACCCCACCAGGGTCACGGAGTCGGGCCCCGCCACCGCTCACTACCCGGGACTAGTCCGGCCTGACACCGGGTCACCCAAAGCCCTGGTGTGGGCGAGTCAGGTGTGTCTGGTGGGTGTGGTGCAGAGTGTTCCTAGGATTTTGATTAGCTTGTTCTTAGCAACACCAAAGGTCAGGGACCCATAACCAAGGAGGAGGTGGATATCATGCAGAAGGGCAGATTGCACAATACCCTGTGACGACCTGATAGCCAGGGCGTCACACAAGTCTTTTGGTTCACACACAGATCCTGGGGCAAAGCAGCATATGGAGCCAGAAGTCGTGACCTATGAGCGGCACCAACAATGGACTCGCGCTGCCTGCTATACGGGACGGGAATGGAACCATTCCCAGGACTCGGGTCCCAGCGAAGCTTCAAGCCGCAGAGACTCACAAAACACAGCGCAGGGAGGAAGGACTCACTGAAAGAAACACTGGTTCTGGCCTCTAAACTATCCGGGAATGGCTGGAGCCCATGACAGCGTCATGTCTGGCAGTCCAAAGGTGGAGACAACTCATTGAATAAAGAACTTTAAGTACAACCCCTGTGTCGTCCAATCCTTTCTGCACCACAGCTGCACAGTAGCAGGGGACTACCACTCCCCACATCTTCCCTGGAGCCAGAGCTCTGCCTGTGGAGAGCTGTACCATCTGAGCTGCGTTATCATCTGCCCCAGAGAAGACGTCCCGCAGCGGCGGCTAATACCTTGCCCCACACCACAGGTGGCTTAGTCATGAACCTATCATCATCCCCTACACCTTTATTTGATGACATCGCTGGGGTCACGGAACCGTGCCTCTCCGCTGCGTCATCCTGTCCCAACACCTTGAACCGCGGCCCGGTAACGAGTCACCCCACGGCCCTGGCCCTTGTGTGTCATATGCTATCTTCTTAATTGTGCTTATTTACTTATTATAGGTCAAGCTTTGAGTGCAATATGAGTGCGTTTCAGGAAGCTGGAGCTATTTTGGATATTTGCATCAATCTTCATATCTTCAACACCATTTAGGCTTGTGGACAGTGAGGTTTGTTGCAACCTCATGCTAGCAGCAGGTCTTCGGGACTCACTCCCCTGCCGCCACTATTTTTTGCCCTACAACAGCACATGTATTATAACATCACCTGTGCCTTTACCAATGAAGTTAACCGCAATGTCCACCTGCTTGTGGTCAGGGACGGTAAATTTCTTCTACCACTGCATCCTTATACACACAATGATGGACAAATCAGGGGACATCTAATCAAAGTCCCATGCTCCTGTCCCGTTCCCTATTCTTGAGTCCGACTGATTGGCGAAAGGAAAGGGAAACCCTGAGTCTAGAGAGGGGGGGGGATGATGACCCCTGACCAAACTGGGGTCAGGGGTCACCCTGACCCCTGGCTTCCCACACCACCCTAGATAGGCTCCATACCGATCCCCCAATAGGATACCTGATCCTGGCTGACTCTGAAATAGGCTCTAGGTAGGGAACGGATGGGATGCGTGCTTAGTCAACCCCACTAAACTGTAAAGAACTCAGGTAAATATACAGGACGCGCCCATAGGTCCTGGGGCTACCCGTTACCAGGCCGCAGTTCAGCTTCTGGGATGCCGCGGTGGCCAGGCCCAGTTCCGTGACCCCTGCGATGTCAATAAATATGGGGACGGGGATGATGGGAGTAGTTGTTCATGACGCCACCTATGGTAGGCACCCAGTTATTAGCCACCGCTGTGGTAAGTCTCTCTCTTCTGGGGAAGATGGTAACGCATCTCAGGTGTTGCAGCTCTCCACAGGTAGAGCTAGGCCCCAGGGAAGATGTTGGGAGTAGTAGTCGCCTCTGGCGCAGGGGCACGATGCTGGGAGCGCCGGCAATGATGACACAACACAGAGGGTGCAGTTCAAGTTCTTTAGTCACTGAAGTTACACTGCCCTTGGAGTGCCTAGTCCCACTGTGAAGGGCTCCAGTTCAGAGGTCAAGGCCAGTGTTTCCTTTTGTGTGTCCCTTTCAGTGGTCCAGCTCCTGGGTCGTGGAACGGGTCACGGGTGCTTGCTGCACTCCCCGAGAACCCTGGGATCTCCCTTCTTCCTAAGAGCCTTCAGCTCCAGACCACTTGCCCCTGTCTAGTCTCTGTCTTCTTTTTGACGTCTCTTCCTGAGTCTGACCCGACTCTTGCTGCACCTGGAACTAACTAACTGAATTGTGTGTGAGATGGCTCCTAACTTTCCCTGAAGGTGCCCCGCCTCCCGGGTTGCTGAGCTAGTGGGCAAGAGGTCCCATACCTCATGATGGCCACCCCTGGCTCCTACCCTGGCCCAGTCCCAGTGACAGAGCTCCCGTGTTTATGTGTGATAATGTGTTATTGTGATAGTTTACTTGTGATGACCTCCTCCGTAGCCGAGATGAATACTGCACCTCGGGTGAGGTGCAGTACCCTGTGGCGCCTGAAGCCGCAGGGGCGCCACATACACAAGGAAAAGTAAACAAATAACTTATCTCCAGATGATTCAGGGAGAGGAACTACAACAACAAAGTTTCCCAAGATGAATAGTAGCCGACTGCTTGCACTGAAGACTTGTTAAGGGTATTAGACCTATCACCATTACAGAGTAAAGGGGAATGAGGGTATTTAACCCCTTCAACCCCAGAGCGCTTTCCATTTTTGCGTTTTTGTTTTTTGCTCTCCTTCCGAGAGCCGTAACTTTTTTATTTTTCTGTAAATCTTGCCATATGAGGGCTTGTTTTTTGCGGGACAAGTAGTACTTTTAACTCAAACCATACGTTTTACCATATAGTGTACTCGAAAACAGCAAAAAAATTCCAAGTGTGGAAAAACTGCAAAATAAGTGTGATCGCACAATAGTTTTTGGGATGTTTTATACACCGTGTTCACTATATGGTAAAACCGATGTGTCATTGTGATGCCTGAGGTCGGTGCGAGTTTGTAGACACCAAACTTGTATAGGTTTACATGTATCTAGGGGGTTAAAAAAAATTCACAAGCTTGTCCAATAAAAGTGGCGTACGTATTGCGCCATTTTCCAAAACCCGTAGCGTTCTCATTTTTTGGGATTTATGGCTCAGTTATGGCTTATTGTTTGCGTCTCAAACTGACATTTTTAATGGTACTATTGTTGCGCAGTTTGCCACTACGTCATTTACCAATCAGATTAATTAATTGATTTTATTTTTTGATATATCGGGCATTTTGGAACGCAGAGATATAAAATATGTGTATATTTTTTATTTTTTTAACCCTTTAATTTTCAATGGGGTGAAAGGGGGGTGATTTGAACTTTTAGGGGTTTTTTTTAAACTTTTTTTTGCTTTTTTTTTATTTTACTAGTCCCCCTAGGGGGCTATATGGATCAACAATGCAATCACTCTGCCCTATCTGCTGATCACAGCTACACAGCTGTAAAGAGCAGATACTGTATGGTCACTTTCTGATTCACTTGGCTCCGGGCCGAGTGAAACCAAAAGGACTCATGATAGCTACAGGCGTCATCACATGACCCTGTGCTACCATGGCAACCACCGAAAGTCATGTGATCACGCACGTGACTTCCGGTGGGGGCGGCGGTAAGGGACAATAATGGCATATACATCTCGCTACCAGACTTTTGCAGCGAGATGTAAGGGGTTAAATGTTATGGGTAGAATGCGATTCCACTCGTAACATGCAGGCACACATGTCAGCTGTTGAAAACAGCTGATATGTGGGCGGATCGCCGCGACCGGCCCACGGCAGGGGGTGGGGATTAACCTCACATGATCCGTGACAGATAGATCCGTCATTGGTCATGAAGGAGTTAAAGACACAAAGGGAAGTGCTGAAGATCCACAGCTGACAAGATGAGGAAATCCGCATGTGTGACACCCCAGTGGTCATGGGAGACACAGTGGCGTTGCTCTCTTCACTGGGAGCAATGCTATGCGTGGAAGCAGTAAGGAGAACTCCACACTGAGTAAATCTACATACAACACTTCCTAACTCAGGTCAGAAGGGGGAGCTCAAAACCTGGTTAGGGAGAACTTCCCTCTTACATTCTGGTCTGGGGAGGGTTAGAACACACACACACACACTGAAAGTGAAACCAACAGAACAGGTTAGGAGAGCAGTGCATGCGGTCGCTGTGGAGAGCTGTGCGATATATACCTCTCAGGACCTAGCACAGGAACAGGGCCTCGGGGCCCTAGACTGTGTGGGTGCTTAAGCCTCAGTAAAGCCTGGAGGGCAGGCGATTTCACGTCCTCTGACCCAAAGAAAGCACGAAGGTGCAGCAGTGTTATAGAGCCCGGGACCACAACTAAGCAGATGGTGCCCCTGACAGGCTCGTTCTGCCCGCCATAAGGGAAGGACAGACAAAGACAGTTTGGACAAGGGTTACTGTGGGCTCCAAGCCACAGAGACCTGTACACTAAAGAGCTACCAGGAAGGCCTCCAACCAACCAACAGGGTGAATCTCCTCACGGCTCCCAGGCTGACCGGACCACTGTCATCTCTGGACCAGACTCCCAGGCCTGTAACAAGAACTGACCAGTAAAATGTAACGGAAACTACAGCCTTACATTGTCCAGTTATTATCGGTGTCCTCAGTCCTGAACCCCAACATTACAACACTATAGACTACTACTACCACTATGCTCCCTGGGGCATAACTCTGCCCGTGGAGAGCTGTACCAACTGAGCTGCGTAGCCATCTGCCCCAGAAGAGAGAAGTGATCCTGCAGCGGTGGCCAATCTTGACTGCACACCACGGGTGGCGTCACAAACAACTATCCCCATCGTCCCCCGTCCACTGCCTTTTATTGACACCCAGTGTCATGGAACATGTGCAAGGCCACCGTGGCGACCCAGCAGAAGCACCGCGGCCTGTTAGCGAGTAACTTCCTGACCCCATGGGCACGTCAACTTGGCGTCACGAACAGGATAGCGTGCCGCAACCACAGGTATTGTGTGCCTTCAGTGATTGTGTATTAAGAGACTGTACACTGGCAGCCATTTAAAACAACAGATGCCATGTGTAATTACCTTGTCTGGGTGTGTCTGCCCTTCGTGCCCCGGGAGACAGAATGGCGCGAAGTGCCAAGCCCGCCCACCATGACCAGTAAGGAGAAACAAAACTTTACCCAAAGAACTGACCCACCCCCTTGGAGAGGGCATAAAAATGAGTTGACTGCACAGTCTGGGACCGGATTTAAGATGGCGGAGAGTACCCGAAGCACCCAATAGCGCGGGGTGGAAGCAGCCAGCTCCCCTGGTCGTCCTGAGGAAGCCCCGGTGATGCAACCGATGATCTCCCCCGAGCTTCTGGAGGAGGGGGAGAAGCGGTTGCGGGCACAATTGTTGGAGCTACAGGAGGGGACCATCAGTAGGTGGCAGGAGACCTTAATGGGAGCAGTGGCAGCGCTGATGCTCGATGAGACCCAGCCTGGTGCCACTGGGGCGTGTTGAGCAACGGCACCTGAAGCCTCGGGAGCCAATACAGACAACCTGGCAGGACTGCTGGCAGCACCACCCATCACCCCAGGCCACGGCAGACCCGGTGTGGTTTGGGACACTATGGTCAACATGGAAGAGGGACTGCAGCCCCCTTGTAGCTGGAGCTGCTCTTCGAACAGGAGGAATGCCGGGCACACTATGAGGTGATGGAAGCCCAGAAACTGGCCACCAAGCAGCGCAGCCGTCAGGAGCAACCCTAAGCCTGGGGTCAACTATGGCATGGAGTGGTGAAAGGGGGTTGTACACCCTAGACGTGCAGGTCGACCGGTTGCGGGAAAACAGGGACTACACTGAAAACATGGATCATGGTAAAGGAGGACCTTGCGACCAGGAGGCTCAGACCATGGTATCCATGTCTTACCTGCAACCCCTTTCAGCTGCATGGGAACTGGAGATGAGGGATCACCTGGTGCCTGTAAATAATTAACTGCATAGAGAAAGATAAGTGTTGAATGGACAGCTAGGCCATTGGACTTGGAATGGCCAGGACTCAGCTTGTATATAGTTGCACCAATTGTGCACCCTACCAGAGTTCGCACCTCCCATAAAGGGAAGAAAAGTTGTTGTTTATTAACACCGGTTTTCCTTGTTTACAGCCTGCGGACGTGCTGTGATTCGCTGTGGGGAAATGCGGTACCCCTGAGGCTTCAGTCACCACAGGGTACTTTACCTCACTGAAGGTGCAGTATTCATCTCGGATGCGGAGGAGGTAGTCATTGGTAACAACCACAACCAACACATAAACACGGGAGTTCTGCCACTGGGACCAGCCTAGGGTTGGTGTGGGGATGGTCATCACAAGGTATGGGACCTCATGCCCACTAGTTAGGAACTCGGGAGGCGGGGCACCCACAGGGAAAGTTAGGAGCCATCAAATAAACATCAGTCAGTCAGCACCGGACAGTATCCGTGTGAGGTCACACTCAGAAGAGCAGGCAGACAATGAACAGTTCAGGGCCCGTGGTCTGGAGCTGGAGGCTTGACCTGGGCTCTTAGGAAAAAGAAGGGGAATCCCAGGGTTCGCAGGGAGTGCAGCAGGCACCCGTGACCCGTTTCACGGCCTAGAAGCTGGGGTGGAGGGAGACCATAAAAAAGAAACTAACTGAAGGGAACGCCGGTCACGACTTCTAAAGTATCTGGGATGTGCTGGAGCCCTTCGCAGCGGGGAGCGGCATGTCTGGCGGCAGTGTATGTGTGACGCCCATGGACTATGAGGTTGTCACAGGGTATTGTGCAATCTGCCCTCCCGTGCAATATCCACCTCCTTCTTGGTTATGGGTCCCCAACTACATGGTGTTGCCTACAACAGCTTATTAAAATCCTAGGTACACTCTGCACCACACCCACCAGACACACCAGTGGACGGTCTGAGTGGAATAGGGTCGCCCACTTGGGAGGTTGGTTAGGGGAGGTCAGGAGTGTCAGGAGTGAGAGTAGAGAAAAGTGTGTTGGAAGTGAAGGAGAGAGGAGGTCAGGAGCCGGGCTCCTAGGAAGTTATCTAGGTAGCAGACGGTGGTCTGGGCCTAGAAGGAGCTGGACCCGCGGTCGCAGGGGGTCGTGGCAAGCAGCATGGAACTGTTGAGGAGGACAGCTGGCGGCCTTGCACCATCACCGGGCTAGGACCAGGGCCCGACGGGGTACGTGGACCCTAGGTCAGGGAGTAGCTTCAGGCAACCTGACAATTTACCCGACTAGAACGGAACCTTCAAGATCCGCTCTCCACCCGCTCCAAAATCGGGATACTAGCGCAACGAGGAGGATAGGACTTTTCACTAAAACAGTCCAGGAAATCCCAAGCGTGAACCCTGAGAGCGAGCTCCCACACTTAGCCATAGTGGGGAGCGGGACCCGACTAGTTCCATACTACCGGGACAAACAGAGAAGTAAACTAAGTGCCAGGAGGCAGGTCACGAATCACCCAGCAGCACCATTGGGGACGGGACCCGAACTAGCTCCCCTCGGCGGCAGAACTTTGGTTTATCCAGTTGTCGGTGTCAGCTTAATGGACTGAGTGAGTACGCAAGTGACCCATTCGCTCCCCACGGCACTCCCCGAATCCCATCACCGAGTCCCGGGGCATTCCCCCTACCCGTGGAGGGTTCCAACACCTGGCTGCCCCATTCCATCACCCCCGGGTACTCCCAACTGCAACGGAGGTGCTCTAAATTACCACATACCACGGGTGGCGTCACGAACTCTAACACAATCGCCTGTAAATACCCCCTTCATTTGAGTGGCTGCACGACCCCCGGGTTCGGAGATCCCTCGAGCCACCGCAGATCTGGATCTAAGCAGCCTGGCTGCTGACACAGGGGCGGCACATATGCGACCAGTGAGTGAAAAGACCTTGAACTGCACTGCCTGTGTCGTCCCATTACTGCCGGCACCCACACCATCGCGCCCCCAGTGCTGTCAGCGTCTGAGAGACTATAACCACCACCATCCTCGCATAGCTCTGCCCGTGGAGATCTGTACCAACTGAGCCTCGTAGTCATTCGGCCCAGAAGCGAGAAGCGTTCCCGCAGCGGCGGCTAATCTTGGCCGCACATCACAGGTGGCGTCACGAATTACAACCCCATTATCCCCTTCCCCATAAAGCCTTTTATTGACACCCGGGAACACGGAACTGGGTGAGGCCACCACGGCGTCCCACCAGCAGAAGCACCGCGGCCCGGCGTCCAGTGGCACCCGACCCCGTGGATGTGTCACATGGTCTTAAAGAAAAAGGGATAAACCTCAAGCAGGGAAAAAAGGAAAGTCAGAGAGCAGCTTGTGTAACCAAACTCTGTGACCTTCTACAGTCGGAAACTACAGGACTGTCTGTCATGTGTGACACAACCGTGACAGTACCCCCCCTTCTACAAGTGGTCTCCGGACACTAAGGATCAGGTTTATCAAGACTGGAAGCATGAAATGAATGAACCAACCTTGTGGCGTTCACATCCAATGCTGGAACCCACATCTTTTCTTCTAAATTGTAACCCCTCCAGAGCACCAAGTATTGAAGGGAACATCATAAAAAACGAGAATCAACAATCTTAGCTATTTGAAACTCTAAATTAATATCAACCATGATTGAAACTGGCGGTAAGGGGGATGACTCCAAAGGTACCACATACTTTTTGAGCAGTGACCTGTGGAACACATTCTAGATCCTAAAAGCCTGAGGTAACTCCAGACAAAATATTACTGGGTTAATGATGGCGGTTACTTTATAGGACCAATAAACCTAGGTCCCAACTTCTAAGATGGAATATTCAACTTAATATTCATGGTAGACAACCACACATGATCATTCACAATTAGGTTCACACCTGGCAAGCGTTTTTTGTCAGCCATATGTTTGTATGTCTCCCATCAGCTTCAAATTACTTTGAACCCCTTCTCATACAAAAGAGAGCGATGAGGCAAAATGCTCCTCCTCAGGGCCTTCTGAGGGCCCTCTACCCTTAACCCCTTTCCGACCTTGGACGTACTGGTACCTTCTATTTTAAATATATAAGAAAAGACAGAAGTCTTTAAATTTGCCTAAATATATCCATACATCCCATGATCAAAAGATAAACAAGAAAAAGCTCTATGATGAACATAGAAATTTATTGGAACATAAAGTACATGGGATATAAAAGTACAGAGAAGTATATCATAACCAGAAAAATGACACAAAAAGGTGAAAAACACCCCATGTGGGGCCACATGTCAAAACAACGTATATACTTGCTCCCTAATAAAGTGCTGAGTGAGAAAATCACATATACAGGTAAGAAAGCCGTTTGCAGCAAAGCACCTTACTACATACGCTGAACAAAGTCAGAGGGCTGCATGCTGCAAAACAGTAAAGCATGAGTATCACCACAGCACTATACTTAAAGTGAGGGAGCTTACCAGGATAAACACCTTGCATGTGGACACACATGGGGACAAGTCCCAACACGTGTTTCGTGTGACTTCCTCAGGGGACCGTGACGGTAGTGTATGTAGTAAGGTGCTTTGCTGCAAACGGCTTTCTTACCTGTATATGTGATTTTCTCACTCAGCACTTTATTAGGGAGCAAGTATATACGTTGTCTTGACATGTGGCCCCACATGGGGTGTTTTTCACCTTTTTGTGTCATTTTTCTGGTTATGATATACTTCTCTGTACTTTTATATCCCATGTACTTTATGCTCCAATAAATTTCTATGTTCATCATAGAGCTTTTTCTTGTTTATCTTTTGATCATGAGATGTATGGATTTATTTAGGCACATTTAAAGACTTCTGTCTTTTCTTATATATTTACACTAATTGAAGTTGTTGCCTGTGTACTTTCAATGAAATCCACTCTTGCTGCTCAAACTTTTTCAAATACCTTCTATTTTAACATCACTTAATGACCAGAGATGTGCCAGTACGTCCAAGCAATCACAGGGGGCGGTGCACCTGCGATCACGGCCAGGAACTCAGCTTACCTGACAGCTGAGCCCCGGGCCTCGAGGCTAGGGACGGTGCCTGTGCCGTCCCTGGCTCTTTACCCCCTGATTGCCACGATCAATACCGATCATGGCACTTAGGAGATTGGGACAGGGATTGCGCTCCCTCTTCCTTTAGATCGGGACCCCCACGATGTAATCGCGAGGACCCAATAGTTGTCATAGTGGCCCGAGGTGCTTTATTTCTCCACAGCGTAAACTGACATGCCGTGCAGCTTCCCTAGATGCAGCATGTCAATTTATACTGCAGAGACCCAAGTGTCCTTAGCTGGGAAAACAGCGCAAAAGTCCACAGTGCCCCAATTCCTGAAAGTGTGCAAGGGCAACTGTGGTTTCCTGTGGAGAACGTCTCCGCAGGGGAAGACACGCTGTGTTCAGGACACGGCGCGTGCGGATGGTGAGTACGTACCCTAAATCTCTGAAAAACGTGATTCAGACAAAATTCACAACAGAAAATTCACTGTAATGAGACAGAGGGAGTAACTTTGACCTCACTCCTTGCCTGAGTTCCGGCAGTGTCCATCTTTTTATGCCTCTTTTTAAGTGTGCACAAAAGTGCAGTCATCAACACTTTGGTTCACCTTTGAAAAGACGGACACCGCTAAACATAGGCCAAACGAAGTCCAGAGTAGCTTTGCCGAGCCCAGTTGAACAAGAGGTACGGTTGCCGAACCTTTACTGAACTGAACTTTAAACCTTTATTGAACCTTTTTGAACCCCAATGGATTTAATGGGAGGCCAAACGAAAGGCTGAAAAACACCTTTAAGGGGGTAGAAAAGATTCCAAAACAGCAAAATACATTTTACAGTGCACACTACTGTTTTGATATAGCCATTAGCTTCCTAGGCTATTGAAAGAAGAAATATAGAGGTGGATAAGAGACAGGTGTAGTGCTAGTGCTCCTATACCCCTGGCAGTACAGACAAGACACAACTTGAAGACCTATGTAGTAGTCTCGAAATTAAAAATTCATCAATACAGTAGCATCAATTGCCCCCTCACAATAGGGCATTAATAGAGCAGGGAGGTAGGGTCCATGCAACACATAGGCCTGTGGTCCAGCATTAGAAATAGAAAAAGGAAGACATGATACAGTAACTGGTCTAGATCTCGTGGTCACAGAGTCCTGGCACTACCCACAAAACATAGGTTTACACCCATTTTGGAGTCTTGACATTAATCATGCTTCCAGGACACAGCAGTACAGTACCATCAATTGCCCCCCTCCTAATAGGGCTTTTAAAGAGCAGGGAGTTATGGTCCATGCAACACACTGCATTGATACAGTAATTCACGCAAAAAAGAGCCCCAACCAAGTATTGAGGGTATTTACTGTACAGACTTTTCAGTAGGCACCAACATTTCTGAGTTACAAATCATTTTTTCAGTTGGCCTTATATAATATTCTAATTTTCTGAGATAATAATGTGACGCCCTGGACTAGCCAGGTCGTCCCAGGTAGTCCCCCCCCCTTCCCGTCCTTAGTAAGGTGACAGCAGCCAAACTACAAAACTTTTGTCACCTCCCTCCGGGTTTGATGTTCACACCAGGGGGGCGGAGCCAGGCGGTTGGCTCCGCATACCGAGGAGTTCACAGGCCTGGAGGCGGGAAAAACAGTAGTCTAGGTCTAGTCTTCACAGTGGAGTGAAGTGGAGTCAAGTTCAAGGGCAGACCTGTGTTCAGGCCTGCCAAAGTCTACACCAGGTGTCTGGGTTGGAGCTCAGTCACCTCTGGCAAAAAGGCAGATGGTGGTGGCCGCCTGCAGGAGCTGGGATTACAGCCGGTGGAACCGTAAGGACCGGGGACGGGTGGTGGCCCGCCGGTACCGAACCAGGGAACCGATTAGAAACCGGAGCACCAAGAGGGGTACTCAGACCCAGTACGAGGCTCAGAAACAACCGGGCTGAGTCAAATCAACTGATTGAGGACTGGACTTTAGGACCTTTGCCACATCAGACCCGACTAAAGTCAACAGCCCAATCATAGGGGTAAAGCCACCGCCCAGGCATAGAGACCCGAGGGGCCAGCGTCTGTGGGCAAAGAGGGCTCTCCCAACACATATCAAGCCGGGGAGCGGACTACCGTTGCTCAGGTATAGGAGTCGTGATTTCTACACAAGTGAGGTGCAGGAGAAAGGCGGAAACCACCAACCTGTTAAGGGGAAAACTGCAGCTGGCTGCGGGTACTGTTCACCATCTTGTTTGGTTTACCAGAGACTCCAGCGTGTTTATCATAGTGAAGACACCAGAGCCTTTGGGCCGCGCACCGCGCCGCACCGACACCCCAGCACGCATCCATCCCCTCACCTCAGCACCTCCCTCGGGCCCCTGGGACCATCAACCCCCTACCCACAGAGGGGGTCAACACCAAGCTGCGCAACACCGTCCCCAGGAGCCTAGTCAACGGCAGCAGTGGTGTCCATCCATTCACCACAACCCGTGGGTGGCATCACGAACTTAAATCCCCTGCAAACCACCGCGGCTCCTGCCGTGGACCTACCCACAGAAGTCCCTACAGGTAGCGCCAACCCCCTTTCAGAGCGACGTGACCCCCAGGTCCGTAGAGAGCTCGAGCCACCCACCGACGAGCACGGATCTGAGCGGCTCGGCAGCCGGCTGAGCCCCGGGGTGGTACAATGACATTTGGGTTTTCATTGGCTGTAAGCCATAATCATCAACAGTAACAGAATTAAACACTTGAAATAGATCCCTCTGTGTGTAATGACTCTATATTATATATGGGAATAGATCACTCTGTGTGTAATGACTCTATATAATATATGCGTTTCCCTTTTTGTATTGAATTACTGAAATAAATTAACATTTTGATTATATTCTAATTTATTGAGATGAACTTGTATCTCTCTACTGAGCAGCACAGTTACTCTTCTCTTCTTCATTCCTGACATGAGTTGCTGCAACTTTTCTTAGTCACCCTGGTGTCTCCAAGCTCCCCCAGAATCACCATATTGATGCTGAGCGCAGAGTAGACACCTGATCCTGATGGCACATGGTCCAGAACTGCCAAACTCAAGTGACTGGATAGGTAAAGCCTCCTACAACAGCTTGATTACAGGTGGCACCACAACACCCGGATGAAGCTGAGGATTTCTGTATCCAGCGTCGGACTGGGGTGTCTGGGGCCCACCACGGGAAATAACTCCAGGGGCCCACTCCACAGCTACATGCAAATATCTATTAGCTGCTATGCCCGTTATAGTTTAGCGCTGACTGTAAAGCACAGGTGGCTCCTGCACATCTCCTGTGCACACACACAATAACTCTGTACATTTACAATAGTTTGCAGTAATGGGATCTTTGGTGACAAGTTATCACCGATCCTCAGGTTAGGTTGGTGATAACTTATTGATCGGTGGAACCAGACCAGTGGAAACCACACTGATCGGGAGAATGTGGAACTTTTATCCCTGACAGGACACTTAGTGCCGCTTTACACGCTGCGAAATTGCTAGCATTTGCTGGCGATGTCGAGCGCGATAGCACCAGCCCCCGTCGTACGGCCGATATGTGGTGATCGCTGCCGTAGCGAACATTATCGCTATGGCAGTGTCACACTCACATACCTGTTCAGCGACGTCGCTGTGACTGCCGAACAATCCCTCCCTCAAGGGGGAGGTGCGTTCGGTGTCACTGTGACATCACTAAGCGGCTGGCCAATAGAAGAGGAGGGGCGGAGATGAGTGTGACATAACATCCCGCCCACCTCCTTCCTTCCTCATTGCCAGCGGACACAGGTAAGGTGAGGTTCCTCGTTCCTACGGTGTCACACAGAGCGATGTGTGCTGCCGCAGGAACGACGAACAACATCGTACCTGCAGCTGCAGCGATAATTGGGAATGGACCCCCATGTTGCCGATTAGCGATTTTGAAAGTTTTTGCTACGATTCAAAATCGCTCATAGGTGTCAGACGCAATGACATCGCTAATGCGGCCGGATGTGCGTCACAAATTCCGTGACCCCCAACGACATCGCTTTAGCGATGTCGTAGCGTGTAAAGCGGCCCTAATATCCCCATTATAACATGCAACAGCAGGTGGGATGTGTGACCGCAGGTCCATTCATCCTCTGTGCAGCAGTCAGATAAAAACAAGTGCAGCACTCGCAGCCACTGAGGAAATGAATGGCTCGGGGGTCGAGTCGGACATGAGCTCCAGTTTAATGGAGGATAAAAGTTTCACATTTTGCCGATCAGTTTGGGTCCCAGTGATCAGACCCCACTGATGAATAAGTTATCACTTATCCTTAGGCCACATTCACACTTTCAGTATTTTGTCAGTTTCTTACATCAGTATTTGTAGCCAAAATCAGTAGTGGGTGAAAAATACAGACGCGGGCCCGTCTTTCTATTATACTTTTCCTCTCATTTTACTGATTTTACAATTCCTGGTCTTGGCATCAAATACTGAGGTAAAAAAAAATCACCAAATACTGTGTGCATGTGGCCTTAGTAAAGGAGATTACTTGTTTTCACTGGAGAACCTCTGTAAGTGCATATTTGCTGCAGTCACAGGACAGCGAGGGGTTAAATATTGAAATATTTAAACTATTGGAAATAAAGAATCTTCCCCATATTGATAGAAAGAAAAAGTGACCTCCATGCATAACACAATCCACTATACCAAGACCAATAATATCACATACAAGGGGGAAATACTGCCACTCCGTGACCAGACAACATATTACCACCACATAGTGACCGAATACAATCACATACAAGAGAGTAATACCGCCACACCATGACCAGATAACATATTACCAATACATAGTGATCAAACACAACCACATACAAGAGAGTATTACCGCCACACCATAATTAGACCACATAGTAACCAAATATTACCACATACAAGGCAGAAATAGCGGAAACTGCAGCGATAGTACGGAACTTGTGCTATCGCTGCAGTTTGTGATTGAAAGGCTGGGGGGCCCTCAGGGTGTGGGAGGGGAGCCCATCAGAGCGTGGGGGCCCTGCCCAGTTTGCCGCACATAACGCCGACCCCGAGAAACCAACAGCCCCACGGCGCTATACACTGCCCCACACTATATAAGGCACAGGGGCCCACTGAGGGCCTGGGGTCTACCGGGGGAATTCCCCGCTACCCCGGCAGGCCAGACCGACCCTGTTTGTATCTATAGGAAGAGTCAGAGTCTGCAAAGTGTAAATCCACAATCCCGGCTCCTTTCTGAGTCATGTGTGGAGAGAAACTGTTCAGAATATATAGTGCAATTCTCTTTCATTCCTACATTTTTTTTTTCAACAATTACCTGCAAAATGCTAAAATCCATGTTATACCGCACCCCTACTGGCCGTGGATGGTACTACAGGGTTTTTACTTTTTAATGAAATGGAGTTTGTCACCTGTAAAATGAGAATTAAACTGCCTGCACATTTCTATACAGGACCAAGCCTTTATTTACATCTCACTAGTCATGTATAGTGTAACCTAATATTTTAGTAAAAATTTCCTTTTATGGGATTGTGTCAGTGCGCAGCAGCTGAAATATTACATAACACATCGATCACTCTCAGGTTCAGAGACACGTTAATCACTAGAAGGAGCTGCAATCTGCTTTATACTAATATTGCATGGATGTGTATAGGAGAAAGGGTTTTTCGCCGCGCTCACACCACACTGCTCGATTATATTACATTTACGTCTTTTAATTCTATTGTAGGCACAGGTCAACGCTTTTCGACTGACGCAGCCCTCTTCATCAGGACAGCAAGCCAAAAGAACATAAATATAGTGATCAAAGCTGAGCTGGACTGGTAAATATATATATATACTCATTGTTGACATCCTAGGACAACCCACCTTCAGAAACTTGGCGGGCTCATCAACAGTTCAACAGTTAACAGTTAACATAATGGCATATAGACTGAAAATCATTAAATCAAGTTCCATGAAAAAACAAATAAAGAGGAAAATAATTAAAATTGTTATTAATATCTGCAAAATAAAATAAACTTTGATGACATGTATGCTTTCATTCATTTAAAAATAAATACAAAGGGAAAAAAGAAAAAGCCTTTATACAGCCTAGAACTCATATGCTGTCACATGTGTTCTTTCATTATACACATGTAAAAAAACTATCCTTACAGTGTTTAGACCACTAAACCAGAGCAATCCCTGTGGAATGCTTCCAAGAGATGAATGAGAAAAAGAAATGAGAAAGACGAGAAGACAGAGAAGAAGAGAGAATTTATTCAATAAACTATATCAGAATGATTTGAATATCAAAGACCCTCACGGGATAGTGGATGTATTGTACAGAAAAAAAGGGGAGGGGAGGGATTTGTGACCGAAAAAAATATTATCTATATATATAAATGATTATCTTAGATATGAAAAACACTGTTGTGTACGTGAATATAGGGAAAAATATAAAATAAAAAATATAGTGTATTGTGAAAAATATCTCCATTACTGATTGTGAAATGTGACAGCATTTATTACATTTTTTTAATATATGTATATATATATATATATATATCTATTATTATAAATATCATATTTATAGATTTAGTCACAATGCTATATTCCCGCTGTGAAAAAAGAAACAAGAGCCAGACGAATAGAGATTTAACTTCTGTGTAAGGTGAAATGAGTTCACACTGTGGGAATTAACCCACCGCGCATGTGTACCGCCCCTGTGTCAGCAGCCGAGCTGCTCAGATCCGGATCCGCGGTGGCTCGAGGGATGTCCGGACTTGGGGGTCTCAGAGCCACTCAAATGAAGGGGGGAGTATTTACAGGGGATGGTGTATGGAATAGTTTGTGACGCCACCCGTGGTGCGTGGTAAGGTGGAGTACCACCGCTGCGGCTGAGAGTACTCGGTGGTGATGGAGTGGGCAGCCAAGTGTTTAACCCCTCCACGGGTAGGGGTAATGACCCGGGACTCGGTGATGGTGACAGGGATGTGCCATTGGGGAGGTAAGGGTCACTTGCGTACTCAGTCCAATAATGCTGACACCGACAACTGTAGTAAACCAAAGTTTTGGACACCGCTGCCGCTGAGGGGGAGCACGCCTGGGTCCTGTTTCCGTTGGTGTTGCCTGTTGATCTTTGACCTTTCCCTTGGCACCTTGTTTCTCTCTGGTTGGTCCCTGTAGCCTGAAACTAGTCGGGTCCCACTCCCCAGTGTGGCTAACTGAGGGAACTTGCTCTCAGGGTTCATGCTTGGGATTTCTTGGACCGTATTTGGGGAAACTCCTATCCCTCTCGTTGCACTAGTACTCCGATTTTGGAGCGGGGGGAGAGTGGATCTTGAAGGCTCCATTCTCATCGGATAAATTTTCAGGTTGCCTGAAGCTACTCCCTGACCTAGGGTCCACGTACCCCGTCGTGCTCTGGTCCCAGTCCAGTGATGGTACAAGCGCGCCGGCTGTCCTCCACAACAATGTGCCGTGCCCCTTGTCATGATCCCCTGCGACCAGGGGTCCAGCTCCTACCAGGCCCAGACCAACGTCTGCTACCTAGTAGTTCCAAGGAGCCCGGCTTCTGACCTCCTCTCACTTTCACCTCCAACTTCAACTGACACTCCTGACCTCCCCTTAACCAACCCCCCAAGTGGGTGACCCTATTCCACTCAGGCTGTCCACTGGTGTGTCTGGTGGGTGTGATGCAGAGTGTTCCTAGGATTTTGATTAGCTGGTCTTTGGTAACACCATTTGGTTAGGGATCCGTAACCAAGGAGGAGGTGGATATTGCACAGAAGGGCAGATTGCACAATAGCCTGTGACGACCTGATAGGCCAGGGCGTCAAACATGCTCAAGGATTATCTAATGCAAGTGCCAGAAGAGTAGAGGCTGAACTCCTGTGCAGGGTGAAATGAGTTCATCCCATGGGAAATCAGCCCACGGCGCATGTTACAGGGTTATCTAATGCGAGCTGACTAAATCAGCCGGATTTAGCCTTGTTGAAAGTTGTGATATATTCAAAACGTGATTAATGGTCACATACAATAAATAGCCGGCTCTGTGTGCCGTGATAAATCAAGAAATAGAGAAAAGAGAGGTAAACAGGGGAGATCCTCCTGTTTAAAGGAGGGGGTTTAAAACTTACATAATTTAAAAATTAAAATAGAACTGGATGAGATGAAAGATAAATATAGAAATATAAAAAAGGCACATATAAAAACGGCTGACCTGGCATATCTTAAAAGCTGTACACAATATATATATAAAATCAAGACATAAATTAAGATATAAAATAACAATATAACAATATAATAGTGATATGAAAATAGTGATGTAACATTATTAAATTATTAGTGATATAAAATATTATTTAATAAAATTATATTATTTAATAAAATAAATCTGTTACTTCATTCAATTCCATAGGTTTCAAAGTATCAAGTTTATAAATCCAATAAGTCTTTTTTCTATTCAGTGTCTCTATTCTATTGGGGACATGCGCCGGAACATGTTCAATTGGGGTAATATTTTGTTTATTAGTTTTTATTGCGAACAAGAGTATTGTGTTTTGAAAGACAATGCAATAAAAATCCAATTTTGATGTTATATGTATGTGAGTTCAGCCTATTATGAGGTGCTTGTGTGGTTCTACCAACATATATCAAACCACACTCACATTCAATCAGATCTATCACAAAATCAGTTTGGCAGGTAAGATGTGATTTGATAAAAATGTTTCAGTGTTGGGACCTGCACTGAAACTTAATCTTTTATGTTGTATGGAGCTATAGCCTAGACAATTTCTTGAAAAACATTTATACACGCCAGCTAGCTTAATACAGACATCCCTTTTTATAGTGGATTTAAGTCTTCTTGGAGCCAAAATGTTCCTCACACTTGGAGCTCCCCTATAAGTGAACGCAGGTTTAGTTGAAATGATCCCCTTTAATATAGAGGCATTTAATAGCACATTCCAGTGTTTAGACAGTATTTTTTTTAATAAAACCATTGTCATTGCTTAAAGTCGTAAGAAAATTATAGGAAAAATCTTGAATGGATTCACTGCATGAAGGTTGAACTTTGGGTGTAATAAGATCCTCTTGTTTTCAATTTACAGTGTACTTATATGCTTTTTTTATGAGTGATAGAGGATAATCTTTCTCAATGAATCTCCTTCTTAGAGTGTCCACCTGTTCTACAAAATCTGTATCAAATGTACAGTTTTTGCGAATGAGAATACTATACTGATTACCTGGTATGTTCATTAACCATTTTTTATAATGGCTACTGGAATAATGGATATAACCATTACTATCTACTAGTGATGAGCGAGTACGCTTGTCACTACTCGGTACTCGCACGAGTATCACTGTACTCGGGCTACTCGGCGGGTACCGAGTAATTTCGCGATACTCGTGCTGTACTCGTGGTCTTCATCCCTGCATGTTGGCGCTCTTTGAGAGCCAGCTCTCATGTAGGGATTCGCTTCCAGCTCTGCTGCATGCAGGTGACAGGAGCTGCAGAATACACAGCCGCTCCTGTCAGCTTCACACAGCAATTGAGGTGAGTAGCGCGATCAGCTGCTGTCAGTCAGGTAACTCACGGCCACCGCTGGATCCAGCGGTGGCCACGGATAAGCTTAGTGACAGCTCAGCTGATTGCGCTACTCACCTCATTTGCTGCGTGGAGCTCACAGGAGCGGCGGTGTCTGCTGCAGCTCCGGTCACCTCCATGCAGCAGAGCTGGAAGCAACGCTGGAGGTCCGTGGATTACGCCGGACAGGGAGGGCTTTTTGGGGCTTATTAAATTGGTTACGAGGGAATTGGTTTGTGTTTTTTTTTATTTCTAATAAATGATTTTTTCAGGTGTGTGTGTGTTTATTTACTGTAATTTATAGATTAATCATGGAAGGTTTCTCGGGGAGACGCCTGACATGATTAATCTAGGATTTAGTGGCAGCTATGGGCTGCCAATAACTCCTTATTACCTCGATTTGCCAACGCACCAGGGCAAATCGTGAAGAGCCGGGTACAATCCCAGAACTGTCGCATCCTATGTATGCGGCAATTCTGGGCGGCTGCTGACTGATATTGTAAGGCTGGGGGGCTCCCCATAACGTGGAGCTCCCCATCCTGAGAATACCAGCCTTCAGCCGTATGGCTTTATCTGGCTGGTATTAAAATTGGGGGGACCGCACGCCGTTTTTTTTAATTATTTAAATACACACGCCCACCGGCTGCTGTGATTGGGTGCAGTGAGACACCTGTCACTCAGCGTGGGGGCATGTCTCACTGCAATCAATCATAGGCGCCGAAAAGCAGGAAAGCAGGGAATACGAGATTGTTTAATGAGCGGCCGGCTTTTTCAAAAGAGGAAAAGCCGCCAGAGTTTAGTGAACAGCTGTGCAGCGCCGCGGCAGTGATCGGGGAACGGTAAGTATGAGAGAGGGGGAAGACTGACCGACAGACTGTGAGAGGGGTACAGACAAGACAGAGAGAGACCGACAGACAGACAGAGAGACCGACCGATGGACTGAGGGAGATAGAATGAAAAAAAAAAATGACCGACATCGCTAGTAAAAAGCACAAAACGTGCGTTTTGGACATTGGAGTGCCACACAATGTTTTCACGTAAAATCTTTCATGTAATCTCAAAAAGTAACATACACCAGCTCTATCTCACTATTGGGTATGTGCCCTTAACATTTCCGCCATGAAAATTCATTTTGGTGTCATTTTGGAAGGTTTTCTGGTGAGTCCGTAAAAATGGCGTAAAACTCGGACAAAATTGTTCACAGCTGTGACTTTTGAGTGATAAATGGGGTCTTCAACGGGTCTTCCCCATGCTGTTGCCATGTCATTTGAGCACTCTTCTAAGACTTTTGTGACATTTTTAGGGTTTCTACATGCTGCCGGGGGATCATTTCATAAAAATACTCGGGTCTCCCATAGGATAACATTGGGCTCGGTGCTCGGGCCGAGCACCCGAGCTTTTTGGTACTCGCTCATCACTACTATCTACCTTTTTAAAAAAAAATTGTGGTAATTCTCCCCATATTATGTGAAATTGATAGATCCAAAAGTCTACATATTTTATATCTACTATAGGGGTAAAAATTAAGCCCCATTTATTGTTTTTTATAAATTCTAAGAAATCCTCTACGTTGTTCTTGGAGTTGTCCCATATCAGGAAGAGATCATCAATATATCTTTTGTAGATGATTACATGTCCATAAAAAACTGAATTATAAATAAATAAAATTTCAAAAATACCCATAAATAAATTTGCAAAAGTGGGTGCTACTTTCGAACCCATTGCAGTCCCATGTTGCTGATGGTACAATTTGTCAAGGAAAGTGAAGTAATTTTTCTTCAGAATAAATTCCATCCCCTTGAGGATGAAATCCTTTTGTGTGGGGGGAACCGATCATCCAGCAATATAAAATGCTAAAAACAGTCTAACCCCAGCCTATGGGGAATACTCGTATATAAAGCGGAAATGTCCATCGAGATGAAAACATAAGACCCCTTCCATTGGATATCTTTAATTAGAGAAATCAGATGTGAAGAATCTCGTAGATAACTTTTTAGCTGTAGTACCTGGGCGTTGCCCGGGATAGTAACTGTCTTTTTGTCTCTGTCCCAGTCTGTCTGTCTGTGTCTGTCTGTCTCTCTTTCTGTCTGTGTCTGTCTCTGTGTGTGTCTGCGTGGCTCTGTCTGTGTGTCTGTCTCTTTCCCTGTCTGTCTGTGTCAGGCTCTATCCATGTCTGTCTGTCTGTCTATTTGGTCTGTTTGTGTCTATTTCTCTGTCTGTCTCTGTATCAGTCTCTCTGTCTCTCTATTTCTGTGTCTGTCTGTCTCGTTCTAGGTCTGTCTTTTCCCCCCACTGTCTCTTTTCTCCTCTGTCTTTTTTCCCCTCTGTCTCTATTCCCCTCTGTCTCTTTTCCCCTTCTGTCTCTTTTCCCCTCTGTTTCTTTTCCCCTCTGTCTCTTTCCCCCTCTGTCTCTTTCCACTCTTTCTCTTCCCCCACTGTCTATCTCTTTGACTGTGTCTCTCTCTCTGTCTCTTTCCCTGTTTGCCTCTTTCTCTGTCTGCGCTTATGTCTCTCTCTCTGTCTCTATCTGTCTTTCAACTAACATCTTATTACCTCACACATAAGCTTCTTATAATAACAATTTATTTTGTTCCTATAGCAACCAGTGACAGCTGCTATTAATAAGCTGTAGCTCTTATAGTCATTGACTTTAATAGAGACCGGTGTTTTGGAAAGTAACTGTAAAGCGTGGGGTTAAATTTTCCTGTTAAAACATAGACTATGACATTCCCTGAGTCACATGGAGCGTCTGTGCTAAATTTCGTGATTGTAAATGCGACGGTGCGAATTCCTTTAGCAGACATACACACATACATACACACATACATACATACACTCAGCTTTATATATTAGATTGTGTACAGCTTTTAAGATATGCCAGGTCGGCCGTTTTTATGTGCCTTTTTCATATTTCTATATTTGTCCTTCTTCTTATTCATTTCTATTTTAATTTTTAAATTATTAAAATATGTAAGCTTTAAACCCCCTCCTTAAAACAGGAGGATCTCCCCTCTTTACCGCTCTTTTCTCTATTTCTTGATTTATCACGGCACACAGAGCCGGTTATTTATTGTATGTGAATATATCGCAACTTTCAACAAGACTACCTCAGGCTGATTTAGTCAGCTCGCATTAGATAACCCTGTAACATGCGCTGTGGGCTGATTTCCCATGGGATGAACTCGTTTCACCCTGCACAGGAGTTTGCCTCTACTCTTCAGGCACTCTCATTAAATACTCCTTGAGCATGCGCGGTGGGTTAATTCCCACGGTGTGAACTCATTTCACCTTACACAGAAGTTAAATCTCTATTCATCTGGCACTTGCTTCTTTTTTCACAGCAGAGTATAGCGACATAATCTATAAATATCAACCCATATTTATAATAATATATTTAAAAAAAAAAATAATAAATGCTGAAATTTCACAATCAGTAACGGAGATATTTTTCACAGTTCACTATATTTTTCCTTTTTTCTTTTCCCTATATTCACGTACACAACAGTGTTTGTCATATCTAAGATAATCATTTATATAGATAGATAATAATTTTTTCGGTCACAAATCCCTCCCCTCCCCTATTTTCTGTATAATACATCCACTATCCCGTGAGGATCTTTGATATTGAAATCATTCTGATATAGTTTATTGAATAAATTCTCTCTTCTTCTCTGTCTTCCCGTCTTTCTCATTTCTTTTTCTCATTCATCTCTTGGAAGCATTTCTACAGGGATCACTCTGGTTTAGTGGTCTAAACACCGTAAGAATAGGTTTATCCATGTGTATAATAAAAGACACAGTTGACAGCATGTGAATTCTAGGCTTTATAAAGGCTTTTTCTTTTTTCCCTTTGTATTTATTTTTAAATGAATGAAAGCATACATGTCATCAAAGTTTATTTTATTTTGCAGATATTAATAACAATTTGAATTATATTCCTCTTTATTCGTTTTTTGATGGAATTTGATTTAATGATTTTGCAATCTATATGCCATTATGCTAACTGTTGATGAGCCCGACAAGTTTCTGAAGGTGGGTTGTCCTATGACATCAATGATGATGTATATATATACCAGTCCAGCTCAGCTTTGATCACTATATTTATGTTGTTTTGGCTTGCTGTCCTGATGAAGAGGGCTGCGTCGCTCAAAAGCGTTGACCTCTGCCTACAATAGAATTAAAAGACATAAATAAAATATAATCGAGCAGTGTAGTTTGATCGCGGCGAAAAACCCTTTCTCCTATACACCTCCATGCATTAACCCCTTAACGACCTTTGACGTACTGGGTACGTCATGGTGACATGGTGCTAAACGACCCATGACGTACCCAGTACGTCATGGCGAAATCGGGGTCCCGGAGCCCCGGGGAGTGAAATTTGTTTAATTAAACTGTAGATTCGGGAAGGAGGGGACCTCTGTCTGACCGCAGGAGGGGTGGTGCCTCCTCCCCGAACCTACAGAGGCTGTGATTGGCTGACGAACGCCGCTCAGCCAATTACAGTCACTGTAATGTTCCAGCCATTGAAAATGGCTGGAACATTGAATTCCAGCCCTGATCAGTGCTGCTGTAGCACTGGCCATTGGCTGGAGCTGGGTGATCGGTGCTTCACCCGCCCCCAGCTCTGATTGGAGAGACCGGTCTTGTGACCGATCTCTCCAATTACCGTGGATCTGGTGCCGGTTACCTGTGTCCGTCCCTGAAAGCCGAGGAGAGCGGTCTCTGCGGGTGCCCATCGGTAAGTTGCTGCCCCCGCCGCCCGCCCCTGTCCCCGATCGCCCTGCCAGCCCCGCCGCTGTCTCCTATCGCTCCGCCAGCCCCGCCGCTGTCTCCGATCGCCCCGCCGCTGTCTCCGATCGCCCCGCCTGCCACCGCCAGCCCCACCGCTTTCTCCGATCACCCCGCCCGCCAGCGCCAGCCCCGCCGCTGTCTCCGATCGCCCCGCCTGCCACCGCCAGCCCCACCGCTTTCTCCGATCACCCCGCCCGCCAGCGCCAGCCCCGCCGCTGTCTCCGATCGCCCCGCCCGCCACCGCCAGCCCCACCGCTGTCTCCGATCACCCCGCCCGCCAGCCCCGCCGCTGTCTCCGATCGCCCCGCCCGCCCTCCATCCGCTGCGCACTTTCCCATCTTCCATCCGCTGCGCCCTTTCTCATCTGCCACCCCGCCCTCTCGCATTGCATTATCCAGCGCAGTTGCTCGCTTCCAGACTGGAGTGGATGATGCGATGCGAGACTCGTGCATTGCTCTCACGTTTGGCACTGGTCTTAGTGGCAGGCGCTCATATTTTTTTTTTTATTCATTTTTTTTTTTTACTGATGTCTGTATTTTTTATTTCGCCAAACTAACTTTTTTGTATGGGGGGGGGTCTAGTTTCCAAAATGAGATCACATGTGGGGGAGCTCCATTGTTTAGGCACCTCAGGGGGTCTCCAAATGCAACATGGCGTCTGCTAATAATTCCAATCAATTTTACTGTGAAATGGCGCTCCTTCTCTTCTGAGCCCCGTCATACGCCCAAATAATTGATTTCCACCACATATGAGGTACCTGTGTACTCAAGAGAAATTGCACAATACATTTTATGGTGCATTTTTTCCTGATACCCCTGTGAAAAAAAAGCTACCTGTTTGAAAAAACAATTTTGTGGTAAAAAAAAGAATAAAATATTTTCACGGCTGAACATTACAAACGTTTGTGAAGCCTCCAGGGGTTCAAAGTGCTCACTAAACATCTAGATAAATTCCATGAGGGGTCTAGTTTCCAAAATGGGGTCAATTGTGGGGGAGCTCCATTATTTAGGCACTTCAGGGGGGTCTCCAAACGCAACATGGCGTCCGCTAATAATTCCAACCAATTTTGCTGTGAAATGGCGCTCCTTGACTTCCGAGTCCTGCTGTGTGCCCAAACATTTGATTTCCACCACATATGAGGTATCTGCGTACTCAGGAGAAAATGCACAATACATTTTATGGTGCATTTTTTCCTGATACCCTTGTGATAAAAAAAGCTACCTGGTTGAAGCAACAGTTTTGTGGTAAAACAAATGTTTTTTCTTTTCACGGCTCAACGTTATAAACTTCTATGAAGCCCCCAGGGGTTCAAAGTGTACATCAAACATCTAGAAAAAATATTTGAGGGCTCTAGTTTCCAAAATGGGGTCACTTATGGGGGAGCTCTATTGTTTAGGCACCTCAGGGAGTCTTCAAACCCGACATGGCGTCCGCTAATGAGTGCAGCTAATTTTGCACTCAAAAATTCAAATGGCGCTCCTTGCCTTCCGAGTCCTGCCGTGTGCCCAAACATTTGATTTCCACCACATATAGGGTATTTGCGTACTCAGCAGAAAATGCACAATACATTTTATGGTGCATTTTTTCCTGATACCCTTGTGATAAAAAAAGCTACCTGGTTGAAGCAACAGTTTTGTGGTAAAAAAAAATGTTTTTCTTTTCACAGCTCAACGTTATAAACTTCTGTGAAGCCCCCAGGGGTTCAAAGTGCACATCAAACATCTAGAAAAAATATTTGAGGGCTCTAGTTTCCAAAATGGGGTCACTTATCGGGGAGCTCCATTGTTTAGGCACCTCAGGGAGTCTTCAAACCCGACATGGCGTCTGCTAATGAGTGCAGCTAATTTTGCACTCAAAAATTCAAATGGCGCTCCTTGCCTTCCGAGTCCTGCCGTGTGCCCAAACATTTCATTTCCACCACATATGAGGTATCTGCGTACTCAGGAGAAAATGCACAATACATTTTATGGTGCATTTTTTCCTGATACCCTTGTGATAAAAAAAGCTACCTGGTTGAAGCAACAGTTTTGTGGTAAAAAATATTTTTTTTCTTTTCACGGCTCAACGTTATAAACTTCTGTGAAGCCCCCAGGGGTTCAAAGTGCACATCAAACATCTAGAAAAAATATTTGAGGGCTCTAGTTTCCAAAATGGGGTCACTTATGGGGGAGCTCCATTGTTTAGGCACCTCAGGGAGTCTTCAAACCCGACATGGCGTCCGCTAATGAGTGCAGCTAATTTTGCACTCAAAAATTCAAATGGCGCTCCTTGCCTTCCGAGTCCTGCCGTGTGCCCAAACATTTGATTTCCACCATATATGAGGTATCTGCGTACTCAGGAGAAAATGCACGATACATTTTATGATGCATTTTTCCTGATACCCTTGTGAAAATACTAATTTGTATGGCTAAAGTAACATTTTTGTGTTAAAAAAGTAAAATTTTCATTTTTTCTTCTACATTGCTCTGAAGCTCCTAAAGGGTTAATAAACTTCTTGGATGTGGTTTTGAGCAGAGTGAGGGGTGCAGATTTTAGAATGGGGTCACTTTTGGGTATTTTCTTTCGCCTAGGTTTCTCAAATCAATTTTTTTTTGTAAATTTTGTTGGAAAAATGAGAAATTGCTGATGAACTTTGAACCCTTCTAACTTCCTAACGGAATTTTTTTTTTTTCAAAAGTTACGCTGGTGTAAAGCAGACAAGTTGGAAATGTTATTTAGTAACTATTTTGTGTGAGATATCTCTCAGATTTATGGGCATAAAATTTCAAATTTTGAAAATTGCGAAATTTTCAAAATTTTCGCCAAATTTCTGAACTTTTCACAAATAAACGCAAAACATATCGGCCTAAATTTACCACTGACATGAAGTACAATATGTCACGAAAAAACAATGTCAGAATCGCCAGGATCCGTTGAAGTGTTCCAGAGTTATAACCTGTCAAAGTGACACTGGTCAAAATTGCAAAAAATGGCCGGGTCTTTAAGGTGAAAACAGGCTGGGGGCTGAAGGGGTTAACCTCGGGAGCTGCCTCTGACCACTTCAAATTCAGCTAAAATAGGGGATGTGACTTGCACAACCACTATAGGTGAGTGACCCTGACATCTGTACTTAAGTGTTTTACTGGTTAACACCCTATTGCGCTTTTTTCTTCTGCAGTGTTTTTTCATTATACTAATATTGGAGAGAAAATAAATATGTAATTGAGCTCTGCTCCTATAAAAGGCTGAGTGTCACTATATTCCTCAGTCTGCTCCATTCTGGCTATGCATAAGTGCTATATTTATAAGTGCATTTCCTCATGTTTAGCATGGATATTCTGACCAGGCACAACAATCCTCAATCAGCTCAGTGTCTCTAAGCAGCAGCTCAGAATCACCGTATTGATGAGAACAGTAGACACCTGATCCACATAGCACAGTCTGGACCAGAACTGACAATCACAAGTGATCCAACAGCCCAAGCCTCCCAATATAGCCAGGATTACAGGTGTGCACCACAACACCCAGCAGAAGTGTGGGCTCTTCTAAGCTATAGGAAAGGACAGTGTGTGAAAAGTACAAATTCACAAAACAATCATCTTATCAGGGTCATATGTTCGATCTAAGCTTTTTATAATTGGTATAAAAATAGGTAGATGTTTCTAAGCTATAGGAAAACTGGTCAAGATTGTAAAATTTAGCCTCGTCAGGAAGGTAAACACTGGCTGGGTGGTGAAGGGGTTAACAATAGGGATGAGCGAATGTATTCGCCACTATTCGGTATCCGACAGATAATGGGGTATTCGAGGTATTCACTATCCGACGGCTAATATTGTATTCACTCCGATTTTTTTATTTTCATTTCTGGACTTCCTGGAACGTTTTTTTCCAGGCAATGAACACATCTGAGGTTGTTTGCCCTCACAGTAACGCAGCAGCCATCTTTGTTGTGGTATTACTGTGATTGGCTTGGCAGCACAGCATCTTAGCGGCTATATAAGCCAGCGACCATTATGGTCAGTCGGTCTCTCCCTTTCTCTTTCTTACTCACCGATCACGGGCGCGGCGCTGCACGGCTGTCACACTGTGGCAGCTTCTCCTGCTTTTGAAAATGCCGGCGGCACATTCTTCCATCTCGTATTTCCTGCTTCCCCGCCCACCGGTGCCTATGATTGGTTGCAATCAGGCACTCCCCCATGCTGAGTGACAGCTGTCTTACTGCAACCAATTAATCAAAAATAACGTCTGGAACACCATACTGAGTCTGAACTGGGTGCAAAAAACCTAAAAAATCTACACTATATGGAGCGAAGGTATGCACACCAGTGACTATGTAAGGGGAATATATGAAAAGCAGAAACTGCTGTGTGAATACTAACATGAAAAATCCAATAGCTATATGTAAGAATTAAGGTATGAAAAATGGAACCTGCATTACTGCCATGAACATATGAATAAAGAGAAATTTAGCTATTGAATTCATCAATGCAACAGAGCCCCAAAACTACGCCAAAGTATTTCTCTACGTTGGGGTCCCTAGCTAGTGTGTGTCCTCTCATGCAGTTAAAAAACATACCGTGTATGGGAAGCTGAGACCCAGGCTATATGTGCAGATAATGTGGACTGGCTTGGGTGGGGCCGGGTTCACAAACGAAAGACTACAAACTAATCAAAATTTATTCATATGTTCATGGCAGTAATGCAGATTCCATTTTTCATACCTTCATTCTTACATATAGCTATTGGATTTTTCATGTCACTGGTGTGCATACCTTCTCTCCATTTACTGCAACCAATCACAGCCGTCGGTGGGCAGGTCTATATCGTATAGTAAAATAAATAAATCATGTAAAACGACGACGTGCGGTCCTCTTCCAAATGATACCCAGCCGAGGTAAGCACAAAGCAGTAGGCTGGGGAGGGCGAGGGCCATAGTTACAGCCACCCTCTCACAGCCGAGAATATCATCCCACTGCTGCCCCGAGAATGTCGCATCCATTAGATGCGACAGTACCGGAGTGTCACCGGCACTTCCCGATTGCCGTGATGCAGTGGCAGTAAGGGCAATAAAGAGTTAATAGCAGCTTATAGCTGCCACTAAGTCCAAGATTAGTAATGGCAGTGTCTATGACACGCCATCACTAATCTGTAAGTAAAGTAAATAAACACACACTGAAAAATCCTTTATTTGAAATAAAACACCAAAAAGCCCCTCTGTCACCACTTTATTAACCCCCCAAATATCCAGGTCCGGCATAATCCACACTGATTCAGCGATGTCTGTGAGCGAGTGCTCAATGCAGCCTCATTCCGTGAACGATGCTGCAGGGGTAACTCGAGGTCATTTCTCACGGTCAGTGATGTCAACAAATTACCGTTCGCGAGAACTTCAGTGCTGCCGTAAAGCATAACTCAGAGTGACGTCACTGACCGGCAGTGACCCTGTGAGAACTCAGATCCAAGCTCCCGCAGGGTCACTGCTCCATCACACATATTGTTGGGGGGGAAACACATACATCACAAATAAAAGATGTAATATCATCTATTTATCTATCTATCTATCCATCTATCTATCCATCCATCTATCTATCTATCTATCTATCTATCCATTATCTATCTATCTATCTACAGTCATATGAAAAAGTTTGGGCACCCCTATTAATGTTAAACTTTTTTCTTTATAACAATTTGGGTTTTTGCAACTGCTATTTCAGTTTCATATATCTAATAACTAATGAACTGAGTAATATTTCTGGATTGAAATGAGTTTTATTGTACTAACAGAAATGTGCAATCCGCATTTAAACAAAATTTGACCAGTGCAAAAGTATGGGCACCTCAACATAAAAGTGACATTAATATTTTGTAGATCCTCCTTTTGCAAAAATAACAGCCTCCAGTCGCTTCCTGTAGCTTTTAATGAGTTCCTGGATCTTGGATGAAGGTATATTTGACTATTCCTGTTAACAAAACAATTCCAGTTCAGTTAAGTTTGATGGTCGCCGAGCATGGACAGCACGCTTCAAATCATCCCACAGATTTTCAATGATATTCAGGTCTGGGGACTGGGATGGCCATTCCAGAATATTGTAATTGTTTCTCTGCATGAATGACTGAGTAGATTTGGAGCGGTGTTTTGGATCATTGCTTGCTGAAATATCCATCCCCTGCATAACTTCAACTTCATCACTGATTCTTGCACATTATTGTCAAGAATCTGCTGATACTGAGATGAATCCATGCGACCCTCAACTTTAACAAGATTCCTGGTGCTGGCATTGGCCACACAGCCCCAAAGCATGATGGAACCTCCACCAAATTTTACTGTGGGTAGCAAGTGCTTTTCTTGGAATGCCGTGGTTTTTTTGCCTCCATGCATATCGCCTTTTTGTATGACCAAACAACTCAATATTTCTTTCATCAGTCCACAGGACCTTCTTCCAAAATGTAACTGGCTTGTCCAAATGTGCTTTTGCATACCTCATGCGACACTGTTTGTGGCGTGCTTGCAGAAATGGCTTCTTTCGCATCACTCTCCCATACAGCTTCTCCTTGTGCCACGTGCGCTGTATTGTTGACTGATGCACATTGACACCATCTGCAGCAAGATGAAGCTGCAGGTCTTTGGAGGTGGTCTGTGGATTGTCCTTGACTGTTCTCACCATTCTTCTTCTCTGCCTTTCTGATATTTTTCTTGGCCTGCCACTTCTGGGCTTAACAAGAACTGTACCTGTGTTCTTCCATTCAAAACTATGTTCCTCACAGTGGAAACTGACAGTTTAAATCTCTGAGACAACTTTTTGTATCCTTCCCCTGAACAACTATGTTGAATAATCTTTGTTTTCAGATCATTTGAGAGTTGTTTTGAGGAGCCCATGATGCCACTCTTCATAGGAGATTCAAATAGGAAAACAACTTGCAAGTGGCCACCTTAAATACCTTTTCTCATGATTGGATACATCTGCCTATGAAGTTCAAAGCTCAATGAGGTTACAAAACCAATTTAGTGCTTTAGTAAGTCAGTAAAAAGTAGTTAGTAGTGTTCAAATCAAGAAATTGATAAGGGTGCCCATACTTTTGCATCGGTCAAATTTTGTTTAAATGCGGATTGCACATTTTCTGTTAGTAGAATAAACCTCATTTCAATCCAGAAATATTACTCAGTCCATCAGTTATTAAACATATCAAACTGAAATAGCTATTGCAAAAACCCAAATTGTTATAAAGAAAAAAGTTAACATTAATAGGGGTGCCCAAACTTTTTCATATGACTGCATCTGTCTATCCGTCTATCCATCTGTCTATCTATCTACCTATCTATCTATCTATCTATCTATCTATCTATCTATTTATTCATCTATCTATCCATCTATCTATCTATCTATCCATCTATCCATCAATCCCTCCTATCTATCTATCTATCTATCTGTGACACCCATGGACTATAAGGTCGTCACAGGGTATTGCACAATCTACCCTCCCGTGCAGTATCCACCTCCCTCTTGGTTATGGGTCCCTAACCAAATGGTGTTGCCTACAACAGCAAATTAAATCCTAGATACACCCAGCAACACTCCCACCAGACACACCAGTGGACGGCTTGAGTGAAAAAGAGTTGCCCACCTGGAGGGTCAGGGAGGGGAGGTGAGGAGTGTAGTCAGTTGTCAGTTGTGAGGAGTAGTGATTGGTGGTGGAGAGTAGCCCTCGAGCTGAGAGGAGCTCTGAGGAGGTCGAGAGCGGTGACTCCCATAAGAAAAACTGTCTAGGTTGCAGACGGTGGTCTGGGCCTAGAGGAGTCGGACCCCCGGTCGCAGATGATCATGGCAAGGGGCTCGGATCTATCAAGCAGGACAGCTGGCGGCCTTGCACTATCACCGGTCCGGGACCGAGGCACGACGGGGTACGTGGACCTTAGGTCGGGGAGTAGCTGTATGCAACCCGATAATTTACCCATGGAGAATGGAGAGTTCAAGATTTTTTCCCAACTGCTCCAAAATCAGGGCACTAGCGCAACGAGGGGGATAGGACTTTCCACCGAAAACAGTCCAGAAAATCCCAAGCGTGAGCCCTGAGAGCAAGCTCCCACACTTAGCCACAGTGGGGAGTGGGACCCGGCAAGTTTCACACTATCGGGACTACCAGAGAAGTAAACTTAGTGCCAGGAGGCAGGTCACGGATCACCAGGCAGCAACATTGGGGACAGGACCCGAACTAGCTCCCCTCAGCGGCAGCAGTGTTCACAGATTTGGTTTACCCGGTTGTCGGTGTCTGCTTAATGGACTGAGTGAGGACAAGAGTGACCCCTTGATCCCACGGCCTTATCACCACACCGAGTCCCGGGGAATTCCCCCCTACCCGTGGAGGGTTCCAACACCTTGCTGCCCCGTTCCATCATGCCCGGGTACTCCCAACTGCAGCTGTGGTACTCCTAATTATCACACACCACAGGTGGTGTAACGAACTCTATAATCCCTTGTAAATACCCCCCTTCATTTGAGTGGCTGCACGACCCTTGGGTCCGGAGACCCTTGAGCCACAGCGAACCCTGATCCGAGCAGCTCAGCTGTTTCCACGGGGGCGGCATACCTCAAATTTCTGGCGTCACGAACAAGATACGAGAAGGGTCCACTTACCTGGGATTGCTCTGGTTTATTGGTCTAAACTCCGTAAGAATAGGTTTTTCCATGTGTATAATGAAAGAACACATATGACAGCGTGTGAGTTATAGGCTGTACAGAGGCGTTTTCTTTTTCCCTTTTTATTTTTAAATGAATGAAAGCATACATGTCATCAAAGTTTATTTTATTTTGCAGATATTAATAACAATTTGAATTATATTCCTCTTTGTTCGTTTTTTGATGGAATTTGATTTAATGATTTTGCAATCTATATGCCATTATGCTAACTGTTGATGAGCCCACCAAATTTCTGAAGGTGGGTTGTCCTATGAAGTCAATGATGATGTACAGTTAGGTCCAGAAATATTTGGACAGTGACACAATTTTCGCGAGTTGGGCTCTGCATGCCACCACATTGGATTTGAAATGAAACCTCTACAACAGAATTCAAGTGCAGATTGTAACGTTTAATTTGAAGGTTTGAACAAAAATATCTGATAGAAATTGTAGGAATTGTACACATTTCTTTACAAACACTCCACATTTTAGGAGGTCAAAAGTAATTGGACAAATAAACCAAACCCAAACAAAATATTTTTATTTTCAATATTTTGTTGCGAATCCTTTGGAGGCAATCACTGCCTTAAGTCTGGAACCCATGGACATCACCAAACGCTGGGTTTCCTCCTTCTTAATGCTTTGCCAGGCCTTTAAAGCCGCAGCCTTCAGGTCTTGCTTGTTTGTGGGTCTTTCCGTCTTAAGTCTGGATTTGAGCAAGTGAAATGCATGCTCAATTGGGTTAAGAGCTGGTGATTTACTTGGCCATTGCAGAATGTTCCACTTTTTTGCACTCATGAACTCCTGGGTAGCTTTGGCTGTATGCTTGGGGTCATTGTCTATCTGTACTATGAAGCGCCGTCCGATCAACTTTGCGGCATTTGGCTGAATCTGGGCTGAAAGTATATCCCTGCACACTTCAGAATTCATCCGGCTACTCTTAGAAAACCGGAGGAATTGGAGAATTGAGGCAACAATCATGTACGAAAAATATCATTTTATTCATTAAAATACATATGAACTGTTATAAAATTACAATTACACAGGTGGAAAAAACCGACCTAAGAGTGAAACATAAAAGTGAGGGGAGAATAAGAGGGGGACGGGGAAGAGTTGTGGGGCAACCCCGCCAACCAGGACCAACCAACCAGGGATTAATTATTATTATGGTGCCACCGGTCACATGGAATGTCATGTAATGAATTATGGCTGGAAAACCAGTCCAGGCGATCCAATAAGTGTCAAAAATTGTCTGCAAAATGCATATACCTGTATTGATGTGTTCCCCAGGAACACCGCAGTCTTGTGAATCAACTAGATCGCCGCACGGAACCACCGGCAAGGATAACCAACATGGGATTGTCTCAGTACCAATGTACATATAGTAAATCCAGGCCTGGTGCACCGCGCAGACGACACAGTGTAGTGAAACCAAATGGTTCCTGTGATGTGACTGCGGCAGTATAGTACAGGGAAGACTGCAAAACCGTGCACCTATATAAAAAAGGATGTATATGCTAATGCCCGCTGGGACTGAGCAGCCACAGTGTAATATGTGTTCTGACAGCAGGCTGCAGGGAGCTGCAGAGCAAGCGAAAAAGGACAGTGCATAAATGAGAGTGAGCGATCACTGTGCAGCAACCCGAGGCAGCATGCAGTCAGACAGAGCCAGTCATATGGTGGAACACAGAATGTAAAGATACCTGATGGTTGGTGCTGGGGGCGGGGAAACAGCCTCCTGACAGCTGTTTCGCAGCGTTGCTTTTTCGAAAAAGCTGCTCAGAGACTGCGGTGTTCCTGGGGAACACATCAATACAGGTATATGCATTTTGCAGACAATTTTTGACACTTATTGGATCGCCTGGACTGGTTTTCCAGCCATAATTCATTACATGACATTCCATGTGACCGGTGGCACCATAATAATAATTAATCCCTGGTTGGTTGGTCCTGGTTGGCGGGGTTGCCCCACAACTCTTCCCCGTCCCCCTCTTATTCTCCCCTCACTTTTATGTTTCACTCTTAGGTCGGTTTTTTCCACCTGTGTAATTGTAATTTTATAACAGTTCATATGTATTTTAATGAATAAAATGATATTTTTCGTACATGATTGTTGCCTCAATTCTCCAATTCCTCCGGTTTTCTATGTTTCTCGGAGTAGGCATCTCCTTATGGGACACTACTAAGTGGCTCCATAGGGTGGATATTTAGTATGGCTAAATTTTTGTTTATAATCCGGCTACTCTTGTCTGCTGTTATGTCATCAATAAACACAAGTAACCCAGTGCCATTGAAAGCCATGCATGCCCATGCCATCACGTTGCCTCCACCATGTTTTACAGAGGATGTGGTGTGCCGTGGATCATGTGCCGTTCCCTTTCTTCTCCAAACTTTTTTCTTCCCATCATTCTGGTACAGGTTGATCTTTGTCTCATCTGTCCATAGAATACTTTTACAGAACTGAGCTGGCTTCATGAGGTGTTTTTCAGCAAATTTAACTCTGGCCTGTCTATTTTTGGAATTGATGAATGGTTTGCATCTAGATGTGAACCCTTTGTATTTACTTTCATGGAATCTTCTCTTTACTGTTGACTTAGAGACAGATACACCTACTTCACTGAGAGTGTTCTGGACTTCAGTTGATGTTGTGAACGGGTTCTTCTTCACCAAAGAAAGTATGCGGCGATCATCCACCACTGTTGTCATCCGTGGATGCCCAGGCCTTTTTGAGTTCCCAAGCTCACCAGTCAATTCCTTTTTTCTCAGAATGTACCCGACTGTTGATTTTGCTACTCCAGGCATGTCTGCTATCTCTCTGATGGATTTTTTCTTTTTTTTCAGCCTCAGGATGTTCTGCTTCACCTCAATTGAGAGTTCCTTAGACCGCATGTTGTCTGGTCACAGCAACAGCTTCCAAATGCAAAACCACACACCTGTAATCAACCCCAGACCTTTTAACTACTTCATTGATTACAGGTTAACGAGGGAGACGCCTTCAGAGTTAATTGCAGCCCTTAGAGTCCCTTGTCCAATTACTTTTGGTCCCTTGAAAAAGAGGAGGCTATGCATTACAGAGCTATGATTCCTAAACCCTTTCTCCGATTTGGATGTGAAAACTCTCATATTGCAGCTGGGAGTGTGCACTTTCAGCCCATATTATATATATAATTGTATTTCTGAACATGTTTTTGTAAACAGCTAAAATAACAAAACTTGTGTCACTGTCCAAATATTTCTGGACCTAACTGTATATATATACCAGTCCAGCTCAGCTTTTATCACTATATTTATTGTCTTTTGGCTTGCTGTCCTGATGAAGAGGGTTGCATCGTTCGAAAGCGTTGACCTGTGCCTATAATAGAATTAAAGGACATAAATATAATATAATCGGGCAATGTGGTGTGAGCGCAGCGAAAATCCCTTTCTCCTATACACCTCCATGCATTAACCTTGACCACTTGACCACTTCAAATTCAGCTAAAATAGGGGATGTGACTTGCACAACCACTATAGGTGAGTGACCCTGACATCTGTACTTAAGTGTTTTACTGGCTAACACCCTATTGCGCTTTTTTCTTCTGCAGTGTTTTTTCATTATACTAATATTGGAGAGAAAATAAATATGTAATTGAGCTCTCCTCCTATAAAAAGGCTGAGTGTCACTATATTCCTCAGTCTGCTCCATTCTGGCTATGCATAAGTGCTACATTTATAAGTGCATTTCCTCATGTTTAGCATGGATATTCTGATATTTTGACCAGGCACAACAATCCTCAATCAGCTCAGTGTCTCTAAACAGCAGCTCAGAGTCACCATATTGATGAGGACAGTAGACACCTGATCCACATAGCACAGTCTGGACCAGAACTGACAATCACAAGTGATCCAACAGCCCAAGCCTCCCAATATAGCCAGGATTACAGGTGCGCACCACAACACCCAGCAGAAGTGTGGGCTCTTCTAAGCTATAGGAAAGGACAGTGTGTGAAAAGTACAAATCTACAAAACAATCATCTTATCTGGGTCATATGTTCGATCTAAGCTTTTTACAATGGTATAAAAATAGGTAGATGTTTCTAAGCTATAGGAAAACTGGTCAAGATTGTAAAATTTTGCTTCATCAGGAAGGTGAACACTGGCTGGGTGCTGAAGAGGTTAACAATAGGGATGAGCGAATGTATTCGCCACTATTCGGTATCCAACGGATAATGGAGTATTCGAGGTATTCGCTATCCGAAGGCTAATATAGTATTCGCTCTGATACTTTCATTTTCATTTCTAGACTTACTTGGGCCTTTTTCCAGCCAATGAACACATCTGATGTTGCTTGCCCTCACAGTAACGCCGCTGTTATCTTTGTTGTTGTGTTACTGTGATTGGCTTGGCCGCACAGCGTCATAGGGGCTATATAAGCCATCGGCCATTATAGTGTCGGTCTCTCCCTCTCTCTTTCTTACTCACCGATCATGTGCGTGGCGCTGCACGGCTGTCACACTGTGGCGGCTTCTCCTGCTTTTGAAAATGTCGGCGGCACATTATTCCATCTCGTATTTCCTGCTTCCCCCGACCACCGGCGCCTATGATTGTGTGACGCCCTGGACCCCCAGGGGTCACAGTACACTAACATCACACACACACCCCCTCCCCTGGGTAGGTGACACCAGTCATTCAAATCCTTGTTGCCACCCTCCAGGCTTGATGTCCACACCAGGTGGGGCGGAGCCAGGCGGTTGACCCAACCCACCGAGGAGTTCACAGGCCTGGAGGCGGGAAGAGACAGAGGAGTTAGTGGTAGACAGTGAAAGTGAGAGGAGTGAAAACTGTTGGTGTCTGGGTGGGAGCCCAGGCACCTTCACAAAGGTCGGCAGACGGTGGTGGCCGTCTGCAGGAGTTGGTGTAGGTCAGCGGAACCGTAGGACCGGGGACGGGCGGTGGCCCGCCGGTACCGAACCGGGGAGCATATTGAAGCCAAGCACCAAGGCAGGGTACTCAGACCCCGACTAGGCTAGGAGCCGCCGTAAAGGTCAAATTATCTGATTGCGGCCTGGACCTCAGGGGTTCATTCCCACCCAAGTCCCGTCAGAAGGCAACAGCCCAACCCGTCCGGATAAGTGCCACCGCCAAGGGCCAGAGATCCAAGGGTCAGCGCCTGCGAGCAAACGGGCTCTCCCGACACGTACACGCCGGGGAGCGGTTTACCCATGGGGAGCCATAGGAGTCAAATACACTTACACAGGTGCAGGAAAACGACAGCCACCCTCAACCCGTCCGGGGAGAGTGAAAACACCGCAGCTGGCTGTGGGCCCCGTCCATCCAGTCGTTTGGTTTACCAGAGACTCTGTCCTTCTGTGTCTGAGTACAACAGTGCCATCCGGCACCGCGCTGCACCGCAACCCTGCACCCATGCCCACGCTGCCTCCCCGCCTCGGCACCTGCACCTATACCTCCTCCCTACTCCCTAACTGGGGCCCCAGGACCAACAGCCCCTACCCACAGAGGGGTCAACACCTTAGCTGCTCTCCGCCATCACTCCCGGGATTCCCCGTCATCAGCAGCGGTGGTGCCCACCATCACCACAACCCGTGGGGGGCGTCACGACCGACATCCCAAATATCCACCAAAAACCTTCCCTTTTCACTCATGGGCGAGGAGGCGCTGCTCGAGCCCCGACTCTTGCACCGTGCTCGAGCCACTGGGGAGCAGAAGCACCGGACCCGAGCGTCAGCGATTCCAGATGAGTAGCGTTTCCACTTCTCCGCCCGCGACAACTGGTTGCAGTCAGACATGCCCCCATGCTAAATTACAGCTGTCTTACTGCAACCAATCACAGCCGCCTGTGGGCGGGTCTATATCGTGTAGTAAAATAAATAAATAAAATGATGTAAAACGATGATGTGTTGTCCTCTTCCAAATGATACCCAACCGAGGTAAGCACACAGCAGTGGGCCGGTATTTTCAGACTGGGGAGGGCGAGGGCCATGGTTACAGCCCCCCTCTCGCAGCCGAGAATATCAGCCCACTGCTGCCCCAAGAATGTCGCATCCATTAGATGCAACAGTCCCGGCGTGTCACCGGCATTTCCCGATTGCCGTGATGCAGTGGCAGTCAGGGCAATAAAGAGTTAATAGCAGCTTATAGCTGCCACTAAGTCCAAGATTAGTAATGGCAGGGTCTAAGATACGCCATCACTAATCTGTAAGTAAAGTAAATAAACACACACCGAAAAATCCTTTATTTGAAATTAAACACCAAAAAGCCCCTCTATCACCACTTTATTAACTCCCCAAATATCCAGGTCCGGCGTAATCCACACTGATTCAGCAACATCTGTGAGCGAGTGCTCAATGCAGCCTCATTCCGTGAACGATGCTGCAGGGGTAACTCGAGGTCATTTCTCACGGTGATGTCAACAAATTACCGTTCGCGAGAACTTCAGTGCTGCCGTAAAGCATAACTCAGAGTGAGGTCACTGACCGGCAGTGACCCTGCGAGAACTCAGATCCAAGCTCCCGCAGGGTCACTGCTCCATCACACATATTGTTGGGGGGGGAAACACATACATTACAAATAAAAGCTGTAATATCATCTATTTATCTATCTATCTATCCATCTATCTATCTATTTATCTATCCATCTATCCATTATCTATCTATCTATCTATCTATCCATCCATCTATCTATCTATCCATCCATCTATCTATCTATCTATCCCTTATCTATCTATCTATCTATCTATCCATCCATCTATCTATCTATCTATCCCTTATCTATCTATCCTTCTATCCATTACCTATCTATCTATCTATCCATTTGTCTATCTATCTATTTATCCATCTATCTATCCATCTATCCATCAATCCCTTTATCTATCAATCTATCTGTGACACCCATGGACTATCAGGTCGTCACAGGATATTGCACAATCTACCCTCCCGTGCAGTATCCACCTCCCTCTTGGTTATGGGTCCCTAACCAGATGGTGTTGCCTACAACAGCAAATCAAATCCTAGATACAACCTGCAACCCACCCACCAGACACACCAGTGGACGGCTTGAGTGAATAGAGTCGCCCACCTGGGGGGTCAGGGAGGGGAGGTGAGGAGTGTAGTCAGTTGTCAGTTGTGAGTTGTAGTAAGTAATGGTGGAGAGTATGGAGAGTAGCCCTCGAGCTGAGAGGAGCTCTGAGGAGGTCGAGAGTGGTGACTCCCATAAGAAAAACTGTCTAGGTTGCAGACGGTGGTCTGGGCCTAGAGGAGTCGCACCCCCGGTCGCAGGGGATCATGGCAAGGGGCTCGGATCTATCGAGCAGGACAGCTGGCGGCCTTCCACTATCACCGGTCCGGGACCGAGGCACGACGTGGTTTGTGGACCTTAGGTCGGGGAGTAGCTGTATGCAACCCGATAATTTACCCGTAGAGAACGGAGCGTTCGAAATTTGTTCCCAACTGCTGCAAAATCTGGGCACTAGCGCAACGAGGGGTATAGGGCTTTCCACCCAAAACGATGCAGATAATCCCAAGCGTGAGCCCTGAGAGCAAGCTCCCACACTTAGCCACAGTGGGGAGTGGGACCCGGCAAGTTTCACACTATCGGGACTACCAGAGAAGTAAACTTAGTGCCAGGAGGCAGTTCACGGATCACCAGGCAGCACCACTGGGGACAGGACCCGAACTAGCTCCCCTCAGCGGCAGCAGTGTTCAGAGATTTGGTTTACCCAGTTGTCGGTCTCTACTTCAAGGACTGAGTGAGTACAAGAGTGACCCCTGCATCCCACGGCCTTATCACCACACCGAGTCCCGTGGCATTCCCCCCTACCCGTGGAGGGTTCCAACACCTTGCTTCCCCGTTCCATCATCCCCGGGTACTCCCGACTGCAGTGGTGGTACTCCTAATTACCACACACCACAGGTGGTGTCACGAACTCTATAATCCCTTGTAAATACCCCCCTTCATTTGAGTGGTCGCACGACCCTTGGGTCTGGAGACCCTTGAGCCACAGCGAACCCTGATCCGAGCAGCTCAGCTGTTTCCACGGGGCGGCATACCTCAAATTCCTGGCGTCACAAACAGGATACGAGAAGGATCCACTTACCTGGGATTGCTCTGGTTTAGTTGTCTAAACTCCGTAAAAATAGGTTTTTCCATGTGTATAATGAAATAACACATTTAACAGTATGTGAGTTCTAGGCTGTACAGAGGCGTTTTCTTTTTCCCTTTTTATTTTTAAATGAATGAAAGCATACATGTCATCAAAGTTTATTTTATTTTGCAGATATTAATAACAATTTGAATTATATTCCTCTTTATTCGTTTTTTGATGGAATTTGATTTAATGATTTTGCAATCTATATGCCATTATGCTAACTGTTGATGAGCCCGCCAAGTTTCTGAAGGTGGGTTGTCCTATGATGTCAATGATGATGTATATATATACCAGTCCAGCTCAGCTTTTATCACTATATTTATGTTCTTTTGGCTTGCTGTCCTGATGAAGAGGGCTCGAAAGCGTTGACCTGTGCCTATAATAGAATTAAAAGACATAAATATAATATAATCGGGCAATGTGGTGTGAGCGCAGCGAAAAACCCTTTCTCCTATACACCTCCATGCATTAACCTTGACCACTTGACCACTTCAAATTCAGCTAAAATAGGGGATGTGATTTGCAAAACCACTATAAGTGAGTGACCCTGACATCTGTACTTAAGTGTTTTACTGGTTAACACCCTATTGCGCTTTTTTCATCTGCAGTGTTTTTTCATTATTTCATTATATTTTCATTATTTCATTATACTAATATTGGAGAGAAAATAAATATGTAATTGAGCTCTGCCCCTATAAAAGGCTGAGTGTCACTATATTCCTCAGTCTGCTCCATTCTGGATATGCATAAGTGCTATATTTATAAGTGCATTTCCTCATGTTTAGCATGGATATTCTGATTTTTTGACCAGGCACAACAATCCTCAATCACCTCAGTGTCTCTAAGCAGCAGATCAGAGTCACTGTATTGATGAGAACAGTAGATATCTGATCCACATAGCACAGTCTGGACCAGAACTGACAACCACAAGTGATCCAACAGCCCAAGCCTCCCAATATAGCCAGGATTACAGGTGCGCACCACAACACCCAGCAGAAGTGTGGGCTCTTCTAAGCTATAGGAAAGGACAGTGTGTGAAAAGTACAAATCTACAAAACAATCATCTTATCTGGGTCATATGTTCGATCTAAGCTTTTTACAATGGTATAAAAATAGGTAGATGTTTCTAAGCTATAGGAAAACTGGTCAAGATTGTAAAATTTTGATTCATCAGGAAGGTGAACACTGGCTGGGTGCTGAAGAGGTTAACAATAGGGATGAGCGAATGTATTCGCCACTATTCGGTATCCAACGGATAATGGGGTATTCGAGGTATTCGCTATCCGAAGGCAATTATGGTATTCGCTCAGATACTTTCATTTTCATTTCTAGACTAACTTGGGCCTTTTTCCAGCCAATGAACACATCTGATGTTGCTTGCCCTCACAGTAACGCCGCTGTTATCTTTGTTGTTGTGTTACTGTGATTGACTTGGCCGCACAGCGTCATAAAGGCTATATACGCCATCGGCCATTATAGTGTCGGTCTCTCCCTCTCTCTTTCTTACTCACCGATCATGGGCGTGGCGCTGCACGGCTGTCACACTGTGGCGGCTTCTCCTGCTTTTGAAAATGTCGGCGGCACATTATTCCATCTCGTATTTCCTGCTTCCCCCGCCCACCGGCGCCTATGATTTGTGTGACGCCCTGGACCCCCAGGGGTCACAGTACACTAACATCACACACACACCCCCTCCCCTGGGTAGGTGACACCAGTCATTCAAATCCTTGTTGCCACCTTCCAGGCTTGATGTCCACACCAGGTGGGGCGGAGCCAGGCGGTTGACCCAACCCACCGAGGAGTTCACAGGCCTGGAGGCGGGAAGAGACAGAGGAGTTGGTGGTAGACAGTGAAAGTGAGAGGAGTGAAAACCATTAGTGTCTGGGTGGGAGCCCAGGCACATTCACAAAGGTCGGCAGACGGTGGTGGCTGTCTGCAGGAGTTGGTGTAGGTCAGCGGAACCGTTGGACCGGGGTCGGGCGGTGGCCCGCCGGTACCGAACCGGGGAGCATATTGAAGCCAAGCACCAAGGCAGGGTACTCAGACCCCGACTAGGCTAGGAGCCGCCGTAAAGGTCAAATTATCTGATTGCGGCCTGGACCTCAGGGGTTCATTCCCACCCAAGTCCCGTCAGAAGGCAACAGCCCAACCCGTCCGGATAAGTGCCACCGCCAAGGGCCAGAGATCCAAGGGTCAGCGCCTGTGAGCAAACGGGTTCTCCCGACACGTACACGCCGGGGAGCAGTTTACCCATGGGGAGCCATAGGAGTCAAATACACTTACACAGGAGCAGGAAAACGACAGCCACCATCAAACCGTCCGGGGAAAGTGAGAACACCGCAGCTGGCTGTGGGCCCCGTCCATCCAGTCGTTTGGTTTACCAGAGACTCTGTCCTTCTGTGTCTGAGTATAACAGTGCCATCTGGCACCGCGCTGCACCGCAACCCTGCACCCGCGCCGACGCTGCCTCCCCGCCTCGGCACCTGCACCTATACCTCCTCCCTACTCCCTAACTGGGGCCCCGGGACCAACAGCCCCTACTCACGGAGGGGTCAACACCTTAGCTGCTCTCCGCCATCACTCCCGGGATTCCCTGTCATCAGCAGCGGTGGTGCCCACCATCACCACAACCCGTGGGTGGCGTCACGACCGACATCCCAAATATCAACCAAAAACCTCCCCTTTTCACTCGTGGGCGAGGAGGCGCTGCTCGAGCCCCGGGTCTTGCCCCGTGCTCGAGCCACTGGGGAGCAGAAGCACCGGAGCCGAGCGTCAGCGATTCCAGACGAGTAGCGTTCCAACTTCTCCGCCCACGACAACTGGTTGCAGTCAGACATGCCCCCATGCTAAATTACAGCTGTTTTACTGCAACCAATCACAGCCACCGGTGGGCGGGTCTATATCGTGTAGTAAAATAAATAAATAAATGATGTAAAACGATGACGTGTTGTCCTCTTCCAAATGATACCCAGCCGAGGTAAGCACACAGCAGGGGGCCGGAATTTTCAGGCTGGGGAGGGCGAGGGCCATGGTTACAGCCCCCCTCTCGCAGCCGAGAATATCAGCTCGCTGCTGCCCCAAGAATGTCGCATCCATTAGATGCAACAGTCCCGGAGTGTCACCGGCATTTCCCGATTGCCGTGATGCAGTGGCAGTCAGGGCAATAAAGAGTTAATAGCAGCTTATAGCTGCCACTAAGTCTAAGATTAGTAATGGCAGCGTCTAAGACACGCCATCACTAATCTGTAAGTAAAGTAAATATACACACACCGAAAAATCCTTTATTTGAAATAAAACACCAAAAAGCCCCTCTGTCACCACTTTATTAACCCCCCAAATATCCAGGTGCGGAGTAATCCACACTGATTCAGCGACATCTGTGAGCGAGTGCTCAATGCAGCCTCATTCCGTGAATGATGCTGCAGGGGTAACTCGAGGCAATTTCTCACGGTGATGTCAACAAATTACCGTTGGCGAGAACTTCAGTGCTGCTGTAAAGCATAACTCAGAGTGACGTCACTGACCGGCAGTGACCCTGCGAGAACTCAGATCCAAGCTCCCGCAGGGTCACTGCTCCATCACACATATTGTTGGGGGGGGAAACACAAACATCACAAATAAAAGCTGTAATATCACCTATTTATCTATCTATCTATCCATCTATCTATCTATTTATCTATCTATTTATCTATCCATCTATCCATACATCTATCTATCTATCTATCCCTTATCTATCTATCTATCTATCCATCTATCTATCCATCCATCAATCCATCTATCTATCTATCTATCCCTTATCTATCTATCCATCTATCCATTATCTATCTATCTATCTATCTATCTATCCATCTGTCTATCTATCTATCTATTTATCCATCTATCTATCCATCTATCTATCCATCTATCCATCAATCCCTCTATCTATCTATCTATCTGTGACGCCCATGGACTATCAGGTCGTCACAGGATATTGCACAATCTAGGTGAAACCACAAATAATAGAAATTCGAGGTAGAATTCCTCTGGGAGGAGCCGCAGGAGCCTGCTTGGCAGACCCTGTCGCTCCCTTCTAACAAATATCAAGTTTACAGATTGAATATTTATTCAGTGAAAAAACCTACATTTAACGCTATTGTGTATTACATGTAGTTTGTCTTAAATACACTTTGCACCTGTTTGTTGGTGGTGGACACAAGCCAGTAGAAAATAGGGATAGTGAGGGCCAGCCATCTGGAGCCGGGGGGGTCCTAAACATTATGACACCCTCCGCTGGCAGGAAGGGTTATTTAGGGATCTAGATTAGGTTCTATGAAACCCGATACCTATCACTGATCTATTACTCATTCTCTCACGCCTTGCTATTTTTCAACGAAGCTTTCACTCACTTTGTATTTGTTTATTGTTGTCTGGAAGACATATGGTGTCTATATTTTAAATCAATACTATTAATAAAGATATTTATTTTGAGGTTTAGTTTATGTGGTCTATTGCACAATCTACCCTCCCGTGCAGTATCCACCTCCCTCTTGGTTATGGGTCCCTAACCAGATGGTGTTGCCTACAACAGCAAATAAAATCCTAGATACACCCTGCAACCCACCCACCAGACACACCAGTGGACGGCTTGAGTGAATAGAGTCGCCCACCTGGGGGGTCAGGGAGGGGAGGTGAGGAGTGTAGTCAGTTGTCAGTTGTGAGTTGTAGTAAGTAATGGTGGAGAGTATGGAGAGTAGCCCTCGAGCTGAGAGGAGCTCTGAGGAGGTCGAGAGTGGTGACTCCCATAAGAAAAACTGTCTAGGTTGCAGACGGTGGTCTGGGCCTAGAGGAGTCGCACCCCTGGTCGCAGGGGATCGTGGCAAGGGGCTCGGATCTATCGAGCAGGACAGCTGGCGGCCATCCACTATCACCGGTCCGGGACCGAGGCACGACGTGGTTTGTGGAACTTAGGTCGGGGAGTAGCTGTATGCAACCCGATAATTTACCCGTGGAGAACGGAGCGTTCGAGATTTGTTCCCAACTGCTCCAAAATCTGGGCACTAGCGCAACGAGGGGTATAGGGCTTTCCACCCAAAACGATGCAGATAATCCCAAGCGTGAGCCCTGAGAGCAAGCTCCCACACTTAGCCACAGTGGGGAGTGGGACCCGGCAAGTTTCACACTATCAGGACTACCAGAGAAGTAAACTTAGTGCCAGGAGGCAGTTCACGGATCACCAGGCAGCACCATTGGGGACAGGACCCGAATTAGCTCCCCTCAGCGGCAGCAGTGTTCAGAGATTTGGTTTACCCAGTTGTCGGTCTCTGCTTCATGGACTGAGTGAGTACAAGAGTGACCCCTGCATCCCACGGCCTTATCACCACACCGAGTCCCGGGGCATTCCCCCCTACCCGTGGAGGGTTCCAACACCTTGCTGCCCCGTTCCATCATCCCCGGGTACTCCCGACTGCAGCGGTGGTACTCCTAATTACCACACACCACAGGTGGTGTCACGAACTCTATAATCCCTTGTAAATACCCCCCTTCATTTGAGTGGCCGCACGACCCTTGGGTCTGGAGACCCTTGAGCCACAGCGAACCCTGATTCGAGCAGCTCAGCTTTTTCCACGGGGGCGGCATACCTCAAATTCCTGGCGTCACAAACAGGATACGAGAAGGATCAACTTACCTGGGATTGCTCTGGTTTAGTGGTCTAAACTCCGTAAAAATAGGATTTTCCATGTGTATAATGAAAGAACACATGTGACAGCGTGTGAGTTCTAGGCTGTACAGAGGCGTTTTCTTTTTCCCTTTTTATTTTTAAATGAATGAAAGCATACATGTCATCAAAGTTTATTTTATTTTGCAGATATTAATAACAATTTGAATTATATTCCTCTTTATTCGTTTATTGATGGAATTTGATTTAATGATTTTGCAATCTATATGCCATTATGCTAACTGTTGATGAGCCCGCCAAGTTTCTGAAGGTGGGTTGTCCTATGATGTCAATGATGATGTATATATATATACCAGTCCAGCTCAGCTTTTATCACTATATTTATGTTCTTTTGGCTTGCTGTCCTGATGAAGAGGGCTGCGTCGCTCGAAAGCGTTGACCTGTGCCTATAATAGAATTAAAAGACATAAATATAATATAATCGGGCAATGTGGTGTGAGCGCAGCGAAAAACCCTTTCTCCTATTCACCTCCATGCATTAACCTTGACCACTTGACCACTTCAAATTCAGCTAAAATAGGGGTTGTGACTTGCACAACCACTATAGGTGAGTGACCCTGACATCTGTACTTAAGTGTTTTACTGGTTAACACCCTATTGCGCTTTTTTCATCTGCAGTGTTTTTTCATTATACTAATATTGGAGAGAAAATAAATATGTAATTGAGCTCTGCTCCTATAAAAGGCTGAGTGTCACTATATTCCTCAGTCTGCTCCATTCTGGCTATGCATAAGTGCTATATTTATAAGTGCATTTCCTCATGTTTAGCATGGATCTTCTGATTTTTTGACCAGGCACAACAATCCTCAATCAGCTCAATGTCTCTAAACAGCAGCTCAGAGTCACCATATTGATGAGGACAGTAGACACATGATCCACATAGCACAGTCTGGACCAGAACTGACAACCACAAGTGATCCAACAGCCCAAGCCTCCATTATAGCCAGGATTACAGGTGCGCACCACAACACCCAGCAGAAGTGTGGGCTCTTCTAAGCTATAGGAAAGGACAGTGTGTGAAAAGTACAAATCTACAAAACAATCATCTTATCTGGGTCATATGTTCGATCTAAGCTTTTTACAATGGTATAAAAATAGGTAGATGTTTCTAAGCTATAGGAAAACTGGTCAAGATTGTAAAATTTTGCTTCATCAGGAAGGTGAACACTGGCTGGGTGCTGAAGAGGTTAACAATAGGGATGAGCGAATGTATTCGCCACTATTCGGTATCCAACGGATAATGGGGTATTCGAGGTATTCGCTATCCGAAGGCTAATATGGTATTCGCTCCGATACTTTCATTTTCATTTCTAGACTAACTTGGGCCTTTTTCCAGCCAATGAACACATCTGATGTTGCTTGCCCTCACAGTAACGCCGCTGTTATCTTTGTTGTTGTGTTACTGTGATTGGCTTGGCCGCACAGTGTCATAGGGGCTATATAAGCCATCGGCCATTATAGTGTCGGTCTCTCCCTCTCTCTTTCTTACTCACCGATCATGGGCGTGGCGCTGCACGGCTGTCACACTGTGGCGGCTTCTCCTGCTTTTGAAAATGTCGGCGGCACATTATTCCATCTCGTATTTCCTGCTTCCCCCGCCCACCGGCGCCTATGATTTGTGTGACGCCCTGGACCCCCAGGGGTCACAGTACACTAACATCACACACACACCCCCTCCCCTGGGTAGGTGACACCAGTCATTCAAATCCTTGTTGCCACCTTCCAGGCTTGATGTCCACACCAGGTGGGGCGGAGCCAGGCGGTTGACCCAACCCACCGAGGAGTTCACAGGCCTGGAGGCGGGAAGAGACAGAGGAGTTGGTGGTAGACAGTGAAAGTGAGAGGAGTGAGAACTGTTAGTGTCTGGGTGGGAGCCCAGGCACATTCACAAAGGTCGGCAGACGGTGGTGGCTGTCTGCAGGAGTTGGTGTAGGTCAGCGGAACCGTTGGACCGGGGTCAGGCGGTGGCCCGCCGGTACCGAACCGGGGAGCATATTGAAGCCAAGCACCAAGGCAGGGTACTCAGACCCCGACTAGGCTAGGAGCCGCCGTAAAGGTCAAATTATCTGATTGCGGCCTGGACCTCAGGGGTTCATTCCCACCCAAGTCCCGTCAGAAGGCAACAGCCCAACCCGTCCGGATAAGTGCCACCGCCAAGGGCCAGAGATCCAAGGGTCAGCGCCTGTGAGCAAACGGGTTCTCCCGACACGTACACGCCGGGGAGCAGTTTACCCATGGGGAGCCATAGGAGTCAAATACACTTACACAGGAGCAGGAAAACGACAGCCACCATCAAACCGTCCGGGGAAAGTGAGAACACCGCAGCTGGCTGTGGGCCCCGTCCATCCAGTCGTTTGGTTTACCAGAGACTCTGTCCTTCTGTGTCTGAGTACAACAGTGCCATCTGGCACCGCGCTGCACCGCAACCCTGCACCCGCGCCGACGCTGCCTCCCCGCCTCGGCACCTGCACCTATACCTCCTCCCTACTCCCTAACTGGGGCCCCGGGACCAACAGCCCCTACCCACGGAGGGGTCAACACCTTAGCTGCTCTCCGCCATCACTCCCGGGATTCCCTGTCATCAGCAGCGGTGGTGCCCACCATCACCACAACCCGTGGGTGGCGTCACGACCGACATCCCAAATATCAACCAAAAACCTCCCCTTTTCACTCGTGGGCGAGGAGGCGCTGCTCGAGCCCCGGGTCTTGCCCCGTGCTCGAGCCACTGGGGAGCAGAAGCACCGGAGCCGAGCGTCAGCGATTCCAGACGAGTAGCGTTCCCACTTCTCCGCCCACGACAACTGGTTGCAGTCAGACATGCCCCCATGCTAAATTACAGCTGTCTTACTGCAACCAATCACAGCCACCGGTGGGCGGGTCTATATCGTGTAGTAAAATAAATAAATAAATGATGTAAAACGACGACGTGTTGTCCTCTTCCAAATGATACCCAGCCGAGGTAAGCACACAGCAGGGGGCCGGAATTTTCAGGCTGGGGAGGGCGAGGGCCATGGTTACAGCCCCCCTCTCGCAGCCGAGAATATCAGCTCGCTGCTGCCCCAAGAATGTCGCATCCATTAGATGCAACAGTCCCGGCGTGTCACCGGCATTTCCCGATTGCCGTGATGCAGTGGCAGTCAGGGCAATAAAGAGTTAATAGCAGCTTATAGCTGCCACTAAGTCTAAGATTAGTAATGGCAGCGTCTAAGACACGCCATCACTAATCTGTAAGTAAAGTAAATATACACACACCGAAAAATCCTTTATTTGAAATAAAACACCAAAAAGCCCCTCTGTCACCACTTTATTAACCCCCCAAATATCCAGGTGCGGAGTAATCCACACTGATTCAGCGACATCTGTGAGCGAGTGCTCAATGCAGCCTCATTCCGTGAATGATGCTGCAGGGGTAACTCGAGGCAATTTCTCACGGTGATGTCAACAAATTACCGTTCGCGAGAACTTCAGTGCTGCTGTAAAGCATAACTCAGAGTGACGTCACTGACCGGCAGTGACCCTGTGAGAACTCAGATCCAAGCTCCCGCAGGGTCACTGCTCCATCACACATATTGTTGGGGGGGAAACACAAACATCACAAATAAAAGCTGTAATATCACCTATTTATCTATCTATCTATCCATCTATCTATCTATTTATCTATCTATTTATCTATCCATCTATCCATACATCTATCTATCTATCTATCCCTTATCTATCTATCTATCTATCCATCTATCCATCCATCAATCCATCTATCTATCTATCTATCCCTTATCTATCTATCCATCTATCCATTATCTATCTATCTATCTATCTATCTATCTATCCATCTGTCTATCTATCTATCTATTTATCCATCTATCTATCCATCTATCTATCCATCTATCCATCAATCCCTCTATCTATCTATCTATCTGTGACGCCCATGGACTATCAGGTCGTCACAGGATATTGCACAATCTAGGTGAAACCACAAATAATAGAAATTCGAGGTAGAATTCCTCTGGGAGGAGCCGCAGGAGCCTGCTTGGCAGACCCTGTCGCTCCCTTCTAACAAATATCAAGTTTACAGATTGAATATTTATTCAGTGAAAAAACCTACATTTAACGCTATTGTGTATTACATGTAGTTTGTCTTAACCCCTTAAGGACGAAGCCAGTTTTGTACTTAATGACCAGGCCATTTTTTGCAATTCTGACCAGTGTCACTTTATGAGGTCATAACTCTGGAACGCTTCAACGGATCCCGGTGATTCTGACATTGTTTTTTCGTGACATATTGTACTTCATGATAGTTATAAATTTAGAACGATATTTTTTGCTTTTATTTGTGAAAAAATCGGAAATTTGATGAAAATTTTGAAAATTTTGCAATTTTCAAACTTTTAATTTTTATGCCCTTAACCCAGAGAGTTATGTCACACAAAACAGTTAATAAATAACATTTCCCACATGTCTACTTTACATTAGCGCAATTTCTGAAACAAAATGTTTTGGGGTTAGGAAGTTAGAAGGGGTCAAAGTTCATCAGCAATTTCCCATTTTTTCAACAAAATTCACAAAACCATTTTTTTAGGGACCACATCACATTTGAAGTGACTTTGAGAGGCCTAAGTGACAGAAAATACCTAAAAGTGACACCATTCTCAAAACAGCACCCCTCAAAGTACTCAAAACCACATCCAAGAAGTTTATTAACCCTTCAGGTGCTTCACAGGAACTAAAGCAAAGTGGAATGAAAAAAAGCAAAAAATAAAATTTTACCTAAAATGTTGCTCTACCCCAAATTTGTTCACTTTTAGAAGAAATAACACAACAAAATGAACCCCAAAACTTGTTACCCACTTTCTTATGAACGCGCCGATACCCCACATGTGGTCAGAAACCTTTGTTTGGACAAATGGGAGGGCTCGGAACAGAAGGAGCAATATTTGAATTTTGGAAAGCAAATTTGGCTGAAATAGATTGCGGGCACCATGTTGCATTTACATGTCCGCCAAGGTACCTAAACAGCAGAAACCCCTTACAAGTGACACCATTTTGGAAACTAGACCCCTTAAGGCTTCTATCTAGGGGTATAGTGAGCATTTTGGATCCACAGGTACTTCACAGATTTTGATAACGTTACGTTGTCACATTGAAAATTTTCATTTTTTTCTCAAAAATGTTGCTTTAGCATCAATTTTTTCACTTTTTCAAGAGGTAATTCCAAAAATGTGACCCCAATGTTTGTTACCCACTTTTTTATGAGCGCGGTGATACCTCACTTGTGGTCTGAAATCTTTGTTTGGAGAAATGGGAGGGCTTGGAACGGAAGGAGCAATATTTGAATTTTGGAAAGGAAATTTGGCTGAAAAAGATTGCGGGCACCATGTCACATTTGGAGGACCCCTAAGGTACGTAAACAGCAAAAAAACACCACAAGTGACCCCATATTGGAAACTAGGCCCCTCAAGGAATTTATCTTGATGTTTGGTGAGTACCCTGAACCCCCAGGTGCTTTACAGAAGTTTATAACGTTGAGCCATGAAAATAAAAAAATAAAATTTTACCACAAAATTGTTACTTCAACCAGGTAGCTTTTTTTTTCACAAGGGTAACAGGAAAAAAATCACCATGAAATTTATTGCGCAATTTCTCCTGAGTTTGTTGATATCTTGTATGTGGTGGAAATCAACTGTTTGGGCACACTACAGGGCTCAGAAGAGAAGGAGTGCAATTTGACTGCAAAATTGGCTGGAATCAATAGCGGACGCCATGTTGCATTAGGAGAACCCCTGAGGTGCCTAAGCAGTGGAGGTCCCCCACAAGTGACCCCATTCTGGAAATAAGACCCCTCAAGGCTTTAATCTAGGTGTATATTGAGCATTTTGAATCCACGAATACTTCACAGAATTTGATAAGCTTAGGTTGCCATATTGAAATTTTCATTTTTTTCACAAAAATGTTGATTTAGCGACACATTTTTCACTTTTTCAAGAGGCAACAACAAAACGTGTACCCCACAGGTTGTTATCTAATTTCTTGTGAGCGCAGGGATACCCCACATGTGGCCAAAAACCTTTGTTTGGATAAATGGGAGGGCTTGGAATGGAAGGAGCACCATTTGAATTTTGGAAAAGTTGAAGTAAATTGCGCGCACCATGTCACATTAGCAGGGCCCCTTGGGCACCTATACATCAGAAACCCCCCACAAGTGACCTCATTTTGGAAACTGGACCCCTCAAGGATTTTATTCAAGAGTATAGTAAACATTTTGAATCCACAGGTACTTCACAAAACTGTTGCTGTATCAAAAAATTTCTCACTGTTAAGGGGGCTTTACACGCTGCGACATCGCTAATGCGGAGTCGTTAGGCTCACGGAATTGGTGACGCACATCCGGCCGCATTAGCGATGTTGCTGCGTGTGACACCGATGAGCGATTTTGCATCGTTGCAAAAACGTGCAAAATCGCTCATCGGTGACATGGGGGTCCATTCTCGATTATCGTTACTGCAGCAGTAACGATGTAGTTCGTCGCTCCTGCGGCAGCACACATCGCTATGTGTGACGCCGCAGGAACGAGGAAGCTCCCCTTACCTGCCTTTCATGTGACACTAAAGGATGCCTAGCCTTGTATTTAGCCCAAAAAAAAAAAAAAGAATTAAAATAAATGACGTGGGGTCCCCCCTATTTTTGATAGCCAGCTAGGGTAAAGCAGACAGCTGTAGCCTGCAAACCACAGCTGACAGCTTCATCTTGTCTGGTGATCAATTTGGAGGGCTCCCCAAGCTGTTTTTTTTTTTTTAATTATTTATAAATAAATAATTAAAAAAAACAAACAAACGTGGGGTCCCCCCAAATTAGATCACCAGCCAAGGTGAAGCTGACAGCTGGGGTCTGGTATTCTCAGGATGGGAAGAGCCACGGTTATTGGACTCTTCCCAGCCTAAAAATAGCAGGCCGCAGCCGCCCCAGAAGTGGCGCATCCATTAGATGCGCCAATTCTGGCGCTTCGCCCCAGCTCATCCCGCGCCCTGGTGCGTTGGCTAACGGGGTAATGAATGGGGTTGATACCAGATGTGTAATGTCACCTGGCATCAAGCCCAGCAATTAGTTATGTCACGGCGTCTATCAGATACCCGACATAACTAATTGACAGTAATAAAAAAAAAATTGACAACAAAAAAAAATTTATTTGAAAAAACACTCCCCCAAACATTCCCTGATTGACCAATTTATTGAAAAGAAAAAAAAAAAATCCACAATAATCCATTTGGATGTCCCACGTCGCCTCTGGACCTTCTAGAATATGGGGGACACGTTCAGGGAACGTATCCCCCATTTTCTAGGAGGGCAGACCCTCCATTTGAGGAGAGTGGGTGCAAAGAATCTGCACCCACTCTCCCCGGGTCACAGCTGCAGAGTGCGAGCAGCCAGCACAGCTCTCTGAACACAGGAAGCTGTCATCTGCTCGGCACATGTGACCGGAGTCTGCAGAGAAGGAGCCGGAGGAGGGGGCCGCGGGGGATCAGCGCTCCGACAGGTATGTATGACACCGGGGGACACCGGGGAACACCAGGGGGGGGGTAGGGGGGGACCTGGCAGGGTCTAGGGAGCAGGTTTCTGTCGTATGTGTTATGGCACATACGACAGAAACCATAGGAACAGTGTAAATGCGGCCGGCGCGCTGCTGTGATCGCCGGTGCGCGCGGCCATCTTGGATTTTCGGGAGGGGGTTGGGGGTCGGGGGGGGGCACTTTGGGGACACCGGGGGACCGGAGGGAACCGGGAAAAAGATTTATCTCCCATCTGGCATGTTTGATCATGCCAGATGGGAGATAAATCATTTTTTTACCGGCGCGGTCATTTACTATAACTTGATGATCGGTATACGGTGTATACCGGTCATCAGGTGAGCGGGGACCGGAAAAACCGGCCCGAATCATGATCTCCAGGGTCTCAGCTACCCCCGGCAGCTGAGACCCCGGAAATTTTCTGACTCTGGGGGGCGCTAGACCCTTTTTTCCGACCGCCGTTAAAAAGCGGCGGATCGGAAAAAGTACCCTTATTTACCGCCGTTAAAAGGCGTATCGGCGGTCGTAAAGGGGTTAAATACACTTTGCACCTGTTTGTTGGTGGTGGACACAAGCCAGTAGAAAATAGGGATAGTGAGGGCCAGCCATCTGGAGCCGGGGGGGTCCTAAACATTATGACACCCTCCGCTGGCAGGAAGGGTTATTTAGGGATCTAGATTAGGTTCTATGAAACCCGATACCTATCATTGATCTATTACTCATTCTCTCACGCCTTGCTATTTTTCAACGAAGCTTTCACTCACTTTGTATTTGTTTATTGTTGTCTGGAAGACATATGGTGTCTATATTTTAAATCAATACTATTAATAAAGATATTTATTTTGAGGTTTAGTTTATGTGGTCTATTGCACAATCTACCCTCCCGTGCAGTATCCACCTCCCTCTTGGTTATGGGTCCCTAACCAGATGGTGTTGCCTACAACAGCAAATAAAATCCTAGATACACCCTGCAACCCACCCACCAGACACACCAGTGGACGGCTTGAGTGAATAGAGTCGCCCACCTGGGGGGTCAGGGAGGGGAGGTGAGGAGTGTAGTCAGTTGTCAGTTGTGAGTTGTAGTAAGTAATGGTGGAGAGTATGGAGAGTAGCCCTCGAGCTGAGAGGAGCTCTGAGGAGGTCGAGAGTGGTGACTCCCATAAGAAAAACTGTCTAGGTTGCAGACGGTGGTCTGGGCCTAGAGGAGTCGCACCCCTGGTCGCAGGGGATCGTGGCAAGGGGCTCGGATCTATCGAGCAGGACAGCTGGCGGCCATCCACTATCACCGGTCCGGGACCGAGGCACGACGTGGTTTGTGGAACTTAGGTCGGGGAGTAGCTGTATGCAACCCGATAATTTACCCGTGGAGAACGGAGCGTTCGAGATTTGTTCCCAACTGCTCCAAAATCTGGGCACTAGCGCAACGAGGGGTATAGGGCTTTCCACCCAAAACGATGCAGATAATCCCAAGCGTGAGCCCTGAGAGCAAGCTCCCACACTTAGCCACAGTGGGGAGTGGGACCCGGCAAGTTTCACACTATCAGGACTACCAGAGAAGTAAACTTAGTGCCAGGAGGCAGTTCACGGATCACCAGGCAGCACCATTGGGGACAGGACCCAAATTAGCTCCCCTCAGCAGCAGCAGTGTTCAGAGATTTGGTTTACCCAGTTGTCGGTCTCTGCTTCATGGACTGAGTGAGTACAAGAGTGACCCCTGCATCCCACGGCCTTATCACCACACCGAGTCCCGGGGCATTCCCCCCTACCCGTGGAGGGTTCCAACACCTTGCTGCCCCGTTCCATCATCCCCGGGTACTCCCGACTGCAGCGGTGGTACTCCTAATTACCACACACCACAGGTGGTGTCACGAACTCTATAATCCCTTGTAAATACCCCCCTTCATTTGAGTGGCCGCACGACCCTTGGGTCTGGAGACCCTTGAGCCACAGCGAACCCTGATTCGAGCAGCTCAGCTGTTTCCACGGGGGCGGCATACCTCAAATTCCTGGCGTCACAAACAGGATACGAGAAGGATCAACTTACCTGGGATTGCTCTGGTTTAGTGGTCTAAACTCCGTAAAAATAGGATTTTCCATGTGTATAATGAAAGAACACATGTGACAGCGTGTGAGTTCTAGGCTGTACAGAGGCGTTTTCTTTTTCCCTTTTTATTTTTAAATGAATGAAAGCATACATGTCATCAAAGTTTATTTTATTTTGCAGATATTAATAACAATTTGAATTATATTCCTCTTTATTCGTTTATTGATGGAATTTGATTTAATGATTTTGCAATCTATATGCCATTATGCTAACTGTTGATGAGCCCGCCAAGTTTCTGAAGGTGGGTTGTCCTATGATGTCAATGATGATGTATATATATATACCAGTCCAGCTCAGCTTTTATCACTATATTTATGTTCTTTTGGCTTGCTGTCCTGATGAAGAGGGCTGCGTCGCTCGAAAGCGTTGACCTGTGCCTATAATAGAATTAAAAGACATAAATATAATATAATCGGGCAATGTGGTGTGAGCGCAGCGAAAAACCCTTTCTCCTATTCACCTCCATGCATTAACCTTGACCACTTGACCACTTCAAATTCAGCTAAAATAGGGGATGTGACTTGCAAAACCACTATAGGTGAGTGACCCTGACATCTGTACTTAAGTGTTTTACTGGTTAACACCCTATTGCGCTTTTTTCATCTGCAGTGTTTTTTCATTATACTAATATTGGAGAGAAAATAAATATGTAATTGAGCTCTGCTCCTATAAAAGGCTGAGTGTCACTATATTCCTCAGTCTGCTCCATTCTGGCTATGCATAAGTGCTATATTTATAAGTGCATTTCCTCATGTTTAGCATGGATCTTCTGATTTTTTGACCAGGCACAACAATCCTCAATCAGCTCAGTGTCTCTAAACAGCAGCTCAGAGTCACCATATTGATGAGGACAGTAGACACCTGATCCACATAGCACAGTCTGGACCAGAACTGACAATCACAAGTGATCCAACAGCCCAAGCCTCCATTATAGCCAGGATTACAGGTGCGCACCACAACACCCAGCAGAAGTATGGGCTCTTCTAAGCTATAGGAAAGGACAGTGTGTGAAAAGTACAAATCTACAAAACAATCATCTTATCTGGGTCATATGTTCGATCTAAGCTTTTTACAATGGTATAAAAATAGGTAGATGTTTCTAAGCTATAGGAAAACTGGTCAAGATTGTAAAATTTTGCTTCATCAGGAAGGTGAACACTGGCTGGGTGCTGAAGAGGTTAACAATAGGGATGAGCGAATGTATTCGCCACTATTCGGTATCCAACGGATAATGGGGTATTCGAGGTATTCGCTATCCGAAGGCTAATATGGTATTCGCTCCGATACTTTCATTTTCATTTCTAGACTAACTTGGGCCTTTTTCCAGCCAATGAACACATCTGATGTTGCTTGCCCTCACAGTAACGCCGCTGTTATCTTTGTTGTTGTGTTACTGTGATTGGCTTGGCCGCACAGCGTCATAGGGGCTATATAAGCCATCGGCCATTATAGTGTCGGTCTCTCCCTCTCTCTTTCTTACTCACCGATCATGGGCGTGGCGCTGCACGGCTTTCACACTGTGGCGGCTTCTCCTGCTTTTGAAAATGTCGGCGGCACATTATTCCATCTCGTATTTCCTGCTTCCCCTGCCCACAGGCGCCTATGATTGTGTGACGCCCTGGACCCCCAGGGGTCACAGTACACTAACATCACACACACACCCCCTCCCCTGGGTAGGTGACACCAGTCATTCAAATCCTTGTTGCCACCCTCCAGGCTTGATGTTTACACCAGGTGGGGCGGAGCCAGGCGGTTGACAGAAACCCACAGAGGAGTTCACAGGCCTGGAGGCGGGAAGAGACAGAGGAGTTGGTGGTAGACAGTGAAAGTGAGAGGAGTGAAAACTGTTGGTGTCTGGGTGGGAGCCCAGGCACCTTCACAAAGGTCGGCAGACGGTGGTGGCCGTCTGCAGGAGTTGTTGTAGGTCAGCGGAACCGTAGGACCGGGGTCGGGCGGTGGCCCGCCGGTACCGAACCGGGGAGCATATTGAAGCCAAGCACCAAGGCAGGGTACTCAGACCCCGACTAGGCTAGGAGCCGCCGTAAAGGTCAAATTATCTGATTGCGGCCTGGACCTCAGGGGTTCATTCCCACCCAAGTCCCGTCAGAAGGCAACAGCCCAACCCGTCCGGATAAGTGCCACCGCCAAGGGCCAGAGATCCAAGGGTCAGCGCCTGCGAGCAAACGGGTTCTCCCGACACGTACACGCCGGGGATCGGTTTACCCATGGGAAGCCATAGGAGTTAAATACACTTACACAGGTGCAGGAAAACGACAGCCACCATCAAACCGTCCGGGAAGAGTGAGAACACCGCAGCTGGCTGTGGGCCCCGTCCATCCAGTCGTTTGGTTTACCAGAGACTCTGTCCTTCTGTGTCTGAGTACAACAGTGCCATCTGGCACCGCGCTGCACCGCAACCCTGCACCCGCGCCGACGCTGCCTCCCCGCCTCGGCACCTGCACCTATACCTCCTCCCTACTCCCTAACTGGGGCCCCGGGATCAACAGCCCCTACCCACGGAGTGGTCAACACCTTAGCTGCTCTCCGCCATCACTCCCGGGATTGCCTGTCATCAGCAGCGGTGGTGCCCACCATCACCACAACCCGTGGGTGGTGTCACGACCGACATCCCAAATATCAACCAAAAACCTCCCCTTTTCACTCGTGGGCGAGGAGGCGCTGCTCGAGCCCCGGGTCTTGCCCCATTCTCGAGCCACTGGGGAGCAGAAGCACCGGAGCCGAGCGTCAGCGATTCCAGACGAGTAGCGTTCCCACTTCTCCGCCCACGACAACTGGTTGCAGTCAGACATGCCCCCATGCTAAATTACAGCTGTCTTACTGCAACCAATCACAGCCGCCGGTGGGCGGGTCTATATCGTGTAGTAAAATAAATAAATAAATGATGTAAAACGACGACGTGTTGTCCTCTTCCAAATGATACCCAGCCGAGGTAAGCACACAGCAGTGGGCCATGGTTACAGCCCCCCTCTCGCAGCCGAGAATATCAGCTCGCTGCTGCCCCAAGAATGTCGCATCCATTAGATGCAACAGTCCCGGCGTGTCACCGGCATTTCCCGATTGCCGTGATGCAGTGGCAGTAAGGGCAATAAAGAGTTAATAGCAGCTTATAGCTGCCACTAAGTCTAAGATTAGTAATGGCAGCGTCTAAGACACGCCATCACTAATCTGTAAGTAAAGTAAATATACACACACTGAAAAATCCTTTATTTGAAATAAAACACCAGAAAGCCCCTCTGTCACCACTTTATTAACCCCCCAAATATCCAGGTGCGGAGTAATCCACACTGATTCAGCGACATCTGTGAGCGAGTGCTCAATGCAGCCTTATTCCGTGAATGATGCTGCAGGGGTAACTCGAGGCAATTTCTCACGGTGATGTCAACAAATTACCGTTCGCGAGAACTTCAGTGCTGCTGTAAAGCATAACTCAGAGTGACGTCATTGACCGGCAGTGACCCTGCGAGAACTCAGATCCAAGCTCCCGCAGGGTCACTGCTCCATCACACATATTGTTGGGGGGGAAACACAAACATCACAAATAAAAGCTGTAATATCACCTATTTATCTATCTATCCATCTATCTATTTATCTATCTATTTATCTATCCATCTATCCATTATCTATCTATCCATCCATCTATCTATCTATCTATCCATCCATCCATCTATCTATCTATCTATCTATCCCTTATCTATCTATCTATCTATCCATCTATCCATCCATATAACCATCTATCTATCTATCCCTTATCTATCTATCTATCTATCCATCTATCCATTATCTATCTATCTATCTATCTATCTATCCAGCTGTCTATCTAGCTATCTATTTATCCATCTTTCTATCCATCTATCTATCCATCTATCCATCAATCCCTCTATATATCTATCTATCTATCTGTGACGCCCATGGACTATCAGGTCGTCACAGGGTATTGCACAATCTACCCTCCCGTGCAGTATCCACCTCCCTCTTGGTTATGGGTCCCTAACCAGATGGTGTTGCCTACAACAGCAAATCAAATCCTAGATACACCCTGCAACCCACCCACCAGACACACCAGTGGACGGCTTGAGTGAATAGAGTCGCCCACCTGGGGGGTCAGGGAGGGGAGGTGAGGAGTGTAGTCAGTTGTCAGTCGTGAGTTGTAGTAAGTAATGGTGGAGAGTATGGAGAGTAGCCCTCGAGCTGAGAGGAGCTCTGAGGAGGTCGAGAGTGGTGACTCCCATAAGAAAAACTGTCTAGGTTGCAGACGGTGGTCTGGACCTAGAGGAGTCGCACCCCCGGTCGCAGGGGATCGTGGCAAGGGGCTCGGATCTATCGAGCAGGACAGCTGGCGGCCATCCACTATCACCGGTCCGGGACCGAGGTACGACGTGGTTTGTGGACCTTAGGTCGGGGAGTAGCTGTATGCAACCCGATAATTTACCCGTGGAGAACGGAGCGTTCGAGATTTGTTCCCAACTGCTCCAAAATCTGGGCACTAGCGCAACGAGGGGTATAGGGCTTTCCACCCAAAACGATGCAGATAATCCCAAGCGTGAGCCCTGAGAGCAAGCTCCCACACTTAGCCACAGTGGGGAGTGGGACCCGGCAAGTTTCACACTATCGGGACTACCAGAGAAGTAAACTTACTGCCAGGAGGCAGTTCACGGATCACCAGGCTGCACCATTGGGGACAGGACCCGAACTAGCTCCTCTCAGTGGCAGCAGTTTTCAGAGATTTGGTTTATCCGGTTGTCGGTCTCTGCTTAATGGACTGAGTGAGTACAAGAGTGACCCCTGCATCCCACGGCCTTATCACCACACCGAGTCCCGGGGCATTCCCCCCTACCCGTGGAGGGTTCCAACACCTTGCTGCCCCGTTCCATCATCCCCGGGAACTCCCGACTGCAGCGGTGGTACTCCTAATTACCACACACCACAGGTGGTGTCACGAACTCTATAATCCCTTGTAAATACCCCCCTTCATTTGAGTGGCCGCACGACCCTTGGGTCTGGAGACCCTTGAGCCACAGCGAACCCTGATCCGAGCAGCTCAGCTGTTTCCACGGGGCGGCATACCTCAAATTCCTGGCGTCACAAACAGGATACGAGAAGGATCCACTTACCTGGGATTGCTCTGGTTTAGTTGTCTAAACTCCGTAAAAATATGTTTTTCCATGTGTATAATGAAATAACACATTTAACAGTATGTGAGTTCTAGGCTGTACAGAGGCGTTTTCTTTTTCCCTTTTTATTTTTAAATGAATGAAAGCATACATGTCATCAAAGTTTATTTTATTTTGCAGATATTAATAACAATTTGAATTATATTCCTCTTTATTCGTTTTTTGATGGAATTTGATTTAATGATTTTACAATCTATATGCCATTATGCTAACTGTTGATGAGCCCGCCAAGTTTCTGAAGGTGGGTTGTCCTATGATGTCAATGATGATGTATATATATACCAGTCCAGCTCAGCTTTTATCACTATATTTATGTTCTTTTGGCTTGTTGTCCTGATGAAGAGGGCTCGAAAGCGTTGACCTGTGCCTATAATAGAATTAAAAGACATAAATATAATATAATCGGGCAATGTGGTGTGAGCGCAGCGAAAATCCCTTTCTCCTATACACCTCCATGCATTAACCTTGACCACTTGACCACTTCAAATTCAGCTAAAATAGGGGATGTGACTTGCAAAACCACCATAGGTGAGTGACCCTGACATCTGTACTTAGGTGTTTTACTGGTTAACACCCTATTGCGCTTTTTTCATCTGCAGTGTTTTTTCATTATACTAATATTGGAGAGAAAATAAATATGTAATTGAGCTCTGCTCCTATAAAAGGCTGAGTGTCACTATATTCCTCAGTCTGCTCCATTCTGGCTATGCATAAGTGCTATATTTATAAGTGCATTTCCTCATGTTTAGCATGGATATTGTGATTTTTTGACCAGGCACAACAATCCTCAATCACCTCAGTGTCTCTAAACAGCAGCTCAGAGTCACCATATTGATGAGGACAGTAGACACCTGATCCACATAGCACAGTCTGGACCAGAACTGACAATCACAAGTGATCCAACAGCCCAAGCCTCCCAATATAGCCAGGATTACAGGTGCGCACCACAACACCCAGCAGAAGTGCGAGCTCTTCTAAGCTATAGGAAAGGACAGTGTGTGAAAAGTACAAATCTACAAAATAATCATCTTATCTGGGTCATATGTTCGATCTAAGCTTTTTACAATGGTATAAAAATAGGTAGATGTTTCTAAGCTATAGGAAAACTGGTCAAGATTGTAAAATTTTGCTTCATCAGGAAGGTGAACACTGGCTGGGTGCTGAAGAGGTTAACAATAGGGATGAGCGAATGTATTCGCCACTATTCGGTATCCAAAGGATAATGGGGTATTCGAGGTATTCGCTATCCGAAGGCTAATATGGTATTCGCTCCGATACTTTCATTTTCATTTCTAGACTAACTTGGGCCTTTTTCCAGCCAATGAACACATCTGAGGTTGCTTGCCCTCACAGTAGCGCCGCTGTTATCTTTGTTGTTGTGTTACTGTGATTGGCTTGGCCGCACAGCGTCATAGGGGCTATATAAGCCATCGGCCATTATAGTGTCGGTCTCTCCCTCTCTCTTTCTTACTCACCGATCATGGGCGTGGCGCTGCACGGCTGTCACACTGTGGCGGCTTCTCCTGCTTTTGAAAATTTCGGCGGCACATTATTCCATCTCGTATTTCCTGCTTCCCCCGCCCACCGGCGCCTATGATTGTGTGACGCCATGGACCCCCAGGGGTCACAGTACACTAACATCACACACACACCCCCTCCCCTGGGTAGGTGACACCAGTCATTCAAATCCTTGTTGCCACCCTCCAGGCTTGATGTCCACACCAGGTGGGGCGGAGCCAGGCGGTTGACCCAACCCACCGAGGAGTTCACAGACCTGGAGGCGAGAAGAGACAGAGGAGTTGGTGGTAGACAGTGAAAGTGAGAGGAGTGAAAACTGTTGGTGTCTGGGTGGGAGCCCAGGCACATTCACAAAGGTCGGCAGACGGTGGTGGCCGTCTGCAGGAGTTGGTGTAGGTCAGCGGAACCGTAGGACCGGGGTCGGGCGGTGGCCCGCCGGTACCGAACCGGGGAGCATATTGAAGCCAAGCACCAAGGCAGGGTACTCAGACCCCGACTAGGCTAGGAGACGCCGTAAAGGTCAAATTATCTGATTGCGGCCTGGACCTCAGGGGTTCATTCCCACCCAAGTCCCGTCAGAAGGCAACAGCCCAACCCGTCCGGATAAGTGCCACCGCCAAGGGCCAGAGATCCAAGGGTCAGCGCCTGCGAGCAAACGGGTTCTCCCGACACGTACACGCCAGGGAGCGGTTTACCCATGGGAAGCCATAGGAGTCAAATACACTTACACAGGTGCAGGAAAACTACAGCCACCATCAAACCGTCCGGGGAGAGTGAGAACACCGCAGCTGGCTGTGGGCCCCGTCCATCCAGTCGTTTGGTTTACCAGAGACTCTGTCCTTCTGTGTCTGAGTACAACAGTGCCATCTGGCACCGCGCTGCACCGCAACCCTGCACCCGCGCCGACGCTGCCTCCCCGCCTCGGCACCTGCACCTATACCTCCTCCCTACTCCCTAACTGGGGCCCCGGGACCAACAGCCCCTACCCACGGAGGGGTCAACACCTTAGCTGCTCTCCGCCATCACTCCCGGGATTCCCTGTCATCAGCAGCGGTGGTGCCCACCATCACCACAACCCGTGGGTGGCGTCACGACCGACATCCCAAATATCAACCAAAAACCTCCCCTTTTCACTCGTGGGCGAGGAGGCGCTGCTCGAGCCCCGGGTCTTGCCCCGTGCTCGAGCCACTTTGGAGCAGAAGCACCGGAGCCGAGCGTCAGCGATTCCAGACGAGTAGCGTTCCCACTTCTCCGCCCACGACAACTGGTTGCAGTCAGACATGCCCCCATGCTAAATTACAGCTGTCTTACTGCAACCAATCACAGCCGCCGGTGGGCGGGTCTATATCGTGTAGTAAAATAAATAAATAAATGATGTAAAACGACAACGTGTTGTCCTCTTCCAAATGATACCCAGCCGAGGTAAGCACACAGCAGGCGGCCGGAATTTTCAGGCTGGGGAGGGCGAGGGCCATGGTTACAGCCCCCCTCTCGCAGCCAAGAATATCAGCCCGCTGCTGCCCCAAGAATGTCGCATCCATTAGATGCAACAGTCCCGGCGTGTCACCGGCATTTCCCGATTGCCGTGATGCAGTGGCAGTCAGGGCAATAAAGAGTTAATAGCAGCTTATAGCTGCCACTAAGTCTAAGATTAGTAATGGCAGCGTCTAAGACACGCCATCACTAATCTGTAAGTAAAGTAAATATACACACACCGAAAAATCCTTTATTTAAAATAAAACACCAAAAAGCCCTTCTGTCACCACTTTATTAACCCCCCAAATATCCAGGTCCGGAGTAATCCACACTGATTCAGCGACATCTGTGAGCGAGTGCTCAATGCAGCCTCATTCCGTGAATGATGCTGCAGGGGTAACTCGAGGCAATTTCTCACGGTGATGTCAACAAATTACCGTTCGCGAGAACTTCAGTGCTGCTGTAAAGCATAACTCAGAGTGACGTCATTGACCGTCAGTGACCCTGCGAGAACTCAGATCCAAGCTCCCGCAGGGTCACTGCTCCATCACACATATTGTTGGGGGGGAAACACAAACATCACAAATAAAAGCTGTAATATCACCTATTTATCTATCTATCTAACCATCTATTAGCTATTTATCTATCTATTTATCTATCCATCTATCCATTATCTATCTATCTATCTATCTATCTATCCATCCATCTATCTATCTATCTATCTATCCATCCATCTATCTATCTATCTATCCCTTATCTATCTTTCTATCTATCTATCCATCTATCTATCCATCCATCTATCCATCTATCTATTTATCCCTTATCTATCTATCCATCTATCCATTATCTATCTATCTATCTATCTATCTATCTATCCATCTGTCTATCTATCTATCTATTTATCCATCTATCTATCCATCTATCTATCCATCTATCCATCAATCCCTCTATCTATCTATCTATCTATCTATCTGTGACGCCCATGGACTATCAGGTCGTCACAGGGTATTGCACAATCTACCCTCCCGTGCAGTATCCACCTCCCTCTTGGTTATGGGTCCCTAACCAGATGGTGTTGCCTACAACAGCAAATCAAATCCTAGATACACCCTGCAACCCACCCACCAGACACACCAGTGGATGGCTTGAGTGAATAGAGTCGCCCACCTGGGGGGTCAGGGAGGGTAGGTGAGGAGTGTAGTCAGTTGTCAGTTGTGAGTTGTAGTGAGTAATGGTGGAGAGTATGGAGAGTAGCCCTCGAGCTGAGAGGAGCTCTGAGGAGGTCGAGAGTGTTGACTCCCATAAGAAAAACTGTCTAGGTTGCAGACGGTGGTCTGGGCCTAGAGGAGTCGCACCCCCGGTCGCAGGGGATCGTGGCAAGGGGCTCGGATCTATCGAGCAGGACAGCTGGCGGCCATCCACTATCACCGGTCCGGGACCGAGGCACGACGTGGTTTGTGGACCTTAGGTCGGGGAGTAGCTGTATGCAACCCGATAATTTACCCATGGAGAACGGAGCGTTCAAGATTTGTTCCCAACTGCTCCAAAATTGGAGCACTAGCGCAACGAGGGGTATAGGGCTTTCCACCCAAAACGGTCCAGATAATCCCAAGCGTGAGCCCTGAGAGCAAGCTCCCACACTTAGCCACAGTGGGGAGTGGGACCCTGCAAGTTTCACACTATCGGGACTACCAGAGAAGTAAACTTAGTGCCAGGAGGCAGTTCACGGATCACCAGGCTGCACCATTGGGGACAGGACCCGAACTAGCTCCTCTCAGTGGCAGCAGTTTTCAGAGATTTGGTTTATCCGGTTGTCGGTCTCTGCTTAATGGACTGAGTGAGTACAAGAGTGACCCCTGCATCCCACGGCCTTATCACCACACCGAGTCCCGGGGCATTCCCCCCTACCCGTGGAGGGTTCCAACACCTTGCTGCCCCGTTCCATCATCCCCGGGTACTCCCGACTGCAGCGGTGGTACTACTAATTACCACACACCACAGGTGGTGTCACGAACTCTATAATCCCTTGTAAATACCCCCCTTCATTTGAGTGGCCGCACGACCCTTGGGTCTGGAGACCCTTGAGCCACAGCGAACCCTGATCCGAGCAGCTCGGCTGTTTCCACGGGGGTGGCATACCTCAAATTCCTAGCGTCACGAACAGGATACGAGAAGGATCCACTTACCTGGGATTGCTCTGGTTTAGTGGTCTAAACTCTGTAAAAATAGGTTTTTCCATGTGTATAATGAAAGAACTCATGTGACAGCATGTGAGTTCTAGGCTGTACAGAGGTGTTTTCTTTTTCCCTTTTTTTTTTAAAGGAATGAAAGCATACATGTCATCAAAGTTTATTTTATTTTGCAGATATTAATAACAATTTGAATTATATTCCTCTTTATTTGTTTTTTTTTGGAATTTGATTTAATGATTTTGCAATCTATATGCCATTATGCTAACTGTTGATGAGCCCGCCAAGTTTCTGAAGGTGGGTTGTCCTATGACGTCAATGATGATGTATATATACCAGTCCAGCTTGGCTTTTATCACTATATTTATGTTCTTTTGGCTTGCTGTCCTGATCAAGAGGGCTGCGTCGCTTGAAAGCGTTGACCTCTGCCTACAATAGAATTAAAAGACATAAATGTAATATAATCGAGCAGTGTGGTGTGAGCGCAGCGAAAAACCCTTTCTCCTATACACCTCCATGCATTAACCTCGGGAGCTGCAGCTGACCACTTCAAATTCAGCTAAAATAGTGGATGTGACTTGCACAACCACCATAGGTGAGTGACCCTGACATCTGTACTTAAGTTTTTTTTCTGGTTAACAGCCTATTGCGCTTTTTTCATCTGCAGTGTTTTTTCATTATACTAATATTGGAGAGAAAATAAATATGTAATTGAGCTCTGCGTCTATAAAAGGCTGAGTGTCACTATATTCCTCAGTCTGCTCCATTCCGGCTATGCATAAGTGCTATATTTATAAGTGCATTTCCTCATGTTTAGCATGGATATTCTGATTTTTTGACCAGGTACAACAATCCTCAATCAGCTCAATGTCTCCAATCAGCAGCTCAGAGTCACCATATTGATGAGGACAGTAAACACCTGATCCACATAGCACAGTCTGGACCAGAACTGACAATCACAAGTGATCCAACAGCCCAAGCCTCCCAATATAGCCAGGATTACAGGTGCGCACCACAACACCCGGCAGAAGTGTGGGCTCTTCTAAGCTATAAGAAAGGAGAATGTGTGAAAAGTACAAATCTACAAAGCAATCATCTTATCTCGGTCATATGTTCGATCTAAGCTTTTTACAATGGTATAAAAATAGGTAGATGTTTCTAAGTTATAGGCAAACTGTATAAGATTGTAAAAGTTGGCCTCGTCAGGAAGGTGAATACTGGCTGGGTGGTGAAGGGGTTAACAATAGGGATGAGCGAATGTATTTGTGGCGCCCTGGACAAGCCAGGTCGTCACAGGTACTGCAACAACACACCCCACACCCCGGCTAGGCACATCAAAGTCAGACAAAAATCCTTATTGCCTCCCTCCAGGGGCTGATGTCTACACCAGGGGGTGGAGCCAGGCGGTTGGCCTCACCCACCGAGGAGTTCACAGTCCTGGAGGTGGGAAAAGGCAGTGAGAACATTGAGGGACAGTGAGAGTGGAGAGAGTGAAGTAGCAGTGGAGCAGACTGACCGTGTCCGGGTACGTGGTCCGGGCACATACAGCAAGGTTGGCAGACGGTGGTGACCGTCTGCAGGAGAGGCCAATTGACGTGAACCGTAAGGACCAGTGACGGGCGGTGGCCTGCCGGTACCGGACCGGGGAGCGAAGAGAAGCCAGCACCATTCGGCAGGGTCTACGGACCCCGACCAGGCTTGGAGTCGCCGTAAAACCGGTCAAATCCGTTAGCGAAGAGAACCTCCTGGGTTTCCCAGCAGCAAAGACCCGATTGAAGGCAACCGCTCAAACCGTGAAGGGAAATACAGTCACCGCCAAGGCTACAATTCCCACGGCCAGAGCCTGTGGGCAAAAGGGGCTCCCTCAGCATCCATCCAAGCTGGGTAGCGGGTTACCGGTGGGAAGCCATCAGGACTAGAAACATACTACAGGTGCAGGGAAAGGCAGTCACCGCCAATCTACCGGGAGAAAAGCCACCGCAGCCGTCTGTGGGACCCGTCCATCCAGCCGTTTGTTTTACCGGAGACTTTGTGTTCATCTTTGGCTGAGTGAGTACCACCGTGCCGTGCGGCACCGCGCTGCCCCCGCGACCCTGCACCTCACCAAGCTCCGCAATCCACCTTCCAGTCACCATCAACGGGCCCCGGGACAACCAACCCCTACCCACGGAGGGGGAAAACAACATCCAAGCTGCTCCCTGTCATCGCTCCCGGGATTCCCGTCCAGAGCAGCGGTGGTGTCACCACCTCACCACAACCGTTGGTGGCGTCACGGACAATAACCTTCAAACCTTCCCCTTTCACTCACGGACGAGGAGCGCCGCTCGAGTCCCCGCATCCGGCCCACCGCTTGAGCCACCGAGCAGCAGGCAAAGCAGCCCCGAGCCGGACCCGAGCGTGGTGAGCGCGGCGTCCCCTCCCCGCCCGCGACATATTCCCCACTATTCGGAATCCCAAGGATAATGGGGTATTCGAGGTATTTGCTATCCGAAGGCTAATATGGTATTCGCTCCGATACTTTCATTTTCATTTCTAGACTTACTTGCACCTTTTTCCAGCCAATGAACATATCTGATGTTGCTTGCCCTCACAATAATGGCGCAGCCATCTTTGTTGTGGTGTTACTGTGATTGGCTTGGCCGCACAGCGTCATAGGGGCTATATAAGCCATTGGCCATTATGGTCAGTCGGTCTCTCCCTCTCTCTTTCTTACTCACCGATCACGGGCGCGGCGCTGCATGGCTGTCACACTGTGGCGGCTTCTCTTGCTTTTGAAAATGCTGGTGGCACATTATTCCATCTCGTATTTCCTGCTTCCCCCGCCCACCGGCGCCTATGATTGGTTACAGTCAGACACGCCCCCATGCTGAGTGACAACTATCTTACTGCAACCAATCACAGCCGCCAGTGGGCAGGTCTATATCGTGTAGTAAAATAAATAAATATATGATGTAAAACGACGACGTGCGGTCTTCTTCCAAATGATACCCAGCCGAGGTAAGCACACAGCAGTGGGCTGGTATTTTTAGGCTGGGGAGGACAAGGGCCATGGTTACAGCCCCCCTCTCACAGCTGAGAATATCAGCCCGCTGCTGCCCCAAGAATGTCGCATCCATTAGATGCGACAGTCCCGGCGTGTCACCGGCACCTCCCGATTGCCGTGATGCAGTGGCAGTCAGGGCAATAAAGAGTTAATAGCACCTTATAGCTGCCACTAAGTCCAAGATTAGTAATGGCAGCGTCTATGACACGCCATCACTAATCTGTAAGTAAAGTAAATAATCACACACCGAAAAATCCTTTATTTGAAATAAAACATCAAAAGCCCCTCTGTCACCACTTTATTAACCCCCCAAATATCCAGGTTCGGCATAATCCACACTGATTCAGCGACGTCTGTGAGCGAGTGCTCAATGCAGACTCATACCGTGAACGATGCTGCAGGGGTAACTCGAGGTCATTTCTCACGGTCGGTGATGTCAACAAATTACCATTCGCGAGAATTTCAGTGCTCCCGTAAAGCACAACTCAGAGTGACGTCACTGACCGGCAGTGACCCTGCGAGAACTCATATTTAAGCTCCCGCAGGGTCAATGCTCCATCACACATATTGTTGGGGGGGAAATACATACATCACAAATAAAAGCTGTAATTTCATCTATGTTTTTATCTATCAATCTATCCATCTATCTATTTATCTATCCATCTATCCATTATCTATCTATCTTTTTATCTATCCCTTATCTATCTATTATCTATATATCTATCTATCCGTCTATCTATCTATCTATTTATCCATCTATCTATTCATCTATCCATCAATCCCTCTATCTATCTATCTGTGACGCCCATGGACTATCAGGTCGTCACAGGGTATTGCACAATCTACCCTTCCGTGCAGTATCCACCTCCCCATTGGTTATGGGTCCCTAACCAAATAGTGTTGCCTACAACAGCAAATCAAATCCTAGATACACCCTGCAACACACCCACTAGACACACCAGTGGACGGCTTGAGTGAATAGAGTTTGTGGACCTTAGGTCCGGGAGTAGCTGTATGCAACCCGATAATTTTCCCGTGGAGAACGGAGCGTTCAAGATTTGTTCCCAACCGCTCCAAAATTGGGGCACTAGCTCAACGAAGGGGATAGGACTTTCCACCCAAAACAGTCCAGAAATCCTAAGCGTGAGCCCTGAGAGCAAGCTCCCACACTTAGCCACAGTGGGGAGTAGGACCCGGCAAGTTTCACACTATCGGGACTACCAGAGAAGTAAACTTAGTGCCAGGAGGCAGGTCACGGATCACCAGGCAGCACAATTGGGGACAGGACCTGAACTAGCTCCCCTCAGCGGCAGCAGTGTCTAGAGATTTGGTTTACCCAATTGTCGGTGTCTGCTTAATGGACTGAAGGAGCACAAGAGTGACCCCTGCATCCCACGGCCTTATCACCACACCGAGTCCCGGGGCATTTCCCCCCTACCCGTGGAGGGCTCCAACACCTTGCCCCGTTCCATCATCCCCGGTACTCCCAACTGCAGCGGTGGTACTCCTAATTACCACACACCAAAGGTGGTGTCACGAACTCTATAATCCCTTGTAAATGCCCCCCTTCATTTGAGTGGCTGCATGACCCCCAGATCTGAAGACCTCGAGCCACAGCGAACCCGGATCCGAGCAGCTCAGCTGCTTCCATGGGGGCGGCATACCTTAAATTCCTGGCGTCACGAACAGGATGCGAGCAGGATCCACTTACCTGTGATTTCTCTGGTTTAGTGGTCTAAACTCCATAAGAATGTGTATAATAAAAAAACACATTTGACAGCATGTTAGTTCTAGGCCGTATAGAGGCGCTTTCTGTTTTCCCTTTGTATTTATTTTTAAATGAATGAAAGCATACATGTCATCAAAGTTTATTTTATTTTGCAGATATTAATAACAATTTTAATTATATTCCTCTTTATTCGTTTTTTGATGGAATTTGATTTAATGATTTTGCAATCTATATGCCATTATGCTAACTGTTGATGAGCCCGCCAAGTTTCTGAAGGTGGGTTGTCCTATGACGTCAATGATGATGTATATATATACCAGTCCAGCTTGGCTTTTATCACTATATTTATGTTCTGTTGGCTTGCTGTCCTGATGAAGAGGGCTGCGTCGCTCGAAAGCGTTGACCTGTGCCTACAATAGAATTAAAAGGCATAAATTTAATATAATCGAGTAGTGTGATAGTGTGACGCCCTGGACCCCAGGGGTCACAGAACATCACACACACACACACCCTTCCCTGGTTGGGAACATCCGTCAAACAAAACCCTTGTTGCCTCCTCCAGGGTCTGATGTCCACACCTGGTGGGGCATAGCCAGGCCTGGAGGCGGGAAAAGTAGTCAGTTTAGTGGAGGAGTTGAGCTCAGGAGGTAGAGGAGTCGAGTTCAGGAGTAGAGTGTTGGAGGTTGAAGTGGAGAGACTGTGTGTGTCTGGGTCGGAGCCCAGGCACAGACAGCAAGGTCAGCAGACGGTGGTGGCCGTCTGCAGGAGATAGTGGACGTCTGCCGATCCGTAGGACCGGGGTCGGGAGGTGGCCCGCCGATACCGAACCGGGGAGTGGAGTGAAGCTAAGCACCAAGGCAGGGTATTCAGACCCCGACTAGGCTCGGAAGCGGTCGGAGCCCAGGCACAGTCAGCAAGGTTGGCAGATGGTGGTGGCCGTCTGCAGGAGTTAGTTGACGTCTGCGGAATCGTAGGACCGGGGTCGGGCGGTGGCTCGCCGGTACTGAACCAGGGAGCGGAGTGAAGCTAAGCACCAAGGCAGGGTACTCAGACCCTGACTAGGTTTGGAAGCCGCCGTAACGGTCAAATTCTCTGATTGCAGTCTGAATCTCAGGGGTTCATTCCCACCCAAGTCCCGTCAGAAGGCAACAGCCCAACCTGTCCAGATAAGAGCCACCGCCAACGGCCAAAGATCCAAGGACCAGCGCCTGCGGGCAAAACGGGCTCTCCCGACATGTACAAGCCGGGGAGCAGACCACCCGTGGGAATTCCATAGGGGTTAAACACTTACACACAGGTGCAGGGAAAGACAGCCGCCATCAACCCGTCCGGGAAGAGTGAAGACGCTGCAGTCGACTGCGGACCCCGTCCATCCAGCCGTTTCGTTTACCAGAGACTCTTTTATTGACTACCTGAGTGAGTACACCAGTGCCATCCGGCACAGCGCTGCACCATGTCGCTGCCCCGCTTCCGCGCTGCCTCCCCACATCGGCACCTGCACCTAGCCCCTACCCACCATCATACATCCATCCATCCCCCCAACCGGGGCCCCGAGACCAACCGCCCCTACCCACGGAGGAGCCAACACCTCAGCTGCTCCCCGCCATCGCTCCCGGAAACCTGCGTCACCAGCAGCGGTGGTGCCCATGTCGCGGGCGGGGAGGAGGGTGTCAGCACACTACGCTCACCCCCTTCTGCTCGGGTCCGGCGGCCGCTGCTCAGTGGTGGCTCGAGCTGTAGGCCGGATCCCGGGGGTTCTCGAGCGCCACTCCTCGCCCGTGAGTGAAAGGGGTTGGTTGGGTGTGGGAATTGGTTATTGTCCGTGACGCCACCCACGGTTGTGGTGATTTCACCACCGCTGCTCGATATGGGGATCCCGGGGATGGTGATGCGGAGCAGCCAGGTGTTGTGTTGCCCCTCTGTGGGTAGGGGTTGGTGATCCCGGGGCCCGGTGTTGGTTTGGGAAGTGCAGGGCCTGGTGGGCGCAGGGACGCGGGGGCAGCACTGTGCCTTGCGGCACTGTGGTACTCACTCAGCCTGAGACGTTGACACAGTTTTTACGGTAAACCAAACGGCTGGTAAGAGGGTCCCACGGACGGCTGCACTTGCTCTCCCGGTAGGTGACGGTGATGTCCCTTTTCCTAGCACCTTGGTGTATTTGTTGGTTGCGATGGGTCCCCACCGGTAACCCGCTCCCCGGCTTCAAGCTGGACCGGGGGAGCTTTACTCTTTGCCCGCAGGCGCTGGCCCTAAGAAACTGGTGCCTTGGCGGTGGCGGTGTCTTTTTTACACTGGCTGGGCTGTTGCCTTCAATCGAGACTTGGTTGTTGGGGGATCTACGTCCCCTTCACTGACGGATTCGGAAAATTATGGCGACTCCAAGCCTTGCCGGGGTCCGAGAGGCCCCTGCCCTGGTGCTGACTGTCCTTCGGAACACTGCTCCAGACCGCCGGGCACACAGCCTACGGGGTCCTTCCAGGAACTTCCAAACGGTCCCCCTCCAGACAGTCACCGCCGTTGCTGACCTTGCTGACCTACCCTGCACACAGCTGGACTACTTCAGGCTTTTACACGCTCTTTCTGTTCTGTCACCACTCTTGCTTTCCTCCTTTACCACTTCACCTCACTTCTACTTTCACTTCCTTAACTCCTCTTAGTTGTTTACTCAAGCTCGTCCCTGAGCTGACTGCCTGGTTCTTCCCGCCTCCAGAGCTGTGAACTCCTCGGTGGGCGGAGCCAATCACCTGGCCCACCCCCTGGTGTGAATCATCAGTCTCTGGAGGAAGGCAACAAGGATTTTTGGTTAGCTTAGATGTGCCTACCTGGGATGTAGGGTGTGGTGGTGTGTGACCTGTGTCCCCTGGCTTGCCCAGGGCGACACATTCACCATCACCACAACCCCGTGGGTGGCGTCACAACCGACATACCACTACCAAACCTCCCCCTTTTCACTCGTGGGCGAGGAGGCGCTGCTCGAGCCACCGAGGAGCAGAAGCACCAGACACGAGCGCCAGAGATTCCACAGGCGAGCGGCGTTCCCCAAAAAACCCTCTCCGCCCGCGACAATCCCTTTCTCCTATACATCTCCATGCATTAACCTTGGGAGCTGCAGCTGACCACTTCAAATTCAGCTAAAATAGGGGATGTGACTTGCACAACCACTATAGGTGAGTGACCCTGACATCTGTACTTAGGTGTATTACTGGTTAACACCCTATTGTGCTTTTTTCTTCTGCAGTGTTTTTTCATTATACTAATATTGGAGAGAAAATAAATATGTAATTGAGCTCTGCCCCTATAAAAGGCTGAGTGTCACTATATCCCTCAGTCTGCTCCATTCTGGCTATGCATAAGTGCTGAATTTATAAGTGCATTTCCTCATGTTTAGCATGGATATTTTGATTTTTTGACCAGGCACAACAATCCTCAATCAGCTCAGTGTCTCTAAGCAGCAGCTCAGAATCACCGTATTGATGAGAACAGTAGACACCTGATCCACATAGCACAGTCTGGACCAGAACTGACAATCACAAGTGATCCAACAGCCCAAGCCTCCCAATATAGCCAGGATTACAGGTGTGCACCACAACACCCAGCAGAAGTGTAGGCTCTTCTAAGCTATAGGAAAGGACAGTGTGTGAAAAGTACAAATTCACAAAACAATCATCTTATCTGGGTCATATGTTCAATCTAAGCTTTTTGCAATGGTATAAAAATAGGTAGATGTTTCTAAGCTATAGTAAAACTGGTCAAGATTGAAAAATTTGGCCTCGTCAGGAAGGTGAACACTGGCTGGGTGGTGAAAGGGTTAACAATAGGATGAGCGAATGTATTTGCCACTATTCGGTATCCCAAGGATAATGGGGTATTCGAGGTATTCGCTATCCAACGGCTAATATGGTATTCGCTCCGATACTTTAATTTTCATTTCTAGACTTACTTGCGCCTTTTTCCAGCCTATGAACACATCTGATGTTGCTTGCCCTCACAGTAACGCTGCAGCCATGTTTGTTGTGGTGTTACTATGACTCGCTTGGCCGCACAGCCTCATAGGGGCTATATAAGCCATTGGCCATTATGGTCAGTCGGTCTCTCCCTCACTCTTTCTTACTCACCGATCACGGGCGCGGCGCTGCATGGCTTTCACACTGTGGCGGCTTCTCCTGCTTTTGAAAATGCCGGCGGCACATTATTCCATCTCGTATTTCCTGCTTCCCCCGCCCACCGGCGCCTATGATTGGTTGTAGTCAGACACGCCCCCATGCTGAGTGAAAGCTGTTTTACTGCAACCAATCACAGCCGCCAGTGGGCGGGTCTATATCGTGTAGTAAAATAAATAAATAAATGATGTAAAACGACGACGTGCGGTCCTCTTCCAAATGATACCCAGCCGAGGTAAGCACACAGCAGTGGCTGGTATTTTCAGGCTGGGGAGAGCGAGGGCCATGGTTACAGTCCCCCTCTCGCAGCCGAGAATATCAGCCCGCTGCTGCCCCGAGAATGTCGCATCCAATAGATGCGACAGTCCCGGCGTGTCACCGGCACCTCCCGATTGCCGTGATGCAGTGGCAGTCAGGGCAATAAAGAGTTAATAGCACCTGATAGCTGCCACTAAGTCCAAGATTAGTAATGGCAGCGTCTATGACACGCCATCACTAATCTGTAAGTAAAGTAAATAATCACACACCGAAAAATCCTTTATTTGAAATAAAACACCAAAAGCCCCTCTGTCACCACTTAATTAACCCCCCAAATATCCAGGTTCGGCATAATCCACACTGATTCAGCAACATCTGTGAGCGAGTGCTCAATGCAGCCTCATTCCGTGAACGATGCTGCAGGGGCAACTCGAGGTCATTTTTCACGGTCGGTGATGTCAACAAATTACCATTCGCGAGAATTTCAGTGCTCCCGTAAAGCACAACTCAGAGTGACGTCACTGACCGGCAGTGACCCTGCGAGAACTCAGATCCAAGCTCCCGCAGGGTCACTGCTCCATCACACATATTGTTGGGGTGGAAATACATACATCACAAATAAAAGCTGTAATATCATCTATCTTTTTATCTATCAATCTATCCATCTATCTTTTTATCTATCCATCTATCCATTATCTATCTATCTATTTATCTATCCCTTATTTATCCATTATCTATCTATCTATCTATCCGTCTATCTATCTATGTATTTATCCATCTATCGATCCATCTATCTATCCGTCTATCCATCAATCCCTCTATCTAGCTATATGTGACGCCCATGGACTATCAGGTCGTCACAGGGTATTGCACAATCTACCCTCCCATGCAGTATCCACCTCCCCCTTGGTTATGGGTCCCTAACCAAATAGTGTTGCCTACAACAGCAAATCAAATCCTAGATACACCCTGCAACACACCCACCAGACACACCAGTGGACGGCTTGAGTGAATAGAGTCGCCCACCTGGGGGGTCAGGGAGGGGAGGTGAGGAGTGTAGTCAATTGTCAGTTGTGAGTTGTGAGGAGTAGTGAGTGATGGTGGAAAGTAGCCCTCGAGCTGAGAGGAGTTCTGAGGAGGTCGGGAATGGTGACTCCCATAAGAAAAACTGTCTAGGTTGCAGACGGTGGTCTGGGCCTAGAGGAGTCGTACCCCCGGGCGCAGGGGATCGTGGCAAAGGGCTCGGATCTATCGAGCAGGACAGCTGGCGTCCTCGCACTATCACCGGTCCGGGACCGAGGCAAGACGGGGTTTGTGGACCTTAGGTCCGGGAGTAGCTGTATGCAACCCGATAATTTACCCGTGGAGAACGGAGCGTTCAAGATTTGTTCCCAACCGCTCCAAAATTGAGGCACTAGCGCAACGAAGGGGATAGGACTTTCCACCCAAAAACAGTCCAGAAAATCCCAAGCGTGAGCCCTGAGAGCAAGCTCCCACACTTAGCCACAGTGGGGAGTAGGACCCGGCAAGTTTCACACTATCGGGACTACCAGAGAAGTAAACTTAGTGCCAGGAGGCAGGTCACGGATCACCAGGCAGCACAATTGGGGACAGGACCTGAACTAGCTCCCCTCAGCGGCAGCAGTGTCTAGAGATTTGGTTTACCCAATTGTCGGTGTCTGCTTAGTGGACTGAAGGAGTACAAGAGTGACTCCTGCATCCCGCGGCCTTATCACCACACCCAGTCCCGGGGCATTTCCCCCGTACCCGTGGAGGGCTCCAACACCTTGCCCCGTTCCATCATCCCCGGTACTCCCAACTGCAGCGGTGGTACTCCTAATTACCACACACCAGAGGTGGTGTCACGAACTCTATAATCCCTTGTAAATACCCCCCTTCATTTGAGTGGCTGCATGACCCCCAGATCTGGAGACCTCGAGCCACAGCGAACCCGGATCCGAGCAGCTCAGCTGCTTCCATGGGGGCGGCATACCTTAAATTCCTGGCGTCACGAGCAGGATCCACTTACCTGTGATTTCTCTGGTTTAGTGGTCTAAACTAGTGATGAGCGAGTACTAAAAAGCTTGGGTGCTCGAGGCTCGGGCCGAGCATCCCAAGATACTCGTGTACTCGCACCGAGCCCAATGTTATCCTATGGGAGACCCGAGTATTTTTATGAAATGACCCCCGGCAGCATGTAGAAACCCTAAAAATGTCACAAAAGTCTCAGAAGAGTGCTCAAATGACATGGCAACAGCATGGGGAAGACCCCTTGAAGCATTTATCACTCAAAAGTCACAGCTGTGAACAATTTTGTCCGCGTTTTACGCCATTTTTTCGGACTCACCAGAAAACCTTTAAAAATGACACCAAAATGAATTTTCATGGCGGAAATGTTAAGGGCACATACCCAATAGTGAGATAGAGCTGGTGTATGTTACTTTTTGAGATTAATACATGAAAGATTTTACGTAAAACATTGTGTGGCACTCCGATGTCCAAAACGCACGTTTTGTGCTTTTTACTAGCGATGTCGGTCATTTTTTTTTTCATTCTATCTCCCGTCGGTCGGTCTCGCTCTGTCGGTCTCTCTCTGTCTAGTCTGTCCCCCTCTCACAGTCTGTCGGTCATTCTCCCCCCTCTCTCTTACTTACCGTTCCCCGATCACTGCCGCAGCGCTGCACAGCTGTGTTCACTAAACTCCGGTGGCTTTTCCTCTTTTGAAAAAGCCGGAGATTAAACAATCTCGTATTCCCTGCTTTCCTGCTTTTCGGCGCCTATGATTGGTTGCAGTGAGACACGCCCCCACGCTGAGTGACAGGTGTCTCACTGCACCCAAACACAGCAGCCGGTGTGTGTGTGTATACTGTGCAGTGAAATAAATAATTAAATAATTAAAAAAAACGGCGTGCGGTCCCCCCAATTTTAATACCAGCCAGATAAAGCCATACGGCTGAAGGCAGGAATTCTCAGGATGGGGAGCTCCACGTTATGGGGAGCCCCCCAGCCTAACAATATCAGTCAGCAGCCGCCCAGAATTGCCGCATACATTAGATGCGACAGTTCTGGGACTGTACCCGGCTCTTCCCGATTTACCCTAGTGCGTTGGCAAATCGGGGTAATAAGGAGTTAATGGCAGCCCATAGCTGCCACTAAATCCTAGATTAATCATGTCAGGCGTCTCCCCGAGATTCCTTCCATGATTAATCTGTAAATTACAGTTAAAAAACACACACACCCGAAAAATCCTTTATTAAAAATAAAAAACACTAACAAAGTCCCTCATCATCAATTTATTAACCCCGACAAACCCTCCATGTCCGGCGTAATCCACAGACCTCCAACGTCGCGTCCAGCTGTGCTGCATGAAGGTGACAGGAGCTGCAGAATACACCGCCGCTCCGGTCAGCTTCACACAGCAACTGAGGTGAGTATAGCGATCAGCTGAGCTGTCACTGAGGTTACCTGGATCCAGCGGTGGATGCAGCGGTGGCCCCGGGTAACCTCAGTGACAGCTCAGCTGATCGCGCTACTCACCGCCGCTCCGGTCAGCTCCATGCAGCAATTGAGGTGAGTATAGCGATCAGCTGCTGTCACTGAGGTTAATCGCGGCACCGCTGGATCCAGCGGTGGTCGTGAGTTACCTGACTGACAGCAGCTGATCGAGCTACTCACCTCAGTTGCTGTGTGAAGCTGACCGGAGCGGCGGTGTATTCTGCAGCTCCTGTCACCTGAATGTAGCAGAGCTGGATGCGACGCTGGAGGACTGTGGAGTACGCCGGACATGGAGGGTTTGTCGGGGTTAATAAATTGGTGATGAGGGACTTTGTTAGTGTTTTTTATTTCTAATAAAGGATTTTTCGGGTGTGTGTGTTTTTTAACTGTAATTTACAGATTAATCATGGAAGGAATCTCGGGGAGACGCCTGACATGATTAATCTAGGATTTAGTGGCAGCTATGGGCTGCCATTAACTCCTTATTACCCCGATTTGCCAACACACTAGGGTAAATCGGGAAGAGCCGGGTACAGTCCCAGATCTGTCGCATCTAATGTATGTGGCAATTCTGGGCGGCTGCTGACTGATATTGTTAGGGTTGGGGGCTCCCCATAACGTGGGGCTCCCCATCCTGAGAATACCAGCCTTCAGCCGTATGGCTTTATCTGGCTGGCATTAAAATTGGGGGGGCCGCACGCCGTTTTTTTTAATTATTTATTTATTTATTTTACTGCACAGTATAGACACGCCCACCGGCTGCTGTGATTGGGTGCAGTGAGACACCTATCACTCAGCGTGGGGGCGTGTCTCACTGCAACCAATCATAGGCGCCTGTGGGCGTGGAAAGCATGGAATATGAGATGGCTGTGTGCAGAGCACAGCGCGCCCGGCTCGGTCACGCTGTGCAGGCCGGCCAATCACTGCAATTCCACAACTAACAGGGCTGTGGCATTGCAGTGGTCTGCCAGCCAATCCCTGCATGAGGGCTGGCTCTCAAAAGAGCGCCAACATGCAGGGATGAAGACCACGAGTACAGCACGAGTATCGCGAAATTACTCGGTACCCGCCGAGTAGCCCGAGTACAGTGATACTCGTGCGAGTACCGAGTAGTAACAAGCATTCTCGCTCATCACTAGTCTAAACTCCATAAGAATGTGTATCATAAAAAAACACATTTGACAGCATGCGAGTTCTAGGCCGTATGGAGGCGCTTTCTGTTTTCCCTTTGTATTTATTTTTAAATGAATGAAAGCATACATGTCATCAAAGTTTATTTTATTTTGCAGATATTAATAACAATTTGAATTATATTCCTCTTTATTCGTTTTTTGATGGAATTTGATTTAATGATTTTGCAATCTATATGCCATTATGCTAACTGTTGATGAGCCCGCCAAGTTTCTGAAGGTGGGTTGTCCTATGACGTCAATGATGATGTATATATATACCAGTCCAGCTCAGCTTTTATCACTATATTTATGTTCTGTTGGCTTGCTGTCCTGATGAAGAGGGCTGCGTCGCTCGAAAGCGTTGACCTGTGCCTACAATAGAATTAAAAGACATGAATTTAAAATAATCGAGTAGTGTGGTAGTGTGACGCCCTGGACCCCAGGGGTCACAGAACAACATCACACACACACACACACACACACCCTTCCCTGGTTGGGAACATCCGTCAAACAAAACCCTTCTTGCCTCCTCCAGGGTCTGATGTCCACACCAGGTGGGGCATAGCCAGGTGGTTGGCTCCACCCACCGAGGAGTTCACAGGCCTGGAGGCGGGAAAAGTAGTCAGTTTAGTGGAGGAGTTGAGCTCAGGAGGTAGAGGAGTCGAATTCAGGAGAAGAGTGTTGGAGGTTGAAGTGGAGAGACTGTGTGTGTCTGGGTCGGAGCCCAGGCACAGACAGCAAGGTTAACAGACGGTGGTGGCCGTCTGCAGGAGTTAGTGGACGTCTGCGGATCCGTAGGACCGGGGTCGGGAGGTGGCCCGCCGGTACCGAACCGGGGAGTGGAGTGAAGCTAAGCACCAAGGCAGGGAACGCAGACCCCGACTAGGCTCGGAAGCCGCCGTAACGGTCAAATTCTCTGATTGCGGTCTGGATCTCAGGGGTTCATTCCCACCCAAGTCCCGTGAGAAGACAACAGCCCAACCCGTCCGGATAAGAGCCACCGCCAACGGCCAGAGATCCAAGGGCCAGCGCCTGTGGGCAAAACGGGCTCTCCCGACACGTACAAGCCAGGGAGTGGACCACCCGTGGAGCGGACCACCCGTAGGAAACCATAGGAGTCAAACACTTACACACAGGTGCAGGGAAAGACAGCCGCCATCAACCCGTCCGGGGAGAGTGAAGACGCCGCAGCTGACTGTGGGCCCTATGCATCCAGCCGTTTGGTTTACCAGAGACTCTGTTATTGACTACCTGAGTGAGTACACCAGTGCCATCCGGCACAGCGCTGCACAGTGTTGCTGCCCCGTGTTGCTGCCCCGCTTCCGCGCTGCCTCCCCGCATTGGCACCTGCACCTAGCCCCTACCCACCATTATACATCCATCCATCCCCTCAACCGGGGCCCCAGGACCAACCGCCCCTACCCACGGTGGGGCCAATACCTCAGCTGCTCCCCGCCATCGCTCCCGGGAACCCCCGTCACCAGCAGCGGTGGTGCCCACCATCACCACAACCCCGTGGATGGCATCAAAACCGACATCCCACCACCATACCTCCCCCTTTTCACTCGTGGGCGAGGAGGCGCTGCTCGAGCCCCCGAGAAGCAGAAGCACCGGACCCGAGCGCCAGGGATTCCCCAGGCGAGCGGCGTTCCCCAAAAACCCCTCTCCACCCGCGACAACTTGGCGTCACGAACAGGATCCTACCCATCTGCTTACCAGTAGAAGTGCACCTTGCAGTCCCCGCCGGCGGTGTCCGGACAAAAAATTTGAAATTCCGCCATCTTGGGCGCGAAATGTTCCCGTTCGAGCCGTCTTCCCCGAGCAGGGAAGGCGCGAAAGTGAAGCCCCGCCCCTTGAAGAAGGAGGTGCCGGAGAGAACCAAGGAGGGGGTATACAGGGTAGTACAGGAGTATGAGCAGGTTTTCAGCAAACTCCCGCTAGACTTTGGGAGGATTAGAGGGGTGCAACATCCTATCCCCACGGGCATACATCCACCCATCAATGAAAGGTATAGGCCAATCCCACCAACACACTATCAATGCGCTAAGGACATGTTGAGGAACATGAAGGAGGCAGGGGTCATCAGGGATAGTTGTAGTCCCTGGGCAGCCCCACTGGTACTGGTGAAGAAGAAGGATGGCACCATGAGAATGTGTGTGGATTACCGGAAGATCAATCAAATAACGCATAAAGATGCCTATCCTCTCCTACGTATTGAAGAGTTGCTCGCTGCGCTGAAAACTGCTAAATATTTCTCTACCCTCGACCTTACCAGCGGATACTGGCAGGTGGCGGTTGCACCAGAAGATCGTGAGAAGACTGCATTTGCATTACAGCTCCTTCAAGGTTGAATTCCTAGCCCTGGTGTGGGCAATCACCGAAAGGTTTAGGCATTACCTCGCGGCGGCGAAATTCACTGCCTACAGGGACAACAATCCGTTGACCCACCTGGATACGGCTAAGCTGGGCGCACTGGAACAGCATTGGGTGGCTCGGCTGTCCAACTATGACTTCACTATCAAATACAGAGCCGGCCGCAAGAACACCAATGCGGACGCGTTATCCGGAATGCCCCACCTGCCTGACGGGGGGTCGGAAGGCGACGACCTCAAGGAAATCGAGTTGCCCGCGTTCCACCGGCCACCAGCTGAAAAACTTTGTGTCAATCAGCAACAGGTGAACCTGGACCCGTTACCCAGACAGGGGTGGCAAGAAGCCCAGGACCAGGCGCCTGCTGTCCAGTTGGTCAAGACCATGATTGCACAGGGCTCCTCCAAAATGGACCCCTCGGCCCCCTCTGAAGCCCAGCGGCTGTGGAAAGAAAGAGCCCGGCTATACCTGCATCAAGGGAAGCTGTATTGGGAGCTGATCAACCCAAAAACTCATGAGAAGGTTCGCCAGCTGGTGGTTCCTCAGGCCAGCGTGCCCAAAGTCCTGCAGGCATACCATGGTGGCGCTGGACATTTCGGTTGGAAGAAACCGGAGATGATGCTGAGAGAGCGGTTTTATTGGAGTGGGATGCGGGAGTCTGTGGAGGCCTGGTGTCGAGAATGTGGTCCCTGTGCACTGAGAAGAAGGGATGAAGAAGCCAGCCAGAAGGCCCCCCTGCAGCCGATCGTCACCCATCAACCACTGGAATTGGTCGCCTTGGACCACGTCAAGCTCACACCCAGCCGAAACGGGTATACCTACGCCCTGACCATCGTAGACCACTACTCGCGGTTCATGGTGGTTGTTCCAGTTAAAGATCTGACAGGCCGTACCGCAGCTAGAGCATTCCAGGCCTATTTCTGTCGACCGCATGGGTACCCGGAGAAGGTGCTCACGGATCGGGGTCCAACCTTTGAAGCAGAAGTGTTCCAGGAGTTTTGCCAGTTGTATGGGTGCAAGAAAATCAGGACCACACCATACCATGCCCAAACCAATGGGATGTGTGAAAAGATGAATCACCTGGTCCTGGGTCTCCTCAAGACACTACCGTTGGAAGAACGAAACCCGTGACCGGAGAAGTTGCCTGACCTGGTAGACATGTACAACAACATTCCCTGTGGTTCTACCAACTGTACACCCGCGTATCTGATGAGAGCCCAACCGGGCCGGCTGCCGGTGGACCTGGAAATGGGCCTGGACGCTCCAGAAGCTCTTCCCTCCACTGCAAACTGGGATACCAAGCGGCAGGCGCAGTACCGACGGATCCAGGAATATGTGGAAAAGAATCTGCGTCAGAGCCGAGAAAAGCAAGAGCAGCGCTTCAACAGACGGGCCTCAGCTGTTCCCTTTGAGCCTGGAGATGTAGTGCTGAAATGGAAGAGGAGAACCCATAAGCTTGATGATCAGTGGGAAAGAACCCCGTATGTCATACAGTTCACTGGATGGGAGAACGAGAAGACTTATCTGATTAGTTGCGACCAGGGGAGAACCACGGCTACAGTTTCCCCTTATGATTGGCAAATGAAGTTCCAGTCCCCATACTGAACGGGGAAAAGAAAGAGGTGATCCACACAGTGATGGGCGACTTCCCAGTAGACTGGCCTATGCAGAACGGTGTGGTGATTATTCCGGTGACAATGTTCCCACAACCCGTGGAAGAAGTGGAAACGGAAATACACCTATACCAAGCCCCCGTAGGTCTCCACCTGCCATACCCGACAGACGGGAAGAGGAACCAGTTGTCTTTGTCCCAGTGCCCCCCAATGACGTCATTGGGCCCAGAAGGTCCACACGCCCCAACCTAGGTAGGCCCTCGCTTAGGTATAGGGAAACTGCCATCTAGGGGTGCCGTATGTTGATTGTGTAAATATCTGAATGAATGAGCACTAATTAGCCGCACTGTCACCTGATTAAGAAGGACCGTTGTCCCCGTTGGGACCATCAGCATGTTTTGTCCCCTGTTTGCCACGTTACCTCCCTGAAACAGCCCACATGAGAAACTACTCATGAACATGGCCGAGAACTAGCAGGCCACCCACGAACTAGTGGGTTTGTAAATAATTGTGGGCAGGAGTCCCGTTGACCGCCTCCAGAGAGGCAGGTTGGAGGAGGGACCCGCAGCGGAGCAGGCTGGGGTACGGTCACCACCAGGACCGGTGACCATCCTCCGGGGTCAGGGGTCCCCCTGGACATGGGGCCCCCTGAACCAGGTTCTGTTTTACGGACTGGGGAAAAGGGGTGCTGCTCTCTTCTTAGGGGCAGCATCAAGGTTTAGGTTGTTTGGGTGGGGAAGCGCAAGAAATGGGACCCGTCCATTATTATTAAAAATGTTTTTATTCATGTTTGCAACGTTTAAGTGACATGCCTCCTGTAAGGGAAGTTTTGAAAATGCATACTGTTTTTGTTATTTATATTTTTCAGAAAAATAAAACCGGTGGTGGACGGGCAGACCGCGGACGGTCTGCGTTTTACCAAGGTGGAGTGCGACGCCCTGGACCCCAGGGTCACAGAATAACATCACACACACACACACTACCTGCCCTGGTAGGGAACATCCGTCAAACAAAACCCTTGTTGCCTCCTCCAGGGTCTGATGTCCACACCAGGTGGGGCGGAGCCAGGCGGTTGGCCCCACCCACCGAGGAGTTCACAGGCCTGGAGGCAGGAAAAGTAGTCAGTTTAGTGGAGGAGTTGAGCTCAGGAGGTAGAGGAGTCGAGTGTTGGAGGTTGAAGTGGAGAGACTGTGTGTGTCTGGGTCGGAGCCCAGGCACAGTCAGCAAGGTTGGCAGACGGTGGTGGCCGTCTGCAGGAGTTAGTCCGGGGTCGGGAGGTGGCTCGCCGGTACTGAACTGGGGAGCGGAGTGAAGCTAAGCACCAAGGCAGGGTATATGTCGCTGCCCCGCTTCCGCGCTGCCTCCCCGCATCGGCACCTGCACCTAGCCCCTACCCACCATCATACATCCATCCATCCCCCCAACCGGGGCCCCGAGACCAACCGCCCCTACCCACGGAGGGGCCAACACCTCAGCTGCTCCCCGCCATCGCTCCCGGAAACCCCCGTCACCAGCAGCGGTGGTTCCCACCATCACCACAACCCCGTGGGTGGCGTCACAACCAACATACCACTACCAAACCTCCCCCTTTTCACTCGTAGGCGAGGAGGCGCTGCTCGAGCCCCCGGGCCCGGTACCGTGCTCGAGCCACCGTGGAGCAGAAGCACCAGACACGAGCGCCAGAGATTCCCCAGGCGAGCGGCGTTCCCCAAAAAACCCTCTCTGCCCGCGACAATCCCTTTCTCCTATACATCTCCATGCATTACCCTTGGGAGCTGCAGCTGACCACTTCAAATTCAGCTAAAATAGGGGATGTGACTTGCACAACCACTATAGGTGAGTGACCCTGACATCTGTACTTAAGTGTTTTACTGGTTAACACCCTATTGCGCTTTTTTTCTTCTGCAGTGTTTTTTCATTATACTAATATTGGAGAGAAAATAAATATGTAATTGAGCTCTGCCCCTATAAAAGGCTGAGTGTCACTATATTCCTCAGTCTGCTCCATTCTGGCTATGCATAAGTGCTATATTTATAAGTGCATTTCCTCATGTTTAGCATGGATATTCTGATTTTTTGACCAGGCACAACAATCCTCAATCACCTCAGTGTCACCATATTGATGAGAACAGTAGATACCTGATCCACATAACACAGTCTGGACCAGAACTGACAATCACAAGTGATCCAACAGCCCAAGCCTCCCAATATAGCCAGGATTACAGGTGTGCACCACAACACCCAGCAGAAGTGTGGGCTCTTCTAAGCTATGGGAAAGGACAGTGTGTGAAAAGTACAAATTCACAAAACAATCATCTTATCTGGGTCATATGTTCGATCTAAGCTTTTTGCAATGGTATAAAAATAGGTAGATGTTTCTAAGCTATAGTAAAACTGGTCAAGATTGAAAAATTTGGCCTCGTCAGGAAGGTGAACACTGGCTGGGTGGTAAGGGGGTTAACTATAGGGATAAGCGAATGTATTTGCCACTATTCGGTATCCCAAGGATAATGGGGTATTCGAGGTATTCGCTATCCAACGGCTAATATGGTATTCGATCCAATACTTTCATTTTCATTTCTAGACTTACTTGCGCCTTTTTCCAGTCAATGAACACATCTGATGTTGCTTGCCCTCACAGTAACGCTGCAGCCATCTTTGTTGTGGTGTTACTGTGATTGGCTTGGCCGCACAGCGTCATAGGGGCTATATAAGCCATTGGCCATTATGGTCAGTCGGTCTCTCCCTCTCTCTTTCTTACTCACCGATCACGGGCGGGGCGCTGCATGGCTGTCACACTGTGGTGGCTTCTCCTGCTTTTGAAAATGCCGGCGGCACATTATTCCATCTCGTATTTCCTGCTTCCCCCACCCACTGGCGCCTATGATTGGTTGTAGTCAGACACGCCCCCATGCTGAGTGACAGCTGTTTTACTGCAACCAATCACAGCCGCCAGTGGGCGGGTCTATATCGTGTAGTAAAATAAATAAATAAATGATTTAAAACGACGACGTGCGGTCCTCTTCCAAATGATACCCAGCCGAGGTAAGCACACAGCAGTGGGCTGGTATTTTCAGGCTGGGGAGGGCGAGGGCCATGGTTACAGCCCCCCTCTCGCAGCCGAGAAAATCAGCCCGCTGCTGCCCCGAGAATGTCGCATCCAATAGATGCGACAGTCCCGGAGTGTCACCAGTGTGGCTCCCCTGAGGCTTCCGTCGCCACAGAGACATTGCACTCCAGCTAGAGGTGTGATGTCCCATCCTGGGTAAGGAAAGGAGTGAACGCGGGTCCATAGGCAAATTCACACTACACCCATTGTTAGGTACACACAGGGAATAGGGACAGTGGCAGCAACCCTCCCATGCTGCATGCTGGGAGGGGCCATAAGACCCATCCCTGCTACCGTAGGGTGGTAGCTTAGCAACTGGGTGGGTGGGAGGAGCCAGCCGAGTGTAGAGTAGAGAAGGAAGGTCAAGTGTAGTCAGTTGAAGTCTGAGAGAGAAGTCTGCAGGAGGCAGAGGAGACAGACAGTCTGCAGGAGGCAGAAGAGGAAGAAGAGTAGTGCTCTAGTCAGCCAGGCGCAAGAGAAAAAAGTGAAGCTTCCTGGTGAAGACCCTGGGACTCAGAGGTTCCAGGTGGCACCAAGCAGAGAAAAGAAGGGATTCCAGGGCCACAGATAGCTTTTAGGCTCATGGCCTGTTCCACAGGAACATCGGTGGAGGGATCAAGCTGCAAACAGGGGACGGTCCCTAGAAACCGGAGGAGGAAAAATCATCTCCAACAGTAAAAAAACGAGGCCCAGGGAAAGCTGCAAGCTCCCCGGGCCACAGCCCACAGCAGAACCTTTGGAAAGGGGGTAAATAACCGACAGGCGAGCCCCTGGCCCAGAGGCTGTAGTGGAGGCCGAGCCAGGTTCAGCCAGCAAAGGCAAGGCTTAAGGAGACGGCTGAGAAAAGGAACAAATAGAGGGGTGCACCGGCTTTCACTCCAGGATCTACCCAGGATCGGCGGAGGTCCCTGACAGGGGGTTCCAGCAGTCTGAAGGCACCAGTGTGCTGCAGCCCAGGACCAGTGAGTAAACATCTTGAAATTGCACCCCTTGGTGTTGTCTCCGTTATTCCGCCTGCACTATTCCATCACTGCATAGACACTTACAAGCACCAACTGTTGCCCCGGGGCACCGCTCCACCTGTGGGGAGCAGTACCACCATTTCTGCCATTCCATCACCCCGGAAGCCTCATACAGCAGCGGCGGCTTAATAGCCGCAAACCACAGGTGGCGTCACGACAAATATAAACTTTAATCAGCCCCCCCACTGAAGCCATATTAATTGACCCCACCAGGGCACGGAGTCGGGCCCCGCCACCACTGACGTCTCGTGGACTAGTCCGGCCCGGCACCGGGTGTCCCATAGCCCTGGGGTGGGCGAGACAACTTTGGCGTCACGAACAGGATTTCGTGCCCGGTCCCACCGGGTACTGTGCGCCTGAACGAACTGTGTATGTGAACTGTGCCAACAGACTGTTTCACTGTGAGAACTGCCGCCATTACAGCTTGCAAAGATCGGGAAGAAGGGGGGCGTGCCTGAGGAAAGGTTGCGAAAGTAAGATCTGCCCCCTTGGTCTTGCAAAAGAGCGCGAAGCAGTGCCCGCTATGGTGAGCGGAGGAGGCAAAATGGCGCTAAGAATGCTGCCTAGAGGAAGAGAGAAGATGGCTCCTGCAAGTGGAGGCCAGGAAGAGCTCACCTGGATCAGGCCTGTGACCGCCGCTGAGCTGAAGGCTGAGGTCGGGAGGATGGCTGACAGGATGAAGGAGCCTGCAACGCGCGGAGCAGCGACTGCCAGAACACCGGAGATGCTCCTGGGGTGAGTCATTTAAGCCCCTGCCGGCGCGAGTGCCCCAACCCTCGCTGCCATGCCCGCGGTCCCTGGAGAGACGCCCGGCATGGCGACGCCGATCCAGGCCGCAGCCACGCCAGGTGCGGCCCGCCAAGATTTCGCCTCCGGAGCGACGCCCAGCCACACTGCAGCAGCGACGCCCGGCCCGTCCAGCTCAGGCCCCAGCAGCGACACCCCGCTCGGCCAAGCAAGATCCCGCCGCAGCGGCGACGTTAATCCACGCCGCAGGTGCGGCCCGTCAGGAACTGGTCACAGCAGCAACTCTAATCCATGCCGCCGCCATGCCAGGCATGGCCCGCCAAGACCAGGCCGCTCCCACGCAGGGCGCAGCCCGCCAAGACAAGGACGCAGCTCCGATACTATCACCCCGCAGCAGCCCCACAACAGCTGGAGAACAGGACCAAGGGACTCAGACCAGTCTGAGCATGGCCTACCTGCTGCCCAGGGCCCTGCCGCAGCTGGACCCACGCAACTAACTAAAAGAAAGAAGAAACTGAACTTTACATAGTCCCTGTGTGCCCCTCATCCCTTTGTGAAGATGTCCCCTTTGTTTTGCCCTCATGTTCTTTTTGAAGACGTCATCCCTTCCCCACTGTCTAGGTGTTACCGGGCCACTGGACTTGAAAGTGGTCCGCAGTTAAATGTATACTATGTGTAACCAGGCCACTGGACGTGATGTAGCTGGTCTGTTCTAGTTTAAAAAGACTTTAAAGTTTATTTTAATGTTTGCTACGTTCAAGCAATTTTCCTCCCATAAAGGGAAGAAAAGTTTATTTGTTTTCATGCATACAAAAATTTTGCAATTTCTTTCCACTGTTCTTGTTGTTTTCCAGCCCGAGGACGTGCTGGGATTCGCTGTGGAGAAGTGTGGCGCCCCTGAGGCTTCCGTCGCCACAGAGACATTGCACCCCAGCTAGAGGTGTGATGTCCCATCCTGGGTAAGGAAAGGAGTGAACGCCGGTCCACAGGCAAATTCACACTACACCCATTGTTAGGTACACACAGAGACCAGGGACAGTGGCAGCAACCCTCCCATGCTGCATGCTGGGAGGGGCCGTAAGACACATCCCTGCTACCGTAGGGTGGTAGCTTAGCAACTGGGTGGGTGGGAGGAGCCAGCCGAGTGTAGAGTAGAGAAGGAAGGTCAAGTGTAGTCAGTTGAAGTCTGAGAGAGAAGTCTGCGGGAGGCAGAGGAGACAGACAGTCTACAGGAGGCAGAAGAGGAAGAAGAGTAGTGCTCAAGTCAGCCAGGAGCAAGAGAAGAAAGTGACGCTTCCTGGTGAAGACCCTGGGACTCAGAGGGTCCAGGTGACACCAAGCAGAGAAAAGAAGGGATTCCAGGGCCACAGATAGCTTTTAGGCTCATGGCCTGTTCCACAGGAACATCGGTGGAGGGATCAAGCTGCAAACAGGGGACGGTCCCTAGAAACCGGAAGAGGAAAAATCATCTCCAACAGTAAAAATACGAGGCCCAGGGAAAGCTGCAAGCTCCCCGGGCCACAGCCCACAGCAGAACCTTTGGAAAGAGGGTAAATAACCGACAGGCGAGCCCCTGGCCCGGAGGCTGTAGTGGAAGCCGAGCCAGGTTCAGCCAGCAAAGGCAAGGCTTAAGGAGACGGCTGAGAAAAGGAACAAATAGAGGGGTGCACCGGCTTTCACTCCAGAATCTACCCAGGATCGGCGGAGGTCCCTGACAGGGGGTTCCAGCAGTCTGAAGGTACCAGTGTGCTGCAGCCCAGGACCAGTGAGTAAACATCTTGAAATTGCACCCCTTGGTGTTGTCTCCGTTATTCCGCCTGCACTATTCCATCACTACATAGACATTTACAAGCACCAACTGTTGCCCCGGGGCACCGCTCCACCTGTGGGGAGCAGTACCACCATTTCTGCCGTTCCATCAACCCGGAGGCCTCATACAGCAGCGGCGGCTTAATAGCCGCAAACCACAGGTGGCGTCACGACATATACAAACTTTAATCAGCCCCCCCACTGAAGCCATATTAATTGACCCCACCAGGGCACGGAGTCGGACCCCGCCACCACTGATGTCCCCCGGACTAGTCCGGCCCGGCCCCTGGTGTCCCATAGCCCTGGGGTGGGCGAGTCACCGGCACTTCCCGATTGCCGTGATGCAGGGGCAGTCAGGGCAATAAAGAGTTAATAGCAGCTTATAGCTGCCACTAAGTCCAAGATTAGTAATGGCAGCGTCTGTGATACACCATCACTAATCTGTAAGTAAAGTAAATAAACACACACCAAAAAATCCTTTATTTGAAATAAAACACCAAAAAGCCCCTCTGTCACCACTTTATTAACCCCCAAATATCCAGGTCCGGCGTAATCCACACTGATTCAGCGACGTCTGTGAGCGAGTGCTCAATGCAGCCTCATTCCGTGAACAATGCTGCAGGGGTAACTCGAGGTCATTTCTCACGGTCGGTGATGTCAACAAATTACCGTTCGCAAGAACTTCAGTGCTGCCGTAAAGCACAACTCAGAGTGACGTCACTGACCGGCAGTGACCCTGTGAGAACTCAGATCCAAGCTCCCACAGGGTCACTGCTCCATCACACATATTGTTGGGGGGGAAACACATACATCACAAATAAAAGCTGTAATATCATCTATTTATCTATCTATCCATCTATCTATCTATCTATCTATCTATCTATTTATCCATCTATCTATAAATCTATCTATCCATCTATCCATCAATCCCTCTATCTCTCTATCTATCTATCTATCTATCTATCTATCTGTGATTCCCATTAACTATCAGATCATCACAGGGTATTACACAATCTACCCTCCCGTGCAGTATCCACCTCCCTCTTGGTTATGGGTCCCTAACCAAATGGTGTTGCCTACACCAGCACATCAAATTCTAGATACACCCTGCAACACACCCACAAGACACACCAGTGGACGGCTTGAGTGAATAGACTCACCCACTTGGGGGGTCAGGGGAGGAGGTGAGGAGTATAGTCAGTTGTCAGTTGTGAGTTGTGAGGAGTAGTGAGTGGTGGTGGAAAGTAGCCCTCGAGCTCAGAGGAGCTCTGAGGAGGTCGGGAGTGGTGACTCCCATAAGAAAAACTGTCTAGGTTGCAGACGGTGGTCTGGGCCTAGAGGAGTCGGATCCCCGGTCGCAGGCGATCGTGGCATGGGGCTTGGATCTATTGAGCAGGACAGCTGGCGGCCTTGCACTATCACCGCTCCGGGACCGAGGCACGACGGGGTTTCTGGACCCTAGGTCGGGGAGTAGCTGTATGCAACCCGATAATTTACCCGTGGAGAACGGAGCCTTCAAGATTTGTTCCCAACCGTTCCAAAATCGGGGCACTTACGCAACGAGGGGCATAGGACTTTCCACCCAAAACGGTCCAGAAACTCCCAAGCGTGAGCCCTGAGAGCAAGCTCCCACACTTAGCCACAGTGGGGAGCGGGACCCGGCAAGTTTCACACTATCGGGAATACCAGAGATGTAAACTTAGTGCCAGGAGGCAGGTCACGGATCACCAGGCAGCACCATTGGGGACAGGACCCGAACTAGCTCCCCTCAGCGGCAGCAGTGTCCAGAGATTTGGTTTACCCGGTTGTCGTGTCTGCTTAATGGACTGAGTGAGTACAAGAGTGATCCCTGCATCCCACGGCCTTATCACCACACCAAGTCCCGGGGCATTTTTCCCTACCCGTGGAGGGTTCCAACACCTTGCTGCCCCGTTCCATCATCCCCAGTTACTCCCAACTGCAGCTGTGGTACTCCTAATTACCACACACCACAGGTGGTTTCACAAACTCTATAATCCCTTGTAAATACCCACCTTCATTTGAGTGGCCGCACTACCCTCGGGTCCAAAGACCCTTGGGCCACAGCGAACCCGGATCCGAGAAGCTCGGCTCTTTCCACGGGGGCTGCATACCTCAAATTCCTGGCGTCACGAACAGGATACGAGAAGGATTCACATACCTGGGATTGCTCTGGTTTAGTGGTCTAAACTCCGTAAGAATAGGTTTTTGCATCTATATAATGAAAGAACACATGTGACAGCGTGTGATTTCTAGGCCGTATAGAGGCGTTTTCTTTTTTCCCTTTGTATTTATTTTTAAATGAATGAAAGCATACATGTCATCAAAGTTTATTTTATTTTGCAGATATTAATAACAATTTGAATTATATTCCTCTTTATTTGTTTTTTTTATGGAATTTGATTTTATAATTTTGCAATCTATATGCCATTATGCTAACTGTTGATGAGCCCGTCAAGTTTCTGAAGGTGGGTTGTCTTATGACGTCAATGATGATGTATATATATACCAGTCCAGCTCAGCTTTTATCACTATATTTATGTTCTTTTGGCTTGCTGTCCTGATGAAGAGGGCTGCGTCGCTCGAAAGCGTTGACCTGTGCCTACAATAGAATTAAAAGACAAAAATGTAATATAATCGAGCAATGTGATGTGAGCGCAGCGAAAAACCCTTTCTCCTATACACCTCCATGCATTAACCTCGGGAGCTGCAGCTGACCACTTCAAATTCAGCTAAAATAGTGGATGTGACTTGCACAACCACTATAGGTGAGTGACCTGACATCTGTACTTAACTGTTTTACTGGTTAACACCCTATTGCGCTTTTTTCTTCTGCAGTGTTTTTTCATTATACTAATATTGGAGAGAAAACAAATATGTAATTGAGCTCTGCCCCTATAAAAGGCTGAGTGTCACTATATTCCTCAGTCTGCTCCATTCTGGCTATGCATAAGTGCTATATTTATAAGTGCATTTCCTCATGTTTATTCTGATTTTTTGACCAGGCACAACAATCCTCAATCATCTCAATGTCTCCAAGCAACAGCTCAGAGTCACCATATTGATGAGGACAGTAGACACCTGATCCACATAGCACAGTCTGGACCAGAACTGACAATCACAAGTAATTCAACAGCCCAAGCCTCCCAATATAGCCAGGATTACAGGTGCACACCACAACACCAGGGCTAGACTGGGACTAAAATTCAGCCCTGGCATTTTGGGGTGCACAGGCCCACGTTTCGCGTGGTGAATGTGTAATATCTTTGTGCCCTTGTAGGTTGTGTAACACGATCATATAACATGTAGTCATGGCTGCGTCCATGATCACACAAGACCCATACATTCACATACTAATAACACTGAGACAGACTACAGAGTATGGATTGGAATAAATTGGCCATTTGTTTATTATTAAGGGTTACCAAATAATCAAATATATAAAACCATAACAAAACATTACCATATAAAACCATACCAAAAAACTTCACAAAGATAATAACTAGAATCCATCCAGAGCCTCTGGGCGATTTTTTCCCCCACGGACGCTAATGCCTCATTAGTGTCCCCCCACACGACCAACAAGCCAATTCTCCACCATAGTCTGTAATCCCAGATTAAATATATCTATACCAATATCAGATAGATGTACCCCATCTGACCTATATATGCCGTGTTCAAAACCCTCTAGATCCAGATGCCTAAAGGAAGCTTCCCCAATAGAAAAGAAAAATTTAGATAAAACCCTATTAATCCGTTTTCTAATCTGTTCCATAAATAAAAACTGGGATCCACACCAAACCAACCTGGGGATGATTTCAGAGAACACCAGCGCTGCTGAAGGAAAAATATTTTTAACCAAAACAATGTCTCTTTTTATTCGAGCAATAAAATCAAGAGTTCGTACTTTTCCTATATCGTTCCCTCCAACATGAATGATTAATAAATCAGGAGACGGGTAGTACACTGCTCTCCTTCTCAACTCAGCAAAAAGGTGCTCCCATTTCATACCCCGGCTGCTAAGCCAGAAAATGTTAACCTGTTCATGAGCAAATGCAAGGTTCTCAGTATATATCCGAGCAGCGGCACGCTTCTGGGCCCAATAAACAAACGAGTGGCCAATAATCCAGACAGTCAGGGGCTCTGTAAACAAAAATTGATTAGGTAAGCAACAAATGAGGCCTGACATACAGTTGATACCGCCCTGAGGACCATCTCCCCAACTTCATAATTTTTCCTTTTTTCAGTCCCAGGCTGGCTGCCACTGTGGCGGCCCCAATTCTAAAAGAATGTGAAGATATCTTCACATCACTCTTCCCCAGAAATGACAGACAACGTTTTAAAATTAAATTAAACTGAAATTTTGTTGCTGGGTCGCCCGAGCTATGAATAAATAAAGCTCCAGCCAAAGGAGGGCGAACGCCTAACCACTGTCTAAGGTTAAAAACTGGACACAGACGTGAATTGGCAATGGACGAAAGCTTAATTACTTGACCCCTCTTCAATTGATCAGTTTTTGAGCTACTAACAGAAATAAAACAATGAGCTCTAAAAACCTTCACGTCCTCAAACATTAACCCACTAACAACCTTCTTACTGTGAGAAACTAACTCCGAAATCCGCAATGCAGCGAAAAAGGCCAAAACAAAAGCAGCCCGGAACAACAATGTCTCAAAACTATTCAAACAAACAGACGCCAGTGCAACCCATAATTCTTCTAACAAATCCATTGAGATCGGGCGTCTGGCATCAGCCTGGATTGACCCTTTCTTAAGCCCTTTAAAAAACTGCCTAATAGAGAAAAAAGAAAAAAGCGACTGAAAACCCCATATTTTCAGAAAAAATGAAATACCTGACAAGGCTTTGTGTAATGCAGAATGACTACTCCCTCCCAACAATTCAAAGTGTATGTAAGCCCAAACTGCGGGCAACTCACCCCTGTGACTATCAAACCCTCTAGCATCACAAAACTGCTTCCACTTGTTCCATGCCGCAGCATAAGCTGCCCATGTATTTGGAGCCAGAGAATTCTTTATACAACCCGAGATTAAATCCCCAGAATCTGGAAGAAGTGCTCCGGACAAGCCACTTCTACCTGTCCCTTCCGTGTTCCTTCTCTCCACCCGGATAACCGCTGCAAAAAAGATAGAGATGAAACCACGGTCTGTTCCTGAGTCAACACTGCTTTCAACCAGATGTTAGCTCTCAAGCATTGCAAAACAATCTGCCTCAGCAACCTGGCTGACCAAAAACACTTGGAAGAGAGCGTGTTAACAGCAAAAACAAGACCTTTACTACTGGAACGAATACAAATCCTTTTATTAGCGAGAGCCTCGCCCCACAGGGAAACTGCCACAAAAACCGCAAATAACTCCAAAACTACCTTTTTTTCTGTCAGGCCCACAGCTGACCATTTTTTGGGCCAGGCATCCGCCGACCAGACATTGCCGAAAGAAACTAAAAAACCAAGCGAAACATCTGTACAAAAACTAAGACCTAACTCCTCCGATGAACAAAACTGTTCCTGCAAACAACTAAACCCATTAAACTCACATAGGAATCTTTTCCAAACCACTAAGTCCTCCCTCATTTCAGCCGATACCCGAATATGTGCCGTATGAGAGCTAAGCCCCTTAATACTGTCATATAACCTGCGGCAAAACACCCTCCCCATGGGAATAATACGAAGGGCAAAATTGAGCGATCCCAACAAAGACTGTAGTTCACGAAGAGTGACCTTCTCCCTGAAAACAATGCTATCAATCAAATCTTGTAGCTGTATCAATTTGTCAGCTGGAAGACTGCATTCTAATGAAGCTGAATCAATTGTAATACCTAAAAAAATCTAACTTCTGGCAAGGGGATACTGTCTTTTCGCCGGCCACAGGGACCCCAAAATGATTCATAAACATCAAAAACCTCTGTAGCAACTCCCCACACAAATCAGAATCCCTGTGGCCCACGAACAAGAAATCATCCAAGTAGTGCAGGATCCCACCAGATGACACGGAATCCTGCACCACCCAATGTAAAAATGACGAAAAACTTTCAAAATAAAAACATGACAAAGCAAACCCCATTGGTAAACACCTGTCGAAGTAAAACTCCCCATTAAAATAAAACCCTAAGGAGTTGAAACCAGAAGGATGAACAGGCAGTAATCGAAATGCCGACTTTATATCAGACTTTGCCAGCAGAGCTCCGCGACCAAACCGTCGAAGGAGCTCAACTGCCAAGTCAAATGATGCATAATGAACAGATGCATCCCTGGAATCAACTTCGTCATTAAGAGACCCTCCCTTTGGAAAAGATAAATGGTGTATCACCCTAAAACTGCCAGCCTCCTTTTTTGGCACTATACCCAAGGGTGAAATTCGGAAATTTGCAAACGGAGGAGAAGAAAATGGGCCCGCTAATCTGTCCAAAAGCAATTCCTTCTGAATGTGCTCAGAGACAAATTGAATATGCGGCCTAATAGACGGAAAATTGCGAACCAAAACGCATCCTTGACCCAAAAATGGCGGTACGAAAAAACCATGCTCAAAACCATTAGCTATTATGCTGGCTTTCAGCCTGTCTGGGAACCGTTTTAACCACGGAAGCATTTTAACCAACATCACAGGGGTCTGTGCTTTTGAGAAAAAGCTCCCGTGGATTGTTTGCTTGTTGACCAGCTGGCGCATTTCGTTTAAAACATCTCGCCATGGGATGTGCGCCACCACAATTAGAACATTCGTGTCTAAACCTACAGTTGTTCAGCCACTTACAAGCTGATTCATTAAAAGCAAAGCAAACTCCTTTCTTCAACTGCAGATTAGGAGCCTGCTTTGCCACCATATTCCTCTGTGGTAACATTAAATTCAACCATAAACCCACGTCCTTCTCCCCCCACTTCATACTATCATGCACAGACATTTTTTGAGTAAATGACTCGTCATAGACAAGCCATGCGGTTCCCCCGAAATTGCGGTAGGCCTCCAATATCGCATCAATATGCTGGAACAGCCCACTGCAATCTCCAGGGAACCGCTCACCCAAGACGGATGCATAGATTGTGAACGCCTGAAGCCAGTTATGAAAAACCGTCCAACTCACCCCTGACCTCAGACCCCACAATCCGGGACTCCCTACCAGTTGGTAAAAGTGAAAAAACATCAACATATTCTTTTTTCCAAATCTTCTCCTTTACGGCTCCACTCAAATGGAACCCCAAAGGAGAAGATTTACATGTTAACGCCTCCTTGTAACAAGTTTGGGGGATACCTTGAACTATAGGCTCATGTAAATCTACAGGCAGCACTGGCTGGGGGGTAGCTGATCTAGCACCAGTCTGCATAAACTCCGTACAAATGCTGTAGTTGAGGTCCCTAACACTATCTACACTACCTACACTTAGGTTAGCAAAAGGAGAATGTGAGAAGGAAAGCTCACCATTCCTGAAGTCCCGATTCTCCCTCCTGCCGCTGGCATCCGATAGCTGGGGGGCAGCGACCGATGGTCCTACGGCGGCAGGCCCAGGAACGCCACAGACTTCACCGCCGTCGCTGACCGATTCATCGGAGGTCCAGGCCTGTAGCGCCGCCGCTGCAAGGGAGCTCTTTTGCAGCAGCGGCGGCATGCTACTGCCCGCGACAACCCCCTCACCGGCACTCTGTACAGCGGCAGCCCTTCGCACGACCTCCGGCACCACGGACGCCTCCTGAAGACCCGATCTCCTGAAGTCTCGCGCCGACCTCTCGAAATCCCGCGAGACTGTTGACGCGGCCCGCGCAGATCTCGCGCGACCGCTGCCACGACTGCTGCTTCCGCTTCTTCCGGATCTTCGTACACCCTCGTGACTCCGCGATGCCGATGACAGAGTCGCTGCCGCCGCCGCCTTCCTCCGGACACCTGCCGACGCCGCTCCAGCCTTGCTGCTCCTGGACCTCATCTCCGACGCTGGCGGTGAGTAGCTCTCCTTTCTCTTCCTCGACCTCCGCGCCACGCCGACACCATCCTCTGTCGCCGCTACAGGAACCGCCGGCCCCGACACTTCTCCTATCTCCCGGTCCTCCGATACTTCAGCGGCGCCTCCGCCCAGACAGGCTCGCATCCACTGGACGCCGTCCTCTTCGCCGGCCCTCTGGATCAGCTGCTCTAGCAGGGACTCCATGGCAACTTCTTCTTCGCTCTTCAGCTGTGAATGGCACAGCTGACCAAAACCACTCTTTTTATATCAAAAATCCTTTCCCGCACAAACTAATACCACCAATAAAAATACTCCTAAACACCCGCGCGGTTTGCTAATTGGCCGCCAGCCACACACCCGCGTTACTAGGCAGAATACCTCAGGGTCTGATAAAATATTTGTAAACACCCGCGCAGTGTGCTGATTGGCCCCAGGCCACACACCCGCGTTACTAGGCAGAATTATCCCAGGGGCCGTGTGATCATGGCAATCCCCAGCTAGTTGCTATGGGATTCTTCAGTATTACAGCTCAGGCCTATTTATTGCTCTTAGTAGCAGGACCTGGTGAAGCCGCTATTTTCCCTACAGAGCTGGGTCTCGCAGATAATGAAGAGGATGCTGCTCTCCATATAATGCTGCGGTCATATAGCTGATGGGCAGGGATACAAAATCAGACACCCCTGACCTAATACTGATAACCTATTCTACAGATAGGGGATCAGGGAAGCTGTAGTTTTGACTGGTGATAATTTCGGACACATACCACTTAGGGAATGTGCAATGACATTTTTGGGAGCAGATCCCACCATGGAAACTACTATGAAAAATACTCAAATGACCATCTGCCTCTGCTCGCTGTGCACAGGATCAGGCTTTTGAAAATGTTTTAATCACTTCAGGTTTCCAAAACCACTGAAACCACTTATTGCGCTTTTATTGAAAGCGCAATAAAGAATATGTGACAAAATCAATGGGAAAATAGCCCACACACAGCCTCTCTATATAATAAACCAGCCCACACACACAGCCTCTCTATATAATATACCCCACACACACAGCCTGTCTATATAATATACCCCCCACACACAGCCTCTCTATATAATATACCCCCCACACACAGCCTCTCTATATAATATACCCCCCGCACACAGCCTCTCTATATAATAAACCAGCCCACACACACAGCCTCTCTATATAATAAACCAGCCCACACACAGCCTCTCTATATAATATACCCCACACACACAGCCTGTCTATATAATATACCCCCCACACACAGCCTCTCTATATAATATACCCCCCACACACAGCCTCTCTATATAATATACCCCCCGCACACAGCCTCTCTATATAATATACCAGCCCACACACACAGCCTCTCTATATAATATACCCCCCGCACACAGCCTCTCTATATAATATACCCCCCACACACAGCCTCTCTATATAATATACCCCCCACACACAGCCTCTCTATATAATATACCCCCCGCACACAGCCTCTCTATATAATATACCAGCCCACACACACAGCCTCTCTATATAATATACCCCCCGCACACAGCCTCTCTATATAATATACCCCCCACACACAGCCTCTCTATATAATATACCCCCCACACACAGCCTCTCTATATAATATACCAGCCCACACACACAGCCTCTCTATATAATATACCCCCCGCACACAGCCTCTCTATATAATATACCCCCCACACACAGCCTCTCTATATAATATACCCCCCACACACAGCCTCTCTATATAATATACCCCCCGCACACAGCCTCTCTATATAATATACCAGCCCACACACAGCCTCTCTATATAATATACCAGCCCACACACACAGCCTGTCTATATAATATACCCCCCACACACAGCCTCTCTATATAATATACCCCCCGCACACAGCCTCTCTATATAATATACCCCACACACATAGCCTCTCTATATAATATACCAGCCCACACACAGCCTGTCTATATAATATACCCCCCACACACAGCCTCTCTATATAATATACCCCCCGCACACAGCCTCTCTATATAATATACCCCACACACATAGCCTCTCTATATAATATACCAGCCCACACACAGCCTGTCTATATAATATACCCCTAACACACAGCCTCTCTATATATTATACCCCACACACACAGCCTCTCTATATAATATACCAGCCCACAAACAGCCTCTCTATATAATATACCAGCCCACACACAGCCTCTCTATATAATATACCCCACACACAGCCTGTCTATATAATATACCCCCCGCACACAGCCTCTCTATATAATATACCAGCCCACACACAGCCTCTCTATATAATATACCAGCCCACAAACAGCCTCTCTATATAATATACCCCCCGCACACAGCCTTTCTATATAATATACCAGCCCACACACAGTCTCTCTATATAATATACCCCCCACACACAGCCTCTCTATATAATATACCAGCCCACACACAGCCTCTCTATATAATATACCCCCCGCACACAGCCTCTCTATATAATATACCAGCCCACACACAGCCTCTCTATATAATATACCAGCCCACACACACAGTCTCTCTATATAATATACCCCCCACACACAGCCTCTCTATATAATATACCAGCCCACACACAGTCTCTCTATATAATATACCAGCCCACACATAGCCTCTCTATATAATATACCAGCCCACACACAGTCTCTCTATATAATATACCCCCCACACACAGCCTCTCTATATAATATACCAGCCCACACACAGTCTCTCTATATAATATACCAGCCCACACATAGCCTCTCTATATAATATACCAGCCCACACACAGCCTCTCTATATAATATACCCCACACACATAGCCTCTCTATATAATATACCAGCCCACACACAGCCTCTCTATATAATATACCCCCTACACACAGCCTCTCTATATAATATACCAGCCCGCACACAGCCTCTCTATACAATATACCCCCTACACACAGTCTCTCTATATAATATACCCCCACTTACTGCCCCTCTCCAAAATTTTGCGCCTTTCCCCACACACACACACTGCCATACACACACTGCCCCCCTCTGGATAAAGTACTCCCCCCACTGCCTCTTGCAAAGCTGTGTGCCTTTCACAAACATTCCCCCATTATGTGCCTTAATCCCCTCCTCACCCATCCACAATGATTACTCCTTTCATCTTCGGCTCCTCCATGGAGCGCGCTGCCCGATGTGTCTCTATGGTGACAGCAGCACGGTGATCACGTGAAAGTGCTGAAATCATCACGCAGCTGTGTGAAGCCCCACAGGTGTTGTGTCGGTGCATTACCTTCAGGGACTCCACGCAGCTGGATCTGGTCACAGGTAGGAGATCTTCTTCTTGTCGTGACGCCACTCTCAGTATTGCGGCCAGTAGGGACCGCCACTGCAGGTTGAGGGTCGCCTGGGGCTGATGGTATGTGCAGTTAGTTGGAATAGCCTCCTGAGAGTGAGGCAAGCCCCAGGGCCCGATGTAGGTGCGTAGTACCACAAGGCGCAGAATAACTCCACACAGGCAGAATGTCTTTCAGGGTTTTTACTCACTTCAGGTGGCAGGGTGAGTAACCCGGGCGTAGCTGGGATGAACCAGGCGGGAACCAGGTGTCCTTCAGGCTGACTTGTGAGGGTGACTACTAACTCGCCTTCCTTAGCCCTTGGTGGTTTGGGGTGACCCCGACTTTGAGTCCCTATGGGGGTCACCCAGGGAAGTTGCTGAAGCCTCACTCCCCTTCGTTTGCCGTGTGCTTGTTGCCTGGGCCAGATCACTCCAGCTTCTTGCCTCCTGTGAGCTATGGGCCCTAACTGTGGCTACGTGGCTGCGGCTTTTTGTGGTGTTGTGGCGTGGGCTTTGAGAGCCCCACACCGGCAGGTTTAGCAAAAGAAAGCTGAATCTATCTCCGCTTCGGGATCTGCCGCCCGTTTGGGCCTGGTGCTCTCTAGCAGTCTCCTTACTTCCCACTCCGTTGCTCTCTCTCTAGCTGAAGATGGATTTCGGGTAGCACTCCTAGTTGACCGTTCTCCCCCGTCAGTAGCCACTGCGCGGGCGCTGTTAGACAGCAACAGCCCCACAGGTCTGCTCCTCACTGAGCCCTATGGAGTTCTGCTCTAACTGACTCACTGCCCCTCCTCTCCTGTTCTTGCCTACGCCACCTAGCAACCAGACTCTCTTACCACACCCCTTGAGAGGAGATGGAGGCTTTTGGCCCCCTCCACTATTCCAGTGAAGGTCAAGTCTTTTCCCCCTCCTGGGATCCCCAGGGGTCCTCTCATGGGTACATGTGTGAGAGCTGATTACTATGCGCCTGTGTTCCACACCCCGGTCAGCCTTCTGGATTACCTGTATTGTACTGTCCCCAGCATGGGTGCAGTACTCAGTGGTGCCTGACTAGGTCAGGGGCGCCACATTCCCCCTTAGTTATCACCAGCACGTCCTCGGGCTGCAAGACAACATTTTAAAAATGCATAAAACATTAAAACATGTAAAACATTTTTAAAAGCACCAGGTACCATACATCACCACCCTCCACCCACAAGTCCGTTAACCCACCCAAAACCCTCTCACGTTGGCCGCGGCTTCAGCCACTTCTGGCAGGATGTAGAGGCGGCTTACATGGGCTGGTGGTTTCAGGGTATACCTGGCCTGGTGGATCCGCGCCTTCAGCCTCTTCTGGCAGGATGCAGAGGCGGCCTCCACAGTTGGTGCTGACCAGGTACCCTCTTTGTGGTGGAGAGCCAGGCCCCATAAACAGGCATGCTCTCTGGTCGCAGGTGAGCCAAGGCCCTATATACGGACGGGCTCCTCCTGGTTGCAGACGAGCCAAGCCCCTAAACAGGCTGACTCTGGTAGCGGTGGTGCCCTTTGGTGTAACTATTTACACTGCGAGAGTTTGTGGCTATAGCCAGTTCATAGCCTTAAGGTTTATTTCTCACAATAGTTTATGTGGGCACATTCTTGAACTTTAAAACGTTGCAAAACAAACTTTCCAAACTGGTCAAAACTTGCTGTACTTTACTTAAACTTAGGCAGATTCCTCTTCACCAGGGCTTGGGCCTGTAGGGCTGCGGCACCTGTTGCTTTCTTGACCTTTTTCCTCATCTGTAGTTGTCTCATCATTAGGTCTTTGGTCTTTTCTTTCTTTATTACTGTCTTTCCTTTCTTCTTTGGGACATGGCACTACATCTAGGGCATACCAGCCTCTTTCGCCTTGATGCAGGGTAAACTGTACGGAGTCTCCTGTACGCAGGTTCCTTCCAGGATGTCCTCTGGGCAGATTAGCTCTCACATCCCTTCTGTTGACGAAGATACCTTCCTTTATGCCAGGTGCTACGATGAACCCATATCCACTTCTCAAATTGAAATCCTCCACTACTCCTCTGCAAAGGGGTCCTCTGACCTGGGCTTTGGCTCTTCTCAGGAACCTTTTCTCCTGTAGGTCTCTGGCTGTGACTTCTCTCTGCTCTGGAGACTGTGGTGCAGGGGACAGCGTTGTTCTGTTGCGACGCCTGGTCTTGCGGGCTGGGTTCTGCTGGGCTGTTACCTCAATGCCTGCAGGGCCCCAGGTGAGGTTTCTGGGCTGGTCTTCATCAGCAGACGGTGTCAAGTCCTCCTCATCCCAACGGGAATAGGGTAACATCTCCGGCTCTGAGTATTGCTCCACTGCCGGTGGCTCCGGAGTCAGCTCCTCAGCTTCCTGGCCTCCTCTCCCCCTTAGTTCTTCTTGGCACTCCTTTGGTGGCAGTGCTGGGGATGGGCTTTCTTCAGCAGGCCCAGGCGGGGGACTCTTTGGCGTGGTTGCTGCAGGGGTTGCCGGAACCCTCTTGGGGGTGTGCGGAGGGAGCAGATACCGATCCACCATCTCTTGTGGGAACTGGGCCTCTAGATCAGCCTTCAGCTTCCAGTATTCGGGGTCCTCCCCCAGCGTGGGCTTTCCAGCAGGGACCTCTTTGGACTGGGGAGCGGTGTCTGCTCTGGCCTTGCAGGCCGGGGAAAATGGTGATGCAATCTCTTTGCGGGCCGCGCCCTGTATGGCGGCGGCCTGGTCTTAGCGGGCCGCGCCCGGCATGGCGGCGGCCTGGTCTTGGCGGGCCGCGCCCGGCATGGCGGCGGCCTGGTCTTGGCGGGCCGCGCCCTGTTTGGCGGCGGCCTGGTCTTGGCGGGCCGCGCCCTGTTTGGCGGCGGCCTGGTCTTGGCGGGCCGCGCCCGGCATGGCGGCGGCCTGGATCGGCGTCGCAGCTGCGATGGGATCTGTGCAGGCTGGGCTGGGCGTCGCTGCAGGGACCGGGTCTTGGTGGGCCGAGCAGGGCATCGCTGCGGCGGCCGGGGCTTGGCGGGCCGAGCAGGGCATCGCTGCGGCGGCCGGGGCTTGGCGGGCCGAGCAGGGCATCGCTGCGGCGGCCGGGTCTTGGCGGGCCGAGCAGGGCATCGCTGCGGCGGCCGGGGCTTGGCGGGCCGCACCTGGCGTGGCTGCGGCCTGGCTCAGCGTCGCCGCGCCGGGCGCCTCTTCAGGGACCGCGGGCGTGGCAGCAGGGGTCGGGGCATCCGGGCCGGCAGGGGTAATACTGGACTCACCCATCGGTGGCAGCATCGGGGTCTGAGTCGTCGCCGTCCGGTCTGGTACTCGTCGTGCGGTTCCCCTCTCATAGGCCTGAACCGCGGCAGCCATCTCCAGAAGTTCCATACGTTCTTCTCGGATCTGCTCCACGACCCGGGTCTCCAGTCGGTCGCAGAACTGGGCCAGCTCCCGATACCACCAGGCAGCGGAGCCCGGTTCTGGATTTCTGCGGTCAGACGCCATTTCTTCTGCGCCCTCTTCTGCACGACTCTCCAGCTGTGGACTCGCCGTTGCCTCTAATAGCAAGCTGTTCAGTTTCTGCTCTGCCTCTTTCAGCAGCTCCTCTCCCAGCAGCAGGCTTCTGGCTCCCTTTCTGTCCCGACGTCTCTGGACGCTTCCACTCTCATAGCTGGCAAGGTCAGAACTCTGCAGGGGATCTCTGGGTAGCCACACCTCTTCGTGGGCGGTAACTTCTTCCAGCGCGGGCTGCTGTTGTTTTTCAGCGCGCTTTTCATGGTGGCAATATGGCGGCGCTTCCAATTTTTCAAGCGGACCGCCCAGGCACATGGTCACCTGTCTGAACAGGTCTAGTCCTTATCCTGTTCGTGACGCCAGATGTGAAGCCCCACAGGTGTTGTGTCGGTGCATTACCTTCAGGGACTCCACGCAGCTGGATCTGGTCACAGGTAGGAGATCTTCTTCTTGTCGTGACGCCACTCTCAGTATTGCGGCCAGTAGGGACCGCCACTGCAGGTTGAGGGTCGCCTGGGGCTGATGGTATGTGCAGTTAGTTGGAATAGCCTCCTGAGAGTGAGGCAAGCCCCAGGGCCCGATGTAGGTGCGTAGTACCACAAGGCGCAGAATAACTCCACACAGGCAGAATGTCTTTCAGGGTTTTTACTCACTTCAGGTGGCAGGGTGAGTAACCCGGGCGTAGCTGGGATGAACCAGGCGGGAACCAGGTGTCCTTCAGGCTGACTTGTGAGGGTGACTACTAACTCGCCTTCCTTAGCCCTTGGTGGTTTGGGGTGACCCCGACTTTGAGTCCCTATGGGGGTCACCCAGGGAAGTTGCTGAAGCCTCACTCCCCTTCGTTTGCCGTGTGCTTGTTGCCTGGGCCAGATCACTCCAGCTTCTTGCCTCCTGTGAGCTATGGGCCCTAACTGTGGCTACGTGGCTGCGGCTTTTTGTGGTGTTGTGGCGTGGGCTTTGAGAGCCCCACACCGGCAGGTTTAGCAAAAGAAAGCTGAATCTATCTCCGCTTCGGGATCTGCCGCCCGTTTGGGCCTGGTGCTCTCTAGCAGTCTCCTTACTTCCCACTCCGTTGCTCTCTCTCTAGCTGAAGATGGATTTCGGGTAGCACTCCTAGTTGACCGTTCTCCCCCGTCAGTAGCCACTGCGCGGGCGCTGTTAGACAGCAACAGCCCCACAGGTCTGCTCCTCACTGAGCCCTATGGAGTTCTGCTCTAACTGACTCACTGCCCCTCCTCTCCTGTTCTTGCCTACGCCACCTAGCAACCAGACTCTCTTACCACACCCCTTGAGAGGAGATGGAGGCTTTTGGCCCCCTCCACTATTCCAGTGAAGGTCAAGGCTTTTCCCCCTCCTGGGATCCCCAGGGGTCCTCTCATGGGTACATGTGTGAGAGCTGATTACTATGCGCCTGTGTTCCACACCCCGGTCAGCCTTCTGGATTACCTGTATTGTACTGTCCCCAGCATGGGTGCAGTACTCAGTGGTGCCTGACTAGGTCAGGGGCGCCACAGCTGCACGTCCGAGTCCAAGTCCCAGCGCTATCACTGATCAAATGTATTTATGTTTAAATAATTTTAAACAGCAGGCAGTGCGGGAGAGGCGGGGGGCGCCCCCCCCACCCCTCCACCGGCCAGCCCACCGGGAGAAGTCCCGCCCCTCCCGCCTGTCAGTCCGGGCCTGCACAACACCCAGCAGAAGTGTGGGCTCTTCTAAGCTATATGTGGCGCCCTGGACAAGCCAGGGGCCACAGAGCACAACACCCACACACCCCACACTCCCAGCAGGCACACCAAAGCCAGAACACAAAACCCTTGTTGCCTTCCTCGAGGGGCTGATGTCCACACCAGGGGGTGGGCCAGGCGGTTGGTCCCGCCCACCGAGGAGTTCACAGTCCTGGAGGAGGGAAAACAGTCAGTCTAGTTGGAGAGGTGAAAGTGAGAGCAAGTGAAGTAGCAGTCGAGCAGTCTGAAGTGAGTACGGGTGTGTGGCCCGGACGGAGCAGCAAGGTTGGCAGACGGTGGTGACCGTCTGCAGGAGTGGCCGATTGGAGTCTACCGTAAGGACCGTGGACGGGCGGTGGTCCGGCGGTACCGGACCGGTACACAAAGAGGAGCCAGCACCATCTGGCAGGGGCTTTTCGGACCCCGGCAAGGCTAGGAGTCGCCGTGAATTTGCCAAATCTGTTAGTGAAGGGGACCTCCTGGGTTTCCAAACAGTCAAGTCCTGACAGAAGGCAACCGTCCAACCGAGTGAGAGAGACACCGCCACCGCCAAGGCAACCGTTTCTCAGGGCCAGCGCCTGCAGGCAAAAGGGGCTCCTCCGGCCCATATCCAAGCCGGGGAGCGGGTTACCGGTGGGAACCCATTGGAACCGTACAGACATCTTAGGTGCAGGGAAAGGCAGTCACCACCAACCTGCCGGGAGCAACAACACCGCGGCCGTCTGTGGGACCCGTCCATCCAGCCGTGTGTTTTATCGAGACTGTGTCTTCATCATTGGGCTGAGTGAGTACCACCGTGCCGTGCGGCACAGCGCTGCCCCTGCGACCCTGCACCTCGCCAGGCCCCATAGCCCGCCTGCCATCCGTCCCTACCCCATCACCGGGCCCCGGGACAACCAACCCCCTATCCACGGAGGGGAGAACTAACAACCAAGCTGCTCCCAGTCACCGCTCCCGGGATCCCCGTCTAGAGCAGCGGTGGTGTCACCAAAATCACCACAACCGTGGGTGGCGTCACGGACAATATCCATAATCAAAACCCCCACAACCAATCACCCCCTTTTCACACACGGGCGAGGAGCACCGCTCGAGTCCCCGGGATCCAGCCCACCGCTCGAGCCACCACCGAGCAGCAGCAGCGGCCGCGACCCGACCTGTCTCCTCCTCCGCCCATGAAAACTTGGCGTCACGAACAGGATCCTACCGCTCTGCCGTCTAGTATGGGTGCGCCTTGTTACCGCCGGAGGTGTCCGGCCGGAAAATTTGAAAAGCCGCCATCTTGGGCGCGAAATGTTCCCGCTCGAGCGTCTCCTCTAGTAGTGGAGGCGCGAAGGCCTAAACCCCGCCCCGAGAGAGGAGGAGCCGGAAAGAGACTAAGGGGGACGGAAACAAAATGTCTGCGCCCGACGAAGCCGCCGGAGGAGCGGCGGACGCAGCCGCGGGAGCACCCGCAGGTGGGAATGGGCCTGCCCAGGTCCCGGCCGCGTTGGCGGGGGGTGCCGCGGCCCCAGCCCTCGCTCAGGTGATGCCGTTCTCTTTGCCCTATGTGCCCGGAGCTGCCTGGCTACCACAGTACGATGGGAAACCTTATGCCTTGCAGGTTTTCCGGAAAAAACTTAGTCCGCTGCTAGAACTGTACCCCCTGACTGATAAGCAACGTGCAGCGCTAGTGCTGGGGCAGCTAACCGGCGCGGCTGAGCTAGAGACGGAGACCTGGGCCGAGGGGGACCGGTCCTCTGTAGCCACCATATTTGAAAAGCTGCAGACTGCATTTGAGACCCGTACTGAGGCAGAGTTGCGGATGCAGTTCTATCAGTGCCGACAACGGCCCGCAGATAGCATTCGGGACTATGCTCTGCGCCTGCAGACCGCACTCCGCACACTGAAGCGGGTGGACACTATCAGCAGCGTGGACAGTAACAAGATGTTAAGTGAGCAGTTTGTGCAGGGGATGAGGTCCTTAGAGGACCGCAAGCAGCTTCAGCTGTGGGCCCTAGAACACCCTGACGTGGACTTTGCCGTATTAAAGGAACGGGCCATCAAAGCTCTGCAACTCTCAGCATCGGAAGATCCTGAGCCAACTCCGTGGCCAGTTGAGACTGCTCCCGTTGTGGTGGCTCCTACCCCACCGGCACCGCCAGTGCCTGCAGCCCCAAGCGGTACAATGGAAGAGCTCGCTGCTCGAGTTCGCCGCATGGATGGGGACCTTGCTAAGATTCTTGCCGCACTCCAGCCTCCAACCAGATCCCAGGCACCGGTGAAGATGCAGCTCGCCGACAGCCCAGAGGACGTCCCCTGGATGCAGCGGAGAAGGGCCAATGACTCCCGGAATGGGCCCCCAATCTGTTACAGGTGCAGCAAACATGGCCACTATTCCCGACGGTGTCCGTTAAACGAGCAACCCCTGGGGCCACGGGCCAATCCTCAGGAGTAGAACCCCATGGCCCCCCAGATTGGCGAGACCGGTACATCGGGGCCCAGCCCATAATCCCCGTGGCTGTGGACGGCATACCGGTGATGGCTCTCCTGGACACTGGATCACAGGTAACAACCATACCATACACATTGTATCAACGGTATTGGGGGACCGACGAGCTGGCTCCCCCAGATGCTAGTATAACACTGATTGCTGCTGATGGACTCCCATTGACCCAAGTGGGATACAAACAAGTGGCCATGACTGTGGGGCGAGCTAAACTGCAGCACCAGGGTATGATTGTGATAATGAATGAACCCAGTGATCATAACCCGAAGATAGTGCTAGGAACCAATGTGATGGAGCACTGTATGAGTGATGTGTTGACCCTACTGCAGCAGCTGGCCGCCACGGCGGCGGGGAGCCGACAGAGAGCTGTGCAGCGTGAGATCCGAGCCTTGATGTACCGCCAGCATGTGAACTCGACAGGAGGAGAGATTGGTGGGGTGAGAGTGATGAATGTTGCCTCGTTGACTGTTTCCCCCAGGAGCGAGATGATGATTTGGTGTAGGGCAGCAGTAGGGCCCCAGGGGCGTGACTATCTCGCCATGATAGAGCCCATGCCCTCCGAGCACTGGCCCACAGTAATGGCCGCCCGAGGAGTGGTAGATGTAAAAAAGGGGAGAGTGCCTGTGAGGGTGCTGAACTGTGGGGAGGAAGAAGTCAGGCTTCCCCGGTATGCTACACTTGCCAAGTTGCTCACACTGGACCCCCACACCATCCACGAGGCAGTCCCCCCCAACCTCACCACCGACTGCCAGCAGTCACCCGCCCCAAGGGGAGTTAGATGAGTGGCACCGACAGTTACATGTAGGCACTGACGATACTCCTACACATCACAAAGAAGGGGTATACCGGGTGGTACGGGAGTATGAGCAAGTTTTTAGCAAACACCCCCTAGACTTTGGGCAGATTAAAGGGGTCCAACACCATATCCCCACCGGTGAACACCCCCTTATCAAAGAGAGGTACAGGCCTATTCCCCCTGCACACTACCAATGTGCCAAGGACATGTTGAGGAACATGAGGGAGGCAGGGGTTATCAGGGACAGCTGTAGTCCCTGGGCCGCCCCGTTGGTGCTGGTTAAGAAGAAGGACGGCACCATGCGGATGTGTGTGGATTACCAGAAGATTAACCAGATAACGCATAAAGATGCTTACCCACTGCCCCATATTGAAGAGTCCTTGGCCGCACTGAGAACCGCGAACTACTTCTCTACCCTCGACCTCACCAGCGGGTACTGGCAAGTGGCTGTGGCACCCGCGGACCGGGAGAAAACTGCCTTCACCACCCCAATGGGGCTCTGTGAATTCAATAGTATGCCGTTTGGGCTGTGCAACGCCCCTGGAACCTTCCAACGGCTGATGGAATGCTGTCTGGGGCATCTAAATTTCGAGACCGTCCTGTTATACCTGGATGATGTGATTGTGTACTCCCAAACATATGAAGCCCACCTGGAGCACCTGGCCGAATACGGGATGAAGTTGAAGCCCTCCAAGTGTCATCTGCTGAAACCCAGAGTGCAGTACCTGGGGCATGTGGTGGGTGCAGAAGGTGTCACCCCCGACCCCGAGAAGATCACTGCCATCCAAGACTGGCCGAGACCAACCACAGTGAGGGAAGTAAGGCAGTTTCTGGGTCTGGTGGGGTACTACCGTCGCTTCATCAAGGGGTACACGAAGATGGCTGCCCCCATGCAAGACCTCCTCGTGGGACAGACCAAAGGTGGTAGACCCCCCGGAGCTCCACTGATGTGGGAAGAGAGGCATGAGGAATCCTTCTGCCAGCTGAAAGCGGCCTTGACCGGAGAGGAGATCCTAGCGTATCCTGATTACAGCTACCCGTTCATCCTCTACACCGATGCCAGCAATGTGGGCTTGAGAACTACAGCTCTTTCAAGCTTGAGCTCCTGGCGCTGGTGTGGGCTATCACCGAGCGGTTCCGCCATTACCTGGCTGCAGCAAAATTCACCGCTTTCACGGATAACAATCCGCTGACCCAACTGGACACGGCCAAGTTGGGCGCGTTAGAACAGCGGTGGGTGGCCAGGCTAGCCAACTACGATTTCACCATCAAATACAGGGCCAGTCATGCCAACGTTAATGCTGATGCACTCTCTCGGATGCCCCACTTGTCGGAAGAAGGGTGCGAGGATGATGACCTCGAAGAGATCGAGTTGCCTGCGTTTCACCAGCCACCAACTGACAAGGTGCATGTCCACCAACAACGGGTGAACCTGGACCCGCTGCCCAGTCAGGAGTGGCAGGAAGCTCAAAACCAGGCGCCCGCTGTTCGCCTAGTCAAGATCCTGGTGGAGCAAGGCGCTGCTGGAATAGACCCTGCTGCCCCAGCTGAAACCCAACGCCTGTGGCGAGAACGGACCCGGCTGTATCTACACCAGGGGAAGTTGTACCGTGAGCTGATCAACCCAAAGACTCATGAGAAAATCCGCCAGTTGGTGATTCCCCAAGCTAATGTGCCCACCGTTCTACAAGCGTACCATGATGGTGCCGGACACTTCGGATGGAAGAAGCTGGAAATGCTGTTGAGAGAGCGGTTCTATTGGAGCGGGATGCGGGAGTCTGTAGAGGCCTGGTGCCGAGAGTGCGGCCCTTGCCCACTGAGAAGGAAGGACGAGGCCAGCCAGAAGGCGCCCCTACACCCGATCGTTACATATCAACCGCTGGAGCTGGTCGCCCTGGACCATGTAAAGCTCACCCAAAGCCGAAGTGGGTACACCTACGCTCTAACTATAGTAGACCACTATTCAAGGTTCATGGTGGTTGTCCCAGTTAAAGACCTAACTGGCCGTACCGCCGCTAGAGCGTTCCAGGCTTATTTCTGTCGACCACATGGATACCCTGAGAAGGTGCTTACTGACCAAGGCCCGGCCTTTGAAGCGGAGGTGTTCCATGAGTTTTGTCAGTTGTACGGCTGCAAGAAGATCCGGACCACGCCTTACCATGCCAAAACAACGGCATGTGTGAGAAGATGAACCACTTGGTCCTGGGCCTCCTCAAGGCATTGCCGCTAGAAGAGCAGAACCTGTGGCCGGAGAAGCTACCTGACTTGGTCGATATGTACAACAATATCCCTTCCAGCTCAACGAAGTGCACCCCAGCATACCTGATGAGGGCTCGCCCCGGCCGGCTACCGGTGGATCTGGACATGGGATTGGAAGCCCCAGAAGCACTCCCTTCGACAGCTGAATGGGAAACTCGGCGGAGGGTCCAGTATCGACAGATTCAGGAATACAGTTAGGTCCAGAAATATTTGGACAGTGACACAATTTTCGCGAGTTGGGCTCTGCATGCCACCACATTGGATTTGAAATGAAACCTCTACAACAGAATTCAAGTGCAGATTGTAACGTTTAATTTGAAGGTTTGAACAAAAATATCTGATAGAAATTGTGGGAATTGTACACATTTCTTTACAAACACTCCACATTTTAGGAGGTCAAAAGTAATTGGACAAATAAACCAAACCCAAACAAAATATTTTTATTTTCAATATTTTGTTGCGAATCCTTTGCAGGCAATCACTGCCTTAAGTCTGGAACCCATGGACATCACCAAACGCTGGGTTTCCTCCTTCTTAATGCTTTGCCAGGCCTTTACAGCCGTAGCCTTCAGGTCTTGCTTGTTTGTGGGTCTTTCCGTCTTAAGTCTGGATTTGAGCAAGTGAAATGCATGCTCAATTGGGTTAAGATCTGGTGATTGACTTGGCCATTGCAGAATGTTCCACTTTTTTGCACTCATGAACTCCTGGGTAGCTTTGGCTGTATGCTTGGGGTCATTGTCCATCTGTACTATGAAGCGCCGTCCGATCAACTTTGCGGCATTTGGCTGAATCTGGGCTGAAAGTATATCTGGATTTTTAAATTGGGCACGAGAATGCCGCATGGTCTAAATATGAGGAGAGATCTTGTTATGCAGTATACTTGAAATTCCTATATTATTTGTTCGTTATAGGACATACCTTTTTCAGTACCAGTAATTATATTATATTATACTCTAGTGATCACCAGACATTTGATGGTTCAAGGTCATTCCCTTAGCATTTGAATTTAAATTTTCACTATATAGCAATATGGGCAGTAACGTTTTTTTCCATTTTTTGTCCCTGTCAGAAAAAATCTTTCTTGTCTTCAAGAGCCCCTTTTCTATAAACTATACCGGGCATATATATATTTCTTATCATGTGATTTCTCTGGTTACTTCTGTTTTTAATCAGTTTATGTATATATATTGGTGTTTTTTCTTTTTATTTATTTTTTGTTGTGCTGAATTTTCGATGCAGTGTCTCAGTTTCTATTCTTTCCTTTTTTTTTTTTTCTCTGTGCTCTCCTCATTAAATGGGGTGGGTGGTAACACATCCAATCAACTCAACCTGTTCTTGTTGTGCACAGACTTTAAATACTGTCTTAGAGATTTTCTCTGCGCATTCCATGATTAAGACCTATTCAGGTTGAAACGCGTAGAAAACAGCTCCTCTGTCTTGCCTTTCTATTTTTGTCTTGCTTGGATGGAATATTTTTATTATCAATAAAGAAACTGCTTTTAAAGAAAATTCTACTTTCTCCTGGAGTTGCTGGAATTTCTCCTTTTCGTCATGAAAGTATATCCCGGTACACTTCAGAATTCATCCGGCTACTCTTGTCTGCTGTTATGTCATCAATAAACACAAGTGACCCAGTACCATTGAAAGCCATGCATGCCCATGTCATCACGTTGCCTCCACGATGTTTTATAGAGGATGTGGTGTGCCTTGGATCATGTGCCGTTCCCTTTCTTCTCCAAACTTTTTTCTTCCCATCATTCTGGTACAGGTTGATCTTTGTCTCATCTGTCCATAGAATACTTTTCCAGAACTGAGCTGGCTTCATGAAGTGTTTTTCAGCAAATTTAACTCTGGCCTGTCTATTTTTGGAATTGATGAATGGTTTGCATCTAGATGTGAACCCTTTGTATTTACTTTCATGGAGTCTTCTCTTTACTGTTGACTTAGAGACAGATACACCTACCTCACTGAGAGTGTTCTGGACTTCAGTTGATGTTGTGAACGGGTTCTTCTTCACCAAAGAAAGTATGCGGCAATCATCCACCACTGTTGTCATCCGTGGACGCCCAGGCCTTTTTGAGTTCCAAAGCTCAGCAGTCAATTCCTTTTTTCTCAGAATGTACCCGACTGTTGATTTTGCTACTCCAAGCATGTCTGCTATCTCTCTGATGGATTTTTTCTTTTTTTTCAGCCTCAGGATGTTCTGCTTCACCTCAATTGAGAGTTCCTTAGACCGCATGTTGTCTGGTCACAGCAACAGCTTCCAAATGCAAAACCACACACCTGTAATCAACCCCAGACCTTTTAACTACTTCATTGATTACAGGTTAACGAGGGAGACGCCTTCAGAGTTAATTGCAGCCCTTAGAGTCCCTTGTCCAATTACTTTTGGTCCCTTTAAAATGAGGAGGCTATGCATTACAGAGCTATGATTCCTAAACCCTTTCTCTGATTTGGATGTGAAAACTCTCATATTGCAGCTGGGAGTGTGCACTTTCAGCCCATATTATATATATAATTGAATTTCTGAACATGTTTTTGTAAACAGCTAAAATAACAAAACTTATGTCACTGTCCAAATATTTCTGGACCTAACTGTATGTTTAGAAGAACTTGAGTCGGAGTCGGGAACAACAGGAGCAGCGCTTTTACCAGAAGGCGTCTGCTGGCCCTTTCCAGCCTGGAGATGTGGTGCTGAAGTGAAAGAGGAGGACCCACAAGCTGGATGATCAATGGGAGAAAACCCCATATGTCATACAGCCCACAGGATGGGAAAGCCTACCAGATCAGTCGTGACCAAGGGGGCACCTTGGCCACGGTTTCCCGGGACCATCTAAAGAAGTGCCCACCAGCATTGAGAGCAGCGGCTGAAGGTCCGGTTCCTCCACCAGCGGAGAAGGCAAAAGAGGTAATCCACACAGTGATGGGTGACTTCCCAGCGGACTGGCCTACACAGAACGGCGCGGTGATTCTTCCAGTGATACTGTTCCCACAACCCGTGGATGAAGAAGTGATGGAGGCGGTCAACCGTGAGCCAGTGCCAGTGCCCAGGGATGAACCTGTGCCCAACTCCCCTATGCCTCCGCCTGCCCCACACGATAGCAGGGAAGAGGAACTGATTGTTCCCTCTGCCCCACTGCCTGTCCCCACTGACACCGTACCCCGGAGGTCCACTCGGCCCAACCTAGGTAGACCACCACTTAGGTACAGGGAAACTGTTCTTTAAAGGGGAAAAATTGTGTGTGTGTTGAAAGTACTGTTTAAAAGAATGATAAGTAAATGATACCGTGAAAAAGTTACCTGATTGTCAACCTTGATTTGGAACCGGTCGTAGCCGGCAGCTGGTCCCCGTTGGGATCCCCTTCACCACCTTACATAAGAAACTACTTATGAACAGGCCCGAGAACTTGCAGGGCAACCACAAACTTAGTGGCATGTAAATAAAAATGTTGTTACAGCTTCCACCGTTACCGCCTCCGGAGAGGCAGATTGGAGGAAGGGCCCGCAGTGGAGTAGGCTGGGGCCCAGCCACCACCCGAACCGGTGGCAATCCTCTGGGGGTTTCAGGGGCTCCCAATGGACGTGGGTCCCCTGAAAAGGACAGAACCCGCTCGGGCAACTTGTGCAGGACTGGGGTCAAGGGGTGCTGCCTGTTTGCTTAGGGGCAGCATCAGGGCCAGGTTGCTTGGGTGGGAGAGAGCGGAAGCCGTAACCGTTTGCAACCGTTAGCAATGTTTAAGTAAGAGTACCTCCCGATGTGGGAAGATGTTATTATAAATGTAATGTGTTACCATTTTACCTTTTCTATTTTTCAGTTGGTGAAAATAAAACCGGTGATGGACGGGCAGCCCGCGGACGGTCTGCATTTAACTAAGGGGGAATGTGGCTCCCTGGACAAGCCAGGGGCCACAGAGCACAACACCCACACACCCCACACTCCCAGCAGGCACACCAAAGCCAGAACACAAAACCCTTGTTGCCTTCCTCCAGGGGCTGATGTCCACACCAGGGGTTGGGCCAGGCGGTTGGTCCCGCCCACCAAGGAGTTCACAGTCCTGGAGGAGGGAAAATAGTCAGTCTAGTTGGAGAGGTGAAAGTGAGAGCAAGTGAAGTAGCAGTCGAGCAGTCTGAAGTGAGTCCGGGTGTGTGGCCCGGACGGAGCAGCAAGGTTGGCAGACGGTGGTGACCGTCTGCAGGAGTGGCCGATTGGAGTCTACCGTAAGGACCGTGGACGGGCGGTGGCCCGGCGGTACCGGACCGGTACACAAAGAGGAGCCAGCACCATCTGGCAGGGGCTTTTCGGACCCCGGCAAGGCTAGGAGTCACCGTGAATTTGCCAAATCCGTTAGTGAAGGGGACCTCCTGGGTTTCCAAACAGTCAAGTCCCGACAGAAGGCAACCGTCCAACCGAGTGAGAGAGACACCGCCACCGCCAAGGCAACCGTTTCTCAGGGCCAGCGCCTGCAGGCAAAAGGGGCTCCTCCGGCCCATTTCCAAGCCGGGGAGCGGGTTACCGATGGGAACCCATTGGAACCGTACAGACATCTTAGGTGCAGGGAAAGGCAGTCACCACCAACCTGCCGGGAGCAACAACACCGCGGCCGTCTGTGGGACCCGTTCATCCAGCCGTGTGTTTTACCGAGACTGTGTCTTCATCATTGGGCTGAGTGAGTACCACTGTGCCGTGCGGCACAGCGCTGCCCCTGCGACCCTGCACCTCGTCAGGCCCCGTAGCCCGCCTGCCATCCATCCCTACCCCATCACCGGGCCCCGGGACAACCAACCCCCTACCCACGGAGGGGAGAACTAACAACCAAGCTGCTCCCAGTCACCGCTCCCGGGATCCCCGTCTAGAGCAGCGGTGGTGTCACCAAAATCACCACAACCATGGGTGGCGTCACGGACAATATCCATAATTAAAACCCCCACAACCAATCACCCCCTTTTCACTCACGGGCGAGGAGCGCAGCTCGAGTCCCCGGGATACGGCACACTGCTCGAGCCACCACCGAGCAGCAGCACCGCTGCTGCTGCGGCCGGACCCGAGCAGTGGGAGAGCGCAGCGTCCCCTCCTCCGCCCGCGACACTATAGGAAAGGACAGTGTGTGAAAAGTACAAATTCACAAAACAAACATCTTATCTGGGTCATAGGTTTGATCTAAGCTTTTTGCAATGGTATACAAATAGGTAGATGTTTCTAAGCTATAGTAAAACTGGTCAAGATTGAAAAATTTGGCCTCGTCAGGAAGGTGAACACTGGCTGGGTGGTGAAGGGGTGAACAATAGGGATGAGCAAATATATTTGCCACTATTCGGTATCCCAAGAATAATGGGGTATTCGAGGTATTCGCTATCCGATGGCTAATATGGTATTCACTCCAATACTTTCATTTTCATTTCTAGACTTACTTGCGCCTTTTTACAGCCAATGAACACATCTGATGTTGCTTGCCCTCACAGTAACGCCGCAGCCATCTTTGTTGTGGTGTTACTATGATTGGCTTGGCCGCACAGCGTCATAGGGGCTATGTAAGCCATCGGCCATTATGGTCAGTCGGTCTCTCCCTCTCTCTTTCTTACTCACCGATCACGGGCGCGGCGCTGCCTGGCTGTCACACTGTGGCGGCTTCTCCTGCTTTTGAAAATGCCGGCGGCACATTATTCCATCTCGTATTTCCTGCTTCCCCCGCCCACCGGCGCCTATGATTGGTTGTAGTCAGACACGCCCCCATGCTGAGTGACAGCTGTCTTACTGCAACCAATCACAGCCGCCAGTGGGCGGGTCTATATCGTGTAGTAAAATAAATAAATAAATGATGTAAAACGACGACGTGCGGTCCTCTTCCAAATGATACCCAGCCGAGGTAAGCACACAGCAGTGGGCTGGTATTTTCAGGCTGGGGAGGGCGAGGGCCATGGTTACAGCCCCCCCTCTCGCATCTGAGAATATCAGCCCGCTGCTGCCCCGAGAATGTCACATCCAATAGATGAGACAGTCCTGGAGTGTCACCGCCATTTCCTGATTGTCGTGATGCAGTGGCAGTCAGGGCAATAAAGAGTTAGTAGCAGCTTATAGCTGCCACTAAGTCCAAGATTAGTAATGGCAGCGTCTATGACACGCCATCACTAATCTGTAAGTAAAGTAAATAAACACACACCGAAAAATCCTTTATTTGAAATAAAACACCAAAAAGTCCCTCTGTCACCACTTTATTAACCCCCAAATATCCAGGTCCGGCGTAATCCACACTGATTCAGCTACGTCTGTGAGCGAGTGCTCAATGCAGCCTCATTCCGTAAACGATGCTGCAGGGGTAACTCGAGGTCATTTCTCACGGTCGGTGATGTCAACAAATTACCGTTCGCAAGAACTTCAGTGCTGCCGTAAAGCACAACTCAGAGTGACGTCACTGACCGGCAGTGACCCTGCGAGAACTGAGATCCAAGCTCCCGCAGGGTCACTTCTCCATCACACATATTGTTGGGGGGGAAACACATACATCACAAATAAAAGCTGTAATATCTATTTATCCATCTATCTATCTATCTATCTATCTATCTATCCATCTGTCTATCTATCTATCTATATATTTATTTATCTATTTATCCATCTATCTATCTATCCATCTATCCATCAATCCCTCTATCTCTCTATCTATCTATCTATCTATCTATCTATCTGTGGAAGGTTATGCACATGGGAAGGAGAAATAGATGCTACGATTACTTACTAAATGGGAAACTGCTGGGGAAATCAGGCATGGAAAAAGACTTAGGCATCTTAGTGAATAAGAATCTAAATTGGAGTGCCCAGTGTCAGGCAGCAGCCACCAAAGCAAATAGGGTGATGGGATGCATTAGAAGAGGTCTGGGGGCACGAGATGAAAACATCATTCTCCCTCTGTACAAATCACTAGTCAGACCACACTTGGAGTATTGTGTGCAATTTTGGGCGCCGGTGCTGAAGAAAGACATTACTGAACTTGAAAGGGTTCAGAGGCGGGCTACTAAAATAATAAATGGAATGGGTGCATTACAATACACGGAAAGGTTATCAAAATTAGGTCTATTTACTCTAGAAAAGAGAAGACTTAGGGGAGACCTAATAAATATGTACAAATATATCAGAGGGCCATATAGAGATCTCTCCCATGATCTGTTTGTACCAAGGACTATGACAAGAACAAGGGGGCATTCTTTTCGATTGGAGGAAAGAAAATTCCTACATCAGCATAGAAGAGGGTTCTTCACGGTAAGAGCAGTGAGGCTCTGGAACTCTCTTCCTGAGGAAGTGGTGATGGCCAACTCACTGAATGAATTTAAGAGAGGAATGGATGCATTTCTTGTTAGCAAAAGTATAGAAGGTTTTAAATAGCATAATCTTACAGGTAGATAGAAGAGCGACCAAGATTATTAGAGGAATGGGTGGACTGCAACACCAAGACAGGTTATTAAACTTGGGGTTAGTTAGTTAGGAAAAACAAAGGCTTAGGGGGATCTAATCACAATGTATAAATATATGAGGGAACAGTACAGAGACCTTTCCAAAGATCTCTTTACACCTAGGCCTGCGACTGGAACACGGGGGCATCCGCTACGTCTTGAGGAAAGAAGGTTTAATCATAATCACAGATGAGGACTCTTTACTGTACGAGGAGTGAGACTATGGAGCTCTCTGCCGTATGATGTTGTATTGAGGGATTCACAAGTAAAATTTAAGCAGAGCCTGATCGCATTAATTGAAAAATATAATATTACCAGTTATGTATATTGGATTTTATGACAGGGTGTTGATCCAGGGAACTAGTCTGATTGCCGTATGTGGAGTCAGGAAGGAATTTTTTTCCCCATTGGAGCTTATTTGACACATTGGGGTTTTTTTGCCTTCCTCTGGATCAACATGTTAGGCTACGGGTTGAACTAGATGGACTTAGAGTCTCCCTTCAACCTTAAAAACTATGAAACTATGAAACTATGATTCCCATGAACTATCAGATCATCACAGGGTATTTCACAATCTACCCTCCCGTGCAGTATCCACCTCCCTCTTGGTTATGGGTCCCTAACCAAATGGTGTTGCCTACAACAGCACATCAAAACCTAGATACACCCTGCAACACACCAACCACACACACCAGTGGACGGCTTGAGTGAATAGATTCACCCACTTGGGGGGTCAGGGGAGGAGGTGAGGAGTGTAGTCAGTTGTCAGTTGTGAGTTGTGAGTTGTGAGGAGTAGTGATTGGTGGTGGAGAGTAGCCCTCGAGCTGACAGGAGCTCTGAGGAGGTCGGGAGCGGACCCCCGGTCGCAGGCGATCGTGGCAAGGGGCTTAGATCTATCGAGCAGGACAGCTGGCGGCCTTGCACTATATTTGCATATAATTTTCCCGTGGTGAACGGAGCCTTCAAGATTTGTTCCCAACCACTCCAAAATCGGGGCACTTGCGCAATGAGGGGGATAGGACTTTTCCACCCAAAACGGTCCAGAAAATCCCAAGCGTGAGCCCTGAGAGCAAGCTCCCACACTTAGCCACAGTGGGGAGTGGGACCTGGCAAGTTTCACACTATCGGGACTACCAGAGAAGTAAACTTAGTGCCAGGAGGCAGGTCACGGATCACCAGGCAGCACCATTGGGGACAGGACCCGAACTAGCTCCCCTCAGCGGCAGCAGTGTCCAGAGATTTAGTTTACCCGATTGTCGGTGTCTGCTTAATGGACTGAGTGAGTACAAGATTGACCCCTGCATCCCACGGCCTTATCACCACACCAAGTCCCGGGGCATTTTTCCCTACCCGTGGAGGGTTCCAACACCTTGCTGCCCCGTTCCATCATCCCAGGGTACTCCCAACTGCACCGGTGGTACTACTAATTATCACACACCACAGGTGATTTCACAAACTCTATAATCCCTTGTAAATACTCACCTCCATTTGAGTGGCCGCACGACCCTCGGGTCCGAAGACCCTTGAGCCACAGCGAACCCGGATCCGAGCAGCTCGGCTGTTTCTACGGGGGCGGCATACCTCAAATTCCTGGCATCACGAACAGGATACGAGAAGAATCCACTTACCTGGGATTGCTCTGGTTTAGTGGTCTAAACTCCGTAAGAACCGGTTTTTCCATGTATATAATGAAAGAAATCATGTGACAGCATGTGAGTTCTAGACTGTATAGAGGCTTTTTCTTTTTTCCCTTTTGTATTTATTTTTAAATGAATGAAAGCATACGTCATCAAAGTTTATTTTATTTTGCAGATATTAATAACAATTTGAATTATATTCCTCTTTATTCGTTTTTTGATAGAATTTGAATTAATGATTTTGCAATCTATATGCCATTATGCTAACTGTTGATGAGCCCGCTAAGTTTCTGGAGGTGTGTTGTCCTATGACGTCAATGATGATGTATATATATACCAGTCCAGCTCAGCTTTTGTCACTATATTTATGTTCTTTTGGCTTGCTGTCCTGATGAAGAGGGTGGCCATTATGGTCAGTCGGTCTCTCCCTCTCTCTTTCTTACTCACCGATCACGGGAGCGGCGCTGCATGGCTGTCACACTGTGGCGGCTTCTCCTGCTTTTGGAAATGCCGGCGGCACATTATTCCATCTCGTTTTTCCTGCTTCCCCCGCCCATCGGCGCCTATGATTGTGTGATGCCCTGGACCCCCAGGGATCACAGTACACTAACATCACACACACACACCCTTCCCTGGGTAGTTGACACCAGTCATTCACCTCCAGGCTTGATGTCCACACCAGGTGGGGAAGAGCCAGGCGGTTGACCCCACCCACCGAGGAGTTCAGAGGCCTGGAGGCGGGAAGAGACAGAGGAGTTGGTGGTAGACAGTGAAAATGAGAGGAGTGAAAACTGTTGGTGTCTGGGCGGGAGCCCAGGCACGTTCAGCAAGGTCGGCAGACTGTGGTGGCCGTCTGCAGGAGTTGGTGTAGGTCAGCATAACCGTAGGACCGGGGTCGGGCGGTGGCCCACCGGTACCGAACCGGGGAGCATATTGAAGCCAAGCACCAAGGCAGGGTACTCAGACCCCGACTAGGCTAGGAGCCGCCGTAAAGGTCAAATTATCTGATTGCGGCCTGGACCTCAGGGGTTCATTCCCACCCAAGTCCCGTCAGAAGGCAAAAGCCCAACCCGTCCGGATAAGTGCCACCGCCAAGGGCCAGAGATCCAAGGGCCAGCGCCTGCGAGCAAACGGGCTCTCCCGACACGTACACGCCGGGGAGCGGACTACCCGTGGGAAGCCATAGGAGTCAAATACACTTACACAGGTGCAGGAAAACGACAGCCACCATCAACCCGTCCGGGGAGAGTGAGAACACGGCAGCTGGCTGTTGGCCCCGTCCATCCAGCTGTTTGGTTTACCAGAGACTCTGTCCTTCTGTGTCTGAGTGAGTGCAACAGTGCCATCCGGGACCGCACCGCGCTGCACCGCAACCCTGCACCAGCGCCCACGCTGCATCGCCGCCTTGGCACCTGCACCTATACCTCCTCCCTACTTCCCAACTGGGGCCCCGGGACCAACAGCCCCTACCCACTAAGGGGTCAACACCTTAGCTGCTCTCCGCCATCGTTCCCGGGATTCCCCGTCATCAGCAGCGGTGGTGCCCACCATCACCACAACCCGTGGGAGGCAGCACAACCGACATCCCAAATATCCACCAAAAACCTCCCCTTTTCACTCGTGGGTGAGGAGGCGCTGCTCGAGCCCCGGGTCTTGCCCCGTGCTCGAGCCACTGAGGAGCAGAAGCACAGGACCCGAGAGCCAGCGATTCCAGACGAGTGGCGTTCCCACTCCTCCGCACGCAACAACTGGTTGCAGTCAGACACGCCCCCATGCTGAGTGACAGCTGTCTTACTACAACCAATCACAGCCGCCGGTGGGGGGGTCTATGTCGTGTAGTAAAATAAATAAATAAATGATGTAAAACGACGACGTGCGGTCCTCCTCCATATGATACCCAGCCGAGGTAAGCACACAGCAGTGGGCCGGTATTTTCAAGCTAGGGAGGGCGAGGGCCATGGTTACAGCCTCCCTCTCACAGCCGAGAATATCAGCCTGCTGCTGCCCCAAGAATGTCGCATCCATTAGATGCGACAGTCTCGGCGTGTCACTGGCATTTCCTGATTGCCGTGATGCAGTGGCAGTCAGGGCAATAAAGACTTAATAGCAGCACCACTAAGTCCAAGATTAGTAATGGCAGCGTTTATGACACGCCATCACTTATCTGTAAGTAATGTAAATAAACACACACCGAAAAATCCTTTATTTGAAATAAAACACCAAAAAGCCCCTCTGTCACCACTTTATTAACCCCCAAATATCCAGGTCCGGCGTAATCCACACTGATTCAGCGACGTCTGTGAGCAAGTGCTCAATGCAGCCTCATTCCATGAACGATGTTGCAGGGGTAACTCGAGGTCATTTCTCACGGTCGGTGATGTCAACAAATTACTGTTCGCAAGAACTTCAGTGCTGCCGTAAAGCATAACTCAGAGTGACGTCAATGACCGGCAGTGACCCTGTGAGAACTCAGATCCAAGCTCCCGCAGGGTCACTGCTCCATCACACATATTGTTGGGGGGGAAACACATACATCACAAATAAAAGCTGTAATATCTATTTATCTATCTATCCATCTATTTATCTATCCATCTATCCATTATCTATCTATCTATCTAACCATCTATCTATCCATCCATCCATCTATCTATCTATCTATCTATCCCTTATCTATCTATCCATCTATCTATCTATCTATCCATTATCTATCTATCTATCTATCTATCCGTCTATCCATCAGTCTATCTATCTATCTATTTATCCATCTATCCATCAATCCCTCTATCTATCTATCTATCTATCTATCTGTGACTCTCTTGGACTATCAGGTCGTCACAGGGTATTGCACAATCTACCCTCCCGTGCATTATCCACCTCCCTCTTGGTTATGGGTCCCTAACCAAATAGTGTTGCCTACAACAGCAAATCAAATCCTAGATACACCCTGGAACACAGCCACCAGACACACCAGTGGACGGCTTGAGTGAATAGAGTCGCCCACCTGGGGGGGTCAGGGAGGGGAGGTGAGGAGTGTAGTCAGTTGTCAGTTGTGAGTTGTGAGGACTAGTGAGTGGTGGTGGAGAGTATGGAGAGTAGCCCTCGAGCTGAGAGGAGCTCTGAGGATGTCGAGAGCGGTGACTCCCATAAGAAAAACTGTCTAGGTTGCAGACGGTGGTCTGAGCCTAGAGGAGTCGGACCCCCGGTCGCAGGGGATCGTAATAAGGGGCTTGGATCTATCGAGCAGGACAGCTGGCGGCCTTGCACTATCACCGGTCCGGGACCGAGGCACGACGGGGTTTGTGGACCTTAAGTCGGGGAGTAGGTGTATGCAACCCGATAATTTACCCGTGGAGAATGGAGCGTTCAAGATTTGTTCCCAACCGCTCCAAAATCGGGGCACTAGCGCGACGAGGGGGATAGGGCTTTCCACCCAAAACGGTCCAGAAAATCCCAAACGTGAGCCCTGAGAGCAAGCTCCCACACTTAGCCACAGTGGGCAGTGGGACCCGGCAAGTTTCACACTATCGGGACTACCAGAGAAGTAAACTTAGTGCCAGGAGGCAGGTCACGGATCACCAGGCAGCACCATTGGGGACAGGACCCGAACTAGCTCCCCTCAGCGGCAGCAGTGTCCAGAGATTTGGTTTACCCGGTTGTCGGTGTCTGCTTAATGGACTGAGTGAGTACAAGAGTGACCCCTGCATCCCACGGCCTTATCACCACACCGAGTCCCAGGGCTGCCCCGTTCCATCATCCCCGGGTACTCCCAACTGCAGCGGTGGTACTCCTAATTACCACACACCACAGGTGGTTTCACGAACTCTATAATCCCTTGTAAATACCCACCTTCATTTGAGTGGCCGCACGACCCTCGGGTCCGGAGACCCTTGAGCCACAGCAAACCCGGATCCGAGCAGCTCGGCTGTTTCCACGGGGGCGGCATACCTCAAATTCCTGGCGTCACGAACAGGATACGAGAAGGATCCACTTACTTGGCATTACTCTGGTTTAGTGGTCTAAACTCCAAAAGAATAGGTTTTTCCATGTGTATAATGGAAGAACACATTTGAGAGCATGTGAGTTTTAGGCTGTATAGAGGCATTTTCATTTTCCCTTTTTATTTTTAAATGAATGAAAGCATTCATGTCATCAAAGTTTATTTTATTTTGCAGATATTAATAACAATTTGAATTATATTCCTCTTTATTCTTTTTTTGGTGGAATTTGATTTAATGATTTTGCAATCTATATGCCATTATGCTAACTGTTGATGAGCCCGCCAAGTTTCTGAAGGTGGGTTGTCCTATGACGTCAATGATGATGTATATATATATACCAGTCCAGCTCAGCTTTTATCACTATATTTATGTTCTTTTGGCTTGCTGTCCTGATGAAGAGGGCTGCGTCGTTCGAAAGCGTTGACCTGTGCCTACAATAGAATTAAAAGACATAAATGTAATATAATCGAGCAGTGTGGTGTGAGCGCAGTGAAAATCCCTTTCTCCTATACACCTCCATGCATTAACCTCTGGAGCTGCAGCTGACCACTTCAAATTCAGCTAAAATAGGGGATGTGACTTGCACAACCACCATAGGTGAGTGACCCTGACATCTGTACTTAAGTGTTTTACTGGTTAACACCCTATTGCGCTTTTTTCATCTGCAGTGTTTTTTCATTATACTAATATTGGAGAGAAAATAAATATGTAATTGAGCTCTGCCTCTATAAAAGGCTGAGTGTCACTATATTCCTCAGTCTGCTCCATTCTGGCTATGCATAAGTGCTATATTTATAAGTGCATTTCCTCATGTTTAGCATGGATATTCTGATTTTTTGACCAGGCACAACAATCCTCATTGTCTCTAAGTCACCGTATTGATGAGAACAGTAGACACCTGATCCACATAACACAGTCTGGACCATGACGTATCTATAAGGGATAAGCAGGTTACCATGCTAACACCCCCATACCAATCTACCTAAATAAAGACGAGAACCACGACTTTATTGCAGGAATGGCCACAGTTTTTATTTAAACGTATATATGTATACCAAAAACTCGTGGCCCAACATGCCACTCAATTGTTAAACTTAACCTTATACATATATACCCGTATAACCAGAAACCCCGATAGATCCATCCGAGAGGCCAACCATCATTCCTAACCCCCCGGCCGTAACCTCCAAACCGGCCCAGAGGACCACCTCGGCCGTGACCACCCGGCCCAAGGTGAGGGGTAACAACGTTCCATCGTTGATTACCCCTACCCAGAACCTGCGGGCCCTCCGCCCACAAGTTCCCATCCAGTCCGAAGCCACTCCCCTTGAGCGACTTCGTACCAACAAACCGACTGTCGGTACTCCCAACCTCTCAGACGGACCTATCACCCCGCTGTGACAACAACAAAATTGGCAAATCAACCTTGCATTCTCATTTATTCCTCTTTTCTTTGTTCTTTTTTTTTTAATTTTTTATTTTTTTTTTTTTTTTTTTTTTGAAAAAACCATCACTTTTCATCATTATTTTTTTTTTTTTTTTTTTTTATAAACATATACATATACATATATCAGGGCGGGCGGGTGGGACACAACTTTCCGGCGACAAAAGGGGAGGTAAACAGTACACCCCCTCTCTTATACCTCCCCAAACTCCCCACCCCTTCCTTGCTCCCCTCCCAATCCCCTTACAGCTCCCTTCCACCAATCCTATAGCCCCATATATCCCCTATCCATGTAAACCAAATTAACCCCTTCCTAACCTGGTACCCTCCCGATCGTCATGGGGTCCGTTCACCCCTATGGGGTTCACTGCCCTTCTTGACGTATCTATAAGGGATAAGCAGGTTACCATGCTAACACCCCCATACCAATCTACCTAAATAAAGACGAGAACCACGACTTTATTGCAGGAATGGCCACAGTTTTTATTTAAACGTATATATGTATACCAAAAACTCGTGGCCCAACATGCCACTCAATTGTTAAACTTAACCTTATACATATATACCCGTATAACCAGAAACCCCGATAGATCCATCCGAGAGGCCAACCATCATTCCTAACCCCCCGGCCGTAACCTCCAAACCGGCCCAGAGGACCACCTCGGCCGTGACCACCCGGCCCAAGGTGAGGGGTAACAACGTTCCATCGTTGATTACCCCTACCCAGAACCTGCGGGCCCTCCGCCCACAAGTTCCCATCCAGTCCGAAGCCACTCCCCTTGAGCGACTTCGTACCAACAAACCGACTGTCGGTACTCCCAACCTCTCAGACGGACCTATCACCCCGCCACAGACCGGCCAAGTGACACCCTTACTTGGCCCGGGCCCCCCACACCCCTAGTGCTTGCTCCAGGCCATCCCTCAAACCCAACATCCATAAATCCAGACCCACATCAGTCAGATGAACCCCATCTCTCCTCAGATACTGCTCCGTGGACTCCTCCAATTCTCTATGCCGTACCACCAACCCTCCATTCCTCGCCACAAACCTACCAATTGCCCGGTTCAGCTTGCTCCGAGCCCTATTAATACGGTCCACCGACCTACCAAAACGCCACTGCATCCGAGCTATGATGTCCGACCACACAATAACTATGCCCGGGAACGCCCTCCACAAATGTAACAGGTCCAGCTTTATGTCCCTTTTCAACTCCCTTGCCGACCTTACTCCCAAATCGTTCCCACCCACGTGCAAAATTAACACATCAGGGTCACGATCCATACGGCTATAATAAGCCACCTCTGGGCGCACTCTACCCCAAGTCATGCCCCGAATTCCGAGCCACTTTACTCGGGCTTCCGACACCGACACTCCAAGCTGCCGACCGTCACGACGCACATCCGCCCGCAACGCTCCCCAATACACATAGGAGTGCCCGAGGATCCACACAAGGCACGGACCTACAAAATACAAAAACCACGAATAAAAACAGCAACAGCACAAGAAAAATTACCACAAACCAGCATCAAACACAAACCAGGAATCCCCCACCCCTGACCCTCACCTGACCAAGTGAGGCCTAATGTACAAACGAAACCTGGAAGACTCCCACCTCCCAATCCGCCGGATACAATCCTCACTCAAACCCCACCTGGCGGCTTCCGTCGCCGCCCCTATCCGAAAGGAGTGAGACCCGTACTCACGTGGCTCCTCCCCCACCCTTGCTAAAGCCATCTTCAGCACCGCATTGAATTGGTACCTCGACAAAGCCAATCCGTCCACATGTCTAAGAAAAATGCCAGGAAAACCGCCCCGCACCTTTAAAAACTCAGACACTTGTGCCACTGGGCACAACTGGTGCCCCGGTAAAGCAAACAACACTATTAAGCGCCCCCGACCCCTCTGATCCGTCTTCGAAAAGCGAAGGCGACATTCCACTCTGTCCTCCCCCAGCATTACATCCTCTAACAGCAACCCACCCATCGCTTGCTTGGTCTGGCTGGCCAATTCACCAATGCGAAAGGCCCCAAAAAACGCCAATACAAAAGCTACTGAAAACAACACCCTCTCATAAGAAGACGAACACAATTCCCCCAAACACCCCACTAAACGAACCAACAATGGCAATGACACCGGCCGCCTCATGTCACGCGACTGGGCCCCCTTTCGAAAACCTTTCATTGCCTGCCGCACCAGAAAATCCTTAGTCGCGTCCCGAACCCCTTGCATCTGAAACAAGAAGGCCAATGCCGCCAACTTGCCACCAATCACCGAAACGGACCGACCTGCCGAAAAATCCCCACTAATTAACATCAGGACCCCCAACACTCGGCCCTTGTAACCCGACTCCAAAAATTCCCCTCTCTCCAACTCTGCCCAAGCTTGCCACACCGCCTGATATCGGCACCAAGTAGCCTCAGACACCGATCTCCTAATTCCCTCAAATGCTATACCGATGCCAGGTCCCACAGCCATTCCGGGCAAGGTTCTCCATCCGCGTCCGCTCCCGGCACCAGCTTCCTGAACCTGCAAAACTGAAACCGAGATAGCGCATCAGCCACCTCATTCCGAATCCCTGGCACGTGCCGAGCCACCACGCAAATGTTCAACTCCAAGCATCGCAACACCAGGTGCCTTAAATACCCCACAACCGGTGGGGATTTTGCCGACAGTGCATTGATGGAATGCACCACCGCCATGTTGTCACAATGCAAGCAAACCCTTCTTTCGGAAAAAACGGGGCCCCACAACTCGATTGCCACAATGATGGGAAACAATTCCAGGAGCGCCAAATTCCTCACCAAACCTGCTTCCACCCAAAGCCGTGGCCACTTTCCCACACACCAGCGCGTCTGAAAAATTGCCCCAAAACCTGTCGCTCCAGCCGCATCAGTATACAATTCCAACTGGCTATTGGACAATGCCTCGCTCATCCAAAGGGTCCGACCGTTGTACCGGTCCAAGAACTCCTCCCAAACCAACAAATCCCCTTTCATCACTTTGGTCACTCTGACAAAGTGATTTGGAGCTTTTACCCCCGCGGTTGCGCTCGCCAGTCTCCTATTAAATATCCGCCCCATCGGCATAATGCGACAAGCGAAATTCAATTTTCCGAGCACTGACTGCAAATCCCGCAACCGCACCTTCTTGGCCTGCGACAAAAACCGCACCGACGCCTTCAAATCCAACAGCTTCCCCTCCGGCAACCGGCATTCCATCGCCAGTGTATCAATTTCGATACCTAAGAAACATAGGGCCGTCACCGGCCCTTCTGTTTTTTCTTTTGCCAACGGAATACCCAGACTCCGCGCGATCCGCTCTAACGTAAACAACAACAAGGAGCAAACCGAAGAGCCCGCCGGACCCACGCAAAAGAAGTCATCCAAATAGTGAATCACTGAATGGACTCCTGCCACCTCCTTGACTACCCATTCCACAAACGTACTGAATGCCTCAAAATAAGCACACGAAATGGAACAGCCCATCGGCAGGCAACGATCCACATAGTATTCACCATCCCACATACACCCTAAGAGATGAAGGCTCTCTGGATGCACTGGGAGTAAACGAAAAGCTGCTTCTACATCCGCCTTTGCCATCAGTGCCCCCCGCCCCGCAACCCTTACCAGCTCCAAGGCCCTATCGAACGATACATAACATACCGCCGACAACTCTGGTGATATCCCATCATTTACCGACAATCCCGCCAGATAAGATAAATGATGAATGAGCCGAAATTTGTTCGGCTCCTTCTTAGGTACCACCCCTAGGGGGGAAATCCGTAAGTTGGAGAATGGCGGGTCCTGGAAGGGGCCCGCCATCCTCCCCAACTCCACCTCCTTCTGCAGCTTTTCCTTCACCACCGCCGGATGTTCCTTTGCGGACCTCAAGTTTCCCGGGCGAAACACCGGCGCCTCAGATTCAAACGGAATCCGAAAGCCCTCCGTAAAACCACGTTCCAACAACTCCGCCGCCCTAACATCCGGGTATCTATTTAAATAGGGAAGCATCGCCTCTACCCTCACTGGCGTCCTCCCTTTTTCCAGACCCCTCCCCCTCCTTTCCTTTTCCTTTCTTGAAGCACCTGGCCAGAGGGTGGGACCCTCCACATCCGGAACACTCATGTTTGAACCGACAAGAGGCCCCGAACTTACACTGTCCCTCGTTATATTGCCAACAAGCCCCTTTTTTCTGTCCAGCCGAGGACCCGCCACTCGCACCCGGGCTCCCGGCACCCCCTCGAAAGGGCTGAGCCGGAGCCGTCATTAACCGCATCCACAAAGAAATGTCCTTGTGGCCCCACTGGACACCCGGCCGCAGAGCCTTCCGTTGCCGGAACTGCTCATCATATCTCAACCACCCTAAACCGCCGTACACTCTATACGCTTCCCCTATCGCGTCCATATATCCAAATAGGGCGGAACAATGCTCCGGCTCCTTTTCCCCGATCACGCTGGCTAAGATCGCAAAGGCCTGTAGCCAGTTAGTAAACGTCCTCGGGATCAACCGATACCTCCGTTTTTCCTCATCCTCTTTCTCCTTTTTTGTGTCACTGGGTTTCACCTTATCCAAATTAAACTTTTCCAAAGGAAGCAGGGAAAAAATTTCCACGTACTCCCCTTTCCAAATCTTTTCCCTCACCTCCTTTTTTAAATGAACCCCTAACTGACCTTCAAAACACACAGAAATTTCACTACGCGCCCTATCATCCAAACGCACAACCTCATCCTCCTTTTCTTTTTCCTTTTCCACCTCCTTACTCGCACCCACGTCAGCTGCCCCTCCAGCCGCCTGTCCCGTACCTACCGCCGAGGTAGGATCCCGTGTCGCAACCTCGCGCACCGTCACCTCCGTCTGCACCACCTCCGTGGGGCCCACCCACGCCCCCACCGGGGCCCCAGGCCCAGACCGACTAACCCGTTCCGCAGACAACCCCTGCAACACCCCCAAAAGCTCCCCCCAAAACTCCGGGCCCGGCAAACCAGACTGACCGACCGCCCCCACTCCCTGCGCGACGCGTCCCGCAACGGAACCCCCGCCCCCGCCCGCGCTACCCACAGAATACAACATTTCTGACGTCCGCTCACCAGGCTGCCGTTGCACCGACTCCGGACCAGCCGTGCCACGATCTTCCTGCTGCCGCTCTGTCCGTCCTGCCGCTGCAGTTGCTCCTTCTTCCTCGCCGGATTCCGACGAGCTGGCGAAATCCTCAGGGGGGACCAGCGAGGGGACAGCACGCACCTGGCGGCCATCAACCCCCACGGTCACCGCACCCTGCTCGTCCGGGCGACTCCTGCTGGACCTCTTCCTCTTTGCCCGCCGTGGCGCCCTGCCGCCGTCCTTCCTTGCTGACATCATGACAGACTGCTGCGCCGCTACCTCTCCTGTCGCTCTCAGTGGGCTCCCTCCCTGCCGACTGCAGGAAGGCCGTGCAGAACTTGACCTTCGCTGGGAACGCCACCCAGCCCGATCCTCGCTGGGGGGGACCGTGATTACAGATCTCATCGCCGTCTTCGGGCCACTGTAACCCTCCTCTGATCTCCCCACGTCGCCGCTCCCATCCGCTCCAGCCCTCCGTCCTGTGTCTCTCCCCTGCGGCCTGCAGGGAGTCTCATCCGACCGTCTGGAACGCCGAGCGCCACGCCCAGCCGGCACATCACTGGGGGCTGCTGTGATCATCGCTCTGGTCTGCGGCTGGGCAGGCCGCGGACCGGAAGTGGGCCTCGCCGAGGCTCCGCCCACCCCCGACCCGCGGGATCTCCGACGAGGATTCCTCCCGGTGGCCGGCAGCTCCCCTGGGTGAGTAGAAGGGCTCCGCCTCCCCGGAGGGTCCCCGCAGGGGCTCCTTGATCTCATTCTCCCCCTCCAGCTGGGGGAGTAGCGCTCCGGCGGTCGCGCCCGCCGAGCACGTAGCAACGGGCCGGGCGCAGGAGCAGCAGGCAGCGCCGCTCCAGGGCCACAGACCGCCGCCAGCTGCTGCCGCAGAGCATCCACCCCGACTACCTCGGAGGCCCCACGCACCATCTCAAGCAGCTCAGCTAAGGCAGCCATGGCAGCAGGCAGCAATACGTCCTGGGGACACAACTTTCCGGCGACAAAAGGGGAGGTAAACAGTACACCCCCTCTCTTATACCTCCCCAAACTCCCCACCCCTTCCTTGCTCCCCTCCCAATCCCCTTACAGCTCCCTTCCACCAATCCTATAGCCCCATATATCCCCTATCCATGTAAACCAAATGAACCCCTTCCTAACCTGGCACCCTCCCGATCGTCATGGGGTCCGTTCACCCCTATGGGGTTCACTGCCCTTCTGAACTGACAATCACAAGTGATCCAACAGCCCAAGCCTCCAATATAGCCAGGATTACAGGTGCACACCACAACACCCAGCAGAAGTGTGGGGTCTTCTAAGCTATAGGAAAGGACAGTGTGTGAAAAGTACAAATCTACAAAGTAATCATCTTATCTGGGTCATATGTTCGATCTAAGCTTTTTACAATGGTATAAAAATAGGTAGATGTTTCTAAGCTATAGGAAAACTGGTCAAGATTGTAAAAGTTGGCCTCGTCAGGAAGGTGAACACTGGCTGGGTGGTGAAGGGGTTAACAATAGGGATGAGCGAATGTATTTGCCACTATTCGGTATCCGAAGGATAATGGGGTATTCGAGGTATTCGCTATCCAAAGGCTAATATGGTATTCGCTCCAATACTTTCATTTTCATTTCTAGACTTACTTGCGCCTTTTTCCAGCCAATAAACACATCTGATGTTGCTTGCCCTCACAGTAATGCCGCAGCCATCTTTGTTGTGGTATTACTGTGATTGGCTTGGCCGCACAGCGTCATAGGGGCTATATAAGCCATCGGCCATTATAGTGTCGGTCTCTCCCTCTCTCTTTGTTATTCACCGATCATGGGCGTGGCGCTGCACGGCTGTCACACTGTGGCGGCTTCTCCTGCTTTTGAAAATGCCGGCGGCACATTATTCCATCTCGTATTTCCTGCTTCTGTCTCGGGCCGGAGGAGGGGACGCTGCGCTCTCCCACTGCTCGGGTCCGGCTGCGGCTGCTCGGTGGTGGCTCGAGCGGTGGGCCGGACCGCGGGGACTCAAGCGGCGTTCCTCGCCCGTGAGTGAAAAGGGGGTTTTGATTGTGGGGATTTGATATTGTCCGTGACGCCACCCATGGTTGTGGTGAGATTGGTGACACCACCGCTGCTCTGGACGGGGATCCCGGGAGCGATGACAGGGAGCAGCTTGGATGTTGGTTCTCCCCTCCGTGGGTAGGGGGTTGGTTGTCCCGGGGCCCGGTGATGGGGTAGGGATGGATGGCAGGCGGGTTACGGGGCCTGGCGAGGTGCAGGGTCGCGGGGGCAGCGCTGTGCCGCACGGCACGGTGGTACTCACTCAGCCAATGATGTACACAAAGTCTCAGGTAAAACAAACGGCTGGATGGACAGGTCCCACAGACGGCTGCGGTGTTTCTCCTCCCGGCAGGTTGATGGTGACTGCCTTTCCCTGCACCTGTGTAGTGTAAACGGTTCCAATGGGTTTCCACCGGTAACCCGCTCCCCAGCTTGAAGGTTGCCGAAGGAGCCCCTTTTGCCCGCAGGCTCTGGCTCTGGGAACTTTAGCCTTGGCGGTGACTGTGTTTCCCTCTAATGTTTGGACTGTTGCCTTCTGTCGGGACTTGACTGCTGGGAAACCCAGGAGGTTCCCTTCGCTAACGGATTTGACAAATTGCACGGCGACTCCTAGCCTTGTCGGGGTCCGTAAGCCCCTGCCGGATGGTGCTGGCTTCTCTTTGCGTACCGGTCCGGTACCGCCGGGCCACCGCCCGTCCACGGTCCTTACGGCTAGCTCCAATAGGCCTCTCCTGCAGACGGTCACCACCGTATGCCAACCTTGCTGTTCCGTCCGGGCCACACACCCGGACCACATTCTGTCTGCTCTTTTTCCACTTCACTCTCCTCTCACTTTCACTTCCCAACTACAACTCACTCTTTTTCCGGCCCCAGGACTGTGAACTCCTCGGTGGGCGGGACCAACCGCCTGGCCCACCCCCTGGTGTGGACATCAGCCCCTGGAGGAAGGCAACAAGGGTTTTTGTCTGACTTAGGTGTGCCTGACCGGGAGTGTGGGGTGTGTTGGTGTAGTGCTCGTGACGTCCTGGGTTGTCCAGGGCGCCACACTTCCCCCGCCCACCGGCGCCTATGATTGGTTGCAGTCAGACACGCCCCCATGCTGAGTGACAGCTGTATTACTGCAACCAATCACAGCCGCCAGTGGGCGGGTCTATATCGTGTAGTAAAATAAATAAATAAATGATGTAAAACGACGACGTGCGGTCCTCTTCCAAATGATACCCAGCCGAGGTAAGCACACAGCAGTGGGCCGATATTTTTAGGCTGGGGAGGGCAAGGTCCATGGTTATGTGACGCCCCGGACTAGCCATGTCGTCACAGGTAACACACAAACACCCCCACCCCCATTAGACAGTGACACCAGCCATTCCCCCTTGGTGAAATGCAGACCGTCCATGGGCTGCCCGTCCATCACCCGTTTTATTTTATTTTCAAAACTGTAAAAACAACATAAGTAACATGTAAACATTTTAAACATATAAGCATTTTTGTTAGGTCACTTAAATGTTGCACATATAAAAACTTTTTTAATACTGACGGACGGACCGATGTCTTCCGCTCTCCCACCCAAGCAACCTAGCCCTGATGGTGTCCCTAAGAAGTGGGCAGCACCCCTTGACCCCAGTCCACGTTCAGGCTGCCCGAGCGGGAACGGGTACGGTTACTTGCACCCGGCTGTCACTTCAGGGGACCCCACGTCCAGGGGGACCCCTGACCCCCGGAGGATGGCCACCGGTCCTGGTGGTGGCCGGGCCCCAGCCTGCTCTGCTGTGGGCCCTTCCTACAATCTGCCTCTCCGGAGGCGGCAACGGTTTCCATCCCATAAAACTATTTCATGCCCACCAGTTCGTGGGTGGCCTGCCAGTTCTCGGCCATGTCCATGAGTAGTCTCTCATGCAGGTGGTACAACTCAGAAAGTCCCTCTGGGGACAACTTGCCGGCAACAGCTGGAATAATCAAGTGGACAATCAGGTGAAGATCACGGTTGATTAAGGTCATTCAATTAAACTGCTGAGGGTCCCAACGGGGGACAACTTGCTTGCAATGGCGGACCGCTGCCTATTCCACCTCTTCCTCCGAGGTGGCCTCGCTCTCCGCTGTTAATATTGCAAACATCTGGTGGCAGGCCTAGTGGGAGAGGGCCGCCCGGTATCCGTTCCCTCCACCACGCGGGACATAGAAAGCTACTGGCTAGTGATGAGCGAGTACTAAAAAGCTCGGGTGCTCGAAGCTCGGCCCGAGCCTCCCAAGATACTCGTGTACTCGGGCCGAGCAACGAGCCCAATGTTATCCTATGGGAGACCCGAGTATTTTTGTGAAATGACCCCCCGGCAGCATGTAGAAACCCTAAAAATGTCACAAAAGTCTCAGAAGAGTGCTCAAATGACATGGCAACAGCATGGGGAAGACCCCTTGAAGCATTTATCACTCAAAAGTCACAGCTGTGAACAATTTTGTCCGTGTTTCACGCCATTTTTACGGACTCACCAGAAAACCTTCCAAAATGACCCCAAAATGATTTTTCATGGCAGAAATGTTAAGGGCACATACCCAATAGTGAGATAGAGCTGGTGTATGTTACTTTTTGAGATTAATACATGAAAGATTTTACGTGAAAACATTGTGTGGCACTCCAATGTCCCTGAGAAGAGACGTACATGAAGGCCTCTTGAGTCTAATGTGCCCATTTTGAGGAATTGAGTCTTTGTAGTATTTTCCTTTGCCAGGGCAGTCCAAAATTGTGAGGTTCACCAATGCCCCTGCATACAGACGTGCATGAGGGCCTGTAAACCTGAAGTGCCCATTGTAAGGAAGTGGGTCTATTGTAGTATAGCCCTTAGGCAGGGCAGCCAAAAATTGGGAGGCTCCACATTGTCCCTGGATAGAGACGTGCATGATGGCCTGTAAACCTGAAGTGCCCATTGTCAGGAAGTGGGTGTATTATAGTATAGCCCTTAGGCAGGGCAGCCAAAAATTGGGAGGCTCCACATTGTCCCTGGATAGAGACGTGCATGATGGCCTGTAAACCTGAAGTGCCCATTGTCAGGAAGTGGGTGTATTATAGTATAGCCCTTAGGCAGGGCAGCCAAAAATTGGGAGGCTCCACGTTGTCCCTGGATAGAGACGTGCATGAGGGCCTGTAAACCTGAAGTGCCCATTGTCAGGAAGTGGGTGTATTATAGTATAGCCCTTAGGCAGGGCAGCCAAAAATTGGGAGGCTCCACATTGTCCCTGGATAGAGACGTGCATGATGGCCTGTAAACCTGAAGTGCCCATTGTAAGGAAGTGGGTCTATTGTAGTATAGCCCTTAGGCAGGGCAGCCAAAAATTGGGAGGCTCCACGTTGTCCCTGGATAGAGACGTGCATGAGGGCCTGTAAACCTGAAGTGCCCATTGGAAGGAAGTGGGTCTATTGTAGTATAGCCCTTAGGCAGGGCAGCCAAAAATTGGGAGGCTCCACATTGTCCCTGGATAGAGACGTGCATGATGGCCTGTAAACCTGAAGTGCCCATTGTAAGGAAGTGGGTCTATTATAGTATAGCCCTTAGGCAGGGCAGCCAAAAATTGGGAGGCTCCACGTTGTCCCTGGATAGAGACGTGCATGAGGGCCTGTAAACCTGAAGTGCCCATTGTCAGGAAGTGGGTGTATTATAGTATAGCCCTTAGGCAGGGCAGCCAAAAATTGGGAGGCTCCACATTGTCCCTGGATAGAGACGTGCATGAGGGCCTGTAAACCTGAAGTGCCCATTGTCAGGAAGTGGGTGTATTATAGTATAGCCCTTAGGCAGGGCAGCCAAAAATTGGGAGGCTCCACATTGTCCCTGGATAGAGACGTGCATGATGGCCTGTAAACCTGAAGTGCCCATTGGAAGGAAGTGGGTCTATTGTAGTATAGCCCTTAGGCAGGGCAGCCAAAAATTGGGAGGCTCCACGTTGTCCCTGGATAGAGACCTGTTAGGTTCTTAGTGCCTCCGTGCTTGCATTTAAAAACCGCACGTGTGTGCCTGTTGGTGGCAGCTTTCCGCTGCATTTGTGTGAGTTTTGCAAAAACTTGGATATAACGCACAAGTCTAGTGAATACACATCAGCACAGCATTGCAAAATGCGCAAGGGCGTTGTCAACGAACAAGGAAGTGGACGTGATGGTGGTGCAGGCAGAGACCGAGGTTGTGTGCAAGCTCTAATTTCGCCACAACTAGTCGCTCGCACGTCCTGTCCCAAATTCTTGGGGACCGCAGCAGTACACCGCTCTTGAACCAAGACCAGTGTCAACAGGTTGTTAGTTGGATAGCGGATAATGCTTCCAGTCAGATTGGCACCACCACAAACACTCTGTCTTCCACACGGTCACGTGTCAGTAGCCGTGATACTGCACCGCACATTTCAGAACCTGATCCTCCTTCCTACCACCAGGCCGAGTACACGTCCACGGACATTACTGATCCCACACTTGGACACTCGGAAGAGCTGTTCGTTCACGTTTCCATTCACAAGTTCTGGCCTCTCGCCAGCTCCTGTTGAAGTGGGCCATGACGAGATTGTATGTACAGATGCCCAAATATTTGAGCAGCCACGTTCTCACGAAGTTGGCAACGTGTCTCAACAAGGGGTGGACGATGATGAGACACAATTGTCAGGAAGTCAGGAGGAGGAGCAGGGTGCGGAAGAGGAAGACGACGTGGTGGATGATCCAGTAACTGACCCAACCTGGCAGGAGGATATGCAGAGCGAGGACAGCAGTGCACAGGGGGAGGGAGGCGTAGCATCCCAACAGACAGTAAGAAGCAGAGTGGTGGCCCCAGGCAGACGTCAGGCAACTGTTCCCCGGAACAACACGACACAAGGTGCCTGTACAAATGTTAGGTCTTCCCGAGTCTGGCTGTAATACTATTGTATGTATTGAGGATTTCGATTGCGTTAGGGCAATGACAACCAGAGATGAGTTCTTGGTGCAAGACGTTTATAATATGCAACCAGCAAATATGTACATAAACGGAACAAAAACACAGTAGAACATAAATACAGGAAATACCTTCCAGGGACGGAGCGAAAGGGAATTCCCGGGACCGCGCACCGGACTCCCCCAGGGAGACCACCAAGAGCGAACCCCTATACAGGGACTGTCTGGCAATCACCCCAGAAGCCCTAAATGCGCAGCAGCCGGGACACAAAAGGGCAATAGGTAAGTCCAAAAATGTCCGTACGTGATGTGAGTCCAGAGTGGTATTAAACGGAAGGAACCGGGCAGAAGTGCCGACCAAAGACGGCAAACGGAGTCCGGGCACAGCTAGATGATACCAGATGAAGTCCAGAGTCGGTGTCGGTTGTTTTCCAAGAGGATCCGAATAACAATCAGGAACCAAAAGCAGCAGGGCAGGAGCACACAGGAAGCAGTATACTCAGGCACTGGACTAAGCTTTAGGGGCGGCTTTTAAACAGATGGACAGGAAGTAGGGCAACAGAACAGAAAACTCCATGTTAACAAAGGGCAAGCTCTTTCAAAAGAAAACTGGAAAACCCGGAACTCTGACACTGGCAGTTTTTTAAGTTGGCTCCAGATGATTCTAAAAAGGCCATTTGCAACACCTGCCATGCCAGCATCAGCAGGGGTACCAAAACTAGCAGCCTGACCACCACCAGCATGATCAGGCACATGTCAGCCAAGCACCCGACTTTGTGGGAAGTACAACAGAGTCGAGGAGCAGTGCTTGCTGATGTCACTGCTACGTCTTCACTGGTTGTGCATGCGAGCCAATCCCCTGTCCATGCTGCCTGAGAACAAGCCTCCTCCACTCCTGCACCTGCAGTTGCCTACGCAGAAAGAACACCATCATCAAGCACGTCCTTGTCCCAGCGCAGCGTTCAGTTATCCATTCAGCAAACCTTTGAACGCAGGCGCAAATACACTGCCAACACCCCACATGCCACAGTTCTAAATGCTAACATTTCGCGACTGCTTGCGCTGGAAATGTTGCCTTTTAGGCTGGTTGAGACAGAAGCATTCCGCGACCTGATGGTGGCAGCTGTCCCACGTTACTCGGTCCACAGCCGCCACTATTTCTCCCGGTGTGCCGTCCCCGCATTGCATAACCACGTGTCACAAAACATCACACGTGCCCTGAACAACGCTGTTTCAGCCAAAGTCCACCTAACCACAGACACGTGGACAAGTGCATGTGGGCAAGGCCGCTACATCTCGTTGACGTCACACTGGGTTAATATTGTGCAAGCTGGGACCCAGTCTGAGCGAGGGACGGAACACGTCCTTCACACACCAAGTTTTGCAGGCCCTACCTCAGTCAGGGTTTCACACACACTCTACAGCTCCGGAATGTCATGCTCCTCAGCCTCCTCCTCCTCCTGCGCATCCTCATCCACTTTACCCTCCACACCAGTCCCAAGCTGGAAGTGTCGCGGGCGGAGGAGGGGACGGTGCGCTCTCCCACTGCTCGGGTCCGGCTGACGCTGCTCTACGGCTGCTGCTGCTCGTTGGCTTGAGCGATGGCCGGATCCCGGGGACTCGAGCGGCGCTACTCGCCCGTGAGTGAAAAGGGGTGGTTTGGGTTTTGGGGATATTGTCCGTGACGCCACCCACGGTTGTGGTGATTGTGTGGACACCACCGCTGCTCTGGACGGGGATCCCGGGAGCCTGTGACAGGGAGCAGCTTTGTTGTTATTTCTCCCCTCCGTGGGTAGGGGGGTTGGTTGTCCCGGGGCCTGGTGATGGGGTAGAGATGGATGACAGGCGGGTTGCGGGGCCTGATGAGGTGCAGGGTCGCAGGGGCAGCGCTGTGCCGCACGGCACGGAGGTACTCACTCAGCCCAATGATGATGACACAGTTCACGGTAAAACAAGTGGCTGGATGGACGGGTCACTCGGACGGCTGCGGTTGTTCCTCCCTGCAGGTTAGTGATGACTGTCTCTCCCTGCACCTAAGTTAAGTGTTGGTAGTGATGGTTTCCCAACGGTAACCCGCTCCCCGACCTGGATATGGGCCGGAGGAGCCCCTTTTGCCCACAGGCGCTGGCCCTGGGAGACGGTTGCCCTTGGCGGTGGCGGTGTCTCCCCTTCACGGTTGTACGGTTGCCTTCTATCTGGACTTGGCTGTTTGGAAACCCTGAGGTTCCCTTCACTAACGGATTTGGCAAATTCACGGCGTCACCAAGCCTTGCCGGGATCCGAAAGTCCTCTGCCAATGGTGCTGGCTTCTCTTTGTATACCGGTCCGGTACGGCCGGGTCACCACCCATCCACGGTCCTTACGGCAGACTCCAATCGGCCTCCACTGCAGACGGTCACCACATCCTGCCAACCTTGCTGTCCTGTCCGGGCCACACACCCGGACCAACTTCAGGCTCTTTGCTGTCACTTTTCTCCTCTCTACTACTTTCCTCCTTCCACTTCCTTAGCTTAACTCTCACTGCCTGTGTTTTCCCTCCTCCTCGGTGGGTGGAGACCAACCGCCTGGCTCCACACCCTGGTGTGGACAACAGCCCCTGGGGAAGGCAACAAGGATTTTGTGTTTTGACTATGATATGCCTGCAGGGAGTGTGGGGTGTTTAAGTGTTGTGCTCTGTGGCCCCTGGCTTGTCCAGGGCGACACAGAAGCACTGCAGCACTGCCTCGGCGAAGCGGCAACAGGCAGTGCTGAAGCTAATCTGCATAGGTGACAAACCCCACAATGCAGAAGAGGTGTGGACAGCTCTGAAACAGCAGGCAGATCACTGGCTCACAACTCTGAACCTAAAGCCAGGAAAGGTCGTGTGTGACAATGGCCGGAACCTGGTGGCGGCTTTGAGGCGAGGCCAGCTGACACATGTTCCATGCGTGGCCCATGTGCTCAACCTCGTGGTTCAGCTGTTTCTAAAGTCATACTCAGAGCTGTCTGATCTGCTGGTAAAAGTTCGCCGCCTGTCTGCACATTTTCGAAAGTCACCTACTGCTTCAGCCGGCCTTGCCGGCTTAAGACGCCGTTTGCATCTTCCGGCACACAGACTGGTGTGTGATGTCCCCACGCGTTGGAATTCAACTCTGCACAAGTTGGTCAGGATATGTGAGCAGAAGAGGGCAGTTGTTGAGTACCTGCATCACCTAAGCCGTCGGGAAATGGGTCAAACTCCACACATAACACCTGAGGAGTGGAGATGGATGTCCGACCTATGCACCATCCGCCAAAACTTTGAGGACTCCACCAAGATGGTGAGCGGCGATGACAACATTATTAGCGTCACCATACCGCTTCTCTGCCTTCTAAAATGGTCTCTGCTCAATAAACAACCATGATGCATTGCAGGCGGAGCACGATGAGTTTGAGCAAGAAACAGTAGTGGGTGTGGGTGATGATAACACACAGCCCAGCCTCGTCTCATCACAACGTGCAGTGGAGGACTATGACGAGGAGGAGGATGAAGACATGGAGCAACTCTCTGGCCAAATTGAGGATATGACATGCAGTCATATCCTTGGTTCAGCGTGGCTGGCCAGAGGACAGGGTAGATGATGAGGAGGAGGAGGAGGAGGACAGCATGTTCAGTCATCGTGTTGGTCAGGATACTGAAGTGATGGCTGTTAAGAGTCTGGCACACATGGCTGACTTTATGGTAAGCTGCCTGTCTCGTGACCCTCGCGTTAAGAACATCTTGGCCGACAATCATTACTGGTTGGTAACACTGTTAGACCCACGCTAAAAGGAGAACTTTATGTCTCTTATTCCCGAGGCGGAGAGGTCAGGCAAAATGCAGCAGTTCCAGAAGGCCATAGTCACGGAAGTAGGCAAAGCATTCCCCTCACAAAACGCTAGCGGCATAGGTCAGGAATCAGTGGACAACCAAGGCGTACAGCCGAGAGGGGCACAAGTCCAATCCGCCAGAGGTAGGGGAACAGTCTTTAAGATGTGGGACAGTTTTCTCAGCCCCTCACATACCACAGCCCCTGAGGTGAGGGGTAGTGCCACAAGAAATCCTAAGTTTGCCCAGATGCTCAAGGAGTACCTTGCAGATCAAACAACTGTACTCCGACATTCCTCTGTGCCTTACAATTAATGTGTATCCAAGCTGGACACGTGGCATGAATTGGCTCTCTACGCCTTGGAAGTCCTGGCCTGCCCTGCCGCTAGCGTTTTGTCAGAGCGTGTTTTTAGTGCCGCAGGTGGAATCATTACAGATAAACGCACCCGCCTGTCAACTGTAAATGCTGACAGGCTGACTCTGATCAAGATGAACAAGGGTTGGATTTGGCCAGACTTCACCACACACACCAACAGCAAATTACAGCGGAATTTAAAGTTTGTAACGGGAATTTGCCATGTACCTCCACTCACCCATGGTAACACACTTCTGGACTTTGTCTAATCGCTGGACTGCTCCTCCTTCTCCTCATGCGCCATCATGGTGACTGTTACAATAGTTAAGCCGTTGTTTCAGGTATACCCCCAGTGGTAAATTTTTTCGCCCATTCTTTCTGAATGGGCATTACAACGACAGGAGACCCGCTCCTTTGCAATGGGAACAATGTTTTGAGGCCCTCATGCACATCTCTATCCAGGGACAATGTGGAGCCTCCCAATTTTTGGCTGCCCTGCCTAAGGGCTATACTACAATAGACCCACTTCCTTACAATGAGCACTTCATGTTTACAGGCCATCATGCACGTCTCTATCCAGGGACAATGTGGAGCCTCCCAATTTTTGGCTGCCCTGCCTTAGGGCTATACTACAATAGACCCACTTCCTTACAATGGGCACTTCATGTTTACAGGCCATCATGCACGTCTCTATCCAGGGACAATATGGAGCCTGACGCTGCCACCGACTGCCACACACATGCTGTTTTTAAATGCAAGCACGGACGCAATAAGAACCTAACTGGTTTTTAGGAGCGACAATTACTGAGAAGTCTGACACTATCAGACACTGCTGACTGACGTGTATTATACACTAGACTTGTGCGTTATATAATAGTTTGTGCAAAACGCGCACCTGTACCCTGCCACCGACTGCCACACACGTGTTGTTTTTAAATGCAAGCACGGACGCAATAAGAACCTAACTGGTTTTTAGGAGCGACAATTACTGAGAAGTCTGACACTATCAGACACTGCTGACTGACGTGTATTATACACTAGACTTGTGCGTTATATAATAGTTTGTGCAAAACGCGCACCTGTACGCTGCCACCGACTGCCACACACGTGCTGTTTTTAAATGCAAGCACGGACGCAATAAGAACCTAACTGGTTTTTAGGAGCGACAATTACTGAGAAGTCTGACACTATCAGACACTGCTGACTGACGTGTATTATACACTAGACTTGTGCGTTATATAATAGTTTGTGCAAAACGCGCACCTGTACGCTGCCACCGACTGCCACACACGTGCTGTTTTTAAATGCAAGCACGGACGCAATAAGAACCTAACTGGTTTTTAGGAGCGACAATTACTGAGAAGTCTGACACTATCAGACACTGCTGACTGACGTGTATTATACACTAGACTTGTGCGTTATATAATAGTTTGTGCAAAACGCGCACCTGTACCCTGCCACCGACTGCCACACACGTGCTGTTTTTAAATGCAAGCACGGACGCAATAAGAACCTAACTGGTTTTTAGGAGCGACAATTACTGAGAAGTCTGACACTATCAGACACTGCTGACTGACGTGTATTATACACTAGACTTGTGCGTTATATAATAGTTTGTGCAAAACGCGCACCTGTACCCTGCCACCGACTGCCACACACGTGCTGTTTTTAAATGCAAGCACGGACGCAATAAGAACCTAACTGGTTTTTAGGAGCGACAATTACTGAGAAGTCTGACACTATCAGACACTGCTGACTGACGTGTATTATACACTAGACTTGTGCGTTATATAATAGTTTGTGCAAAACGCGCACCTGTACGCTGCCACCGACTGCCACACACGTGCTGTTTTTAAATGCAAGCACGGACGCAATAAGAACCTAACTGGTTTTTAGGAGCGACAATTACTGAGAAGTCTGACACTATCAGACACTGCTGACTGACGTGTATTATACACTAGACTTGTGCGTTATATAATAGTTTGTGCAAAACGCGCACCTGTACCCTGCCACCGACTGCCACACACGTGCTGTTTTTAAATGCAAGCACGGACGCAATAAGAACCTAACTGGTTTTTAGGAGCGACAATTACTGAGAAGTCTGACACTATCTGGACTGTTTTACACTGTGTACACCAGCCCCAGATATGATGAAGGCTGGTATACGGTCACCACTACCCTGCCTGCCTGCCTGCCTGTATACTGCTACAATAGTCCTGACAAGGACTCTTCTGGTCAATAGCCTGTATTCCGACCTGGCTATACCCTGCCTGTAAATAGCAACAATAGTCCTGAGAAGGACTCTGCTACTGTACTCCGACCTGGCTATACCCTGCCTGCCTGTATACAACTAGAATAGTCCTGAGAAGGACTTCTGGTCACACTGTTTGCAGCCCTGCTACGGAAATAGCTATAAAGGGCCGCAAACCTTTCCCTGAAGCAGCAACACTCTCCCTGCACTGACTGTCTGGATAGCTGTGAGCAGAGCACAGCGCGCCGGCCGATATAAAGGCTCGGTCACGCTGTGCAGGCCGGCCAATCACTGCAATTCCACAACTAACAGGGCTGTGGCATTGCAGTGGTCTGCCAGCCAATCCCTGCATGAGGGCTGGCTCTCAAAAGAGCGCCAACATGCAGAAATGAAGACCACGAGTACAGCACGAGTATCGCGAGATTACTCGGTCCCTGCCGAGCAGCCCGAGTACAGCGATACTCGTGCGAGTACCGAGTAGTTACAAGCATGCTCGCTCATCACTACTACTGGCGCATCGCCGTTGGAAAGACTCTCACCCGCTTCCTCGGACTCCGACACCGGTTCTGTGTCAGCCACCGAGCTGCCGCCATCCGACTCCAGGGAACTAATGGTTGGGCTTGGCCGTTCGGTAACGGTTTCCAGCTGAGCCCAGACTCGTGGCTCCTCAGTGGCAAGTGACCCGTCATTGGCCGGGGTATGGAGGTCTGCCATCGGTTCTTCTAAGTCACCTGCTCCAGCTATTGATTGGCTGTCTTCCTCTCGGGCCTCCGGGCCATGGTGGGGCAACTTGGACTCCGCCACCTCCATCGGGGACGGCGGTCTGAGCGGGGTTCTACGGGCGGTCAGCACAGGCGATTGGTCGGGCTCTGCTGGGGCCAGGGGTAGACCGAACCCTTCAGCCGCAGTGGCCGGTCCTTTAAGGACACAAGGGTGTGGGTCACTCATGAGCTCCTCTAGCATGGTCTCTATTTCATGCGTCTGCACGACCGCAGCCAGCTCCTCCATCTCAGCGGTCCAGCGATTTAGCAGGTCCCGTACTTTAGCCCGGTTATGGCAGCACAACAGCATCAATTGCGTATTCAGCCAAGCCGCCGTCCCGGGGGCAGGCTCCGGAGACTTAGGCATCTCAGGTGGTGCGGACATGTTGCAAGCTGCTTCCAGGAACCGGGTATATTTGCAGAGTCCTGGCGTCCCCGCTTTTATAGCCTCGGCTATATTAGGCAGACACACACCCTTGGTTCTCTTCAGCACTCCCATTTGTTGGGGGCGGGGCTTCGCTTTCGCGCCTTCTTTGCTCGCAGAAGACGCTCGAGCGGGAGATTTTCGCGCCGAGATGGCGGCGCTTCAAAATTTTCAGATCACAAGGCGCACTTCTACTGGTAAGTAGAGGCGTTCAATCCTGTTCGTGATGCCAAGTTGTCGCGGGCGGGGAGGACGCCGCCGCTGCTGCGCGCTCGCTAACGCTCGGGTCCGGCACTGTTGCAGCTGCTGCTGCTCAGTGGCTCGAGCGGTGGGCCAGATCCAGGAACTCGAGCGGCGCTCATCACCCGTGAGTGAAAGGGGTGGTTGGTTTGGGGGATTTAGTCCGTGACGCCACCCATGGGTCGTGGTGAAGGTAGGCATCACCGCTGCTGGTGACGGGGATCCCGGGAGCGATGGTATGGAGCAGCTGGGATGTTGTTTTCCCCCTTCGTGGGTAGGGGTCGGTGGTCCCGGGGCCCGGTGGTGTGACGGGGAGGCAGGGTTGGTGAGGTGCAGGGTTGCAGGGACAGCGCGGCGCGGTGCCGGATGGCACAGGTGTACTCACTCAGTAAGAGATGCACAAAGTCCTCGGTAAACCAAACGGCTGGATGGACGGGTCCCACAACCGGCTGCAGTGTCTCTCCCCAGACAGGTGATGGCGGCTGTCTTTCCCTGCACCTTGATGTTCTCGTTTGGCTACTATGGATCCCCAACGGTAGTCCGCTCCCCGGTGTATGGATGCCGGAGGAGCCCGTTTGCCCGCAGGCGCTGGCCCTTGGGTCTCTAGCCTTAGGCGATAGCTGTATACCCTCACGGTGTGGGCGGTTGCCTTCTATCGGGTCTTTGGTTGTTAGGAAACCCCTGGGGTTCCGGTCACATTCGGATTTGACTATTGTCGGCGACTCCAAGCCTGGTCGGGGTCCGATGGCCCTGCCTGTGTGTGCTGGCTTCACTTCGCTCCCCGGTCGGTACCGGCGGGCCAACGCCCGACCCCGGTCCTACGTTTCCGCGTTGCTTCACCACACCTGCAGACGGCCACCGCCGTCTGCCAACCTTGCTGTCAGTGCCTGGGCCACAAACCCAGACACCCAAGTGCTTACTCCTCTCACTTCAACCTCCTCCACTGAACTCCTCAACTCAACTGTCACTTTTCCCGCCTCCAGGCCTGTGAACTCCTCAGTGGGTGGGGCCAACCGCTTGGCTCCGTCCCACCTGGTGTGGACATCAGACCCTGGAGGGAGGCAACAAGGGTTTTTGTTTGGCTGGTGTCACTGTCTAATGGGGGTGGGGGTGTTTGTGTGTTATCTGTGACGACCTGGCCAGTCCAGGGCGCCACATATATATATACCAGTCCAGCTCAGCTTTGATCACTACTTCACTCCTTTCACTTGCACTTCCCTAACTGATCTGACTTTCTTTTCCCGCCTCCAGGACTGTGAACTCCTCAGTGGGTGGGGCCAACCACCTGGCTCCACCCCACCTGGTGTGGACATCAGCCGCTGGAGGGAGGCAACAAGGATTTTGTGTCTGGCTGATGTGCCTGTCTCAGGGTGGGGGTGTGTGTTGTAGTACCTGGGGTACTCTTGTACTCTACAGGGGTCACTCTTGTACTCACTCAGTCCATTAAGAAGACACCGACAACCGGGTAAACCAAATCTCTGGAGCCTGCTGCCGCTGAGGAGAGCTAGTATGGGTCCTGTCCCCAATGGTGCTGCCTGGTGAACCGTGACCTACCTCCTGGCACTAAGTTTACTTCTCTGGTAGTCCCGATAGTGTGAAACTTGCTGGGTCCCACTCCCCACTGTGGCTAAGTGTGGGAGCTTGCTCTCAGGGCTCACGCTTTGGATTTTCTGGACCGTTTTGGGTGGAAAGTCCTATCCCCCTCATTGCGCTAGTGCCCCGATTTTGGAGCAGTTGGGAACAAATCTTAAACGCTCCGTTCTCCACGGGTAAATTATCGGGTTGCATACAGCTACTCCCCGACCTAAGGTCCACAAACCCCGTCCTGCCTCGGTCCCGGACCGGTGATAGTGCAAGGCCGCCAGCTGTCCTGCTCGATAGATCCAAGCCCCTTGCCACAATCCCTTGCGACCGGGGGTCCGACTCCTCTAGGCCCAGACCACCGTCTGCAACCTAGACAGTTTTTCTTATGGAGTCACCGCTCCCGACCTCAGAGCTCCTCTCAGCTCGAGGGCTACTCTCCACCACCACTCACTACTCCTCACAACTCACAACTGACAACTGACTACACTCCTCACCTCCCCTCCCTGACCCCCCAGGTGGGCGACTCTATTCACTCAAGCCGTCCACTGGTGTGTCTGATGGGTGTGTTGCAGGGTGTATCTAGGATTTGATTTGCTGTTGTAGGCAACACCATTTGATTAGGGACCCATAACCAAGAGGGAGGTGGATACTGAACGGGAGGGTAGATTGTGCAATACCCTGTGACGACCTGATAGTCCAAGGGCGTCACAGATAGATAGATAGAGGCATTGATGGATAGATGGACAGATAGATGGATAAATAGATAGATAGATATATAGACAGATGGATAGACGGATAGATAGATAGATAGATAATGGATAGATAGATAAGAGATAGATAGATAGATAGATAGATGGATGGGTAGATAGATGGATGGATGGATGGTAAGATAGATAGATAGATAGATGGATAATGTGTGACGCCCTGGACCCCAGGGGTCACAGAATAACATCACATACACACACCCCCCTTCCCCGGCCAGGAACACCAGTCAAACAAAACCCTTGTTGCCTCCCTCCAGGGTCTGATGTCCACACCAGGTGGGACGGAGCCAGGTGGTTGGCCCCACCCACCCAGGAGTTCACAGGCCTGGAGGCGGGAAAAGACAGTAGATTGTGGTAGACAGAGAGAGTGAGAGGAGAAAGTCTGTAGGCGTCTGGGTCAGAGCCCAGGCACTATCAGCAAGGTCGGCAGATGGTGGTGGCCGTCTGCAGGAGTTGGTGGAGGTCTGCAAAACCGTAGGACCGGGATCGGGCGGTGGCCCGCCGGTACCGAACCGGGGAGCAGATTGAAGCTAAGCACCAAGGCAGGGTGCTCAGACCCCGACTAGGCTCGGAAGCCGCCGTAACGGTCAAATTCTCTGATTGCGGTCTGGACCTCAGGGGTTCATTTCCAACCAAGTCCCTTCAGAAGGCAACAGCCCAACCCGTCCGGATAAGAGCCACCGCCAACGGCCAGAGATCCAAGGGCCAGTGCCTGCGGGCAAAACGGGCTCTCCCGACACATACACGCCGGGGAGCGGACTACCCGTGGGAATCCATAGCAGTCAAACACTTACACATAGGTGCAGGGAACGACAGCCACCATCAACCCGTCCGGGGAGAGTGAAGAAGCCGCAGCCGACTGCGGGCCCCGTTTATCCAGCCGTTTGGTTTACCAGAGACTCTGTTATTGACTACCTGGGATAGAACACCGTGTTGCTGCCCCGCTTCCGCGCTGCCTCCCCGCATCGGCACCTGCACCTAGCCCCTACCCACCATCATACATCCAACCATCCCCCCAAACCGGGGCCCCAGGACCAACCGCCCCTACCAACAACAGTAGAGTTGAGCGCGGTTCGCAGTTCGTGGTTCTCCAGTTCGCGGCTCGAGTGATTTTGGGGGCTGTTCTAGATCGAACTAGAACTCGAGCTTTTTGCTAAAGCTCGATAGTTCTAGATACGTTCGAGAACGGTTCTAGCAGCAAAAAACCCAGCTAATTCCTAGCTGGCTTTCCGCTGTAATAGTGTAAGTCACTCTGTGACTCACACTATTATGACATTTCAGTGTATAGTGTGCGGGAACAGCGCATTCAGATCACTGCTGAATGTAGAATGGCGATCGCCATTTTTTTTTTTTCCTTGTCTTCCTTCCCTAAGCGCGCGCGTGTAGTGGGGCGGGCCAGCATGTCAGCCAATCCCAGACACACACACAGCTAAGTGGACTTTTAGCCAGAGAAGCAACGGCATGTGTGATAGGATGTCCATGTCACATGTCCCTGCATTATAAAACCGGACATTTTCCTCCAGCACGCCATTATCTGCCTTCTGCGTCCTTGGTGTCAGACATCACTGTCGCAGCTCCTATCGCCGATACTGCTGTGTACGCTCCATACACAGCGCTGTACAGCATAGGGATAGCACTTTCTATCAGTCCTTTTAAGGGCTCGTACCGGCAGGGTCAGAGCCATAGGTGACAGGTCAGTGAAAACAAAGTTTAACAGCTACACAAGATGACAGCGTCTGTGTAGCGAAGGTCAGGGATTTCCTCGCTGCATTTCCCCATTAGGAGGGATAGAAAGGCAGGCTTCCTTTCCTCTACCCAGAGACCCACAACCCTGCCACTGTACCCTGCTGCCCATTGCACACTCAAACTCATTGTTACTAAGCCATTATACTAGCAAACACTGAGTGAACTTAGTGGCATCCTAAACGTGGATGTTGGACTGCTGTATTGTCCCAGTAGTGCAAAGATATTTGCAGCACGTCAGCCTGCATTGCACACTCAAACTTATTGTTACTAAGCCATTATACTAGCAAACACTGAGTGAACTTAGTGGCATCCTAAACGTGGCTGTTGGACTGCTGTATTGTCCCAGTAGTGCAAAGATATTTGCAGCACGTCAGCCTGCATTGCACACTCAAACTCATTGTTACTAAGCCATTATACAAGCAAACACTGAGTGAACTTAGTGGCATCCTAAACGTGGCTGTTGGACTGCTGTATTGTCCCAGTAGTGCAAAGATATTTGCAGCACGTCTGCCTGCATTGCACACTCAAACTCATTGTTACTAAGCCATTATACTAGCAAACACTGAGTGAACTTAGTGGCACCCTAAACGTGGCTGTTGGACTGCTGTATTGTCCCAGTAGTGCAAAGATATTTGCAGCACGTCAGCCTGCATTGCACACTCAAACTTATTGTTACTAAGCCATTATACTAGCAAACACTGAGTGAACTTAGTGGCATCCTAAACGTGGCTGTTGGACTGCTGTATTGTCCCAGTAGTGCAAAGATATTTGCAGCACGTCAGCCTGCATTGCACACTCAAACTCATTGTTACTAAGCCATTATACAAGCAAACACTGAGTGAACTTAGTGGCATCCTAAACGTGGCTGTTGGACTGCTGTATTGTCCCAGTAGTGCAAAGATATTTGCAGCACGTCTGCCTGCATTGCACACTCAAACTCATTGTTACTAAGCCATTATACTAGCAAACACTGAGTGAACTTAGTGGCACCCTAAACGTGGCTGTTGGACTGCTGTATTGTCCCAGTAGTGCAAAGATATTTGCAGCACGTCTGCCTGCATTGCACACTCAAACTCATTGTTATTAAGCCATTATACTAGCAAACACTGATTGAACTTAGTGGCATCCTAAACGTGGCTGTTGGACTGCTGTATTATCCCAGTAGTGCAAAGATATTTGCAGCACGTCTGCCTGCATTGCACACTCAAACTCATTGTTACTAAGCCATTATACTAGCAAACACTGAGTGAACTTAGTGGCATCCTGTCACGCTCCCCGGCTCCCTTGCCATGCTCCCCGGCTCCCCTGCCTTGCTTACCGGCTCCCCTGCCACGCTTCCCCGCTCTCAGGTCGCACTCCGCCACTCCCATGCCAGGCTTCCCGGTCCCCCACTCCACAGCCTTCCTGCTCCATCGCCTGCGGTCCCCAGGCAGCCCGGTCCCCGCTCCCGACGCCCGTCGGCAACTCGGCCCCAGCCCGGCTCTCCTGCCTCCTGTTCACCGCTCCCTGCTCTGGCTTCTGGCACCCGGGTCTCGCGCATGCGCATTAGGGCGCGCGCGCGGTCATTGACCCTCTCTTAAAGGGCCAGTGTCCTCCAACAGGATATTGAAGAATCAGGTACAGGGTATATAGGGGAATCCTTTCCAAGTGGGTGGGGCCTGTTCTTCGTGTTTTGCTAAGCTAGGAGTCAGGTCTCCTTGTGTCTTGCGGTATACTTACCTATCTCTCTCCTAGAGCCGCTCCTGCCTCGCCATCCGGTCCTGACGATTCCCGAACCCCGAACGGTGACTGTCCGCCATCCCGTCAGTCCATACCATCTCTGATCCCTGTGGTGACCCGTCTTCTCGCTCCGTCGGTTCCGGACTCTGCCTGACAACATCTCAGGCTCCGAACCTGAGCTCCGTCATCCGGACTACCTTCGGTGACTCCGTGGTCCCAGGGACTTCTACACTCCACTCCTTTGAACGGACTGTCCTGCTACCTGTAGTGCTCCGGCTACCGGACCCCTTGCCTTCAGTGAGGTGTTCGGCCCAGTGGATCCACCTCCTGGGTCTGCCCGTCCACCTGGCCCTAACACATCCTAAACGTGGCTGTTGGACTGCTGTATTGTCCCAGTAGTGCAAAGATATTTGCAGCACGTCAGCCTGCATTGCACACTTAAACTCATTGTTACTAAGCCATTATACAAGCAAACACTGAGTGAACTTAGTGGCATCCTAAACGTGGCTGTTGGACTGCTGTATTGTTCCAGTAGTGCAAAGATATTTGCAACACGTCTGCCTGCATTGCACACTCAAACTCATTGTTACTAAGCCATTATACTAGCAAACACTGAGTGAACTTAGTGGCATCCTAAACGTGGCTGTTGGACTGCTGTATTGTCACAGTAGTGCAAAGATATTTGCAGCACGTCAGCCTGCATTGCACACTCAAACTCATTGTTACTAAGCCATTATACTAGCAAACACTGAGTGAACTTAGTGGCATCCTAAACGTGGCTGTTGGACTGCTGTATTGTCCCAGTAGTGCAAAGATATTTGCAGCACGTCAGCCTGCATTGCACACTCAAACTCATTGTTACTAAGCCATTATACTAGCAAACACTGAGTGAACTTAGTGGCATCCTAAACGTGGCTGTTGGACTGCTGTATTGTCCCAGTAGTGCAAAGATATTTGCAGCACGTCTGCCTGCATTGCACACTCAAACTCATTGTTACTAAGCCATTATACTAGCAAACACTGAGTGAACTTAGTGGCACCCTAAACGTGGCTGCTGGACTGCTGTATTGTCCCAGTAGTGCAAAGATATTTGCAGCACGTCTGCCTGCATTGCACACTCAAACTCATTGTTACTAAGCCAATATACTAGCAAACACTGATTGAACTTAGTGGCATCCTAAACGTGGCTGCTGGACTGCTGTATTGTACCAGTAGTGCAAAGATATTTGCAGCACGTCTGCCTGCATTGCACACTCAAACTCATTGTTACTAAGCCATTATACTAGCAAACACTGAGTGAACTTAGTGGCATCCTAAACGTGGCTGTTGGACTGCTGTATTATCCCAGTAGTGCAAAGATATTTGCAGCACGTCTGCCTGCATTGCACACTCAAACTCATTGTTACTAAGCCATTATACTAGCAAACACTGAGTGAACTTAGTGGCATCCTGTCACGCTCCCCGGCTCCCTTGCCATGCTCCCCGGCTCCCCTGCCTTGCTTACCGGCTCCTCTGCCACGCTTCCCCGCTCTCAGGTCGCGCTCCGCCGCTCCCGTGCCAGGCTTCCCAGTCCCCCGCTCCACAGCCTTCCTGCTCCATCGCCTGCGGTCCCCAGGCAGCCCGGTCCCCGCTCCCGGAGCCCGTCGGCAACTCGGCCCCAGCCCAGCTCTCCTGCCTCCTGTTCACCGCTCCCTGCTCTGGCTTCTGGCACCCGGGCCTCGCGCATGCGCATTAGGGTGCGCGCGCGGTCATTGACCCTCACTTAAAGGGCCAATGTCCTCCAACAGGATATTGAAGAATCAGGTACAGGGTATATAGGGGAATCCTTTCCAAGTGGGCGGGGCATGTTCTTCGTGTTTTGCTAAGCTAGGAGTCAGGTCTCCTTGTGTCTTGCGGTATACTTACCCATCTCTCTCCTAGAGCCGCTCCTGCCTCGCCATCCGGTCCTGACGATTCCCGAACCCCGAACGGTGACTGTCCGCCATCCCGTCAGTCCATACCATCTCTGATCCCTGTGGTGACCCGTCTTCTCGCTCCGTCGGTTCCGGACTCTGCCTGACAACATCTCGGCCTCCGAACCTGAGCTCCGTCATCCGGACTACCTTCGGTGACTCCGTGGTCCCAGGGACTTCTACACTCCACTCCTTTGAACGGACTGTCCTGCTACCTATAGTGCTCCGGCTACCGGACCCCTTGCCTTCAGTGAGGTGTTCGGCCCAGTGGATCCACCTCCTGGGTCTGCCCGTCCACCTGGCCCTAACACATCCTAAACGTGGCTGTTGGACTGCTGTATTGTCCCAGTAGTGCAAAGATATTTGCAGCACGTCAGCCTGCATTGCACACTCAAACTCATTGTTACTAAGCCATTATACGAGCAAACACTGAGTGAACTTAGTGGCATCCTAAACGTGGCTGTTGGACTGCTGTATTGTCCCAGTAGTGCAAAGATATTTGCAGCACGTCAGCCTGCATTGCACACTTAAACTCATTGTTACTAAGCCATTATACTAGCAAACACTGAGTGAACTTAGTGGCATCCTAAACGTGGCTGTTGGACTGCTGTATTGTCCCAGTAGTGCAAAGATATTTGCAGCACGTCAGCCTGCATTGCACACTCAAACTCATTGTTACTAAGCCATTATACTAGCAAACACTGAGTGAACTTAGTGGCACCCTAAACGTGGCTGTTGGACTGCTGTATTGTCCCAGTAGTGCAAAGATATTTGCAGCACGTCAGCCTGCATTGCACACTCAAACTCATTGTTACTAAGCCATTATACTAGCAAACACTGAGTGAACTTAGTGGCATCCTAAACGTGGCTGTTGGACTGCTGTATTGTCCAGTAGTGCAAAGATATTTGCAGCACGTCTGCCTGCATTGCACACTGAAACTCATTGTTACTAAGCAATTATACTAGCAAACACTGAGTGAACTTAGTGGCACCCTAAACGTGGCTGTTGGACTGCTGTATTGTACCAGTAGAGCAAAGATATTTGCAGCACGTCTGCCTGCATTGCACACTCAAACTCATTGTTACTAAGCCATTATACTAGCAAACACTGAGTGAACTTAGTGGCATCCTAAACGTGGCTTTTGGACTGCTGTATTATCCCAGTAGTGCAAAGATAATTGCAGCACGTCTGCCTGCATTGCACACTCAAACTCATTGTTACTAAGCCATTATACTAGCAAACACTGAGTGAACTTAGTGGCATCCTAAATGTGGCTATTGGACTTCTGTATAGTCCCACTAGTACAAAGATATTTGCAGCACGTCAGCCTACATTGCACACTCTAACTCATTGTTACTAAGCCATTATACTAGCAAACACTGAGTGAACTTAGTGGCATCCTAACCGTGGCTGTTGGACTGCTGTATTGTCCCAGTAGTGCAAAGATATTTGCAGCACGTCAGCCTGCATTGCACACTCAAACTCATTGTTACTAAGCCATTATACTAGAAAACACTGAGTGAACTTAGTGGCATCCTTAATGTGGCTGTTGGACTGCTGTATTCTCCCAGTAGTGCAAAGATATTTGCAGCACGCCTGCCTGCATTGCACACTCAAACTCATTGTTACTAAGCCATTATACTAGCAAACACTGAGTGAACTTAGTGGCACCCTAAACGTGGCTGTTGGACTGCTGTATTGTCCCAGTAGTGCAAAGATATTTGCAGCACGTCCGCCTGCATTGCACACTCAAACTCATTGTTACTAAGCCATTATACTAGCAAACACTGATTGAACCTAGTGGCATCCTAAACGTGGCTGTTGGACTGCTGTATTGTCCCAGTAGTGCAAAGATATTTGCAGCACGTCTGCCTGTATTGCACACTCAAACTCATTGTTACTAAGCCATTATACTAGCAAACACTGATTGAACTTAGTGGCATCCTAAACGTGGCTGTTGGACTGCTGTATTGTCCCAGTAGTGCAAAGATATTTGCAGCACGTCAGCCTGCATTGCACACTGAAACTCATTGTTACTAAGCCATTATACTAGCAAACACTGAGTGAACTTAGTGGCATCCTAAACGTGGCTGTTGGACTGCTGTATTGTCCCAGTAGTGCAAAGATATTTGCAGCACGTCAGCCTGCATTGCACACTCAAACTCATTGTTACTAAGCCATTATACTAGCAAACACTGAGTGAACTTAGTGGCATCCTAAACGTAGCTGTTGGACTGCTGCATTGTCCCAGTAGTGCAAAGATATTTGCAGCACGTCTGCCTGCATTGCACACTCAAACTCATTGTTACTAAGCCATTATACTAGCAAACACTGAGTGAACTTAGTGGCACCCTAAACGTGGCTGTTGGACTGCTGTATTGTCCCAGTAGTGCAAAGATATTTGCAGCACGTCTGCCTGCATTGCACACTCAAACTCATTGTTACTAAGCCATTATACTAGCAAACACTGATTGAACTTAGTGGCATCCTAAACGTGGCTCTTGGACTGCTGTATTGTCCCAGTAGTGCAAAGATATTTGCAGCACATCTGCCTGCAGTGCACACTCAAACTCATTGTTACTAAGCCATTATACTAGCAAACACTGAGTGAACTTAGTGGCATCCTAAACGTGGCTGTTGGACTGCTGTATTATCCCAGTAGTGCAAAGATATTTTCAGCACGTCTGCCTGCATTGCACACTCAAACTCATTGTTACTAAGCCATTATACTAGCAAACACTGATTGAACTTAGTGGCATTCTAAACGTGGCTATTGGACTTCTGTATAGTCCCACTAGTGCAAAGATATTTGCAGCACGTCTGCCTGCATTGCACACTCAAACTCATTGTTACTAAGCCATTATACTAGCAAACACTGAGTGAACTTAGTGGCATCCTAAACGTTGCTGTTGGACTGCTGTATTATCCCAGTAGTGAAAAGATATTTGAAGCACGTCTGCCTGCATTGCACACTCAAACTCATTGTTACTAAGCCATTATACTAGCAAACTATGAGTGAACTTAGTGGCATCCTAAACGTGGCTGTTGGACTGCTGTATTGTCCCAGTAGTGCAAAGATATTTGCAGCACGTCAGCCTGCATTGCACACTCAAACTCATTGTTACTAAGCCATTATACTAGCAAACACTGAGTGAACTTAGTGGCATCCTAAATGTGGCTGTTGGACTTCTGTATTGTCCCAGTAGTGCAAAGATATTTGCAGCACGTCTGCCTGCATTGCACACTCAAACTCATCGTTACTAAGCCATTATACTAGCAAACACTGAGTGAACTTAGTGGCATCCTAAACGTGGCTGTTGGACTGCTGTATTGTCCCAGTAGTGCAAAGATATTTGCAGCACGTCAGCCTGCATTGCACACTCAAACTTATTGTTACTAAGCCATTATACTAGCAAACACTGAGTGAACTTAGTGGCATCCTAAACGTGGCTGTTTGACTGCTGTATTGTCCCAGTAGTGCAAAGATATTTGCAGCACGTCTGCCTGCATTGCACACTCAAACTCATTGTTACTAAGCCATTATACTAGCAAACACTGAGTGAACTTAGTGGCATCCTAAACGTGGCTGTTGGACTGCTGTATTGTCCCAGTAGTGCAAAGATATTTGCAGCACGTCAGCCTGCATTGCACACTCAAACTCATTGTTACTAAGCCATTATACTAGCAAACACTGAGTGAACTTAGTGGCATCCTAAACGTGGCTGTTGGACTGCTGTATTGTCCCAGTAGTGCAAAGATATTTGCAGCACGTCTGCCTGCATTGCACACTCAAACTCATTGTTATTAATCCATTATACTAGCAAACACTGAGTGAACTTAGTGGCATCCTAAACGTGCCTGTTGGACTGCTGTATTGTCCCAGTAGTGCAAAGATATTTGCAGCACGTCAGCCTGCATTGCACACTCAAACTCATTGTTACTAAGCCATTATACTAGCAAACACTGATTGAACTTAGTGGCATTCTAAACGTGGCTGTTGGACTGCTGTATTGTCCCAGTAGTGCAAAGATATTTGCAGCACGTCTGCCTGCATTGCACACTCAAACTCATTGTTACTAAGCCATTATACTAGCAAACACTGAGTGAACTTAGTGGCATCCTAAACGTTGCTGTTGGACTGCTGTATTATCCCAGTAGTGAAAAGATATTTGAAGCACGTCTGCCTGCATTGCACACTCAAACTCATTGTTACTAAGCCATTATACTAGCAAACACTGAGTGAACTTAGTGGCATCCTAAACGTGGCTGTTGGACTGCTGTATTGTCCCAGTAGTGCAAAGATATTTGCAGCACGTCAGCCTGCATTGCACACTCAAACTCATTGTTACTAAGCCATTATACTAGCAAACACTGAGTGAACTTAGTGGCATCCTAAAAGTGGCTGTTGGACTTCTGTATTGTCCCAGTAGTGCAAAGATATTTGCAGCACGTCTGCCTGCATTGCACACTCAAACTCATCGTTACTAAGCCATTATACTAGCAAACACTGAGTGAACTTAGTGGCATCCTAAACGTGGCTGTTGGACTGCTGTATTGTCCCAGTAGTGCAAAGATATTTGCAGCACGTCAGCCTGCATTGCACACTCAAACTTATTGTTGCTAAGCCATTATACTAGCAAACACTGAGTGAACTTAGTGGCATCCTAAACGTGGCTGTTTGACTGCTGTATTGTCCCAGTAGTGCAAAGATATTTGCAGCACGTCTGCCTGCATTGCACACTCAAACTCATTGTTACTAAGCCATTATACTAGCAAATACTGACTGAACTTAGTGGCATCCTAAACGTGGCTGTTGGACTGCTGTATTGTCCCAGTAGTGCAAAGATATTTGCAGCACGTCTGCCTGCATTGCACACTCAAACTCATTGTTACTAAGCCATTATACTAGCAAACACTGAGTGAACTTAGTGGCATCCTAAACGTGGCTGTTGGACTCCTGTATTGTCCCAGTAGTGCAAAGATATTTGCAGCACGTCTGTCTGCATTGCACACTCAAACTCATTGTTACTAATCCATTATACTAGCAAACACTGAGTGAACTTAGTGGCATCCTAAACGTGGCTATTGGACTGCTGTATAGTCCCACTAGTGCAAAGATATTTGCAGCACGTCTGCCTGCATTGCACACTGAAACTCATTGTTACTAAGCCATTATACTAGCAATTTATGCTGCCAGTTTAAGGTCCGTAGTTGCATTGTCAGGGATAGTTATTGTTGTTTATTCTGCTGTTAATAAAGATAGACCACCGCTGCAATCTACACCACCTCTCAATTTTTACTACCACATTTTAAGTGCACAATCTTGTCGCAATCAACATGAGTGGCAAAATGAGAGATGCTGGTGGAAAGGGGAAGAGGCGTGTTGGAAAAGGAAAAAAAGGGTTTGTCCGTGGGGAAGATGGCAAAGCTCCATTAACATCTGCTGAAGATAGACCATCTACCAGCAAAAGTAAGATGTCTACTACTTACCGTGGACAATCCGATGTGCTCCCTTTTTTACGGACACGAACAACAGGAACAAAGGTAGATGATGGCCAAAAAAGGAAAATGCTTGAATGGATCTCAAGTGGTCCAACAAGTGCCCTCTCAGCCACCTCAACTACCGCATCCAAAAAACACCAGTCCTCTGAGTTGTCATCCCAATCAAACTTGCTTTCTCCCAGCTCTGAAGTCTCCATCAGCCCTGCACAGTATATTGGAACTGAGATGGCTGAGTCTGCAGAGCTGTTCAGTCACACTATAGACTGGGAATCAGAGGTCTGCTCCTAAGCTACAGTGAGTACAGACCAGGAAATGGACATGAATAAATATCATAGGTCCCAGTGGGAAGCTCACCGTGCTGCAATGCGGCATAGCAGAGCGAACCATCCACGGCCTGCCCCTTCCAGTGCATCCGCGCGCTCTTCATCTTCTAGGACTGTGGGGACAGCTGTCACACCTGGTTTTCCACGCACAACTTCCACCACTGTAACCGCAACAGGCAGTTTGCTTAGTAGGTCGTCAGTTGGTTTGGAAGGGGAAACAAGTGCGTGTGTACAGCTCTCTCAGACATCGATAGCACCAACGTTGGATGAAGGCAACATCATGTCTCCGCCTGCACTTTCCTCACAAACCTGCTTTTTTCCAGGGACACCCTACTCAACACCGTCTACATACAGAAGCCAGATCTCTGTCCCTCAGATGTGGACAAATAAAAGGCCATTTCCTGCGACCCATGACAAAGCTAAGAGGTTGACTTTATCCCTCTGTAAGCTCTTGGCTACCGAAATGCTGCCTTTCCGCCTGGTGGACACACAGGATTTTAGAGACCTTATGTCTGTCGCTGTGCCCCAGTACCAGATGCCCAGTCGCCACTACTTCTCTAAGAAAGGTGTGCCCGCGCTACACCAGCATGTCGCACACAACATCACCGCTTCCTTGAGAAACTCTGTGCGTGAACGGGTGCTTTTTACCACCGATACTTGGACCAGTAAGCATGGACAGGGACGTTACATGTCGCTGACTGGGCACTGGGTAACTATGGTGATAGATGGTGAAGGGTCTGCTGCACAAGTCTTGCCGTCCCCACAACTTGTGTGTCAATCCTCTGTCTGTCCAAGTTCCGCCACTGCTTCTGCCTCCTCCACCTCATCTGTGTCCTCCACCTCCGCCCCAAGCCTGCCTGGTCAGGCCACCAGCGTTCTCACGGCGCAGAAGGAATCACGCACCCCTCATTACTATGCTGGCAGCAGAGCGCAACGGCATCAGGCGGTCTTTAGCTTGACATGTCTTGGGAATAAGAGTCACACAGCTGGGGAGTTGTGGTCAGCTCTGCGGTCCGAGTTTAATAAATGGTTGTCTCCACTCAACCTGCAGCCTGGTAAGGCCGTGTGCGACAATGCTGCAAACCTGGGTGCGGCCCTTCGCCTGGGCAAGGTGACACACGTACCTTGTATGGCTCACGTGTTGAACCTTGTTGTCCAGCAATTTTTAACACACTATCCCGGCCTAGATGACCTTCTGACCAGGGCACGAAAATTGTCTGCTCACTTCCGCCGTTCAAGCTCCGCAGCTGAGCGACTTGCATCGCTCCAGAAGTCTTTCGGCCTGCCGGTTCATCGCCTGAAATGCGATGTGGCGACACGCTGGAATTCGACTCTCCACATGTTACAGCAACTGTGGCAGCACCGCCGAGCCCTGGTGCAATACGTCATGACGTATAGCCTGGGCCAACGAGATGCAGAGGTGAGGCAGATCACCCTGATGGAGTGGTCTCAGATCAAGGACCTATGCACCCTTCTGCACAGTTTCGACATGGCGACGAATATGTTTAGCGCTGACAATGCCATTATCAGCATGACAATTCCAGTCATTTACATGCTGGAGCACACGTTAAACACTATTCGGAGTCAGGGGATGGGACAACAGGAAGGGGAGGAACTACGGGAGGATTCATATGCGCAAGACATAACAACATCTCCAAGGTCCAGATGTTCATCATCACCAACGCGGCAGGCATGGGACCATGGGGGACAGGGATCAACAAGGGCGCATGGTAGCAGGCGAAATGTTGAGGAAGGTGCAGGAGAACATGAAGAAATGGAGGATGAACTGTCCATGGACATGGAAGACTCAGCGGATGAGGGAGACCTTGGTCAAATTTCAGTTGAAAGAGGTTGGGGGGAGATGTCAGAGGAAGAAAGAACAGTTAGCACCTCTATGCCACAAACACAGCGTGAACTTGGTCCACATGGCTGCGCAAGACACATGAGCGCTTTCTTGCTGCACTACCTCCAACATGACCCTCGTATTGTCAAAATTAGAAGTGATGATGACTACTGGCTTGCCACACTATTAGATCCCCGGTACAAGTCCAAATTTTGTGACATAATTCCAGCCATAGAAAGGGACGCACGTATGCAGGAGTATCAGCAGAAGCTGTTACTCGATCTTAGCTCGGCTTTTCCACCAAACAACCGTGCAGGTGCAGGGAGTGAATCTCCCAGTTGTAACTTGACAAACATGGGACTGTCTCGTCATCTTCAACAGTCTACCCGTACCAGTAGGACTGTATCTGGTGCTGGTAACAGCAATTTTATGGAATCTTTTCATAATTTTTTTAGACCCTCCTTTGCAAGGCCAACAGAGACAACAAGTCTAACACATAGTCAACGGCTGGAGAGGATGATACAGGAGTATCTCCAAATGAACATCGATGCCATGACTTTACAAATGGAGCCTTGCTCATTTTGGGCTTCAAATCTTGAAAAATGGCCAGAGCTCTCCACTTACGCCTTGGAGATTTTGTCGTGTCCAGCTGCCAGCGTTGTCTCTGAACGTGTCTTCAGTGCTGCTGGGTGTGTGCTCACAGATAAGCGCACGCGTCTGTCCAGTGACAATGTGAACAGACTAACGTTCATCAAAATGAACAAGTCATGGATCCACAAGGAATTTACTACCCCTGTGTCATCCTGGGGAGAGTAAATGCTTGTGAATTTGGAATGTGCTTGATGCAAATCAAAACATCCTGTTTGCAACTAGGGCACAAGTGCTGCTACTGATGGGGTGTCTGTGTGGCCCAATTTTTTGAAAAAAGGGAGACTCCGCTTGGAGTAACCCTTACTTACATTGTTTTTAAAAGGAGCCAAGATGAACAAGTCATGGTTCAGCAAAGACTTTGCTACCTACCCCGGTGTCATCCTGGGGACGGTTAAGAATGGCGTATTTTTGAATGTGCTTGATGCAAATCTAGCTGTGAAGTGTACAACTAGGGCACAAGTGCTGCCACTGAATGGGTGGGTGTGTGTGGGGCACAATTTTTTGAAAAAAGGGAGACTCCGCTTGGAGTAACCCTTACTTACATTGTTTTTAAAAATGATCCAAGATGAACAGAGCTGGGATCAGGAAAGACTTAGCTACCTACCCCCTGTCATCCTGGGGACAGTTAAGAATGGCGTATTTTTGAATGTGCTTGATGCAAATCTAGCTGTAAAGTGTACAACTAGGGCACAAGTGCTGCCACTGAATGGGTGGGTGTGTGTGGGGGCCAATTTTTGGAAAAAAGGGAGACTCCGCTTGGAGTCACCTTGCGGTGTTTTACATGATTTTAGAAGTGCGTGCCATGCCTATATCTGTGTCTCGTCCTCTTTTTCCTCGTTACTCTCTTTTGTTGTCGCATGAGAATTTGTTCTTGCCACTTTCCCATGTGTTTGTGTTGTGTTGTGAGTTGTTTGTCACCTTTTGGACACCTTTGAGGGTGTTTTCTAGGTGTTTTTATGTGTTTGTGAATGCCTGCCATTGTTTCCTATGCAGTTCGAGTTCGGTTCATCGAACGTTCGACGAACCGAACTCGAACGGGACCTCCGTTCGGCGAACCGAACTCGAGCCGAACCACGACCGGTTCGCTCATCTCTAGTCAACAGCTCAGGTGCTCCCCGCCATCGCTCCCGGGAACCCCCGTCACAAACAGCGGTGGTGCCTACCATCACCACAAGCCCGTGGGTGGCATCACAACCGACATCCCACCACCAAACCTCCCCCTTTTCACTCGTGGGCGAGGAGGCGCTGCTCGAACCCCCGAGGATCAGAAGCACCGGACCCAAGCGCCAGGAATTCCCCAGGCGAGCGGCGTTCCCCAGAAACCCCTCTCCGCCCGCGACAACTTGGCGTCACGAACAGGATCCTACCCATCTGCTTACCAGTAGAAGTGCGCCTTGCAGTCCCCGCCATCGGTGTCCGGCCGAAAAATTTGAAATTCCACCATCTTGGGCGCAAAATGTTCCCGCTCGAGCCGATCCCCGAGCAAGGAAGGCGCGAAAGTGAAGCCCCGCCCCTTGAAGAAGATGTTGCCGGAGAGAACCAAGGAGGTGGTATACAGGGTAGTACAGGAGTATCAGCAGGTTTTTAGCAAACACCCGCTAGACTTTTTATAATAAGTACAGTTTGGAATTTTTAGTGCTGAAGTGCACATTTAGTGCTGGCTTTTTGTTTTTTCTTCATTGAATTGGTCGGTGGCTGACCCCCACCTTGCTATGCACCCCAATTTGGGATGTATTCCACCTGTCTAGATTTTGGCGGTTGGTGACTGTTCACATTCAGTCATCAGGCCCTATCCACAGGCTATTTACTTCATGCAGCATTTGCTTGGACCTGTCAAGCCCACAGCCATGACTCAGTCATGGGTACGGGATTGAAATAGACCAGGTGAGTGCTGCTAAGAGCAGTTCTACTATTCATACGTGAGGCTGTATGGCACATTTTATAAAAATATTTTAGTGTAGGACTGCCCCAAATGAGATTTGCCGTGACGTGGAGGGGTAGCTCAAGAAATTGCAATTTTTTGCCAAAAATCTCAAAATTTTTATAATAAGTACAGTTTGGAATATTTAGTGCTGAAGTGCACATTTAGTGCTGGCTTTTTGTTTTTTCTTCTATCCAGGACTGGCCACGGCCAACCACAGTGAGGGAGGTGAGGCAGTTCCTGGGCCTTGTAGGCTATTACCGCCGCTTCATCAAGGGGTACACAAAGATGGCTGCACCAATGCAAGACCTCCTCGTGGGACAGACCAAGGGTGCTAGGGCCCCTGGACCCCCATTTGTGTTGGAAGAGAAGCATGAGGAGTCCTTTCACCAGCTGAAGTCAGCCTTGACAGGGGAAGAAATCCTGGCGTATCCTGACTACAGCCTCCCGTTCATCCTTTACACCGATGCCAGCAATGTGGGCCTGGGGGCAGTCTTGTCCCTGGTCCAGAACGGGAAGGAGAAAGTGATCGCCTACGCCAGCAGAAAACTCCGGCCCACGGAAAGAAACCCCGAGAATTACAGCTCCTTCAAGCTTGAATTCCTAGCCCTGGTGTGGGCAATCACCGAAAGGTTTAGGCATTACCTCGCGGCGGCGAAATTCACTGCCTACACGGACAATAATCCATTGACCCATTTGGATACGGCTAAGCTGGGTGCACTGGAACAGCGGTGGGTGGCTCGGTTGTCCAACTATGACTTCACTATCAAATACAGAGCTGGCCGCAAGAACACCAATGCGGACGCGTTATCCCGAATGCCCCACCTGCCTGACGGGGGGTCGGAAGACGACGACCTCGAGGAAATCGAGTTGCCCGCGTTCCACCGGCCACCAGCTGAAAAACTTTGTGTCAATGAGCAACAGGTGAACCTGTACCCGTTACCCAGCCAGGGGTGGCAAGAAGCCCAGGACCAGGCGCCTGCTGTCCAGTTGGTCAAGACCATGATTGCACAGGGCTCCTCCAAAATGGATCCCTCGGCCCCCTCTGAAGCCCAGTGGCTGTGAAAAGAAAGAGCCCGGCTATACCTGCATCAAGGGAAGCTCTATAGGGAGCTGATCAACCCAAAAACTCATGAGAAGGTTCGCCAGCTGGTGGTTCCTCAGGCCAGCGTGCCCAAAGTCCTGCAGGCGTACCTTGATGGCGCTGGACATTTCGGTTGGAAGAAACTGGAGATGTTGCTGAGAGAGTGGTTTTATTGGAGTGGGATGCGGGAGTCTGTGGAGGCCCGGTGTCGAGAAAGTGGTCCCTGTGCACTGAGAAGAAGGGATGAAGCCAGCCAGAAGGCCCCCCTACAGCCGATCGTCACCCATCAACCGCTGGAATTGGTCGCCTTGAACCACATCAAGCTCACACCCAGCTGAAACGGGTATACCTACGCCCTGACCATCGTAGACCACTACTCGCGGTTCATGGTGGTTGTTCCAGTTAAAGATCTGACAGGCCGTACCGCAGCAAGAGCATTCCAGGCCTATTTCTGTCGACCGCATGGGTACCCGGAGAGGGTGCTCACGGATCGGGGTCCGGCCTTTGAAGCAGAAGTGTTCCAGGAGTTTTGCCAGTTGTATGGGTGCAAGAAAATCAGGACCACACCATACCATGCCCAAACCAATGGGATGTGTGAAAAGATGAATCACCTGGTCCTGGGTCTCCTCAAGACACTACCGTTGGAAGAACGAAACCTGTGGCCGGAGAAGTTGCCTGACCTGGTAGACATGTACAACAACATTCCCTGTGGTTCTACCAAGTGTACACCCGCGTATCTGATGAGAGCCCAACCGGGCCGGCTGCTGGTGGATCTGGAGATGGGCCTGGACGCTCCAGAAGCTCTTCCCTCCACTGCAAACTGGGATACCAAGTGGCAGGCGCAGTACCAACGGATCCAGGAATATGTGGAAAAGAATCTGCGTCAGAGCCGAGAAAAGCAAGAGCAGCGCTTCAACAGACGGGCCTCAGCTGTTCCCTTTGAGCCTGGAGATGTAGTGCTGAAACGGAAGAGGAGAACCCATAAGCTTGATGATCAGTGGGAAAGAAACCCGTATGTCATACAGCCCACTGGATGGGAGAACGAGAAGACTTATCTGATTAGTTACGACCTGGGGAGAACCACGGCTACAGTTTCCAGGAACCACCTGAAGAAATGTCCACACCCCTTATGATTGGCGAATGAAGTTCCAGTCCCCATACTGAACGGGGAAAAGAAAGAGGTGATCCACACAGTGATGGGCGACTTCCCAGTAGACTGGCCTGTGCAGAACGGTGCGGTGATTATTCCGGTGAAAATGTTCCCACAACCCGTGGAAGAAGGGGAAATAACCACCAGTGAACTGCTTGAACCAGTGCCCAGACATGCACCTATACCAAGCCCCCGTAGGTCTCCACCTGCCATATCCAACAGACGGGAAGAGGAACCAGTTGTCTCCTTTGTCCCGGTGCCCCCCGATGACGTCATTGGGCCCAGAAGGTCCACACGCCCCAACCTAGGTAGGCCCCCGCTTAGGTATAGGGAAACTGCCATTTAGGGGTGCCGTATGTTGATTGTGTAAATATCTGAATGAATGAGCACTAATTAGCCGCACTGTCACCTGATTAAGAAGAACCGTTGTCCCTGTTGGGACCATCAGCATGTTTTGTCCCCTGTTTGCCACGTTACCTCCCTGAAACAGCCCACATGAGAAACTACTCATGAACATGGCCGAGAACTAGCAGGCCACCCACAAACTAGTGGGTTTGTAAATAATTGTAGGCAGGAGTCCCGTTGACCGCCTCCAGAGAGGCAGGTTGGAGGAGGGACCCGCAGCGCAGCAGGCTGGGGTCCAGTCACCACCAGGACCGGTGACCATCCTCCGGGGTAAGGGGTCCCCCTGGACGTGGGGCCCCCTGAGTGACAGTCGGGTGCGAGATACTGTACCCGTTCCCGCTTGGGCAACCTGAACCAGGTTCTGTTTTCCAGACTGTGGAAAAGGGGTGCTGCCCGCTTCTTAGGGGCAGCATCAAGGTTTAGGTTGTTTGGGTGGGGAAGTGGAAGAAATGAGACCCGTCCGTTATTATTAAAAATGTTTTTATTCATGTTTGCAACGTTTAAGTGACATGCATCACGTAAGGGAAGTTTTGAAAATGCATACTGTTTTTGTTATTTAAATTTTTCTGAAAAATAAAACCGGTGGTGAACGAGCAGCCCGCGGACGGTCTGCATTTTACCAAGGGGGAGTGCGACGCCCTGGACCCCAGGGGTCACAGAATAACATCACACACACACACACCACCTCCCTTGGTAGGGAACATCTGTCAAACAAAACCCTTGTTGCCTCCTCCAGGGTCTGATGTCCACACCAGGTGGGGAGGAGCCAGGTGGTTGGCCCCACCCACCAAGGAGTTCACAGGCCTGGAGGCGGGAAAAGTAGTCAGTTTAGTGGAGGAGTTGAGCTCAGTAGGTAGAGGAGTCGAGTTCAGGAGTAGAGTGTTGGAGGTTGAAGTGGAGAGACTGTGTGTGTCTGGGTTGGAGCCCAGGCACAGTCAGCAAGGTCAGCAGACGGAGGTGGCCATCTGCAGGAGTTAGTGGACGTCTGCGGAACCGTAGGACCGGGGTCGGGCGGTGGATTACCGGTACCGAACCGGGGAGCGGAGTGAAGCTAAGCACCAAGGCAGGGTATCCAGACCCCGACTAGGCTCGGAAGTCACCGTAACGGTCAAATTCTCTGATTGTAGTCTGGACCTCAGGGGTTCATTCCCACCCAAGTCCCGTCAGAAGGCAACAGTCCGGATAAGAGCCACCGCCAACGGCCAGAGATCCAAGGGCCAGCGCCTGCTGGCAAAATGGGCTCTCCCGACACGTACAAGACGGTGAGCGGACCACCCGTGGGAATCCATAGGGCTCAAACACTTACACACAGGTGCAGGGAAAGACAGCCGCCATCAACCCGTCCGGGGAGAGTGAAGACGCCGCAGCCGACTGCGGGCCCCGTCTATCCAGCCGTTTGGTTTACCAGAGATTCTGTTATTGATTACCTGAGTGAGTACACCAGTGCCATCCGGCACAGCGCTGCACCGTGTTGCTGCCCCGCTTCGGCGCTGCCTCCCTGCTTCGGCACCTGCACCTAGCCCCTACCCACCATCATACATCCATCCATCTCCCCAAACAGGGCCCCAGGATCAACCGCCCCTACCCACGGAGGGGCCAACACCTCAGCTGCTCCCTGCCATCGCTCCCGGGAACCCCCGTCACCAGCAGCGGTGGTGCCCACCATCACTACAACCCCGTGGGTGGCATCACAACCGACATCCCACCACCAAACCTCCCCCTTTTCACTCGTGGGCGAGGAGGCGCTGCTTGAGCCCCCGGGTCCTGCACCGTGCTCGAGCCACCGAGGAGCAGAAGCACTGGACCCGAGCGCCAGAGATTCCCCAGGCGAGCGGCGTTCCCCAAAAAACCCTCTCTGCCCGCGACAGTGTGAGCGCAGTGAAAATCCCTTTCTCCTATACACCTCCATGCATTAACCTCGGGAGCTGCAGCTGACCACTTCAAATTCAGATAAAATAGGGGATGTGACTTGCACACCCACTATAGGTGAGTGACCCTGACATCTGTACTTTAGTGTTTTACTGGTTAACACCCTATTGTGCTTTTTTCTTCTGCAGTGTTTATTCATTATACTAATATTGTAGAGAAAATAAATAGGTAATTGAGCTCTACCCCTATAAAATGCTGAGTGTCACTATATTCCTCAGTCTGCTCCATTCTGGCTATGCATAAGTGCTATATTTATAAGTGCATTTCCTCATGTTTAGCATGGATATTCTGAATTTTTGACCAGGCACAACAATCCTCAATCAGATCAGTGTCTCTAAACAGCAGCTCAGAGTCACCATATTGATGAGAACAGTAGATACCTGATCCACATAGTACAGTTTGGACCAGAACTGACAATCACAAGCGATCCAACAGCCCAAGCCTCCCAATATAGCCAGGATTACAGGTGCGCACCACAACACCCAACAGAAGTGTGGGCTCTTCTAAGCTATAGGAAAGGACAGTGTGTGAAAAGTACAAATCAAACAAAACAATCATCTTATCTGGGTCATATGTTCGATCTAAGCTTTTTGCAATGGTATAAAAATAGGTAGATGTTTCTAAGCTATAGGAAAACTTTTTGGCCTCGTCAGGAAGGTGAGCACTAGAGATGAGCGAACCGGTCCCGGTTCGGCTCGAGGCGGTTCGCCGAACGGGGGGTCTGGCTCGAGTTCGGCTCGTCGAACGTTCGACGAACCGAACTCGAGCCCATAGGAAACAATGGCAGGCAATCACAAACACAGTAAAACACCTAGAAAACACCCTGAAAGGTGTCCAAAAGGTGACAAACAACTCACAACATAACACAAACACATGGGAAAGTGACAAGGACATATACTCATGTGAAAACAAAACAGCTGGACAAGGAAAAAGAGGGAGACACACAGATATATGAGTATATGCAAAGAAACATCGATTCCATTATTGTGCAACTTGAGCCCTGCTCATTTTAGGCTTCCAATCTGGATAAATTGCCTGAGCTCGCCACGTACGCCTTGAGGATCTTGTCGTGTCCTGCAGCCAGCGTTCTCTCGGAACCTGTCTTCAGTGCTGCTGGGGGTCTGCTGGCAGATAAGCACACGTGTCTGTCCACTGACAATGTGGACCTGGCTCTCAGAGGACTTTTCTTCCCCTGGGTCAGCCAGGGGAGGCGAAAGGCACGCGTATTTTTGAGAGTGCTTCATGCAAAGCATCTTTTTCTTTGTCAAAAGGGGGGCTCAACCGATGCCAGTCAAGTGGGGTGTGTGTGGCCCAGTTAGTGGCAACGAGGGAGACTGTGGTTGGAGTCCCCTCGCTGTGTCTCTAAAAGAACCAAGATGAACAAGTCATGGCTCTCAGAGGACTTTTCTTCCCCTGGGTCAGCCAGGGGACGGGAAAGGCACGCGTATTTTTGAGAGTGCTTCATGCAAAGCATCTTTTTCTTTTTCAAAAGGGTGCTCAACCGATGCCAGTCAAGTGGGGTGTGTGTGGCCCAGTTAGTGGCAACGAGGGAGACTGTGGTTGGAGTCCCCTCGCTGTGTCTCTAAAAGAACCAAGATGAACAAGTCATGGCTCTCAGAGGACTTTTCTTCCCCTGGGTCAGCCAGGGGACGGGAAAGGCACGCGTATTTTTGAGAGTGCTTCATGCAAAGCATCTTTTTCTTTTTCAAAAGGGGGCTCAACCGATGCCAGTCAAGTGGGGTGTGTGTGGCCCAGTTAGTGGCAACGAGGGAGACTGTGGTTGGAGTCCCCTCGCTGTGTCTCTAAAAGAACCAAGATGAACAAGTCATGGCTCTCAGAGGACTTTTCTTCCCCTGGGTCAGCCAGGGGACGGGAAAGGCACGCGTATTTTTGAGAGTGCTTCATGCAAAGCATCTTTTTCTTTTTCAAAAGGGGGCTCAACCGATGCCAGTCAAGTGGGGTGTGTGTGGCCCAGTTAGTGGCAACGAGGGAGACTGTGGTTGGAGTCCCCTCGCTGTGTCTCTAAAAGAACCAAGATGAACAAGTCATGGCTCTCAGAGGACTTTTCTTCCCCTGGGTCAGCCAGGGGACGGGAAAGGCACGCGTATTTTTGAGAGTGCTTCATGCAAAGCATCTTTTTCTTTGTCAAAAGGGGGGCTCAACCGATGCCAGTCAAGTGGGGTGTGTGTGGCCCAGTTAGTGGCAACGAGGGAGACTGTGGTTGGAGTCCCCTCGCTGTGTCTCTAAAAGAACCAAGATGAACAAGTCATGGCTCTCAGAGGACTTTTCTTCCCCTGGGTCAGCCAGGGGACGGGAAAGGCACGCGTATTTTTGAGAGTGCTTCATGCAAAGCATCTTTTTCTTTTTCAAAAGGGGGCTCAACCGATGCCAGTCAAGTGGGGTGTGTGTGGCCCAGTTAGTGGCAACGAGGGAGACTGTGGTTGGAGTCCCCTCGCTGTGTCTCTAAAAGAACCAAGATGAACAAGTCATGGCTCTCAGAGGACTTTTCTTCCCCTGGGTCAGCCAGGGGACGGGAAAGGCACGCGTATTTTTGAGAGTGCTTCATGCAAAGCATCTTTTTCTTTTTCAAAAGGGGGCTCAACCGATGCCAGTCAAGTGGGGTGTGTGTGGCCCAGTTAGTGGCAACGAGGGAGACTGTGGTTGGAGTCCCCTCGCTGTGTCTCTAAAAGAACCAAGATGAACAAGTCATGGCTCTCAGAGGACTTTTCTTCCCCTGGGTCAGCCAGGGGACGGGAAAGGCACGCGTATTTTTGAGAGTGCTTCATGCAAAGCATCTTTTTCTTTGTCAAAAGGGGGGCTCAACCGATGCCAGTCAAGTGGGGTGTGTGTGGCCCAGTTAGTGGCAACGAGGGAGACTGTGGTTGGAGTCCCCTCGCTGTGTCTCTAAAAGAACCAAGATGAACAAGTCATGGCTCTCAGAGGACTTTTCTTCCCCTGGGTCAGCCAGGGGACGGGAAAGGCACGCGTATTTTTGAGAGTGCTTCATGCAAAGCATCTTTTTCTTTTTCAAAAGGGGGCTCAACCGATGCCAGTCAAGTGGGGTGTGTGTGGCCCAGTTAGTGGCAACGAGGGAGACTGTGGTTGGAGTCCCCTCGCTGTGTCTCTAAAAGAACCAAGATGAACAAGTCATGGCTCTCAGAGGACTTTTCTTCCCCTGGGTCAGCCAGGGGACGGGAAAGGCACGCGTATTTTTGAGAGTGCTTCATGCAAAGCATCTTTTTCTTTGTCAAAAGGGGGGCTCAACCGATGCCAGTCAAGTGGGGTGTGTGTGGCCCAGTTAGTGGCAACGAGGGAGACTGTGGTTGGAGTCCCCTCGCTGTGTCTCTAAAAGAACCAAGATGAACAAGTCATGGCTCTCAGAGGACTTTTCTTCCCCTGGGTCAGCCAGGGGACGGGAAAGGCACGCGTATTTTTGAGAGTGCTTCATGCAAAGCATCTTTTTCTTTTTCAAAAGGGGGCTCAACCGATGCCAGTCAAGTGGGGTGTGTGTGGCCCAGTTAGTGGCAACGAGGGAGACTGTGGTTGGAGTCCCCTCGCTGTGTCTCTAAAAGAACCAAGATGAACAAGTCATGGCTCTCAGAGGACTTTTCTTCCCCTGGGTCAGCCAGGGGACGGGAAAGGCACGCGTATTTTTGAGAGTGCTTCATGCAAAGCATCTTTTTCTTTTTCAAAAGGGGGCTCAACCGATGCCAGTCAAGTGGGGTGTGTGTGGCCCAGTTAGTGGCAACGAGGGAGACTGTGGTTGGAGTCCCCTCGCTGTGTCTCTAAAAGAACCAAGATGAACAAGTCATGGCTCTCAGAGGACTTTTCTTCCCCTGGGTCAGCCAGGGGACGGGAAAGGCACGCGTATTTTTGAGAGTGCTTCATGCAAAGCATCTTTTTCTTTGTCAAAAGGGGGGCTCAACCGATGCCAGTCAAGTGGGGTGTGTGTGGCCCAGTTAGTGGCAACGAGGGAGACTGTGGTTGGAGTCCCCTCGCTGTGTCTCTAAAAGAACCAAGATGAACAAGTCATGGCTCTCAGAGGACTTTTCTTCCCCTGGGTCAGCCAGGGGACGGGAAAGGCACGCGTATTTTTGAGAGTGCTTCATGCAAAGCATCTTTTTCTTTTTCAAAAGGGGGCTCAACCGATGCCAGTCAAGTGGGGTGTGTGTGGCCCAGTTAGTGGCAACGAGGGAGACTGTGGTTGGAGTCCCCTCGCTGTGTCTCTAAAAGAACCAAGATGAACAAGTCATGGCTCTCAGAGGACTTTTCTTCCCCTGGGTCAGCCAGGGGACGGGAAAGGCACGCGTATTTTTGAGAGTGCTTCATGCAAAGCATCTTTTTCTTTTTCAAAAGGGGGCTCAACCGATGCCAGTCAAGTGGGGTGTGTGTGGCCCAGTTAGTGGCAACGAGGGAGACTGTGGTTGGAGTCCCCTCGCTGTGTCTCTAAAAGAACCAAGATGAACAAGTCATGGCTCTCAGAGGACTTTTCTTCCCCTGGGTCAGCCAGGGGACGGGAAAGGCACGCGTATTTTTGAGAGTGCTTCATGCAAAGCATCTTTTTCTTTTTCAAAAGGGGGCTCAACCGATGCCAGTCAAGTGGGGTGTGTGTGGCCCAGTTAGTGGCAACGAGGGAGACTGTGGTTGGAGTCCCCTCGCTGTGTTTTACATGCTTTTAGAAGGGCATGAAATGGCTTGGAGGTTGACTTTCATCATATGCAAACTGTTGGCTACCAAAATGCTGCCTTTCCAACAACTGTGGTTATAGGCAATGAGGAACATACTGATGAAGATGAGACGCAGATACCCGATTGGGATGACAACTTAAATATTCGGTCAGGGCAAGAAGAAACTCGGTCTGAGGGGTAGGGGAGTGCAAACACAACAATTGATGATTAAGTTCTAGATCACACCTACTGTCAACCCACAGTCAGACACTCGAGGAGGTCAACAGAGGCGGTGGAGGAGGATGCAACCGACGTCGAAGTAACCTGGCGCCTTCCTGGACACAGTCGGAGCACTGGTAGCACGTCTACAACTGCATCCTCAGCCACCACTCTGCCTCTGAGCATTATTCGGGGTGGATCAACAGGTCGCATGGCCTCTAAGCCTTGCCTAGCCAGGTCCTTTTTTGACATAGAAAAAGATCGCCCAAATTATGTGATCTGTAAAATTTGTCATGGTTCTCTTAGTAGAGGTCAAAACCTCAGCAGTTTGACAACTTCTTCCATGAATCGTCACATGAATAAATATCATATGGCTCGATGGGAAGCTCACCGTGCTGCAATGCGGCCTAGCGGAGCGAACCATCCACCGCCTGCCCCTTCCAGTGCATCCGCGCGCTCGTCATCTTCTAGGACTGTGGGGACAGCTGTCACACCTGTTTTTCCACCCACAACTTCCACCACTGTAACCGCAACAGGCAGTTTGCTTGGTAGGTCGTCAGTTGGTTTGGAAGGGGAAACAAGTGAGTGTGTACAGCTCTCTCAGACATCGATAGCACCAACTTTGGATGAAGGCAACATCATGTCTCCGCCTGCACTTTCCTCACAAAGCTGCATTTTTCCAGGGACACCCGACTCAACACCGTCTACACACAGCAGCCAGATCTCTGTCCCTCAGATGTGGTCAAATAAAAGGCCACTTCCTGCGACCCATGACAAAGCGAAGAGGTTGACTCTATCCCTCTGTAAGCTGTTGACTACAGAAATGCTGCCTTTCCGCCTAGTGGACACACAGGATTTTAGAGACCTTATGTCTGTCGCTGTGCCCCAGTACCAGATGCCTAGTCGCCACTACTTCTCTAAGAAAGGTGTGCCCGCGCTACACCAGCATGTCGCACACAACATCACCGCTTCCTTGAGAAACTCTGTGTGTGAACGGGTGCATTTCACCACCGATACTTGGACCAGTAAGCATGGACAGGGACGTTACATGTCGCTGACTGGCCACTGGGTAACTATGGTGATAGATGGTGAAGGGTCTGCTGCACAAGTCTTGCCGTCCCCACGACTTGTGTGTCAATCCTCTGTCTGTCCAAGTTCCGCCACTGCTTCTGCATCCTCCACCTCATCTGGGTCCTCCACCTCCGCCCCAAGCCTGCCTGGTCAGGCCACCAGCGTTCTCACTGCGCAGAAGGAATCACGCACCCCTCATTACTATGCTGGTAGCAGAGCGCAACGGCATCAGGCGGTCTTTAGCTTGACATGTCTTTGAAATAGGAGTCACACAGCGACTGAGTTGTGGGCAGCTCTGGAGACTGATTTTGATAAATGGTTGTCTCCACTCAACCTGCAGCCTGGTAAGGCCGTGTGCGACAATGCTGCAAACCTGGGTGCGGCCCTTCGCCTGGGCAAGGTGACACACGTGCCTTGTATGGCTCACGTGTTTAACCTTGTTGTCCAGCAATTTTTAACACACTATCCCGGCCTAGATGGCCTTCTGACCAGGGCACGGAAACTGTCTGCAGTGCTCACTTCCGCCGTTCAACCGCCGCACCTGAGCGACTTGCATCGCTACAGAAGTCTTTCGGCCTGCCGGTTCATCGCCTGAAATGCGATGTGGCGACACGCTGGAATTCAACTCTCCACATGTTACAGCGACTGTGGCAGCACCGGCGAGCCCTGGTGCAATACGTCATGATGTATAGCCTGGGCCAACGAGATGCAGAAGTGGGGCAGATCACCCTGATGGAGTGATCTCAGATCAAGGACCTATGCACCCTTCTGCACAGTTTCGACATGGCGACGAATATGTTTAGCGCTGACAATGCCATTATCAGCATGACGATTACAGTCATTTACATGCTGGAGCACACGCTAAACACTATTCGTAGTCAGGGGGTGGGACAACAGGAAGGGGAGGAACTACAGGAGGATTCATATGCGCAAGACACAACAACATCACCAAGGTCCAGACGTTCATCATCACCAACGCGGCAGGCATGGGACCATGGGGGACAGGGATCAACAAGGGCGCATGGTAGCAGGTGAGATGTTGAGGAAGGTGCAGGAGGACATGAAGATATGGAGGACGAACTGTCCATGGACATGGAAGACTCAGCAGATGAGGGGGACCTTGGTCAAATTTCAGTTGAAAGAGGTTGGGGGGAGATGACAGAGGAAGAAAGAACGGTTAGCACCTCTATGCCACAAACACAGCGTGGACTTGGTGCGCATGGCTGCGCAAGACACATGAGTGCCTTCTTGTTGCACTACCTCCAACATGACCCTCGTATTGTCAAAATTAGAAGTGATGATGACTACTGGCTTGCCACACTATTAGATCCCCGGGACAAGTCCAAATTTTGTGACATAATTCCACCCATAGAAAGGGACGCACGTATGCAGGAGTATCAGCAGAAGCTGTTACTCGATCTTAGCTCGGCTTTTCCACCAAACAACCGTGCAGGTGAAGGGAGTGATTCTCCCAGTTGTAACTTGACAAACATGGGACGGCCTCGTCATCTTCAACAGTCTACCCGTACCAGTAGGACCGTATCTGGTGCTGGTAACAGCAATTTTATGGAATCTTTTCATAATTTTTTTAGACCCTCCTTTGCAAGGCCACCAGAGACAACAAGTCTGACACATAGTCAACGGATGGAGAGGATGATACAGGAGTATCTCCAAATGAACATCGATGCAATGACTTTGCAAATGGAGCCTTGCTCCTTTTGTGCTTCAAATCTAGAAAAATGTCAAGAGCTCTCCAGTTACGCCTCGAAGATTTTGTCGTGTCCAGCTGCCAGCGTTGTCTCTGAACGTGTCTTCAGTGCTGCTGGGTGTGTGCTGACAGATAAGCGCACGCGTCTGTCCAGTGACAATGTGGACAGACTGACGTTCATCAAAATGAACAAGTCATGGATCCAGAAGGAATTTACTACCCCTGTGTCATCCTGGGGAGAGTAAATGCTTGTGGATTTGGAATGTGCTTGATGCAAATCAAAACATCCTGTTTGCAACTAGGGCACAAGTGCTGCCACTGATAAGGTGTCTGTGTGGGGCCCAATTTTTGGAAAAAAAGGGAGACTCCGCTTGGAGTAACCCTTGCTTGCTGTGTTTTTTAAAAATGATACAAGATGAACAGATCTGAAGGCAAGATGAAGCCAACATCATGTCTCCGCCTGCACTTTTCTCACAAACCTGCATTTTTCCAGGGACACCCTACTCAACACCGTCTACAGACAGCAGCCAGATCTCTGTCCCTCAGATGTGGTCAAATAAAAGGCCACTTACTGCGACCCATGACAAAGCTAAGTGGTTGACTCTATCCCTCTGTAAGCTGTTGGCTACCGAAATGCTGCCTTTACGCGTAGTGGACACACAGGATTTTACAGACCTTATGTCTGTCGCTGTGCCCCAGTACCAGATGCCCAATCACCACTGCTTCTCCAAGAAAAGCATGCCCGCGCTACACCGGCATGTCGCACACAACATCACCACTTCCTTGAGAAAATCTGTGTGCGACAGGGTGCATTTCAACACAGATACTTGGACCAGTAAGCATAGACAGGGTCATTACATGTCACTGACTGGGCACTGGCAAACTATGGTGAGAGATGGAGAAGGGTCTGCTGTACAAGTCTTGCCGTCCCCACGAGTTGTTTCAATCCTTGTTCTGTATGTAGAAGTTAATACACTGCTTCTGCCTCTTCAACCTCGTGTGGGTCCTCTACCTTTGCGCAAACCCTGTGTGGTCAGGCCACCCTTCCTTGCAACTGCGCACAAGGACTACCACACACCTCCTTACTATGCTGGCAGCAGAGCTCAATGCCATCAGGCGGTCAAAGTTTTACTTTGAAATGTATGGGAAATGTGAGTCACACCGCTATTACAGAGAATAGTAGTCAGGCAGGGTCAAAACATTAATTGAGGAACAGGAACAGAATGGGACGGCCAGGACTTAATCAGAAAACAAGCAGAGGTGAAATGCGTATCGGCCAACAAGGTACATAAACAGCAAGCAGGAAAAGTAGTCAGGTAACAAGCACACAAAATCATAAAACTGAACTGGGGGTAAAATTAACCAGAGGTTCATAGCTATGTCTGGCAGTGGTCTGCAGACAGGATGGGCATAAAAAAGGGTGTGGTGTCTTCCCATTGGTTGTAGCTGAATGATGGTATTTCATCTGTGAGATACCCACCAGCTACATTCAGCCAGAGATTCTGCATCTGTCAAGGTAATGCAGCCCAGTGGGTGAGCATAACCTGCGTCCACCTGCGCCGCTGGCATCGACTACTCTCCCATCATCAGCACTATTCATGAAAGGAACACGTTGTCACCTGGCGACCGGAGTACAAATTGACGGAGCGGACTCCGTTGGTGACTTAACAGCCGTGTGCGGCAATGATGCAAACCTGGCTGCGGGCCATCCTCAGGGCAATGTGACACACGTGCCTTTTATGGCTCACGTGTTGATCCGAATTCTCCAGCAATTTTTAAAACACCATCACGGCCTACATGTCCTTGTGCAGCGGGCACGCTCGCTATGTGCTCACTTCCATCGTGCGCACACAGCAGCTCAACAACTTTCATCACTCCGGAAGTCTTAGGGTCTGGCAGTTAAACGCCGTAAATGCGATGTTCCGACACGCAGGAATTGGAATCTGCACATGTTGCAGCGTGTGTGGCAGCACCGCAGAGCCCTGCTGAAATACGGTAAGACATATAGCCTGGGATAAGTTGATCCAGAGGTGGTGCCGATCACGCTGCTGGAGTGGTGTCAGATCAAGGACCTATGCACCCTGCTACACAGTTTTGAAATGTCGACGAAGATGTTTAGCACTGGCAATGTCATTCTCAGCGTGACAATTCTGGTCATCTACATGATGGAGCACACTGTAATTATTATTCGGAGTCAGGTGTTGGGACAAGAGGAAGGGGAGGAAGTACAGGAGGAGTCATATGCGGAAGGGATAACAAGATCTACGAGGTCCAGATGGTCAGCGGCACCTATGCGGCAGTCATGGTGAGGGAGAGGGATTAACAAGGGCGCATAGTATCAGCAAAAAGTGTTGATGAAAGTGCAGGAGCCCATGAAGAAATGGAGGACGAACTGGCGATGGGCATGGAAGACTCAGCAGATGAGTGAGAGCTTGCTCACATTTCGGTTGTGCGAGGTTGTGGGTAGAGGGCAGAGGAAGGATGCACGATTCTCACCTCTCTGCCACCAACACACCAAGGACTTGGTCCTCCTGGATGCACAAGACACATGAGCGCCTTCTTGCTGCACTACCTACATGACCCTCGGATTGTATGAATTTGAAGTAATCCTGAATACTGGGTTGCCACACTGTTAGATCCCCGGTACAAGACAAAATTTGGCGAACTAATTCCTGCCATAGAAATAGACGCACGTATACAGGAGTATCTGCAGAATGTGGTACGCAATCTTAGATCTACTTTTCCACTAAACACCAGTGCTGCACAGAGTGAATCTCAACACTTTGTCATGGATAGGAGGAAATGGTCTTTTACTTGTCCACATCGGAGGGACCGAGGGATGGCTGCTGTGCTGAGATGGCGTTGAGTACGGTGTCCCTGCACAGTTGCACTTTTGGTCATATCCCAAAATGAGTTGAAAAAGGACAGATGCTGTTGGAAAGGGGAACAGGTGTGTTGGAAAGGGGAAAAAAATTTGGGTCCGTGGATTTGGTGGTTAAACAACTGTAACATTTGCTGAAGAAACAACATCTGTTACAGTGGGACTGGCAGATTTGGATAAAGTGGTATATAATCTGTGACCGCTATATAACAAAAATTAATAAGAAAAGAAAGAGAAAGGTATATATCACCTTCAGCAGTCAGTGTCCACCGTGCTCCCAGTTGGAAAAGGAGAGGTTGGCAACTTGAAGGTTTGGTGGAGGATACAGAGCTGTGTGGCTATGAAACTAATAGTAGCCTGAACCGAGTTAGACGCCATTCGGATCTGGAGACTGTGAGCCCTGTTAGCGTCACAGGGTCCACATGCCCACCCAGCCCAGGAACTCCCTGTTAACAACACAGGGGCCATTGAGTACGCTGACCGTGTGCGTAGGGGCTACACCTGTGGACAGCAGGCGCATCAGCAGCAGCAGGCCTGTTAATGCCACTGGGCTGCACAAGCAGGACTGTTAGGACAGGAGCTGGTCTTAACCGTTCTGCGTTACCAACTGTGGTGGTGGCCTGCATCCACCACCCTATCCCTGCCTACCTCTGGCCTAAAGCCGCAATGGGTTCAACACATGGAGGTGTGCTCTTTCGGAGCATAATAGAAGACTGCGCACCTCCTTGTTGGCTCCAGCCCCTTTTATAACCTGGGTCCGCCCCAAACCAGGGTGAACCACAATGCACCTCCTGGAGACAAAAGCAGAGTGACACGTCATGAGTGGCATAACTAGCGTCCTATTTGGAAACGCAACTTCAATGATGACCTCATGGCTGCCATGACCCAAACACCTCACCAGTCATCGTCTGACCATCAATAATGCGGTGACAAGTCATAGGTGTGGGCCTCTGCAAGCCATTTGGGAGGACACCTGATGCCCTGTGGTCTATATGGGACCCCCACATCAGGGCCAGGGCCAAAGAGTTCATTACCGGACCTAGTCTCTGATGCAGGAAGTGCCTGAGCATGCTCAGTAGCATGAAATACAGTCTCTGAAAAAAGACTATCAGCTTTAGCATGGTGTCTAGGCACAAAACAGGACTTAGACCCGGCACAGAATGCAAGCACCTGTGCAAAGAGGCTTTTCACACTTAGTGTGGGAGCATGCGCTGTATCCCGAAATGAAGACTTAGCGTCAGGAATGGCACAGTCAGGCTGAGCATACTCACTAGGCGAAACACTGTAATTATGCTGCAGCTGGGGTACATCGGCACACGCATGCGCACTAGCTGCCTCTCCACACTTAGACGTGGAGGGGAAATTTGTCTTGGAGATGCTGTCTATGAACAGAAGGAAAAGCTAAAGGAAGCCTGACTTTCTATCCCTCCGAATTATGAAATGCAGCAATGAATTCCATGAGTTTGCTATAACATTAGCGTAGCTAAATGTGCATGAGGGTGTGATGTAGAGGTGCTAGAAATAGCTTGTCACCAGTGGGGCACTAATGGAATACAACAGCCAGTTCTATGATGCCACAAAATGGCAGTATTTTGTGCTATCATTATAGCTTATTAAAAACAGAGCACGAGGTTGTCATGCAGAGGTGCTGCACATAGATTTGCAGTAGTGTGAATAGACAAAAGTACAATAGCCACGTTTAGGATACAACTAGGTACACTGAGTGTTTGCTACTATAAATGGCTGAGTTTAAAAAAGTTTGAGTGTGCAATGCAGGCAGACGTGCTGCAAATAACGTTCCAATACTGTGAATTGACAAAAGTACAATAGCCACGTTTAGGATACAACTAGGTACAGTGAGTGTTTGCTAGTATAATGGCTGAGTTTAAAAAAGTTTGAGTGTGCAATGCAGGCAGACGTGCTGCAAATAACGTTCCAATACTGTGAATTGACAAAAGTACAATAGCCACGTTTAGGATACAACTAGGTACACTGAGTGTTTGCTACTATAAATGGCTGAGTTTCAAAAAGTTTGAGTGTGCAATGCAGGCAGACGTGCTGCAAATAACGTTCCAATACTGTGAATTGACAAAAGTACAATAGCCACGTTTAGGATACAACTAGGTACACTGAGTGTTTGCTACTATAAATGGCTGAGTTTAAAAAAGTTTGAGTGTGCAATGCAGGCAGACGTGCTGCAAATAACGTTCCAATACTGTGAATTGACAAAAGTACAATAGCCACGTTTAGGATACAACTAGGTACACTGAGTGTTTGCTACTATAAATGGCTGAGTTTCAAAAAGTTTGAGTGTGCAATGCAGGCAGACGTGCTGCAAATAACGTTCCAATACTGTGAATTGACAAAAGTACAATAGCCACGTTTAGGATACAACTAGGTACACTGAGTGTTTGCTACTATAAATGGCTGAGTTTAAAAAAGTTAGAGTGTGCAATGCAGGCAGACGTGCTGCAAATATCGTTCCAATACTGTGAATAGACAAAAGTACAATAGCCACGTTTAGGATACAACTAGGTACACTGAGTGTTTGCTACTATAAATGGCTGAGTTTAAAAAAGTTTGAGTGTGCAATGCAGGCAGACGTGCTGCAAATAACGTTCCAATACTGTGAATTGACAAAAGTACAATAGCCACGTTTAGGATACAACTAGGTACACTGAGTGTTTGCTACTATAAATGGCTGAGTTTCAAAAAGTTTGAGTGTGCAATGCAGGCAGACGTGCTGCAAATAACGTTCCAATACTGTGAATTGACAAAAGTACAATAGCCACGTTTAGGATACAACTAGGTACACTGAGTGTTTGCTACTATAAATGGCTGAGTTTAAAAAAGTTAGAGTGTGCAATGCAGGCAGACGTGCTGCAAATATCGTTCCAATACTGTGAATAGACAAAAGTACAATAGCCACGTTTAGGATACAACTAGGTACACTGAGTGTTTGCTACTATAAATGGCTGAGTTTAAAAAAGTTTGAGTGTGCAATGCAGGCAGACGTGCTGCAAATAACGTTCCAATACTGTGAATTGACAAAAGTACAATAGCCACGTTTAGGATACAACTAGGTACACTGAGTGTTTGCTACTATAAATGGCTGAGTTTAAAAAAGTTTGAGTGTGCAATGCAGGCAGACGTGCTGCAAATAACGTTCCAATACTGTGAATTGACAAAAGTACAATAGCCACGTTTAGGATACAACTAGGTACACTGAGTGTTTGCTACTATAAATGGCTGAGTTTAAAAAAGTTAGAGTGTGCAATGCAGGCAGACGTGCTGCAAATATCGTTCCAATACTGTGAATAGACAAAAGTACAATAGCCACGTTTAGGATACAACTAGGTACACTGAGTGTTTGCTACTATAAATGGCTGAGTTTAAAAAAGTTAGAGTGTGCAATGCAGGCAGACGTGCTGCAAATATCGTTCCAATACTGTGAATAGACAAAAGTACAATAGCCACGTTTAGGATACAACTAGGTACACTGAGTGTTTGCTACTATAAATGGCTGAGTTTCAAAAAGTTTGAGTGTGCAATGCAGGCAGACGTGCTGCAAATAACGTTCCAATACTGTGAATTGACAAAAGTACAATAGCCACGTTTAGGATACAACTAGGTACACTGAGTGTTTGCTACTATAAATGGCTGAGTTTCAAAAAGTTTGAGTGTGCAATGCAGGCAGACGTGCTGCAAATAACGTTCCAATACTGTGAATTGACAAAAGTACAATAGCCACGTTTAGGATACAACTAGGTACACTGAGTGTTTGCTACTATAAATGGCTGAGTTTCAAAAAGTTTGAGTGTGCAATGCAGGCAGACGTGCTGCAAATAACGTTCCAATACTGTGAATTGACAAAAGTACAATAGCCACGTTTAGGATACAACTAGGTACACTGAGTGTTTGCTACTATAAATGGCTGAGTTTAAAAAAGTTTGAGTGTGCAATGCAGGCAGACGTGCTGCAAATAACGTTCCAATACTGTGAATTGACAAAAGTACAATAGCCACGTTTAGGATACAACTAGGTACACTGAGTGTTTGCTACTATAAATGGCTGAGTTTCAAAAAGTTTGAGTGTGCAATGCAGGCAGACGTGCTGCAAATAACGTTCCAATACTGTGAATTGACAAAAGTACAATAGCCACGTTTAGGATACAACTAGGTACACTGAGTGTTTGCTACTATAAATGGCTGAGTTTAAAAAAGTTAGAGTGTGCAATGCAGGCAGACGTGCTGCAAATATCGTTCCAATACTGTGAATAGACAAAAGTACAATAGCCACGTTTAGGATACAACTAGGTACACTGAGTGTTTGCTACTATAAATGGCTGAGTTTAAAAAAGTTTGAGTGTGCAATGCAGGCAGACGTGCTGCAAATAACGTTCCAATACTGTGAATTGACAAAAGTACAATAGCCACGTTTAGGATACAACTAGGTACACTGAGTGTTTGCTAGTATAATGGCTGAGTTTAAAAAAGTTAGAGTGTGCAATGCAGGCAGACGTGCTGCAAATAACGTTCCAATACTGTGAATTGACAAAAGTACAATAGCCACGTTTAGGATACAACTAGGTACACTGAGTGTTTGCTACTATAAATGGCTGAGTTTAAAAAAGTTTGAGTGTGCAATGCAGGCAGACGTGCTGCAAATAACGTTCCAATACTGTGAATTGACAAAAGTACAATAGCCACGTTTAGGATACAACTAGGTACACTGAGTGTTTGCTACTATAAATGGCTGAGTTTCAAAAAGTTTGAGTGTGCAATGCAGGCAGACGTGCTGCAAATAACGTTCCAATACTGTGAATTGACAAAAGTACAATAGCCACGTTTAGGATACAACTAGGTACACTGAGTGTTTGCTACTATAAATGGCTGAGTTTAAAAAAGTTAGAGTGTGCAATGCAGGCAGACGTGCTGCAAATATCGTTCCAATACTGTGAATAGACAAAAGTACAATAGCCACGTTTAGGATACAACTAGGTACACTGAGTGTTTGCTACTATAAATGGCTGAGTTTAAAAAAGTTTGAGTGTGCAATGCAGGCAGACGTGCTGCAAATAACGTTCCAATACTGTGAATTGACAAAAGTACAATAGCCACGTTTAGGATACAACTAGGTACACTGAGTGTTTGCTAGTATAATGGCTGAGTTTAAAAAAGTTAGAGTGTGCAATGCAGGCAGACGTGCTGCAAATAACGTTCCAATACTGTGAATTGACAAAAGTACAATAGCCACGTTTAGGATACAACTAGGTACACTGAGTGTTTGCTACTATAAATGGCTGAGTTTAAAAAAGTTTGAGTGTGCAATGCAGGCAGACGTGCTGCAAATAACGTTCCAATACTGTGAATTGACAAAAGTACAATAGCCACGTTTAGGATACAACTAGGTACACTGAGTGTTTGCTACTATAAATGGCTGAGTTTCAAAAAGTTTGAGTGTGCAATGCAGGCAGACGTGCTGCAAATAACGTTCCAATACTGTGAATTGACAAAAGTACAATAGCCACGTTTAGGATACAACTAGGTACACTGAGTGTTTGCTACTATAAATGGCTGAGTTTAAAAAAGTTAGAGTGTGCAATGCAGGCAGACGTGCTGCAAATATCGTTCCAATACTGTGAATAGACAAAAGTACAATAGCCACGTTTAGGATACAACTAGGTACACTGAGTGTTTGCTACTATAAATGGCTGAGTTTAAAAAAGTTTGAGTGTGCAATGCAGGCAGACGTGCTGCAAATAACGTTCCAATACTGTGAATTGACAAAAGTACAATAGCCACGTTTAGGATACAACTAGGTACACTGAGTGTTTGCTAGTATAATGGCTGAGTTTAAAAAAGTTAGAGTGTGCAATGCAGGCAGACGTGCTGCAAATATCGTTCCAATACTGTGAATAGACAAAAGTACAATAGCCACGTTTAGGATACAACTAGGTACACTGAGTGTTTGCTACTATAAATGGCTGAGTTTAAAAAAGTTTGAGTGTGCAATGCAGGCAGACGTGCTGCAAATAACGTTCCAATACTGTGAATTGACAAAAGTACAATAGCCACGTTTAGGATACAACTAGGTACAGTGAGTGTTTGCTAGTATAATGGCTTAGTTAAAATGAGTTTGAGTGTGCAATGCAGGCAGACGCGCTATGCAAATGTCTTTGCACTAGTGGGACTATAGCAAAGTCCAATAGCCACGTATAGGATGCCACTAGGTACACTGAGTGTTTGCTAGTATAATGGCTTGGTTTTAATGAGTTGGAGTGTGCAATGCAGGCAGACGCGCTCTGCAAATGTCTTTGCACTAGTGGGACTATAGCAAAGTCCAATAGCCACGTATAGGATGCCACTAGGTACACTGAGTGTTTGCTAGTATAATGGCTTGGTTAGAATGAGTTGTAGTGTGCAATGCAGGCAGATGTGCTCTGCTAATGTCTTTGCACTAGTGGGACTATAGCAAAGTCCAATAGCCACGTATAGGATGCCACTAGGTACACTGAGTGTTTGCTAGTATAATGGCTTAGTTAAAATGAGTTTGAGTGTGCAATGCAGGCAGACGCGCTATGCAAATGTCTTTGCACTAGTGGGACTATAGCAAAGTCCAATAGCCACGTATAGGATGCCACTAGGTACACTGAGTGTTTGCTAGTCTAATGGCTTGGTTAGAATGAGTTGTAGTGTGCAATGCAGGCAGATGTGCTCTGCTAATGTCTTTGCACTAGTGGGACTATAGCAAAGTCCAATAGCCACGTATAGGATGCCACTAGGTACACTGAGTGTTTGCTAGTATAATGGCTTGGTTAGAATGAGTTGTAGTGTGCAATGCAGGCAGATGTGCTCTGCTAATGTCTTTGCACTAGTGGGACTATAGCAAAGTCCAATAGCCACGTATAGGATGCCACTAGGTACACTGAGTGTTTGCTAGTATAATGGCTTAGTTAAAATGAGTTTGAGTGTGCAATGCAGGCAGACGCGCTATGCAAATGTCTTTGCACTAGTGGGACTATAGCAAAGTCCAATAGCCACGTATAGGATGCCACTAGGTACACTGAGTGTTTGCTAGTCTAATGGCTTGGTTAGAATGAGTTGTAGTGTGCAATGCAGGCAGATGTGCTCTGCTAATGTCTTTGCACTAGTGGGACTATAGCAAAGTCCAATAGCCACGTATAGGATGCCACTAGGTACACTGAGTGTTTGCTAGTATAATGGCTTAGTTAAAATGAGTTTGAGTGTGCAATGCCGGCAGACGCGCTATGCAAATGTCTTTGCACTAGTGGGACTATAGCAAAGTCCAATAGCCACGTATAGGATGCCACTAGGTACACTGAGTGTTTGCTAGTATAATGGCTTGGTTTTAATGAGTTGGAGTGTGCAATGCAGGCAGACGCGCTCTGCAAATGTCTTTGCACTAGTGGGACTATAGCAAAGTCCAATAGCCACGTATAGGATGCCACTAGGTACACTGAGTGTTTGCTAGTATAATGGCTTGGTTAGAATGAGTTGTAGTGTGCAATGCAGGCAGACGCGCTCTGCAAATGTCTTTGCACTAGTGGGACTATAGCAAAGTCCAATAGCCACGTATAGGATGCCACTAGGTACACTGAGTGTTTGCTAGTATAATGGCTTGTTTAGAATGAGTTGTAGTGTGCAATGCAGGCAGACGCGCTCTGCAAATGTCTTTGCACTAGTGGGACTATAGCAAAGTCCAATAGCCACGTATAGGATGCCACTAGGTACACTGAGTGTTTGCTAGTATAATGGCTTAGTTATCAGTTGGAGTGTGCAGAGGACAAGAGGGTACAGTGGCAGGATTGTGGTGCTCTGGGTAGAGGAATGGAAGCCTGCCTTTCTATTCCCTCCTAATGGTGAAATGCAGGTAGGAAATCCCTGACCTGGGCTACACAGACGCTGTTGCTGTTTGCAGGACCTGTCACCTATGGCTCTCTGACCCTGCCGGTTGGAGCCCTTAAAAGGACTGCTATAAAGTGCTCTCCCTAAGCTGTCTAACGCTGTGTATGCAGCGCATACAGCTGTATCGGCTATAGGACTCAGGAAGACGGAGCTGCGACAGTGATGTCTGACACCAAAGACGCAGAAGGCAGATAATGGCGTCCGTGAAGAAAATGTCCGGTTTTATAATGCAGGGACATGTGACATGCAGATCCTATCACACATGCCGTTGCTTCTCTGGCTCAAAGTCCACTTAGCTGTGTGTGTGTCTGGGATTGGCTGACATGCTGGCCCGCCCCACAAGACGCGCGCACTTAGGGAAGGAAGACAAGAAAAAAAAAAAAAAAAAATGGCGATCGCCATTATAGAAACAGCAGTGATCTGAAGGCGCTGTTCACGCACACTATACACTGAAATGTGATAATAGTTTGATTCACAGAGTGACTTACACTATTACAGCAGAAACCAAGCTATGATTTAGCTGTTTTTTGGCTGCTAGAACCGTTCTCGAACGTTTCTAGAACTACCGAGCTTTTGCAAAAAGCTCGAGTTCTAGTTCGATCTAGAACATGCCCCAAAATCACTCGAGCCGCGAACTGGAGAACCACGAACCACGAACCGCGCTCAACTCTAGTGAGCACTGGTTGGGTGGTGAAGGGGTTAACAATAGGGATGAGCGATTGTATTCGCCACTATTCGGTATCCGGCGGATAATGGGGTATTCGAGGTATTCGCTATCCGATGGCTAATATGGTATTCGCTCCGATACTTTCATTTTCATTTCTAGACTTACTTGCGCCTTTTTCCAGCCAAGGAACACATCTGATGTTGCTTGCCCTCACAGTAACGCCACAGCCATCTTTGTTGTGGTGTTACTGTGATTGGCTTGGCCGCACAGCGTCATAGGGGCTATATAAGCCATCAGCCATTATGGTCAGTCGGTCTCTCCCTCTCTCTTTCTTACTCACCAATCACTGGCGCCGCGCTCCATGGCTGTTACACTGTGGCGGCTTCTCCTGCTTTTGAAAATGCCAGCGGCACATTATTCCATCTCGTATTTCCTGCTTCCCCCGCCCACCAGCGCCTATGATTGGTTGCAGTCAGACACGCCCCCATGCTAACTGACAGCTGTCTTACTGCAACCAATCACAGCCGCCAGTACATATTACTACATATTGTGTAGTAAAATAAACAATTAAATGATGTAAAACGACGATGTGTGGTCCTCTTCCAAATGACACCCAGCCGAGGTAAGCATACAGCAGTGGGCTGGTATTTTCAGGCTGAGGAGGGCGAGGGCCAGGGTTACAGCCCCCCTGTCGCAGCCGAAAATATCAGCCCGCTGCTGCCCCGAGAATGTCGCATCCATTGGATGCGACAGTCCCGGAGTGTCTCCGGCACTTCCCGATTGCCGTGATGCAGGGGCAGTCAGGGCAATAAAGAGTTAATAGCAGCTTATAGCTGCCACTAAGTCCAAGATTAGTAATGGCAGCGTCTATGACACACCATCACTAATCTCTAAGTAAAGTAAATAAACACACACCGAAAAATCCTTTATTTGAAATAAAACACCAAAAAGCCCCTCTGTCACCACTTAATTAACCCCCCAAATATCCAGGTCCGGCGTAATCCACACTGATTCAGCGACATCTGTGAGCGAGTGCGCAATGCAGCCTCATTCCGTGAACGATGCTGCAGGGGTAACTCGAGATCATTTCTCACGGTTGGTGATGTCAACAAATTACCGTTCGCGAGAACTTCATTGCTGCCATAAAGCACAACTCAGAGTGACGTCACTGACCGGCAGTGATCCTGCGAGAACTCAGATCCAAGCTCCCACAGGGTTACAGCTCCATCATACATATTGTTGGGGGGGAAACACATACACCACAAAAAAAATAAAAGCTGTAATATCATCTATCTATTTATCTATCTATCCATCTATCTATCAATCCATCTATCCATTATCTATCTATCTATCTATCCATCTATCCATCAATCCCTCTATCTATCTATCTATCTATCTGTGATTCCCATGGACTATCAGGTCATCACAGGGTTTTGCACAATCTACCCTCCCGTGCAGTATCCACCTCCCTTTTGGTTATGGGTCCCTAACCAAATGGTGTTGCCTACAACATCAAATCCTAGATACTCCCTGCAACAAACCAACCAGACACACAAGTGGACGGCTTGAGTGAATAGAGTCGCCCACTTGGGGGGTCATGGGAGTAGGTGAGGAGTGTAGTCAGTTGTGAGTTGTGAGGAGTAGTGTGTGGTGGTGGAGAGTAGCCCTCGAGCTGAGAGGAGCTCTGAGGAGGACGGGAGCGGTGACTCCCATAAGAAAAACTGTCTAGGTTGCAGACAGTGGTCTGGGCCTAGAGGAGTCGGACCGCCGGTCGCAGGCGATCGTGGCAAGGGGCTCGGATCTATCGAGCGGGACAGCTGGCAGCCTTGCACTATCACCGGTTTGTGACCAAGGAATGACAGGGTTTGTGGACCCTAGGTCAGGGAGTAGCTGTATCCAACCCGATAATTTACCCTTGGAGAACGGAGCCTTCAAGACTTGTTCCCAACCCCTCCAAAATTGGGACACTAGCGCAACGAGGGGGATAGGACTTTCCACCCAAAACGGTCCAGAAAATCCTAAGCGTGAGCCCTGAGAGCAAGCTCCCACACTTAGCCACACTTGGGGAGCGGGACCCAGCAAGTTTCACACTATCGGGACTACCAGAAAAGTAAACTTAGTGCCAGGAGGAAGGTCACGGATCACCAGGCAGCACCATTGGGGACAGGACCTGAACTTGCTCCCCTCAGCGGCAGCAGTGTCCAGAGATTTGTTTTACCTGGTTGTCGGTGTCTGCTTATTGGACTGAGTGAGTACAAGAGTGACCTCTGCATCCCACGGCCTTATCACCACACCGAGTCCCAGGGCATTCCCCTCTACCCGTGGAGGGTTCCAACACCTTGATGCCCCGTTCCATCATCCCCAGGTACTCCCAACTGCAGTGGTGGTACTCCTAATTACCACACACCACAGGTGGTGTCACGAACTCTATAATCCCTTGTAAATATCCCCTTTCAATTGAGTGGCTGCATGACCCCCGGGTCTGGAGAACTCGAGCCACAGCAATCCTGGATCCAAGCAGCTCGGCTGTTTGCACGGGGGTGGCATACCTCAAATTCCTGGCGTCACAAACAGGATACGAGCAAGATCCACTTAATTGGGAGTACTCTGGTTTAGTGGTCTAATCTCCGTTAGAATAGGTTTTTACATGTGTATAATGAAAGAACACATGTGACAGAGTGTGAGTTCTAGGCTGGATAGAGGAGTTTTCTTTTTTCCCTTTGTATTTATTTTTAAATGAATGAAAGCATACATGTCATCCAAATTTATTTTATTTTGCAGATATTAATAACAATTTGAATTATATTCCTCTTTATTCGTTTTTTGATGGAATTTGATTTTATGATTTTGCAATCTATATGCCATTATGCTAACTGTTGATGAGCCCGCCAAGTTTCTGAAGGTGGGTTGTCCTGTGACGTCAATGATGATGTAAATAAATACCAGTCGAGCTCAGCTTTTATCACTATATTTATGTTCTTTTGGCTTGCTGTCCTGAGGAAGAGGGCTGCGTCGCTCGAAAGTGTTGACCTGTGCCTACAATAGAATTAAAAGACATAAATGTAATATAATCGAGCAGTGTGGTGTGAGCGAACCCTTTCTCCTATACACCTTCATGCATGAACCTCGGGAGCTGCAGCTGACCACTTCAAAATCAGCTAAAATAGGGGTTGTGACTTGCACAGCCACTATAGGTGAGTGACTCTGACATCTGTACTTAGGTGTTTTACTGGTTAACACCCTATTGCACTTTTTTCTTCTGCAGTGTTTTGTCATTATACTAATATTGTAGAGAAAATAAATATGTAATTGAGCTCTGCCCCTATAAAAGGCTGAGTGTCACTATATTCCTCAGTCTGCTCCATTCTGGCTATGCATAAGTGCTATATTTATAAGTGCATTTCCTCATGTTTAGCATGGATATTCTGATTTTTTTGACCAGGCACAACAATCCTCAATCAGCTCAGAGTCTTTAAGCAGCAGCTCAGAGTCACCATATTGATGAGAACAGTAGATACCTGATCCACATAACACAGTCTGGACCAGAACTGACAATCACAAGTGATCCAACAGCCCAAGCCTCCCAATATAGCCAGGATTACAGGTGTGCACCACAACACCCAGCTGAAGTGTGGGCTTTTCTAAGCTATATGAAAGGACAGTGTGTGAAAAGTACAAATCTACAAAACAATCATCTTATCTGGGTCATATGTTCGTGTGGCGCCCTGGACTAGCCAGGGCGTCACAAATAACACAGAAATGCTCCCACGCCCATTAGACAGGGACACCAGCCAAACACAAAACCCTTGTTGCCTCCCTCCAGTGTCTGATGTCCACACCAGGTGGGGCGTAGCCAAGAGGTTGGCCCCACCCACCAAGGAGTTCACAGGCCTGGAGGCGGGAAAAGTGATAGATAGAGTTTGGAGTTTGAAGTGAGAGGAGCAAGCACTTGGGTGTCTGGGTTTGTTGCCCAGGCACTGACAGCAAGGTTGGCAGACGGTGGTGGCCGTCTGCAGGAGTGGTGAAGCAACGCGGAACCATAGGACCGGGGTCGGGCATTGGCCTGCCGGTACCGACCGGGGAGCGAAGTGAAGCCAGCACACACAGGCAGGGCCATCGGACCCCGACCAGGCTTGGAGCCGCCGACAATAGTCAAATCCGAATGTGACCGGAACCCCAGGGGTTTCCTAACAGCAAAAGTCCCGATTGAAGGCAACCTCCCACACCGTGAGGGTATACAGCTACCGCCTAAGGCTAGAGACCCAAGGGCCAGCGCCTGCGGGCAAACGGGCTCCTCTGGTACCCATACACCGGGGAGCGGACTACCGTTGGGGATCCATAGTAGTCAAACGAGAACATCAAGGTGCAGGGAAAGACTGCCCCCATCACCTGTACGGGGAGAGACACGGCAGCCGGCTGCGGGACCCGTCCATCCAGCCATTTGGTTTACCGAGGACCATATATACCAGTCCAGCTCGGCTTTTATCACTATATTTATGTTCTTTTGGCTTGCTGTACTGAGGAAGAGGGCTGTGTCGCTCGAAAGCGTTGACCTTTGCCTACAATAGAATTTAAAAGAATTAAAAGACATAAATATAATGTAATCGAGCAGTGTGGTGTGAGCGCAGCGAAAAACCCTTTCTCCTATACACCTCCATGCATTAACCTTGGGAGCTGCAGCTGACCACTTCAAATTCAGCTAAAATAGGGGTTGTGACTTGCATAATCACTATAGGTGAGTGACCCTGACATCTGTACTTAGGTGTTTTACTGATTAACACCCTATTGTGCTTTTTTCTTCTGCAGTGTTTTTTCATTATACTAATATTGGAGAGAAAATAAATATGTAATTGAGCTCTGCCCCTATAAAAGGCTGAGTGTCACTATATTCCTCAGTCTGCTCCATTATGGCTATGCATAAGTGCATTTCCTCATGTTTAGCATGGATATTCTGATTTTTTGACCAGGCACAACAATCCTCAATCACCTCAGTGTCTCTAAGCAACAGCTCAGAGTCACCATATTGATGAGAACAGTAGACACCTGATCCACATAGCACAGTCTGGACCAGAACTGACAATCACAAGTGATCCAACAGCCCAAGCCTCTCAATATAGCCAGGATTACAGGTGTGCACCACAACACCCAGCAGAAGTGTGGGCTCTTCTAAGCTATAGGAAAGGACAGTGTGTGAAAAGTACAAATCTACAAAGCAATCATCTTATCTGGGTCATATGTTCGATCTAAGCTTTTTGAAATGGTATAAAAATAGGTAGATGTTTCTAAGCTATAGGAAAACTGGTCAAGATTGTAAAATTTGGCCTCGTCAGGAAGGTGAACACTGGCTGGGAGGTGAAGGGGTTAACAATAGGGATGAGCGAATGTATTTGCCACTATTCGGTATCCGACGGATAATGGGGTATTCGAGGTATTCGCTATCCGATGGCTAATATGGTATTCGCTCCGATACTTTCATTTTCCTTTCTAGACTTACTTGCGCCTTTTTCCAGCCTATGAACACATCTGATGTTGCTTGCCCTCACAGTAACGCCGCAGCCATCTTTGTTGTGGTGTTACTGTGATTGGCTTGGCCGCACAGCGTCATAGGGGCTATATAAGCCATCAGCCATTATGGTCAGTCGATCTCTCCCTCTCTCTTTCTTACTCACTGATCACGAGCGCGGCGCTGCATGGCTGTCACACTGTGGCGGCTTCTCCTGCTTTTGAAAATGCCGGCGGCACATTATTCCATCTCGTATTCCCTGCTTCCCCCGCCCACCAGCGCCTATGATTGGTTGCAGTCAGACACACCCCCATGCTAAGTGACAGCTGTCTTACTGCAACCAATCACAGCCGCCAGTGGGCGGGTCTATATTGTGTAGTAAAATAAATAAATAAATGATGTAAAACGACGACGTGTGGTCCTCTTCCAAATGATACCCAGCCGAGGTAAGCACACAGCAGTGGGCTGGTATTTTCAGGCTGGGGAGGGCGAGGGCCATGGTTACAGCCCCCTTCTCACAGCCAAGAATATCAGCCCGCTGCTGCCCCGAGAATGTCGCATCCAATAGATGCGATAGTCCCGGAGTGTCACCAGCATTTCCCGATTGCCGTGATGCAGGGGCAGTCAGGGCAATAAAGAGTTAATAGCAGCTTATAGCTGCCACTACGTCCAGGATTAGTAATGGCAGCGTCTGTGATACGCCATCACTAATCTGTAAGTAAAGTAAATAAACACACACCGAAAAATCCTTTATTTAAAATAAAACACCAAAAAGCCCCTCTGTCACCACTTTATTAACCCCCCAAATATCCAGGTCCGGCGTAATCCACACTGATTCAGCGACATCTGTGAGCGAGTGCTCAATGCAGCCTCATTCCGTGAACGATGCTGCAGGGGTAACTCGAGGTCATTTCTCACGGTCAGTGATGTCAACAAATTACCGTTCGCGAGAACTTCAGTGCTGCCGTAAAGCACAACTCAGAGTGACATCACTGACCGGCAGTGACCCTGTGAGAACTCAGATCCAAGCTCCCGCAGGGTCACTGCTCCATCACACATATTGTTGGGGGGGAAACACATACATCACAAATAAAAGCTGTAATATCATCTATCTATTTATCTATCTATCCATCTATCTATCTATTTATCTATCCATCTATCCATTATCTATCTATTTATCTATCCATTATCTATCTATCTATCTATCCATCTATCCATCTATCTATCTATCGATCCATCTGTCTATCTATCTATCTATTTATCTATTTATCCATCTATCTATCCATCTATCTATCCATCCCTTTATCTATCTATCTATCTATCTGTGATTCCCATGAACTATCAGGTCATCACAGGGTATTGCACAATCTACCCTCCCGTGCAGTATCCACCTTACTCTTGGTTATGGGTCCCTAACCAAATGGTGTTGCCTACAACAGCAAATCAAATCCTAGATACACCCTGCAACAAACCAACCAGACACACCAGTGGACGGCTTGAGTGAATAGAGTCGCCTTGAATAGTGAATAGAGTCACTTGGGGGGTCACGGGAGGAGGTGAGGAGTGTAGTCAGTTGTCAGTTGTGAGGAGTAGTGAGTGGTGGTGGAGAGTAGCCCTCGAGCTGAGAGGAGCTCTCAGGAGGTCGGGAGCGGTGACTCCCTTAAGAAAAACTGTCTAGGTTGCAGACGGTGGTCTGGGCCTAGAGGAGTCGGACCCCCGGTCGCTGGCGATCGTGGCAAGGGGCTCGGATCTATCGAGCAGGACAGCTGGCGGCCTTGCACTATCACCTGTCCGGGACCGAGGCACGACGGGGTTTGTGGACCTTAGGTCGGGGAGTAGCTGTATGCAACCCGATAATTTACCCGTGGAGAACGGAGCCTTCAAGATTTGTTCCCAACCGCTCCAAAATCGGGGCACTAGCACAACGAGGGGGATAAGACTTTCCACCCAAAACGGTCCAGAAAATCCCAAGCGTGAGCCCTGAGAGCAAGCTCCTACACTTAGCCACAGTGGGGAGCGGGACCCGGCAAGTTTCACACTATCGGGACTACCAGAGATGTAAACTTAGTGCCAGGAGGCAGGTCACGGATCACCAGGCAGCACCATTGGGGACAGGACCCGAACTAGCTCCCCTCAGCGGCAGCAGTGTCTAGAGATTTGGTTTACCTGGTTGTCGGTGTCTGCTTAATGGACTGAGTGAGTACAAGAGTGATCCCTGCATCCCACGGCCTTATCACCACACTGGGTCCCGGGGCATTCCCCCCTAGCCGTGGAGGGTTCCAACAACTTGCTTCCCCGTTCCATCATCCCCAGGTACTCCCAACTGCATCGGTGTACTCCTAATTACCACACACCACAGGTGGTTTCACAAACTCTATAATCCCTTGTAAATACCCACCTTCATTTGAGTGGCCGCACTACCCTCGGGTCCGAAGACCCTTGAGGCACAGCGAACCCTGATCTGAGCAGCTTGGCTGTTTCCACGGGGGCAGCATACCACAAATTCCTGGCATCACGAACAGGATACGAGAAGAATCCATTTACCTGGGATTGCTCTGGATTAGTGGTCTAAATTCCGTAAGGGTAAGTTTTTTTCCATGTGTATAATGAAAGAACACATTTTACAGCATGTGAGTTCTAGGCTGTGTAGAGGGGTTTTCTTTTTTCCCTTTGTATTTATTTTTAAATGAATGAAAGCATACATGTCATCAAAGTTTATTTTATTTTGCAGATATTAGGGGAAAGACAAACAGTGGGATGGCACCACCCACAGGGATCTCCTAGGTACACCACGTTACGTGGCAAGGACAAGAAAAGACGTACCTGAAAAATGGGATCACCACATATGAAGTATTATTAAGAATCATCAATATTTTATTGTCAATAGAACACACATAAAACACATAGTGAAAGTGAAAAAATACAGATAAACGAATACACACAGACAAATACGGACATCTAAAACCAATTAAAAGCACTAATGCACTTGAGAGATACCCACATTGAAAAATATATATTCTTGGTCCAAAACCAATAGGCTGTAGTCAATATTAAACAAACCCTGAAATACCCTATATTTGTGCCACAAGGAGAGGACTTTCCGCAAAATAGAATAGCAGCTTATGCCGAGGATCCCACAGGTACTCAAATGAAATTAACTGGCTGGCCCATGGCAAAGTGAACAGCAGAAAATAAATGAACAAGATCAAACTGTACAGTTCACAAATTCACAAAGACCTGAGCAGGACACCCAGCAGGCATTTCAAACATGTTTTAGATAAACAAGCAAGTGGGCTAAAGTAATAAAGAAAAGCCCAGAGAGCAACTAAGGAAAATCCCTCAGGATGACATACCAAAACCTCAAGGAGGGTGCAGCAAAAAAAATGCTAAAAAACCATCCGGGGCTGGGCAAGGAAGGTTGGTGGACCAGATATGGGTGACCCCACGCGTATCGCTACCTCTTGGTAGCTTTCTCAAGGGCAGACATTAACACCCTCTGTTCTCACAGACACCACTCTTGATTGAGAACCTCCCCCCTTTTTCGGCCGGTTATGACGAGCGCTCTCCATACTTTCCACGCATGCGTTTGACCGTGGGCCTAAACGCATGCTTGGTTTGTTTCAGCGTTGTTGGTATTGTGGCGCCCTGGACAAGCCAGGGGCCACAGAGCACAACACCCACACACCCAACACTCCCAGCAGGCACACCGAAGCCAGACACAAAACCCTTGTTGCCTTCCTCCAGGGGCTGATGATCACACCAGGGGGTGGGCTAGGCGGTTGGTCCCGCCCACCAAGGAGTTCACAGTCCTGGAGGCGGGAAAACAGTTAGTCGAGTTTGGACAGTGAAAGTGGAAGGAGGAAAGTGTGGTAGTGGAGCAACTGACTGAGAGCGTCCGGGTGTGTGGCCCGGGCGGAACAGCAAGGTTGGCAGACGGTGGTGACCGTCTGCAGGAGTGGCCTATCCGAGTTACCGTAAGGACCGGTACACAAAGAGAAGCCGGCACCATCTGGCAGGGGCTTTTCAGACCCCGGCAAGGCTAGGAGTCGCCGTGAATTTGCCGAATCCGTTAGTGAAGGGGACCTCCTGGGTTTCCAAACAGTCAAGTCCCGACAGAAGGCAACAGTCCAACCAACAGAGGGAGACACCGCCACCACCAAGACAACCGTTTCTCAGGGCCAGCGCCTGAGGGCAAAAGGGGCTCCTCCGGCCAATATCCAAGCCGGGGAGCGGGTTACCGGTGGGAACCCATTGGAACCGTACAGACATCTTAGGTGCAGGGAAAGGCAGTTGCCACCAACCTGCTGGGAGCAACAACACCGCAGCCGTCTGTGGGACCCGTCCATCCAGCCGTGTGTTTTACCGAGAACTGTGCCTTCATCATTGGGTTGAGTGAGTACCACCGTGCCGTGCAGCACAGCGCTGCCCCCGCGACCCTGCACCTCCCCAGGCCCCGTAACCTGCCTGCCATCCATCCCTACCCCATCACCGGGCCCCGGGACAACCAACCCCCCTACCCATGGAGGGGAGAACGAACAACAAAGCTGCTCCCAGTCACCGCTCCCGGGATCCCCGTCTAGAGCAGCGGTGGTGTCACCAAAATCACCACAATCGTGGGTGGCGTCACGGACAATATCCATAATCAAAACTCCCACAACCAATCACCCCCTTTTCACTCACGGGCGAGGAGCGCCGCTCGAGTTCCCGGGATCTGGCCCACCGCTTGAGCCACCACCGAGCAGCAGCAGCGGCTGCAGCAGCAGCGGCAGCCGGACCCGAGCAGTGGGAGAGCGCAGCGTCCCTTCCTCCGCCCGCGACAACTTGGCGTCACAAACAGGATCCTACCGTTCTACCGATTGGCGGAAGTGCGCCTTGTGTGACCGCCGGAAGTGTCCGGCCGGAAAATTTGAAAAGCCGCCATCTTGGGCGCGAAGAGTTCCTGCTCGAGCGTCTCCTTGAGTAGTGGAGGCGTGAAGACCTAAACCCCGCCCTGATAGAGGAGGAGCCGGAAAGAGGCTAAGGGGGACGAAATGGCGGCTGGCCGCATGTGAGCGCGGCTATAAAAGCAGGGACGTCAGGACCCTGCGGCCATCTTGTTCCTGGGAGAGGCTGCCAGCAAGATGTACATGCCGTCCCGAAGCACCGTGGCCCCCGCGCCTGGAACAGCAGCGTGGGTGGAGATCCGGACCGCGCAGCTCTATCAGAGGCTGCAGGTCAAGATGCAGCTCCTCTTGGAAGAGTGGGAGACCGACATGACGGAGGTCATAGCGACTGTACGGAGACGCGAGGAGGAAGTTGCGGAAGGGAGGGTGAGTGACCCACGCCCCGGTACCCCTAGTGGGCTGGTCATCGTGGCTGCGGGACCCGGTCTGAACCCCCTCGCCCTACTGCCTCCCTCCCCACCCGTCCCGGCTGCCGCGACCCCGCCACTAGGCCCGCTACCACCGCAACTGGTAGCGATACCCAGCATGTCCACCCAGGCGGACCAACCTGTAGCTGGAGCCTGTAGCCGACCGGAGGTGCTACCTTGGAAAGCCCCGAAGCCCGAACCGGAGGCATTCCTCGAGAGATCCCCCGAGCCGGAGCCGACAGTCCGCTCCGTGCCGAAGGCCCAGCAGAAGAAAGCCCCTGTGCCCATCCCCCACACCTCGGCTGAGGTTGCGCCGGGTTGCCGCTGCAAGGCGGCGCCCAAGGCCAAGTCACCGCGGGACCTTCCGCCCAGATCGCCAGCAGTGGGCAGTGTTCAACAGGTCTCGCGGGGCCCGACCCGTGCGCCGGGGCTCACAGCAGCACCGTACTGGGATAGGGAGCCGGTACCGTTGGGCCCAGAAATCGAGGAGAGGGAAAGGAAGAAGGTGGAGTTGGTGGCCCGTGCGATCCGGGAGAAAGAGAGCCTGAGACAAGCGACCTTCCATGTCCGGGGCTCCCTGTATGAAGGGCAGGTGAGGCGGTTTGATGTCCGCCGAGTTTTGGCTTTATATATGAACCGGGCCTGTTGGCCGAAGTATTCATAGCCCGGCGGGATGTTAATGCCCACCTGCCAGAAGAGCACCCAGGCCGTAACCTGATGCCGGGCGACCTGGTGCAGTACACCCGGCACTGTGGGGAGTGAGGGTGGTTTGCGCTGGATGCCAAGCTGAGGGGCAGTCAGGAAACCCGCGTGTCCGCCGCACCCTCTCCCCCAGCAGACACCGAAGACTCGGAGTAAGGGCAGCGGAATGCCGTTTTCACCGTCCCCATTGGGACCACCACTGTTTTAAAGTTTGAAAATGATAAGTGAATGAAACAGAAGAAAGTTACCTGATTGTCAACTGTGATTTGGAACCGGTCGTAGCCGGCAGCTGGTCCCCGTTGGGACCCCCTTCACCATTTTACATAAGAAACTACTTATGAACAGGCCCGAGAACTTGCAGGGCAACCACAAAATAGTGGCATGTAAATAAAAATGTTTGTTGCAGCTTCCACTGTTACCGCCTCCGGAGAGGCAGATTGGAGGAAGGGCCCGCAGTGGAGTAGGCTGGGGCCCAGCCACCACCGGAACCGGTGGCAATCCTCTGGGGGTCTCAGGGGTTCCCCATGGACGTGGGTCCCCTGAAAAGGACAGAACCCGCTCGGGCAACTTGTGCAGGACTGGGGTCAAGGGGTGCTGCCTGTTTGCTTAGGGGCAGCATCAGGGCCAGGTTGCTTGGGTGGGAGAGAGCGGAAGCCGTAACCGTTTGCAACCGTTAGTAACGTTTAAGTAAGAGTACCTCCCGATGTGGGAAGAAGTTATTATAATTGTATGTGTGTTACCGTTTTTCTTATCTATTTTTCAGTTGGTGAAAATAAAACCTGTGATGGACGGGCAGCCCGCGGACGGTCTGCATTTAACTAAGGGGGAATGTGGCGCCATGGACAAGCCAGGGGCCACAGAGCACAACACCCACACACCCCACACTCCCAGCAGGCACACCGAAGTCAGACACAAAACCCTTGTTGCCTTCCTCCAGGGGCTGATGTCCACACCAGGGGTTGGGCCAGGTGGTTGGTCCCGCCCACCAAGGAGTTCACAGTCCTGGAGGAGGGAAAACAGTCAGTCTAGTTGGAGAGGTGAAAGTGAGAGCAAGTGAAGTAGCAGTCAAGCAGTCTGAAGTGAGTCCGGGTGTGTGGCCCGGACGGAGCAGCAAGGTTGGCAGACGGTGGTGACCGTCTGCAGGAGTGGCCGATTGGAGTCTACCGTAAGGACCGTGGACGGGCGGTGGCCCGGCGGTACCGGACCGGTACACAAAGAGAAGCCGCCACCATCTAGCAGGGGCTTTTCGGACCCCGGCAAGGCTAGGAGTCGCCGTGAATTTGCCGAATCCGTTAGTGAAGGGGACCTCCTGGGTTTCCAAACAGTAAAGTCCCGACAGAAGGCAACAGTCCAACCAACAGAGGGAGACACCGCCACCACCAAGGCAACCGTTTCTCAGGACCAGCGCCTGCGGGCAAAAGGGGCAAGCCGGGGAGCGGGTTACCGGTGGGAACCCATTGGAACCGTACAGACATCTTAGGTGCAGGAAAAGGCAGTTGCCACCAACCTGCTGGGAGCAACAACACCGCAGCCATCTGTGTCCATCCAGCCGTGTGTTTTACCGAGAACTGTGTCTTCATCATTGGGCTGAGTGAGTACCACCGTGCCGTGCGGCACAGCGCTGCCCCCGCGACCCTGCACCTCCCCAGGCCCCGTAACCTGCCTGCCATCCATCCCTACCCCATCACCGGGCCCCGGGACAACCAACCCCCCTACCCACGGAGGGGAGAACTAACAACAAAGCTGCTCCCAGTCACCGCTCCCGGGATCCCCGTCTAGAGCAGCGGTGGTGTCACCAAAATCACCACAACCGTGGGTGGCATCACGGACAATATCCATAATCAAAACTCCCACAACCAATCACCCCCCTTTTCACTCACGGGCGAGGAGCGCCGCTCGAGTCCCCGGGATCCGGCCCACCGCTCGAGCCACCACCCAACAGCAGCAGCAGCCGCAGCAGCAGCAGCAGCCGGACCCGAGCAGTGGAAGAGCGCAGCGTCCCCTCCTCCGCCCGCGACAGTATCTGTAGCAACGCTCTTTCCCTTCTTGCTGTTTCCAGATTGCACGCTGGGTCCTACCTCCTTGCTGCTCACACAGGTGATTCATATTGTCTATTTAGTATTTTACCTTTAACCCATTCACGACCATGGACGGATATATCCGTCATGGAGCGTGTCCCGTTAAGCCCCGCCCCCTGCCGCGGGCAGGCGGCGGCGGTCGGCACACATATCAGCTGTTTTCAACAGCTGACATATGTGCCTGCTAGCCGCGGGTGGAATCGCTTCCACCCGCGGCCATTAACCCCTTAAATCTTGCTGCCAAAGTCTGGCAGCAAGATCTAAATGCGCGCGGCCATGTTTTTTACTTACCGCTGCCCCCACCGGAAGTCACGTGCGTGAGCACGTGACTATCGGTGGTTGCCATCGTAGCACAGGGTCATGTGATGACGCCTGCAGCTGTGATGTTTCACTTTCGTTTTCCCTGGGCACGGAGCAGAGGGAAAAAGAAAGTGACTGTATCTGCTGATTACAGCTGTATAGCTGTGATCAGCAGATAGATAACAGCGATCGGATTGCTGATCGCTATAGCCCCCTAGGGGGACTAGTAAAATAATAAAAAAGTAAAAAAAAAAGTTTTTTAAAAAAAAAAACCTAAAAGTTCAAATCACCCCCCTTTCCCCCCATTGAAAATTAAAGAGTTAAAAAATAAATAAATATACACATATTTGGTAACGCCGCGTTCAGAAATGCCCGATCTATCAAAATATAAAATCAATTAATCTGATTGGTAAACGGCATAGTGGTAAAAAAATTCCAAACGCCAAAATTACGTTTTTTGGTCGCCGCAAGTTTTACGCAAAATGCAATAACAGGCGATCAAAACGTAGCATCTGCGCAAAAATGGTACGATTAGAAACGTCAGCTCGAGACGCAAAAAAAAAGTTGTCACTGAGCCATAGATCCCAGAAAATAAGAACGCTACGTGTTTCGGAAAATGGCGCAAAACGTGCGCCACTTTTATTGGACAAACTTGTGAATTTTTTTTATTCCCTTAGATAAAAGTAAACCTATACATGTTTGGTTTCTACAAACTCGCACCGACCTCAGGCATCATAACCACACATCAGTTTTACCATATAGTGAACACCGTGAATAAAACATCCCAAAAACTATTGTGCCATCACACTTTTTTGCAATTTTTCCGCATTTGGAATTTTTTTGCTGTTTTCCAGTACACCGTGTGGTAAAACTTATGGTTTCATTTAAAAGTACAACTTGTCCCGCAAAAAACAAGCCCTCATATGGCAAGATTGATGGAAAAATAAAAAACTTACGGCTCTCGGAAGAAGGGGAGCAAAAAACAAAAACGCAAAAAAACGGAAAGTGCCCCAGGGCTGAAGGGGTTAAATAGTACACACATATGTCTTAGTGGTGTTAATGTCTGCCCTTGAGAAAGCTACCAAGAGGTAGCGATACGCGTGGGGTCACCCATATCTGGTCCACCACCCTTCCTTGCCCTGCCCCGGATGGTTTTTTAGCATTTTTTTTGCTGCACCCTCCTTGAGGTTTTGGTATGTCATCCTTTTTTTCCTTAGTTGCTCTCTGGGCTTTTCTTTATTACTTTAGACCACTTGCTTGTTTATCTAAAACATGTTTGAAATGCCTGCTGGGTGTCCTGCTCAGGTCTTTGTGAATTTGTGAACTGTACAATTTGATCTTGTTCATTTATTTTCTGCTGTTCACTTTGCCATGGGCCAGCCAGTTAATTTCATTTGAGTACCTGTGGGATCCTCGGCATAAGCTGCTATTCTATTTTGCGGAAAGTCCTCTCCTTGTGGCACAAATATAGGGTATTTCAGGGTTTGTTTAATATTGACTACAGCCTATTGGTTTTGGACCAAGAATATATATTTTTCAATGTGGGTATCTCTCAAGTGCATTAGTGCTTTTAATTGGTTTTAGATGTCCGTATTTGTCTGTGTGTATTCGTTTATCTGTATTTTTTCACTTTCACTATGTGTTTTATGTGTGTTCTATTGACAATAAAATATTGATGATTCTTAATAATACTTCATATGTGGTGATCCCATTTTTCAGGTACGTCTTTTCTTGTCCTTGTCACATTTGGCAGATATTAATAACAATTAGAATTATATTCCTCTTTATTCGTTTTTTGATGGAATTTGAATTAATGATTTTGCAATCTACAGTTAGGTCCAGAAATATTTGGACAGTGACACATGTTTTGTTATTTTAGCTGTTTACAAAAACATGATCAGAAATACAATTCTATATATAATATGGGCTGAAAGTGCACACTCCCAGCTGCAATATGAGAGTTTTCACATCCAAATCGGAGAAAGGGTTTAGGAATCATAGCTCTGTAATGCATAGCCTCCTCTTTTTCAAGGGACCAAAAGTAATTGGACAAGGGACTCTAAGGGCTGAAATTAACTCTGAAGGCGTCTCCCTCGTTAACCTGTAATCAATGAAGTAGTTAAAAGGTCTGGGGTTGATTACAGGTGTGTGGTTTTGCATTTGGAAGCTGTTGCTGTGACCAGACAACATGCGGTCTAAGGAACTCTCAATTGAGGTGAAGCAGAACATCCTGAGGCTGAAAAAAAAGAAAAAATCCATCAGAGAGATAGCAGACATGCTTGGAGTAGCAAAATCAACAGTCGGGTACATTCTGAGAAAAAAGGAATTGACTGGTGAGCTTGGGAACTCAAAAAGGCCTGGGCGTCCACGGATGACAACAGTGGTGGATGATCGCCGCATACTTTCTTTGGTGAAGAAGAACCCGTTCACAACATCAACTGAAGTCCAGAACACTCTCAGTGAAGTAGGTGTATCTGTCTCTAAGTCAACAGTAAAGAGAAGACTCCATGAAAGTAAATACAAAGGGTTCACATCTAGATGCAAACCATTCATCAATTCCAAAAATAGACAGGCCAGAGTTAAATTTGCTGAAAAACACCTCATGAAGCCAGCTCAGTTCTGGAAAAGTATTCTATGGACAGATGAGACAAAGATCAACCTGTACCAGAATGATGGGAAGAAAAAAGTTTGGAGAAGAAAGGGAATGGCACATGATCCAAGGCACACCACATCCTCTGTAAAACATGGTGGAGGCAACGTGATGGCATGGGCATGCATGGCTTTCAATGGCACTGGGTCACTTGTGTTTATTGATGACATAACAGCAGACAAGAGTAGCCGGATGAATTCTGAAGTGTACCGGGATATACTTTCAGCCCAGATTCAGCCAAATGCTGCAAAGTTGATCGGACGGCGCTTCATAGTACAGATGGACAATGACCCAAAGCATACAGCCAAAGCTACCCAGGAGTTCATGAGTGCAAAAAAGTGGAACATTCTGCAATGGCCAAGTCAATTACCAGATCTTAACCCAATTGAGCATGCATTTCACTTGCTCAAATCCAGACTTAAGACGGAAAGACCCACAAACAAGCAAGACCTGAAGGCTGCGGCTGTAAAGGCCTGGCAAAGCATTAAGAAGGAGGAAACACAGCGTTTGGTGATGTCCATGGGTTCCAGACTTAAGGCAGTGATTGCCTCCAAAGGATTTGCAACAAAATATTGAAAATAAAAATATTTTGTTTGGGTTTGGTTTATTTGTCCAATTACTTTTGACCTCCTAAAATGTGGAGTGTTTGTAAAGAAATGTGTACAATTCCTACAATTTCTATCAGATATTTTTGTTCAAACCTTCAAATTAAACGTTACAATCTGCATTTGAATTCTGTTGTAGAGGTTTTATTTCAAATCCAATGTGGTGGCATGCAGAGCCCAACTCGCGAAAATTGTGTCACTGTCCAAATATTTCTGGACCTAACTGTATATGCCATTATGCTAACTGTTGATGAGCCCGCCAAGTTTCTGAAGGTGGGTTGTCCTATGACGTCAATGATGATGTATATATATATATATATACCAGTCCAGCTCAGCTTTGATCACTATATTTATGTTCTTTTGGCTTGCTGTCCTGATGAAGAGGGCTGCGCCGCTCGAAAGCGTTGACCTGTGCCTACAATAGAATTAAAGACATAAATGTAATATAATCGAGCAATGTGGTGTGAGCGCAGCGAAAATCCCTTTCTCCTATACACATCCATGCATTAACCTCGGGAGCTGCAGCTGACCCCTTCAAATTCAGTTAAAATAGGGGTTGTGACTAGAGATGAGCGAACCAGCCACAGTTAGGCTCGAGCTCGGTTTGCCGAACCGAGGTCCCGTTCGAGTTCGGTTCAGCGAACCGGTTCGGCGAACCACTCGAACCAATAGGAAACAATGGGAGGCAATCACAAACACATAACAACGCATTATAAATGTACACATACAGTTAATAAACATTGCCATAACACTTACCGGTGCCCGCGATGCGTCCTGCACTCTCTCTCCTGTCACTATTCCTTCCAATGATCGCCTTCCGTGACGTCGTCAAAATAGCCATGTGACCAGTCACGTGGCTATTATCTCATTGGCTACAGACTGGTCACATGGCTTTGACGTCATTTCCTGTCCTAGGTCCTGTCATTGCACTCTCCGGCACACGGTGTATGTTTGTGTATCGCCGTGTACCGGCGACATGCTCTAGCACACGGTCGACTCCCCGTTCTTATTCCCCGTTCCGTTAGGGACCGGCTGACACAGAGATCACCATTGCCATAGCAACGCAGTTAGCGGTGACGTCACCGCTAACCGCGGCTCCGGGAATCACATGATCGGAGCACTGTTGCTATGGTAACGCGTCTGGCAGCGTTACCGCTGTTACCGCTTACAGCCAGCAACACTGATCACTCACGGAGTGAAGGCTGCACGGGAAGCAGCGTCTTCCCTCATGCAGCAGTGATGGAGCAGAGCTGCATTTGTTGAACGAGAAAAACAGAAGACCATAGATCGTGGAGGGCTGACAGTGAGTAATAAACATGGAGTCTCTAATGTGTCTGTGTATTTATTTCTATTAAAGTATTTTTTCTCTGTGTGGTGTCTTTTTTTTAACCCTTTATTGGAGATTCTTAATGGCCGGGTCAAACGTGCCTGACATTAAGAATCTCTGGCTTAATACTAGCTAGTAAAACAAAGCCAGTATTAACTCATTATTACCCAGCAAAGCCACCATCACCAGGGCTGTTGGAAGAGTTGGATACAGCGCCAGACGATGGCGTTTCTATGAAAGCGCCATTTTCTGGGGCGGCTGCGGACTGCAGTTCGCAGCAGAGGCGCCCAGAAAACTCGAGCTAACCTGTGCTGCGGATTCCAATCCCCAGCTGCCTAGTTGTACCTGGCTGGACACAAAAATGGGGCAAAGCCCACGTCATTTGTTTTTTAATTATTTCATGAAATAAGTGAAATAATTAAAAAAAAACGGGCTTCCCTATATTTTTGGTTCCCAACCGGGTACAAATAGGCAACTGGGGGTTGGGGGCAGCCGTACCTGCCTGCTGTACCTGGCTAGCATACAAAAAAATGGCGAAGCCCACGTCATTTTTTTGGTGGGCAAAAAACTCCTGCATACAGTCCTGGATGGAGTATGCTGAGCCTTGTAGTTCTGCAGCTGCTGTCTGCTCTCCTGCATACACTAGTGAATGGAGCATGCTGAGCCTTGTCATTCTGCAGCTGCTGTCTGCTCTCCTCCATACAGACAGACAGCAGCTTCAGAACTACAAGGCTCAGCATACTCCATCCAGGACTGTATGCAGGAGTTTTTTGCCCCCTGAAAAAAATATGTGGGCTTCGCCATATTTTTGTATGCTAGCCAGGTACAGCAGGCAGCTACGGGCTGCCCCCAACCCCCAGCTGCCTATTTGTACCCGGCTGGGAACCAAAAATAAAGAGAAGCCATTTTTTTATTATTTCATGAATTTCATGAAATAATTAGAAAACAAATGACGTAGGCTTCGCCCCATTTTTGTGTCCAGCCAGGTACAACTAGGCAGCTGGGGATTAAAATCCGCAGCACAGGTTGGCCTGAGCTTTCTGGGCCCCTCTGCTGCGAATTGCAGTCTGCAGCCGCCTCAGAAAATGGCACTTTCATAGAAGCGCCATCTTCTGGCGCTGTATCCAACTCTTCCAGCTGACCTGGTGAAGGGTGGTTCGCTGGGTAATAATGGGGTTAGGGCTAGCTGTATTTTATCAACTGAATATTAATACCCAGCGAGCCACCGGCATCAGGGCAGCTGGAAGAGTTGGATACAGCGCCAGATGATGGCGCTTCTAGGAGAGCGCCATTTCTGAGGCGGCTGCGGACTGCAATTCGCAGCAGAGGGGCCCAGAAAGCTCGGGCTAACCTGTGCTGCGGATCCAATCCCCAGCTGCCTAGTTGTACCCGGCTAGACACAAAAATGGGGCGAAGCCTACATCGTTTTTTTTTTTTAATTATTTCATGAAATTCAATAAATAATTAAAAAAAGGGCTTCCCGGGGGGCGTGGCTTGCTGATGGCCGAGTGAGCTGCACTTGCTGGGAGCTCTGTCCTGAACTTCCCCCATTAGCCTCCATTAGAGCACATTAACATCTCCCTGCTTATGGGCAGATCCAGGAAAGTCACCAGACACCGAGGTGAGATAAAGGAGACAGTGAGCAGCATGGATCGTTTCCTCAGCCAGAGTTCCTCAGCAGCCATCAGGAACACTAGATCAATGATGGCGTCTGCCTCCCTCATGGAAAACTCACAGCCCAGGGAAAGTCAAACACAGACACAGCAAGACCCGGGGAAATCACAGCAGGACTTCTCCAGTGAGGAGGACAATGAGGGAGATCTGCCTAATCTACATGAGATAAGTAAATCTATCAAGGCTTTGCCTACAAAAAAAGATTTGGACAGATTTTCTAGCAGGCTTGAGAATACTTATAAGAAAGAGCTGCAGGCACTGAAATCTGAATTCACATACAGGGTAGAGGAGGTGGAGAAGTCCCAGGAAGCCACCACTGCTGAGTTGTCCCTACAAAGGAAAATATTACTTAGCCACTCAGCAAAGATTGATGAGCTCACTTCAGGGCAAGAGGACTTAGAGAACCGCAATCGGCGAAATAATGTCCGTATCCGTGGCATCCCTGAAAGTATTGGCACGCCTGAACTGGAGGCCATGGCACAGAAGCTCTTTGCTCAAATTCTAGGAGAACAAAGCTCTGGACCGATTGAGTTAGACCGCATACATAGGGCCCTGGGTCCCAAATCCCCTCCAGATTCACGTCCAAGGGACACAATATGTAGAGTCCACTTTTATAAGGTAAAGGACTCCATCATGTCCGCGGTGCGGCAGGCAGGATCCATCAACTACCAGGGGTCCCAGGTCCAGATATTACCGGATCTGGCTAGACGCACTCTGCAGCTGCGAAGAGCATTAAAACCCCTGCTCCAACACCTCCAGGACAGAAACATTCCATATAGATGGGGTTTCCCCTTCCAGCTGACAGCGCATAAGGATGGGAAATCAGCAATCTTTCGCAAACTCGGAGATCTGGCTAAGTTCTTGGGGACTTTCGAGCTTCCTATGGTAGCACTGCCGGATTGGCCCTCAGGCCCCCAACTCCATGTGGAACCCCCAGTATGGCAGCCAGTCCGTCGCCATGGGAGACAAAGAGGTCCTGAAAAGAGCAATCCGACAGGGTAGCGGTCCTGTGTAGCACCACTGTTTCCTACTGGGGATAACCTTCATGGGCCCTTCCGGCATGATAGCCAATTATCCCTGGAGCCACAGGGGAGGGCCTTTCCATGAAACTGCATCAAAGGCATCGTTGCAAGTTACTGTGATTTGTTGAAAGTCTTTCTCCTGTCACCTAATATTGCTTCTTTCCAGACTAGCATTGTGTTATTTCACAGGTGTTATCAGAGGTTCTGACATTGGGTCAAGTACTACTTAAACCTCATAGGAGGAAGCAGTAAACTGTTTGTGTTATAGATCCACTTGGACCCTCCACCTGGTGGACCTGGTTGGGAGTGTCTTCCCCTAACCTTTACTGACTGGACCCTGTGGGGCTGGACCGTCTAGAGGCGAAGATCTGGGCCTTTTGAGAAATAAGCCCGGGAGACCCATGTGATTTTCTTGTTTTTTACAATTACTAGAATCTTGTCCCTGATCTGAACACTTTGCTTACCTACCGAGAATGCTGATTGGGGTCAATGCCTAGAATAATAGCCTGTTATGATGTTTACTTTTCTTTAGATGATAAAGTTTTAGCGGGAGCATATAGTTAGTGCGCTTTATAATGATATATCATATTGTATTAGAGGCGGGGGGTAAGGAACGGACTCGCTGCCGTTCTTGGCTTCCTCTAACCCCCCTTAGTGCAAATGGCAATCCACTGTCATGGAAATTTTGCACCACTTAATACTAGGGTTCCTTACCCACCTTTTAGGTCCTTTGACCTAAACCTTGCTCTTTCTTTTCTCTGTCTTTCTTTCTTCTCTATCCTTCCCTCTCACCTGACTGGACCAGCCCCCAGATACCACATCATGCTTCCAGCTGACCTGCATTATGGATAGTGTCAAGTTTTGCTCCTTCAACGTTAAAGGTTTGAATGTCCCTGAAAAAAGAAAACAGATAGCATATTCCTGTCATAAGCAACGGGTGGCCATCTTGATGCTTCAGGAAACTCACTTTAGGTCAGATGCAATTCCTAAGTGTTCCTCGGCTTACTACCCGATTTGGCACCATAGCTCGAATCCTGATGCTAAGTCTAAGGGGGTTTCCGTGGCATTTCATAGGTCCTTCATACCAGAGGTGTTAGACTCCTGTATCGACCCCAAGGGAAGATATATTTTCTTAAAGCTTTCTTGGAAAACCAATATCTTTGTTATTGCTAACATGTACTTTCCTAACCAGGGGCAGGACAGATTCTGTGCAGACGGGAGGAAAATTCTGGAAGATTTTGCGGACTCCTCTCCGGTGATATTAGGAGGCGATTTTAATCTACCAATGAACCCGGCCCTCGATGTGTCCTCGGGTAAGTCGTCCTATCCGGCCTCAGTCATACAAAGGGTCAAAAAGCACATGCATGGTCTGAGATTGGTGGACATATGGAGGATTCTTCATCCGGACACCAAAGATTACAGCTTCTATTCCTCGGTCCATTCTGTCTATAGCAGAATTGACTCCTTCCACATTTCTCATGCCCTCCTAGACATGACAGTAGAAGCGACCATAGGTAATATAATATGGTCAGACCACGCTCCCATTTACTTATCGATTCAGTTAGGGCCTCGTGTCAAATCAAATTTCACCTGGCGACTGAATGAAAACCTATTACAGGATCAGTTATGCAAAGCGGACCTTACCCAGTCAATTCATAACTTTATTAGAGATCATGAATGTGATACCACTTCTCCTGCAATCCAGTGGGAATCACTGAAATGTGTATTAAGGGGCATTTTGATCTCACATGGTACACGCCTGAAAAAAGAAAGGGCCATTGAAATAACGCAGTTATCTAACCAGATTGCCTCACTAGAAAGCAAACACAAACGGGACTCATCTCCTACAACCTACGCACAACTCTCTACAACCAGACATAAATTACTAGAGGTATTAGACCAGAAATCCAGGGGCTTAAGAGAACATCTCAAAAGCCGCTTTTATCAACTGGGCAATAGAAGTGGGAAGCTTCTTGCAAGGGCCCTCCATCCCCGCTCCATGAATACTTACATCCCTTTCATAAAAGACCCAGGAAGTGATGGTCATTTGCATAGCAACCAGGACATTTTAGCAGGCTTCCGCACATACTACAAGGCGCTTTATGATATTAGGGGACAATCGGGACACATAGCGACATATGGGACTCAAGATGATGTTAAAACTTACCTGAAATCCCATAATCTCCCTTCCATCTCAAATGATACCTTACTGGAGCTGGAAGAGGACTTCTCCCTGGAGGAGGTCAATGCGGTAGTCTCAGATTTGAAGTCAGGGAAAAGCCCAGGTCCAGACGGGTTCTCAGCGGGTTTCTATAAACAATTTTCAGAACTTCTAAATCCTCTGTTTCTATCGGTCTGTAGATATATATCTGCTGGGGGTGCGTTCCCTCCCCAGGCGTTGATGGCCCACATCACAGTTATACCAAAACCAGGGAAGGACGCATCTCTTTGCTGCAACTATAGACCGATCTCGCTCATAAATCTAGATATCAAGCTTTATTCTAAAATGATATCAAATAGGTTACGAGACCTTCTTCCCAGACTGGTAAATCCAGACCAGGTGGGTTTCGTGCCCAGAAGAGAAGCCAGGGACAACACCCTGAGGACCATCTCCCTGATTGACGGCGCAAGACGTCACAGGATCCCCATGTGCATCCTGTCGGTAGATGCAGAGAAGGCGTTTGACAGGGTGCACTGGGGTTTCATGTTTCAGGTCCTTAAAAATATAGGGTTGGGAGAGCACATGATGAACAGAGTTACAGCACTCTACTCTTCGCCCACAGCACAAATCAAAATAAATGGCTCCCTCTCAGATTCCTTTACAATATGTAATGGAACAAGACAAGGGTGCCCCCTTTCCCCATTATTATATATTCTGACCATGGAACATCTGGCGGTGGCATTGAGGAGCAATATATCAATTAAAGGGGTTACATTTCACAAACAGGACCATAAATTAGCTTTATTCGCAGATGATCTGCTTCTGTACGTTACCTCTCCACTCATTAGTCTACCCAACATAATGGCTGAATTGCGGAGGTTCGGATCTCTGAGTAATTTTAAAATAAATACTCATAAATCCGAAATACTGAATATATCTCTTCCTCCAATGCTGGTGACTCAACTCAAAGCCTCTCTCCCCTTCAAATGGCAGGTGGATTCATTGACATACCTAGGAATTAAACTGACGGCAGATCCCCTTGACCTCTTTAAATCAAATCACCGCCACATTTCCAGGAAGTTAGAATTAGACCTCAATAACTGGAACAAACTCCAGCTTTCATGGTTTGGGAGGATAAATGCGATCAAAATGGACCTGTTACCGAAGCTGCTTTATTACTTCCAAACCATCCCCTTAGTATTGCCGGCCTCTTTTTTCTCACGTCTGAAATCTAGCATAACCAAATTTGTCTGGGCACATAAACGCCCACGTATTTCCCACAAAATATTGAGAATATCAAGGGATATGGGAGGAACTGGACTCCCTAATCTCCTTTTGTATAGCTACGCCTCTTTAGGGACGTGAGTTCTGGATCTATTTAACTCAGGTGAAACGAAAAGATGGGTGGAAGCCGAAAGCACGCAATCTGATGTTGATCCGAAGGTAGTTATTTGGACCAGAGCACCACCCAGCTCCAGCTCTATCACAGTACCCTTTATCACAAAGCAATTGCGGAATTTTATGTCCCGAGGTAATAAATATCTTGACTTGTCCTCCATTCCAGGCCCATTGACACCGGTCCATAGTAATTCAGATTTTCAGGCGGGTTTCCATAGATCAACATTCCTCCATAAAAGGAAGAGTGACCATCCTATTATTCGTGACTTTATCTCAGACACAGGTATTAAACCCCTAGATAATTACTCTTCAGATATCAACAAATCTCAAGATGTGTGGTTCTTCTTCGAACAGCTGAAAAGTTTTATAGTGTCTATGGCTAGGAAGGTAGACATCTATAGGGCACTCACACCCTTTGAGGCCCTTTGCCTAGAGAAGGATCCTCCAGGCCATACCATTTCGACCTTGTATGACTTGTTTCTCAGATGCAGAGGTGCGAGGGACGGCTTGCCTGGGTACTTTGGGAAATGGGAGAGAGAGTGGGGGAGGTCATTCTCGGCTGAGGAGCGGACCAAAATCCTTCTCTTTATTGGTAAAACTTCGCTGAATGTGATATCACAGGAGAGGTGCTACAAGATCCTATCTAGGTGGTATAGGTGTCCTGTGAGTATCCATGCTGCCTTTCCATCAGCCTCTGATGTGTGCTGGAGATGCCAAAAGGAGAGGGGAACCCTCACTCATATCTGGTGGTCATGTCCCCCGGTGAGATCATTCTGGGAGAGCATTTTCCAGTTACTCAATAAACTTTCCTTGAGGCAGATCCGGCCCACAAAAGAGTTAGCTCTCCTGTCCCTCGGGAATGTTTCTGCTTCAGGGTTTAGGAAAGGTTTATTAAGACATTTTTTAACAGCTGCCAGAAACCTAATTCCAAGATATTGGAAGCAAACTAGAATCCCATCACGGGATGAATTCATAGCAGAGTGCAACGAGATCTTCAGGATGGAGACCTTGATAGCTCAGACACTCGGCAACAAGGACAAAGTTGATGCTACGTGGGCCCCGTGGATCATGTTCAGGGACTCACCGGATATGGGTCTATGGATTCACGGGGGGGCAGGTATGTAGGTAATTTTCCATTCTCTTATTTCTGTACCTAGAAGGTTAGCCTTGAAAATGTGGTTTTGATGTAGGAGGGCGCGTCCACTCGGGTGGGAACTCTTTGTACCCTTCCCCTTTCATCTTACTATCCCACGTTTCTGTTGTCTTTACTGTCTCTAAATTCTTCTTCCACCTCCTCTTCTTTATCTCTTTTTTTCAACTTGTTCTTTCTATTTCAAACACATACGAATTGTACTTGTTATTTTTGGTCGCCAGTGGCGCAGGTGTAGTCAAAGAACTGTTGTGTTTTTAGCAGCTAGCTTGGATATATACTCTCTGCCTGCGCGCTGTGCAATTGTTTGATTATCTTCTTCTATTCTAATAAACTTTGATTTGAACAAAAAAAAGGGCTTCCCTATATTTTTAGTTCCCAGCCGGGTACAAATAGGCAGCTGGGGGTTGGGAGCAGCCCGTACCTGCCTGCTGTACCTGGCTAGCATACAAAATATGGCGAAGCTCACGTCCTTTTTTTGTAGTTTTTTGGCAAAAAAAATAGAAAATGCTTCCCTGGATTTTCCATTGCCAGTGAAGGTAACACCAAGCAGTGGGGGTTAGTAGCCAGTAGCTGCTTGGATTACCCTTAGCTAGCAATACAAAAAATGCAGCGGGAGCCCATATATATTTTTTTAATTATTTATTTAAATAACTAAAAACAAAATGGGCTTCCCTGTATTTTGATTGCTGGACATCACAGTGCTGTAAAAATAAATCTTTAAAAAAAATGACGTAGCGCTCCGCGGTATTTTTGATTCTCAGCGCAGATAAAGCAGACAGCTATGGGTTGCCACCCCCATCTGTCTGGCGTTACCTTGGCTGGCAATCAAAATACAGGGAAGCCCATTAATTTTTTCTATTTAAAAAATAGTTAAAAAAAAAATGATGTTGGGTCCCCCCATTTTTGATAGCCAGCTAGGGTAAAGCAGACGGCTGTAGCCTGAAAACCACAGCTGGCAGCTTTACCGTGGTTGGGGATCCAATTTGGAGGTCACCCCAGGCTCTTTTTTTATAATTATTTTATAAATATTAATAATTACAAAAAAAAGTAGGGTCCCCCCCAAATTGGATCACCAGCCAAGGTAAAGCGGACAGCTGTGGTCTGGTATTCTCAGGGTGGGAAGGTCCATAGTTATTGGGCCTTCACAGCCTAAAAATAGCAGGCCGCAGGCACCCCAGACGTGGCGCATCCACTAGATGCGCCAATCCTGGCGCTTCACCCCAGCTCATCCCGTGCCCTGGTGCAGTGGCAAACGGGGTAATAAATCGGGTTGATACTAGCTGTAAAGTCACCTGACATCAAGCCCAGCAGTTTGTGATGTCATGGCATCTATTAGATACCCAACATCATAAACTGTCAGTACTAACAAAAAAAATCGACAAAAAAAATTTATTTGAAAAAACAGTCCCCAAAACATTCCCTCTTTCACCAATTTATTGTAAGAAAAAAAATAAAGGGGTCCCACGACGACTCTGGACCGTCTAGAATATGGGGGGAGACACTCAGGGAAAGTATCCCCCATTTTCTAGGAGTGCAGACCCTCCATGTGAGGAGTGTGGGTGCAATGAATCTGCACCCACTCTCCCCGGGTCCACAGCAGCAGAGTCCATGTCGGAATGGTTGCTACCAAAGCTGCAATGCCCTGCTCATGAGGTAAGGGCATGCCTAATCAGGAGAACTATTCTACATTTCCAAATATTGGTATTTGCTGATATTGTTGCTATTCCACCTACTATATATTGGGGATAGGATCTTGGAGATGGAATACCCCTTTAAGTCCAGTTATCCAGCTGAATTAATACTTAACAACAGAGCTCGCTATTTAGATGTGTTTTCTTGTGGCGTATAACGGACTCTCATGTTTGGTAGTCGTTCAGCAGGGAAACTATAAAAGCAAATCCCTCCATTTGGAAATGTAGTATATAGCTCTCCTGATCAATTATGTTCCTTACCTCATGAGCAGGGCATTGCAGTAATAATAATAATGTATTCATTTATATAGCGTTATTAATTCCATAGCGCTTTGCCTACTTTGGGAACACTGTCCCCATTGGGGCTCACAATCTAAATTCCCTATTTGTATGTCTTTGGAGTGTGGGAGGAAACCGGAATACCTGGAGGAAACCCACGCAAACACAGGGAGAACATACAAACTCCTTGCAGATGGTATTCTTGGTGGGAATTGAACCCAGGACCTCGGCGCTGCAAGACTGTAGTGCTAACCACTGAGCCACCGTGCCACCCAATTAGCTTACAGATGCATAACCACCACTCACTGTGTCTGAACACAGGAAGCTGAGCTGACAGCCGCTCTGTGCATGCGGCAACGTCTATTGTGAAGGAGAGGGCCGCGGGGGATCAACGCTACACAGGTACCGTGGGACACTGGGGAACACCGGTGGGGTTATAGGGGGTGACCTGGCAGGGCCTGGGGAGGAGTTTTCTGTCGCATGTGTCATGGCACATGCGACAGAAATCAGAGTAGTAGGGTGAATGCGGCCGACGCGCTGCTGTGCGCGCGACCATCTTGGATTTCTAGGAGGTGGTCAGGGGGGGCACTTTGGCGACACCGGGGGACCGGAGGGGACCGGGGAGGAGATTTATCATGTTTGTTCATGCCAGATAGGAGATAAATAATTTTTTACCGACGCTGTCATTTACTATAACGTGATCATCGGTATACGGTGTATACCTGTGATCACGTGAGCGGGGACCGGAAAAACCGTCCTGAATCATGATCTCCAGGGTCTCAGCTAGCCCTGAAACCCTGGAGATTTTCTGACGCTGGGGGTTGCTATTCACTTATTTCTGCCTGCTGTTTATAAATGGCAGATCAGAATAAGGCTACATTAACACGACCAATCCATTTTTTGCGGTCTGCAAAAAACAGTCAGTTTTTTTCACGGGTGCATCCGTGTGGCATCCGTTTCCGTTCCGCAGACGGTCCGTATGTCATCTGTTTGTCATCCATGTGCCTTCCGTTTTTTTTGCGTACTGCAAAAAACTGAAGGAGAGAAAATACATAAATTTACCCAGGATCCATAGCTTCAACCTACATTAGGCGGTCACATGTTCACTCCAGTGTCATTTTCTACTGCTTTTCACAGCGTAGAGCTCTCTGGTGATTTTCTTGTGCTTGTACACTTCATATCAGTCTTTTCTGTCATTATAATGGCAGAAAGACACATAATGTCCCACTCTCCTGCATTTTGTAATTTTGCACCTTTTGGTAAGGGGTGCTTAGCTTTGTATGTAGCCAAAAAAATGAAAAAAAAAAATGACGTGAGGTTCCCCCTATTTTTGATAGCCAGCTAGGGTAAAGCAGACAGCTGCAGCCTGCAGACCACATCTGGCAGCTTCACCTTGGCTGGTAATCCAAAACTGAGGGCACCCCACGCTGTTATTTTAAATTAAATAAATAATTTAAAAAAAAAACACGTGGGGGTCCCCCCAAAATTGGATCACCAGCCAAGGTAAAGCAGACAGCTGGGGTCTGATATTCTCAGACTAGGGAGGTCCATGGTTATTGGACTCTCCCCAGCCTAAAAATAGCAGGCTGCAGCCGCCCCAGAAGTGGCGCATCCATTAGATGCGCCAATCCTGGTGCTTCGCCCCAGCTCATCCCGTGCCCTGGTGCGGTGGCAAATGGGGTAATATATGGGGTTAATACCAGATGTGTAATGTCACCTGGCATCAAGCCCTGGGGTTGGTGAGGTCAGGCGTCTATCAGATACCCGACATCACCAACCCAGTCAGTAATAAAAAAAATAGACGACAAACACATTTTTATTTGAAAAAACACTCCCCAATACATTCCCTCTTTAACCAATTTATTAGAAAGAAAAACAAATCCAGGTCTGCTGTAATCCAAGGGGTTCCCATGACGATCTGTGTCGCCCTGGGCAAGCCAGGGGTCACAGGTCACAACACCACCACACCCCACATTCCAGGTAGGCACACCAATGCTAACCAAAAAAATCCTTGTTGCCTTCCTCCAGAGGCTGATGATTCACACCAGGGGGTGGGCCAGGCGGTTGGCTCCGCCCACCAAGGAGGTCACAGCTCTGGAGGCAGGAGAAACCAGGCAGTCCAGTGAGGGACATGGAAGAGTGAAGTTGAGTTAAGCCCAGGCAGGGCAAGTGTGAGGAGCTAAGTGAGAGAGAAAACAACAGCTAAGTGAAAGTGAAGGAAGTAAAGTGGAAAAGGAGGAAAGCAAGTGAAGTGGCAGTAAAGAAAGAAAGCCTGAAGGGTCCAGCTTTGTGGAGGGCCAGATCAGCAAGGTCAGCGACGGCGGTGACTGTCTGGAGGGGGACCGTTTGGAAGTTCCTGGAAGGACCCCGTTGGCTGTGTGCCCGGTGGTCTGGAGCAGTGTTCCGAAGGACAGTCAGCACCAGGGCAGGGGCCTCTCGGACCCCGGCAAGGCTAGGAGTCGCCAAATTTGCCGAATCCGTCAGTGAAGGGGACGTAGATCCCCCAACAACCAAGTCCCGATTGACGGCAACAGCCCAACCCGAAGCAGAGAGACACCGCCACCGCCACGGCACCAGTTTCTCAGGGCCAGCGCCTGCGGGCAAAGTGTAGAGCTCCTCCGGCCCAGATTGCAGTCGGGGAGCGGGTAACCGGAGGGAATCCACCACTACCATCAGTCAAACATAGGTGCAAGGAAGAGGGACATCACCGTCACCTACCGGGAGTGCAGGTGCAGCCGTCTGTGGGACCGTCCTACCAGCCGTTGGTTTACCGTACAAACTGTGTCCACTTCTCAGGCTGAGTGAGTACCACAGTGCCGCAAGGCACAGCGCTGCCCCCGCGTCCCTGCGCCCACCAGGCCCCGCACCTCCTTCTCCACCACCGGGCCCCGGGATCACCAACACCTACCCACGGAGGGGCAATACAACACCTGGCTGCTCCGCATCACCATCCCCGGGACCCCCGAATTGAACAGCGGTGGTGAAATCACCACAACCGTGGGTGGCGTCACGAACTATAACAAATCCCCCACACCCAACCACAAACAACCCCCCTTTCACTCACGGGCGAGGAGTGTCGCTCGAGAAACCCCGGGATCCGGCCCACAGCTCGAGCCACCACTGAGCAGCTGCCGGACCCGAGCAGAAGGGGTGAGCGTAGTGTCCCGACACCCTCCTCCCCGCCCGCGACAATTTGGCGTCACGAACAGGATCTTACCGCTCTGCCGTCTGGTAGAGGTGCGCCTTGTTACCGCCGGAGGTATCCGGCAGAAAAATTTCAGAAGCCGCCATCTTTGGCGCGAAGAGTTCCTGCTCGAGCGTCTTCTCGAACAGTAGAGGCGCGAAGGCCAAAACCCCGCCCCGAGAGAGGAGGGACCGAAAAGAGCTAAGGGGGACGCGATGGCGGCTGGACGCATGTAGCTGCGGCTATACCAGCAGAGACGCCAGGACTCTGCAGCAATACTGGGTTCCTGGAAGGCACGATTGCCAAGATGTACGACCCAACTCCCAACGAAGAAGCCCCCGCGCCCGGCACGGCGATGTGGTTGAGGGACCAGACCGTTCCGCTGAGTAACCGTCTGCAGGCTCACATGCAACTCCTCCTGGAGGAGTGGGAGACCGACATGGCGGACGTGGTGGCTGCTATGTGGAGACGCGAGGCAGAAGAGGATTTGGAGGAGCGGGTAAGCGACCCACGCCCCTGTATTCCTGAGGGATCGGCCGTTGGAGCTGAGGGGCCCGGCCGACTTCCGCTCACCCTACCTCTCTCCCTGCTACCCGCAATAGCTGCTGCCACCCCACCACTAGGCCCGCTACCTGCCCACCCGGTAGCGATACCCTGCCCTGCCGCTCCGGCGGACCAGCTGGCTGCAGACGTCCGGGACGTTCCTGAAGTACACCAGGGGGAACTGCTGGAGCCGCGGCCCCTTAACAGCATGGTGCCGGAAGTCCCAGCAATGACTGTGCCAGACCCTGAGCCTGGAACCGTGGCCTGGATGAAGGCCCGGGTGATTCAATTCCACCGGCGTCAGCAGGAGCAGATCTTCCGGATGATGGAGCAGTGGACCAACGAGGTGGAGGAGCTGCTTACAAGTGCCCCGGGGTACGGAGGGGGAATGGATGTAGCAGAACCGACTGGTGACCCACGTCCCTATGTCCTACCAGGACCGGCCGCTGCGGCTGAGGGGCCCGGCCTAGTCTCGGCCTATGCATCACCCTTGCCGTTACTCATGAGGCGCCTTAATGTCAGCTCGCCTAATCTGCTGCTCCGTGCTACCGCAGAAGGGGCTGAAGTGCTGGGGGCTGGAGGCCAGGAGGCTGCGGCAGCTGGCGGCAACCCGCCTGACGCAGGAACAAGAGATGACGACTCCTGCCCCAGCTCCGGGTCCGCTGTTGCGGTTGAAGGAGCAAGCAAGCGTTCCCACTATGTAGGAGCCCCAGTGGTCGTCCATGCCCCGTGTACCGGTGGAAATGGGTACCGGGTGCCCCTGTCACCGCAGGCATGTCAGTGCATGTTGGATATGCTGGTGGAGGGGGATGAAGCAGCAGAAGGACCGGAGTAGGGTAGCGGATGCCCGTTGCACCGTCCCCGTTGGGACCACCACTGGAGTTGTTGTTTAAAAGTTTTGAAAAAAAAAATGATAAGAAAATGAAAAATTACCGAAGTTTCACCTGATTGTCTGTGTGATTGAACCGGCAGGAGCCGGCACCGTTGTCCCAGTGGGGACCGTTTAAAGTTTTGCATGGGAACTATCCATGGACAAGCCCGTGAACTTGCAGGGCACCACAAACGTTAAGTGGCTTGTAAATATGTTGGTTACCATTACCGTTTCCGCAATGCCGTCTCCGGAGAGGCAGGTTGGAGGGAGGGCCCTGAGCAGGGCAGGCTAGGGCCCAGCCACCAAAGGAACCGGTGGCTACCCTCTGGAGGGGAAGGACAGATCCCGCTCGGGTAACTTGTGCTGGACTGTGGGTCAAGGGGTGCTGCCTGGGCTTTAGGGGCAGCATCAGGGCCAGGTTGCTTGGGTGGGAGAGAGCGGAAACCGTAACCGTAAACCGTTGCAACGTTTAAGTAAATGTGCCTCCCATCTTGGGAAGAGTTATTAAAAATGTTAATTATGTTTTGCTTAACCTTGTTACCCCCTTTTTCAGAAAAATAAAACCGGTGTAGGACGGCAGCCCGCGGACGGTCTGCATTTTGCTAAGGGGGAATGTGTCGCCCTGGGCAAGCCAGGGGTCACAGGTCACAACACCACCACACCCCACACTCCAGGTAGGCACACCAATGCTAACCAAAAAAATCCTTGTTGCCTTCCTCCAGAGGCTGATGATTCACACCAGGGGGTGGGCCAGGCGGTTGGCTCCGCCCACCAAGGAGGTCACAGCTCTGGAGGCGGGAGAAACCAGGCAGTCCAGTGAGGGACATGGAAGAGTGAAGTTGAGTTAAGCCCAGGCAGGGCAAGTGTGAGGAGCTAAGTGAGAGAGAAAACAACAGCTAAGTGAAAGTGAAGGAAGTAAAGTGGAAAAGGAGGAAAGCAAGTGAAGTGGCAGTAAAGAAAGAAAGCCTGAAGGGTCCAGCTTTGTGGAGGGCCAGATCAGCAAGGTCAGCAACGGCGGTGACTGTCTGGAGGGGGACCGTTTGGAAGTTCCTGGAAGGACCCCGTTGGCTGTGTGCCCGGTGGTCTGGAGCAGTGTTCCGAAGGACAGTCAGCACCAGGGCAGGGGCCTCTCGGACCCCGGCAAGGCTAGGAGTCGCCAAATTTGCCGAATCCGTCAGTGAAGGGGACGTAGATCCCCCAACAACCAAGTCCCGATTGACGGCAACAGCCCAACCCGAAGCAGAGAGACACCGCCACCGCCACGGCACCAGTTTCTCAGGGCCAGCGCCTGCGGGCAAAGTGTAGAGCTCCTCCGGCCCAGATTGCAGTCGGGGAGCGGGTAACCGGAGGGAATCCACCGCTACCATCAGTCAAACATAGGTGCAAGGAAGAGGGACATCACCGTCACCTACCGGGAGTGCAGGTGCAGCCGTCTGTGGGACCGTCCTACCAGCCGTTGGTTTACCGTACAAACTGTGTCCACGTCTCAGGCTGAGTGAGTACCACAGTGCCGCAAGGCACAGCGCTGCCCCCGCGTCCCTGCGCCCACCAGGCCCCGCACCTCCTTCTCCACCACCGGGCCCCGGGATCACCAACCCCTACCCACGGAGGGGCAATACAACACCTGGCTGCTCCGCATCACCATCCCCGGGACCCCCGAATTGAGCAGCGGTGGTGAAATCACCACAACCGTGGGTGGCGTCACGAACTATAACAAATCCCCCACACCCAACCACAAACAACCCCCCTTTCACTCACGGGCGAGGAGTGTCGCTCGAGAAACCCCGGGATCCGGCCCACAGCTCGAGCCACCACTGAGCAGCTGCCGGACCCGAGCAGAAGGGGTGAGCGTAGTGTCCCGACACCCTCCTCCCCGCCCGCGACAGATCCACACTGTCCCAGTCAATGAAGAGCAGGATGTTCCCCATTGGCTGGGAGAGCAATGCAGTGACCTGAGGTAACATCAATGGGTCAGCCCAGGTCACTGCAGGGGATGACAAGTGCTGCTGTCAGCGAGGTACATTACCTGCGCTGATCTCCTGAACTGCTGACAGCACCTGTCACTGACTTCAATGACCGCCGCCTTCACAGCCAAGTATCGCGAGTGGCCCGTGACGTCACTGCTAGTCAGTCTAGGGTCGGAAGCAAGAGAAGGTGATGTGACAAGCGGCGGCCATGGAGGACAGTGACAGCGCTGAGGTTGGGAGGGCGGGACTTCATCACCGCAGGTAAGCCGAGCGGGACCATGTGTGCATAGTGCCAGGTGGGCGGAGCCTAGCGGGGTAATGTGGGCAGAGTGTCAGGTGGGCGGAGCCTAGCGGGGTAATGTGTGCAGAGTGCCAGGTGGGAGGAGCCTAGCGGGACCATGTGTGCAGAGTGCCAGGTGGGCGGAGCCTAGCAGGGCCATGTGTGCAGAGTGCCAGGTGGGCGGAGCCTAGCGGGGTAATGTGTGCAGAGTGTCAGGTGGGCGGAGCCTAGCGGGGCCATGTGTGCAGAGTGCCAGGTGGGCGGAGCCTAGCGGGGTAATGTGTGCAGAGTGTCAGGTGGGCGGAGCCTAGCGGGGTAATGTGTGCAGAGTGCCAGGTGGGAGGAGCCTAGCGGGACCATGTGTGCAGAGTGCCAGGTGGGCGGAGCCTAGCAGGGCCATGTGTGCAGAGTGCCAGGTGGGCGGAGCCTAGCAGTGCCATGTGTGCAGAGTGCCAGGTGGGCGGAGCCTAGCGGGGTAATGTGTGCAGTGTCAGGTGGGCGGAGCCTAGCGGGGGTAATGTGTGCAGAGTGCCAAGTGGGCGGAGTCTACCGGGACCATGTGTGCAGAGTGCCAAGTGGGCGGAGCCTAGTGGGGTAATGTGTGCAGAGTGCCAGGTGGGCGGAGCCTAGTGGGACCATGTGTGCAGAGTACCAGGTGGGCGGAGCCTAGCGGGGTAATGTGTGCAGAGTGCCAGGTGGGCGGAGCCTAGCGGGACCATGTGTGCAGAGTGTCAGGTGGGCAGAGCCTAGCGGGGCCATGTGTGCTGGCGGCGGAGTGCGAAGTGGGTGGAGCCTAGTGGGGCCATGTGTGCGGGCGGCGGAGTGCGAAGTGGGTGGAGCCTAGCGGGGTCATGTGGCGCTGAGGACGTCAGTGTCGTGGACTGCATGGCTGGGGACAGGTGAGTGTGAGTGTGTGTGAGTGTGTGTGTGAGTGTACATGCCGCGTGCAGGAGGGGGCGTAGCGAGCTGAGTGGGGAAGTGTCGGCTCCCTGTACACGTAACTAGGATACATATCGGCTTACTAACCAAAGCGCTTTGCTTGGATACCCGATGTTTATCTTGGTTACCAGCTTCTGGCAGGCTGCCAGCGATGGCTCCCTGCACACTGTAGCTGTAAAAAGCCCTGCTTTTTGCTGCTAGAACCGTTCTCGAACGTAACTAGAACTATCGAACTTTAGCAAAAAGCTCGAATTCTAGTTCGATCTAGAACAGCCCCCAAAATCACTTGAATTGCGAACTGGAGAACCGCGAACCGCGCTCAACTCTAGTTGTGACTTGCACAACCACCATAGGTGAGTGACCCTGACATCTGTACTTAGGTGTTTTACTGGTTAACATCCTATTGCGCTTTTTTCTTCTGCAGTGTATTTTCATTATACTAATATTGGAGAGAAAATAAATATGTAATTGAGCACTGCCCCTATAAAAGGCTGAGTGTCACTATATTCCTCAGTCTGCTCCATTCTGGCCATGCATAAGTGCTATATTTATAAGTGCATTTCCTCATGTTTAGCATGGATATTATGATTTTTTGACCAGGCACAACAATCCTCAATCAGCTCAATGTCTCCAAGCAGCAGCTCAGAGTCACCATATTGATGAGAACAGTAGACACCTGATCCACATAGCACAGTCTGGACCAGAACTGACAATCACAAGTGATCCAACAGCCCAAGCCTCCCAATATAGCCAGGATTACAGGTGCGCACCACAACACCCAGCAGAAGTAGAAGAATGATTGTTGTATGTATACCCTCTTTCACTGTAAAGTGCCATGGAATAAATGGCACTATAAAAATAAATAATAATAAATAATAATAATAATAATAATAGATAATGGATAGATAGAGTGATAGAGGAATAGATAGATAGATAATGGGTAGATAGAGGGATAGATAGATAGATAGAAGACTAGATAGATAGATGGATAGATAGTTACCGTAGATACATAGATAATGATAGATAGAGGTATAGATAGATAGATAGAGGGACATCCTGGATATAGAAAGATAGATAATTTTTTTTTCGGTCACAAATCCCTCCCCTCCCATATTTTCTGTATAATACATCCACTATCCTGTGAGGGTGTTTAATATTAAAATCATTCTGATATAGTTTATTGAATAAATTCTCTCTTCTTCTCTGTCTTTTTGTCTTTCTCATTTCTTTATCTCATTCATCTCTTAGTAGCATTCCTACAGGGATTGCTCTGGATTAGTGGTCTAAACACTGCAAGAATAGGTTTTTCCATGTGTATAATGAAAGAACACATTTGACAACAGGTGAGTTCTAGGCTTTATAGCGGGGTATTCCTTTTTCCCTTTGTATTTATTTTTAAATGAATGAAAGCATACATGTCATCAAAGTTTATTTTATTTTGCAGATATTAATAATAATTTGAATTATATTCCTCTTTATTCGTTTTTTGATGGAATTTGATTTAATGATTTTGCAATCTATATGCCATTATGCTAACTGTTGATGAGCCCGCCAAGTTTCTGAAGGTGGGTTGTTCTATGACTAGAGATGAGCGATGTTCGAGGTCGCCAATTTCATGTTTGAGTGATTTTGGGGGGTGTTCGAGTCGTTCGATGAACTGGAACGATTTGGTAAAAGTTCGGTAGTTCGAGTTACGTTCGAGAACGGTTCGATCAACAAAAATCGTAGCTAGTTACTAGCTGGCTTCTCACTGTAATAGTGTGAGTCACTGTGAATCATGATATTATGAAAATTCAGAGTATAGTGTGTGGGGTGACAGGGTTTAGATCAGTGCTGCTGCTGAATGCTGAAAGAATGCCGATCGCCAGTTGTTTTTTTTTTATTTCCTAACCACGCATGCAGTGGGGCGGACCAGGCTGTCAGCCATACACAGACACACACACAGCAAAGTGGATTTTTGCCAGACAAGCAAGGGCATGTGTCATAGGCTGTGCATGTCACATGTCTTTGCTCTATAAGATACGGCCATTTTCCCCGTCGCCGCCTTTATCTGTCTTCTGAATGTGTGTGACAATCACCGCTACCGCTGCTGCTGCTGTGTGCGCTATAGCCATACAGTGCAATCTACACAGCGCTTTAGGGATTAGGGACTACTTGTAATGTCAGCCCTTTTCAGGGCTGCATTACAGCCATTCATAGGCATTGTTGCTAGGCAGGTCCGTGCAAACGCTGTGCAGGGCTTTAGATAATAGCGTCTGTCTACATCAGCTCTGATGTTCTTGCGGCATTTTTTCATTGGCAGGGATAGAAACTGAGGCTTCCTTTGCTGTCCTGCTACCTACAGCACCTGTGCATTTTACCCTCCTGCCCATTTTTGCTACGCTATTTTTATAGCAAACAGTGCTGACATTTAGTGGCATCCAAAAAGTGTCTGCTATACTAACTTAGTGTCCCACTGGTTCCAAGCAGCAAGGTACACCACCTCTGCATTCTACACACCTGCCCATTACTGCAACGCAATTTTAATTTCAAAAAGTGCTGACACTTTTAGGGGCATAGTAAAATTGTCAGGGATACTACCTTTGGGTTCCTGTCCTGTCAAGCAAGGTACACCATATGTGCATTCTACACTCCTCTCCATTTTTGCTACCCAATTTTTAACTGCAGGTAGTCCAGGCAATCTGTGACGATGGTGCAGGCGTGGATATAATGTTGCCTTCATCCAAAGGTGGTTTGCTTGATGTCTGAGAGAGCTCAACAACAGCAGCTGTTTCCACTTCAAAAACAACTGACGACCTGCCAATCACAATACCTGTAGCGGGTAAAGGGGTGGAAGGTCTGCGTCAAAAAACATGTGTGACTGCTGTCCCCACAGTCACAGAGGAAGAAGAGCACTTGATGCACTTGATGGGGTAGACGGTGCTTGTGTGGCGCCCCTGACCTGGTCAGGCACCACTGAGTACTGCACCCATGCTGGGGACAGTACAACACAGGTAATCCAGAAGGCTGACCGGGGTGTGGTACACAGGCGCATAGTGATCAGGTCTCACACATGTACCTATGAGAGGACCCCTGGGGATCCCAGGAGGGGGAAAAGCCTTCACCTCCACTGGAATAGTGGAGGGGGCCAAAAGCCTCCATCTCCTCTCAAGGGGTGTGGTAAGAGAGTCTGGTTGCTAGGTGGCGTAGGCAAGAACAGGAGAGGAGGGGCAGTGAGCCAGGCAGTGCAGAGTCCAGGGAGCTCGAGTGAGGAGCAGATCCCGTGGGCTGCTGTAGTCTGACAGCGTCCGCGCAGTGGCTACCGACGGGGGAGAACGGTCAACTAGGAGTGCTACCCGAAATCCATCTTCAGCTAGAGAGAGAGCAACGGAGTGGGAAGTAAGGAGACTGCTAGAGAGTACCAGGCCCAAACGGGCGGCAGATCCCGAAGCGGAGATAGATCCAGCTTTCTTTTGCTAAACCTGCCGGTGTGGGGCTCTCAAAGCCCACGCCACAACACCACAAAAGCCGCAGCCACGTAGCCACAGTTAGGGCCCATAGGTCACAGGAGGCAAGCAGCTGGAGTGGCCTGGTCCAGGCGACAAGCAAACGGCAAACGAAGGGGAGAGAGGCTGCAGCATCTTCCCTGGGTGACCCCCATAGGGACTCAAAGTCGGGGTTACCCCAAACCACCAAGGGCTAAGGAAGGCGAGTTAGTAGTCACCCTCACAAGTCAGCCTGAAGGACACCTGGTTCCCACTTGGTTCATCCCAGCTACGCCCGGGTCACTCACCCTGCCATCAACTGTGAGTAAAAACCCTGAAAGACATCCTGCCTGTGTTGAGTCATTCTGCGCCTTGTAGTTCTACACATCTACACAGGGCCCTGGGGCTTGCCTCACTCTCAGGAGGCTACTACAACTGGCTGCACCCACCATCAGCCCCAGGCATCCCTTAACCTGCAGTGGCGGTCCCCCACTGACCGCAAATCTGAGAGTGGCGTCACGACAAACTACAAAGAAGGTTTCCTACCTGTGACCAGACAGATCCATCTACGTGGAGTCCCTGAAGGTAATGCACCGACATAGCGTTTGCGGGGCTCCACACTTGCACAGCCCCGCTAGGCCGCATTGTAGCACAGTGAACTTCCCATTGCGACTTATGAATAATTTAAAGTAGTGTACAGGGTGGGCTCCCCAGTATACAGCAAAACCACACAATAGGAAAGGGACTGTAGGCAGTTGGGTTGATAAATGATTGCTTAACTTTCCAAAAACAAACAATAAGAACCATGCATAAAACTGAAAGAATAGAAGAATCTATTCACAATTCCAAAAGCCCACACCCCTATGCTGCGACTCTCGTAATGGCGATTTATACCCTCTGCTCATCAACTTTTGCCTAAGCAAGGCATTGTCTAAACAGTTGCCTACTGCCTGGTAATCCCTCTGCGTAGCAGGAGTAATTGTGTGTGTGTGTGCGAACACGACTTACCAGTGTCGCATCACAAGAGTTTACAACTTAACTACCTAAACATAAGACAAAACCCATAACTCCCCCTGAATACCCTTGTTAGCTGAAGCCTCACAGATAAGGCAGATGATAACAGTGTGAAGGCAAACCACACAGCTCAGCAACACAGTCCTGGAAATCTTGTAAAGCAACAGTCAATGCAAACATGTGTCGCTGTCCCTCTATGATTTTAACTGTAACTGACAAATTGACAGAGCAGAGGCATCAAGTCTTATTGTCTCTATAGTCGGCCTAAGCAGAACATATATGTGTTTTGCTAAGAAAACAAAGTGTTGCGTGCACACATTACTGTCTGGCCCCAGCCTACCGTACCCGGGTACTGTGGTGTCCAGTTGCCATCAATACAGAGTTTACGATCCTCTCCCGGTAAACAGTATAGGCAGCACCGGAAGAATGTCGGTCTCCGGCACAGGATGCTGCTCACAGGCGTTACGGTCCTCCTCACCAAACTCCAACACGAGTCCCCTCACAATTCACCAAAGTGCTTCCGCGGTGGCTCCTTGCTGTAACGCACACCTTTAGCTTTTCCTTCACTTCACAGACAGCACCTCCTCCTCTGCTCTACAAGTCCTCAGCCAAAGACAAATCTTACAGATGACATGACTTGGGTGATCTTTTGCGATGTATAAAAAGCCCCAGGCTAGGCACGGCTTACAGCCCATGCAACCTGCAGAGCAACCACGACTCAGAGGCAGAGTTGTGTCTGAGGATTCAGTTGTTGACGTGCTTCCAGTACTTTGTCTCTGTCCATGAAGATGCAACGTAACCTCGTTGTCAGTAGCATCCTCCTCCACCTCCTCTGCTGACCTCAACGACTGGCTGACTTTGCTTTGAAAGTAAGTGCGGTCTCCAACCTTATCATCACCCTGTGTGTTTTCACTCCCCTTGTCCTGACTCCTCAAAGCCAACCTCTTCCTGCCCTGACCGAATAGTAAAGTTGTCGTTCCAATCAGGTATCTGAGTCTCCTCAGCATGATCCCCATTGTCTCCACCAGGATGATTTACAGTTTGGGAATGAGGGTGTACATTATGATCAGCACCTTCATCATTGGGTCCTGGATCAGACTTACAAAGTTTCTGGGCATCAGTGCAGATCATTTCCATGTCTGTACTCAATGCAGCTTTGTAGCAGACCTTTGATTCCCAGACTATTGTGTGACTGAACAGCTCTGCCGACTCAACCATCTCTGTTACCCCATACTCAGGAGGGCTGGTGGAAACTTGTGAGCTGTTTGGAAGCATGTGCGATTGGGTTGATGCCACAGAGGAATGGAGTATTTGAGATATTGAAGTGGAGGAGAGGCCACTTGATGGAGCACTGGAGATCCATTGAAGCACCTGCTTTTTTGTTGCCTCATCTACATTTGGTAGCGATGGTCATGTCCCTGAAAAAAGGGATCATATCAGATTATCCAATTGAAGAAGTAGACCTCTTATTTTGTCTGGTAGTTGGTGTTACGAATCGGTGCCGTCGTAGACGCAAGCAGCCAGCTGCGGTTCCAGTTGCGCCCAGTCGTCAGCTGCCATTTTTGTCCGTCCCTCGGGTCGTCCAGCTGGCTGCTTCCTCATCGACGTCTAAGTGTGGAGAGACGTCTAGTGTGCATGTGTGTGCCGATTTACCACAGACACAGCCTAAGTACAGTGTTTAGCCTAGTGAGAATGCTCAGCATGACTGTGCCATTCCTGAGGCTAAGTCCTCAGTTTGTGCTACTGTGCATTCTCCCACTCTTAGTGCGAAAAGCCTCTTTGCACAGGTACTTGGACTCCGTGCCGTGTCTAAGTCCTGTGTTGGGCCTACAGAGCATGCAGAAGCTGATAGTCTGTTTTCTGAGACTGTTTTCAGGCAAATGAGCATGCTCATGCACTTACTGCATCAGAGGCTAGGCCCATACAGGAATTCAATGACCATGTCCGTGAGGTGTCATTCCATGATAGTCCAGAGGGCATCAGGTGTCTCGATGATGTGGCCACTCTGGACTGGCTCACAGAAGCCCGCCCCTATGATTTTGCACCTCATCATTGTTCGTCAGACGATGACTGGTGGGGTGTTTGGGGCGTGGCTGCCATGAGGTTATCATTGAAGTGGCGGTTCCGGATAGGTCGTTGGTTATGTCACTGATGACGTGGCAGTCTACTTTTGGCTCATGGAGGTGCATTGTTTTCCACCCTGGGTTGGGGCGGACCCAGGTTAGAAAAGGGGCTGTAGACAATTAAATAAAACTATTTGTTTCAGAGGCACCCAGCTCAGTATCCTCCGCCTAACCTTCGGGTTGCCAGCATCTCCTTTTCCATCTAGGAGGACGGTGGACCCCGACTGGCGATTGGGTTATATACCACCTTATCCAAATCTGCCAGTCCCCCCGTAACAAATGGTGTTTCTTCAGCAGATGTTACTGTGCCTTAAGCACCAAACCCACGGACACAAACTTTTTTCCCCTTTCCAACACACCTGTTCCCCTTTCCACCAGCATATGGCCTTTTTCCACTCATTTTGTATATGACCAAATTTGCAACTCTGTAGGAACACCCTACTCAATGCCGTCTCAGCACAACATCCACCCCTCGGTCCCTCAGATGTGGACAAGTGAAAGACCATTTCCTCCTAGCCATGACAAAGCACTGTGCAGCAGTGGTGTTTAGTGGAAAAGCCGATCTAAGATTGCGTACCAGCTTCTGCTGATACTCCTGCATACGTGCGTCCCTTTCTATGGCATGACTTATTTTGCCAAATTTTGTCTTGTACCAGGGATCTAAGAGTGTGGCCACCCAGTAGTCAGCATTCCTTCCAATTCGGACAATCCGAGGGGCATGTTGTAGGTAGTGCAGCAAGAAGGTGCTCATGTGTCTTGCGCATCCAGAAGGACCAAGTCCTTGCTGTGTTGGTGGCGGAGAGGTGAGAATCATGCTTCTTTCCTCTGCCCTCTCTCCCCAACCTCGCACATCAGAAATGTGATGAAGCTCTCCCTCATCTACTGAGTCTTCCAAGCTCATCGCCGGTTCATCATCCATTTCTTCCTGGGCTCCTGCACCTTCCTCAACAGTTTGGCTGATACTATGCGCCCTTGTTAATCCCTCTCCCTCACCGTCCCATGCCTGCCGCCTTGGTGCTGCTGAACGTGTGGACCTACTAGAGATTGTTATCCCTTCCGCATATGACTCCTCCTGTATTTCCTCCCCTTCCTCTTGTCCCACCACCTGACTCTGAATAATGTTTAGAGTGTGCTCCAGCATGTAGATGACCGGAATTGTCATAATGATAATGGCATCGTCAGCGCTTAACATCTTCGTCGCCATTTGTAAACTGTGCAGAAGGGTGCATAGGTACTTGATCTGAGACCACATCAGCAGCGTGATCTGCCCCACCTCTGGATCTTGTTAGCCCAGGCTAACATATTGCATAGTCATAACAAAATTGCAGCAGGGTTCGCCATTGCTGCCACAGGCGCTGCAACATGTGCAGATTCAAATTCCTGCATGTCTGCAAATCGCATTGCAGGCGGTGAACAGGCAGACCGAAAGACTTCTGGAGCAATGCAAGTTGTTCAGCTGCTGGTTGTGAACGGTGGAAGTGAGCACAAAGCGAGCATACCCTCTGCAGAAGGCTATGTAGGCCGGGATAGTGGTTTAAAAATTGCTGGACAACCAGGCTGAAAATGTGAGCCATACAAGGCACGTGTCTCACATTGCCCTGGCGAAGGGCCACACCCAGGTTTGCATCATTGTCGCGCACGGCTGTTACGTCAACACCGGAGTCCGCTCCAGCAACTTTTCCTCCAATCGCCAGGTGACGCCGTGTTCCTTTCGTAGATTGTGCTGTTGATGGGAGAGGAGTCGATGACAGCGGAGCTGGGGGCCGCTGGTTTTGCACAGCCACTGGGCATTGTTACCTTGAGATATGCAGTACCAATGGCTGACTGTAGGTGGTTGTTGTCTCACAGCTGAAGTACCATCATTCAGCTACAACCAATGGGAAGACACCACACCCTTTTTTTAGGCACCTCCTGTCTGCTGACCACTGCCAGACATAGTTTTGAACATCTGATTCCTGTTCCGCCCAGTTCTGTTTTGTGATTTTGTGTGCTGACTACCTCTTGTTTCCTGACTACGTCTCCTGCCTGATGTTTATGTGGCGCCCCTGACCTGGTCAGGCACCGCTGAGTACTGCACCAATGCTGGGGGCAGTACAACACAGGTAATCCAGAAGGCTGACCGAGGTGTGGTTACACAGGCACATAGTAATCAGGTCTCCCACATAGACCTTTTGAAGGGACCCCTGGCAAATCAAGGAGGGGGTGTGGCCTCCATCTCCACTCAAGGGGTGTGGTAGAGAGCCTGGTTGCTAGGTTGTGTAGGCAGGCACAGAGGGGAGGAAGTAGTGAACCAGTCAGTTAGTGCAGCTCAGGGAGAGCAGACGCAAGAAGCAAACCCTGGAGGCTGTCACGATTCTGACAACGCACATACAGTGGCTACTGACAGGGGAGAACGGTCACCTGGTAGTGCCACCTGAAAACCACCCGAGACTGGAGGCAAAGTAGTGGCTGAGTATGGGGACTGCCAGGGAGGTACCAGGCCCGTACGGGTTACAGGTTTTCAGAGCAGGGGACCATTCAGTTGGCCTGCTCAACCTGCTGGTGGGGGCACTTCAGACCCTCACCATAACACCACAGAGTCCGCAGCCACATAGCAAAGAGAGGGCCCATAGTTCACAAGAGGAAAGCAGCCGGAGTGACCTGGTCCAGGCTACAAGCAGACGGGCCGAAAAGGGGGAGAACAGACAGCAGCAACTTCCCTGGGTGACCTCAGCAGGACTTCAAGTCGGGGTCACCACAAAAACACAAGGGCTAGGAAGGCGAGTCGGTAGCCACCCTCACAAGTCAGCCTGAAGGAGCCTGGTTCCCTATTTGGTGCATCACAGCTACACCCGGGTTACTCACCCTGCCATCTGATGTGAGTAAAAATCCTGAAAGACACTCTGGTTGTGCGTGTGAGTCATTCTGCGACCTGTGGTTCCACACACCCAAACTGGGCCCTGGGGCTAGCCTCACTCTCGGGAGGCCACTACATCTAGCTGCATCCAACATCAGCCCCAGGTGTCCCCTAATCTGCAGCGGCGATCACCCTGACCGCAATACAGAGTGTGGCATCACGAATCCCAAGAAGACAACCTACCTGTGACCAGACGGTCCCTCCACGTGGAGTCCCTGAAGACCCTGAAGGTAATGAAGACCTGGGCTGGGCTCCAAAATCTGGCATCACGAACAGAATAAGGACTAGACCTGTTAAGACAGGTGACCATGTGCCTTGGCAGTCCGCTGAAAAAGTTTGAAGCGCCGCCATATTGCCACCATGAAAAGCGCGCCAAAGAACAACAGAATCCCGCGCTAGAAGTTACCGCCCACGAAGAGGTGTGGCTACCCAGAGAACCCCTGCAGCGTCCTGACCTTGCAAGAGAGGACGAGAGGTGGATCTGTCCCTGGACGGCGGGAAGCTATCAGTTTGCAGAAGAAAACGAAACTGAGCAGAGGCAGAGAGAGCTGCAAGAGGTGAAAGGCTGTGCAGAGGCGACGCTGAGAGCAGAGGAAATGACGTCTGAATACAAGGATCCAGAGCCAGGCTCCGCTGCCTGGTGGGACTGGGAGCTTGCCCAGTTCTGCGAACGGCTGGAGGGGAGGCCTGGATCGTGAAGCAGATCAGGAAAGGACGCACGGAGCTCTGGAAGATGGCTACAGCGATACGTGCCTATGAGAGGTGGACCGCGCGACAAGTGCCACACCGAGGGGCGACCACCCAGACTTTGATGATGCTGCCAATGAGTGAGTTCAGTGTCGCCCCTGCCCTCGTGAGAGTGCCGACCCCGCCGCCGCTTTCCCTGCGTGAGGCCGCTGCGATGCCCGCGGCGCGCCCAGCTGCCACGCCCGCGAAGATTCCTGCTGCGATTCCGGAGGCGATGCCCGCCACGGCCCTTGGCTGTGAAGCCCGCGGTCCCTGCAGAGACGCCGGTTGGGATGACGCCCAGCTCAGCCCGCCAAGACCAGGCCGCAGCAGTGACGCCCAGCCCGGCCTACCAAGACCAAGCTGCAGCAGCGACGCCTAGCCCGGCCTGCCAAGACCAAGCCACTGCAGCGATGCCCAGCTCAGCCCACCAAGCCCAGGCCGCAGCCACGCCAGGCTCGGCCCGCCAAGACCAGGCTGCAAGGCCATCTACCCCGGCCTGCAAGGCCAGAGCAGACATCGATCCCCAGTCCAAGTAACTGGGTCCCACGTCCCCGCCGGAAGAAGAAGACTCAGAGTTTCTGAAGGTTAAGGTGGATTTGGAAGCGTAGTTCCCCAAGGAGATGGTGGACCGCTATCTGCTCCCCAGGTGCTCCTCCAGAGTGGCCTCAGTGATGTCTGCTGCAAAGAGCCCACTGTCCTGGCCTACTGAAGAAGATCCATCCCCAGCGCTGCTGCCAGAGGAGTGTTCAAGAGCACTAAGGGGGAGGGAAGGCCAGGAGGCTGAGGAATCAACCCCATCAGAGGAAGACTTCGCACCCTGTGTGATTGAGGGAGGCCCAGAGCCTGAAATGTTGCCATACTCCCGCTGGGATGAGGAGAGCCCGATACCCTCTGAAGACAAACCTCTGGCTATTACTATACCGTGCATGTACGTGACCTGGGAGCCTGCAGTCACCAAGAGCCCCACAAGTAGAGCACGACGTCGCGCCAGAGCCAGACAGACCACAATGCAGCAGTCCCCAGATTGGCATAAGGAAGCCATTGCAGCACGGGACTTAGAAGATAAGCAGTCTCTAAGAGAAGCCCGTCATCAGGAAAGAGGACCCATTTACCGTGGTGTAGTGGAAAAATTTAGTTTAAAATCAGGATACGGCTTCATAGTTGCACCAGGTGTCAAAGAAGGTATATTTGTGAGTCGGCGAGATGTTAGATCACACCTGCCCCGAGGGCACCCTGGTAGAGACTTACACATGGGAGACCTGGTCGAGTTTACCAAGCAGCAAGGTGAACGCAGCTGGTATGCACTGGACGTAGTGCCATGCCCCAGGAATCCTTCCAGCAAGTCTGCTGTCTCCACTCAGCTTACTCCAAGGTTAATACCACAAGACAAAAGAACAGAAGAAACAGAACAAAATAAAGAAATAGAGGACAAAGAACCAATGGAGGATACCACAGATGACGACAAAAGAGACAGAGAATGACAGGTGCCGTAGCCCTACAGGTAAAAGCCCTGGTAAGAAGGAGGAGTAAAGAAAAGTAAAGTACAGCAAGTTACAAGTTCCAGTTTACAACGTTCAACTTTAAGTAAATGTGCCCACATGGACTTATGTGATAACCCTTTTTAAGCACACTTAGCACCAGTTTTTGTGCACTCTTACGGACCATAAGGCTATGAACTGGCTATAGCACAAACTCTCGCATTGTTAATAGTTACCTTGAATGGTACCTCCACCAGAGCCTGCCTGTTTATGGGGCCTGCTCGTCTGTGACCAGAGAGCACGCCTGTTTATGGGGATTGGCTCTCCACCACAAAGAGGGTACCCAGCCTATATCAACTGTGTAGGCCGCCTCTACATTCCTGCCAGAAGTCGCCGAAGGCGCGGCTCGACGGGAGAGGAAGATTGGAGGAAAGTTCTGGGGAAACAGATGGCCCAGACCTGGTTGCTAAAAGGACCAGTGACCTGCCTTCTGAGAGGGTTTTGGGTGGGTGACGGACTTGTGGGTGGAGGGTGGGGATATATGGTACCTGGTGGTTTTATAATGTTTTATGATGCATTTAAAATGTTTGTCTTGCAGCCCGAGTACGTGCTGTTGATTACTAAGGGGGAATGTGGCGCCCTTGACCTGGTCAGGCACCACTGAGTACTGCACCCATGCTGGGGTCAGTACAACACAGGTAATCCAGAAGGCTGACCGAGGTGTGGTTACACAGGCGCATAGTAATCACGTCTCCCACATGGACCTTTGAAGGGACCCCTGGGGAATCAGACCCTGGACGCTGTCACAATTCTGACAATGCACGTGCAGTGGCTACTGACAGGGGAGAATGGTCACCTGGTAGTGGCACCTGAAAACCACCCGAGGCTGGAGGCAAAGTAGTGGCTGAGTACGGGGACTAAAAAAGAAAAAAATTCACCCATATATGTATTCGCTCAGTTCAGATGGGATGCAGGCAATCCACCAGACAGGCAGGTCCGTAAAGCAAATAGAAGGAGTAAGACAGGACTCAGCACCAGTTCCAGGGTAGAAAAATATATATCCAACGAAAAAATATATAAAATATAGAAACTTTATTTAAAAAGTTAAAAATCCAAAGGTAACATCATCGATTCCATGAAGATATCATGGCTTGATGCGTTTCGGACAGTTGGAATGCAAGAAATGTCCTTAATCATAATGCTTATGATTAAGGACTTTTCTTGCATTCCAACTGTCTGAAACGCGTCAAGCAATGATATCTTCATGGAATCGATTATGTTTTCTTTGAATAAAGTTTCTATATTTTATATATTTTTTCGTTGGATATATATTTTTCTACCCTGGAACTGGTGCTTAGTCCTGTCTTACTCCTGTTGAGTGCGGGGACTGCCAGGGAGGTACCAGGCCCGTATGGGTTACCGGTTCCCAGAGCAGGGGCCCATTCAGTTGGCCTGCTCAACCTGCCTGTGGGGGCACTTCAGACCCTCACCATAACACCACGGAGTCCGCAGCCGCGTAGCGAAGAGAGGGCCCATAGTTCACAAGAGGCAAGCAGCCGGAGTGACCTGGTCCAGGCTACAAGCAGACGGGCCGAAAAGGGGAAAAACAGGCAGCAGCAACTTCCCTGGGTGACCCCAGCAGGACTTCAAGTCGGGGTCACCACAAAAACACAAGGGCTAGGAAGGCGAGTCGTTAGCCACCCTCACAAGTCAGCCTGAAGGAGCCTGGTTCCCTATTTGGTGCATCACAGCTACGCCCGGGTTACTCACCCTGCCACCTGATGTGAGTAAAAATCCTTAAAGACACTCTGGTTGTGTGTGTGAGTCATTCTGCGACCTGTGGTTCCACACACCCAAACTGGGCCCTGGGGCTAGCCTCACTCTCGGGAGGCCACTACATCTAGCAGTCAGCCCCAGGTGTCCCCTAATCTGCAGTGGCGGTCACCCTGACCGCAATACCGAGAGTGGCGTCACGAATCCCAAGAAGACAACCTACCTGTGACCAGACTGTCCCTCCACGTGGAGTCCCTGAACACCCTGAAGGTAATGCAGACCTGGGCTGGCCTCCACATTCATGTACCTCGTTGCCCGATCCGCATTAGACCTCTGCTTGTTTTCTGATTAAGTCCTGGTTGTCCGATTCTGTTCCTGTTCCTCAATTCATGCTTTGACCCTGCCTGACTACTACTCTCTCGTACTGCAGCCTTCCACAGGTATTGATCACCTTTGGCCCTTTGTAATTCCAAATCCCTGTATAGGGGTTAAAGGGTTTCAGGGTTCTAGGGATGCAGCTTGTTGAGTGACTTCCCTCTAGGCTATCCTTTACAACCCGTATGAGTGTGTGGATCCAGGCAGGCGTTTCACCGTGCCCTCTGCAGAAGGCCATGTAGGCCGGGATAGTGGTTTAAAAATTGCTGGACAACCAGGTTCAAGACGTGAGCCATACAAGGCACGTGTGTCACATTGTCTCGGCGAAGGGCTGCACCCAGGTTTGCATCATTGTCGCACACGGCCTTCCCTGGCTGCTGGTTGAGTGGAGACAATCATTGATGAAACTCGGTCTCCAGAGCTAACCGTCCACAAATCCTCAGCGGTGTGACTCACATTTCCCATACATTTCAAAGTAAAGATTTGACCGTGTGATGGCGTTGAGCTCTGCTGCCAGCATAGTAAGGAGGTGTATGGGATTGCTTGTGCACAGTTACAACACGGGTGGCCTCACCAGACAGGTTTTGAGTGGAGATTAAGGACCTAGACGAGGTTGAGGAGGCAAAAGCAGTGTAGGAACTTCTACATACAGAGGAAGGATTGACACACAACTCGTGGGGACGGCAAGACTTGTACAACAGACCCTTCTCCATCTCTCACCATAGTCACCCAGTGCCCAGTCAGCGACATGTAACGCCCCTGTCCATGCTTACTGGTCCAAGTATCTCTGGTGAAATGCACCCTGTCACACACAGAGTTTCTCAAGGAAGCGGTGATGTTGTGTGCGACATGCTGGTGTAGCACGGGCACGTCTTTCTTGGAGAAGGAGTGGCGACTTGGCATCGGTTCTTGGGGCACTGCGATGAGCATAAGGTCTCGAAAATCCTCTGTGTAAAAAGGGTGGAAAGGCAGCATTTCTGTAGCCAACAGCTTGCAGAAGCTGAAAGTCAACCTCTTTGGCATGTCATGCCCTTCTAAAATCATGTAAAACACAGCAAGGGGACTCCAACCACAGTCTACCTCGTTTCCAAAAATTGGGACACACACACACACACACACACACACACACACACACACACACACACCACTGGCATCAGTTGTCTCCCAGTTGCAATCTTACAAAGATGCTTTGCATGGGGCACTCTCAAAAATACACCAGACTTTTGCCTCCCCTGGATGACACAGGGGTTGAAAAGTCCTGTGTGATCCATGACTTATTCATCTTGGTTCTTTTTGAAAAAAGCAAGGGGACTTCAACCACAGTCTCACTCGTTTCCAAAAATTGGGCCACACCCACACCACTTCACTGGCATCAGTAGTCCCCCAGTTGCAATCGTAGAAAGATTCTTTGCATGAAGCACTCTCAAAAATACACCAGACTTTCGCACAGGGGTAGAAAAGTCCTCTGTGATCTATGACTTGTTCATCTTGGTTCTTTTTGAAAAAAGTAAGAGGACTCTAACCACAGTCTCCCTCATTTCCAAAAATTGGGCCACACACACACACCACTTCACTGGCATCAGTTGTCCCCCAGTTGCAATCTTACAAAGATACTTTGCATGAAGCACTCTCAAAAATACACCAGACTTTCGCCTCCCCTGGATGACAGAGGGGTAGAAAAGTCCTCTGTGATCCATGACTTGTTCATCTTGGTTCTTTTTGAAAAAAGCAAGGGGACTCCAACCACATTCTCCCTCGTTTCCAAAAATTGGGCCACACACACACCACTTGACTGGCATCAGTTGTCCCCCAGTTGCAATCTTACAAAGATGCTTTGCATGAAGCACTCTCAAAAATACACCCGACTTTCGCCTCTCCTGGATGACACAGAGGTAGAAAAGTCCTCTGTGATCCATGACTTGTTCATCTTGATGAACGTTAGTCTGTCCACATTGTCACTGGACAGACACATGAGCTTATCTGTCAGCACACACCCAGCAGCACTGAAGACACGTTCCGAGAGAACGCTGGCTGCGGGACACGACAAGATCCCCAAGGCGTAAGTGGAGAGCTCAGGCAATTTATCCAGATTGGAAGCCCAAAATGAGCAAGGCGCAAGTTGCACAGTAATGGCATCGATGTTCACTTGCAGATACTCCGATATCTGTGTCTCCTCCTCTTTTTACTCGTCCAGCTCTTTTGTTTTCACATGAGAATATGTCCTTGTCACTTTCCCATGTGTTTGTGGTGTCTTGGGAGTTGTTTGTCACCTTTTGGACACTTTTGAAGGTGTTTTCTATGTGTTTTTATGTGTTTGTGTTTGCCTCCCATTGTTTTCAATGGGGTTCGAGTGGTTCGTTGAACTGTTCGTCGAACGTTCGTCGAACAGGGCCTCCGTTCGACGAACCGAACTCGAACGCCAGGGGGGTGGCTCATCTCTACCTATGACGTCAATGATGATGTATATATATACCAGTCCAGTTCAGCTTTTATCACTATATTTATGTTGTTTTGGCTTGTTGTCCTGATAAAGAGGGCTGCGTCGCTCGAAAGCATTAACCTCTGCCTACAATAGAATTAAAAGAAATAAATTTAATATAAGCGAGCAGTGTGGTGTGATCGCGGCGAAAAACCCTTTCTCCTATACACTGCCATGCATTAACCTTGGGAGTAGAGTTGAGCGCGGTTTGCGGTTCGAGGTTCTCCAGTTCGCGGCTCGAGTAATTTTGGGGGCTTTTCTAGATCGAACTAGAACTTGAGGTTTTTGCTAAAGCTCGATAGTTCTAGATACGTTCGAGAACGGTTCTAGCAGCAAAAAGACAAGCTAATTACTAGCTGGCTTTCCGCTGTAATAGTGTAAGTCACTCTGTGACTCACGCTATTATGAAATTTCAGTGTATAGTGTGCGGGAACAGCGCATTCAGATCACTGCTGTTTGGATAATGGCGATTGCCATTTTTTTTTTTTTTCCTTGTCTTCCTTCCCTAAGCGCGCACGTGTAGTGGGGCGGGCCAGCATGTCAGCCAATCCCAGACACACACACAGCTAAGTGGACTTTTAGCCAGAGAAGCAACGGGATGTGTGATAGGATGTCCATGTCACATGTCCCTGCATTATAAAAACGGACATTTTCCTCCAGCATGCCATTATCTGCCTTCTGCGTCTTGGAGTCAGTCACCGCTGGCGTAGCTCCTGTCTCCGATACTGCTGTGTATGCTCTATACACAGCGCTATACAGAATAGGGATAGAAGTTTCTTTCAGCCCTTGTAAGGGCTAATACCAGCAGGGTCAGAGCCATAGATGACAGTCAGGTCCGTGAAAACAGATTTTATCAGCTACACAAGATGACAGCGTCTTTGTAGCTAAGGTCAGGGATTTCCTCGCTGCATTTCCCCATTAGGAGGGATAGAAAGGGAGGCTTCCTTTCCTCTACCCAGACCCACAACCCTGCCACTGTACCCTCCTGCCCTTTGCACACTCAAACTCATTGTTACTAAGCCATTATACTAGCAAACACTGAGGAAACTTAGTGGCATCCTAAAAGTGGCTGTTGGACTTCATTATTGTCCCACTAGTGCAAAGATATTTGCAGCACGTCTGCCTGCATTGCACACTCAAACTCATTGTTACTAAGCCATTATACTAGCAAACACTGAGGAAACTTAGTGGCATCCTAAAAGTGGCTGTTGAACTTCATTATTGTCCCACTGGTGCAAAGCTATTTCTAGCACCTCTGCATGACACCCTCCTGCTCTGTTTTTAATAAGCTATAATAATAGCAAAAAATGCTGCCATTTAGTGGCATACAAGAAGTGACTGTTGTACTCCATTAGTGTCCCACTGGTGCCAAGCTATTTCTAGCACCTCTGCATGACACCCTCCTGCTCTGTTTTTAATAAGCTATAATAATAGCAAAAAATGCTGCCACTTAGTGGCATCCTAAAAGTGGCTGTTGTACTCCATTAGTGTCCCACTGGTGCCAAGCTATTTCTAGCACCTTTGCATGACACCCTCCTGCTCTGTTTTTAATAAGCTATAATAATAGCAAAAAATGCTGCCATTTAGTGGCATACAAGAAGTGGCTGTTGGACTTCCATTAGTGCCCCACTGGTGCCAAGCTATTTCTAGCACCTCTGCATGACACCCTCCTGCTCTGTTTTTAATAAGCTATAAAAATAGCAAAAAATGCTGCCATTTAGTGGCATACAAGAAGTGGCTGTTGGACTTCCATTAGTGTCCCACTATTGCAAATCTATTTCCAGCACCTCTGCATTGCACACTCAGACTCATTGTTACTAAGCCATTATAGTAGCAAGCACTGAGTAAACTTAGTGGCATCCTAAAAGTGGCTGTTGGACTTCCATTAGTGTCCTACTGGTGCAAATCTATTTGCAGCACCTCTGCATGACACCCTCATGCACATTTTGCTACGCTAATTTTATAGCAAACTCAGGGAATTCCTTGCTGCATTTGATCATTTGGAGGGATAGAAAGTGAGGCTTCCTTTACTGTCCTGGTACCCACAGAACACGGCCACTGTACCCATCTGTCCACTTTTGCCACGCTATTTAATTTGCCCAAAGAGCTGACTCTTTTTCTGCCTTCCTAAAATTGTCTGTAATACTAACTTAGTGTTCCTTTGCTGCCAAGCAAGGTACAACACATGTGCATTCTACACTCCTTTCCATTTCTGGAATGCAATTATTAAATGCAGGTAGTCCAGGCAATCTGTGACGAAGGTGCAGGTGTGGATATAATGTAGCCTGCATCCAATGTTGGTTTTCTCGATGTCTGACAGCTCAACAATACTATCTGTTTCCACTTCCAAAACAAGTGATGACCTGCCAATCACACTCCCTGTTTCGTGTAAAGGGGTGGAAGTTCAGTGTGAAAAACCATGTGAGACTGCTGTCCCCACAGTCACAGAGGATGAAGAGCACGCAGATGCACTTGATGGGGCAGGCGGTGGTTGCACAGGCACGCTAGGCCGCATTGTAGCACAGTGAAATTCACATTGCGACTTATGCTTCATTTTAAGTCGTGTACAGGGTGGGCTCCCCAGTATGCAGCAAAACCAGGCAACAGGAAAAGGACTCTAGTCAGTTGGGTTGATAAATGATTGTTTAACTTTACCAAAACAAACAATAAGAACCATGCATACAATTTAAATAATTGAACAATCTATTCTGTTGCCTACTACCTGCTAATCCCTCTGCGTAGCAGTAATTGTGTGTTTGTGCGTGTGTGTGTGTGTGTGTGTGTGTGCGAACACGACTTACCAGTGGCGCATCACAAGAGCTTCTCAGTTATCTACCTAAACATAGACAAAACACATTACCCCCCCTGAATACCCTTGTTAGCTGAAGCCTCACAGATAAGTCAGATGATAACAGTGTGAATGCAAACCACACAGCTCTGCAACACAGTCATGGAAATCTTGAAAATCAACAGTCAATGCAAACATGTGTCGCTGTCCCTCTATGATTTAAACTGTACGTGACAATTTGACAGTGCAGAGGCAGCAAGTCTTATTGTCTATAAATAGTCGGCCTACCCAGAACAGATATGTGTTTTGCTAATAAAACAAAGTGTTGCGTGTCCGCATTATTGTCTGGGCACAGCCTACCGTACCCGGGTACTGTGATGTCCAGTTGCCAGAAATACAGACTTTACGCTCCTCTCACGGTAAGCAGTATAGACAGCACCGTAAGAATGTTGGTCTGTGGCACAGGATGCTGCTCACTGGCGTTACGGTACTCCTCACCAAACTCCAAAATGACTCCCCTCACAATTGAACGAAGTGTTTCCGCGGTGGCTCCTTGCTGTAACACACACCTTTAGCTTTTCCTTCTGTTCATAGACAGCATCTACAAGTCCACACCCGAAGAGCAATTTCTCCTCCACGTCTAAGTGTGGAGAGGCAGCTAGTGCGCATGCGTGTGCCGATTTACCCCAGCCGCAGCCTAACTACAGTGTTTCGCCTAGTGAGTATGCTCAGCCTGACTGTGCCATTCCTGAGGCTAAGTCTTTATTTCGGGATACAGCGCATGCTCCTACACTTAGTGCGAAAAGCCTCTTTGCACAGGTACTTGCATTCTGTGCCGGGTCTAAGTCCTGTTTTGTGCCTAGACACCATGCTAAAGCTGATAGTCTTTTTTCAGACTGTATTTCATGCTACTGAGCATGCTCAGGCACTTACTGCATCAGAGACTAGGTCCGGTAATGAACTCTTTGGCCCTGCCCCTGATGTGGGGGGCCCATATAGACCACAGGGCATCAGGTGTTCTGACGATGTGGCCAGGCCACTCCCAAATGGCTTGCAGACGCCCGCCCCTATGACTTGTCACCTCATTATTGATGGTCAGACGATGACTGGTGAGGTGTTTGTGTCGTGGCAGCCATGAGGTCATTATTGAAGTTGCGGTTCCAAATAGGACGCTAGTTATGCCACTCATGATGTGTCACTCTGCTTTTGTCTCCAGGAGGTGCATTGTAGTCCACCCTGGTTTGGGGCGGACCCAGGTTATAAAACGGGCTGGAGCCAACAAGGAGGTGCGCAGTCTTCTATTATGCTCCGAAAGAGCACACCTCCATGTGTTGAACCCATTGCGGCTTTAGGCCAGAGGTAGGCAGGGATAGGGCGTCGATGCAGGCCGCCACCACAGTTGGTAACGCAGAACGGTTAAGACCAGCTCCTGTCCTACAAGTCCTGCTTGTGCAGCCCAGTGGCATTAAGAGGCCTGCTGCTGCTGATGCGCCTGCTGTCCACAGGTGTGGCCCCAATGCACACGGTCAGCGTACTTAATGGCCCCTGTGATGTTAACAGGGAGTTCCTGGGCTGGGTGGGCATGTGGACCCTGTGACGCTAACAGGGCCCCCAGTCTCCAGATCCGAGTGGCGTCTAACTTGGTTCAGGCTACTATTAGTTTCATAGCCACACAGCTCTGTATCCTCCACCTAACCTTCCAGTTGCCAACCTCTCCTTTTCCATCTGGGAGCACGGTGGAGATTGACTGCTGATGGGGATATATACCGTTCTCTTTCTTTTCTTATTAATTTTCGTTATATAGCGGTAACATAGTATATACCACCTTATCCAAATCTGCCAGTCCCACCGTAACAGATGGTGTTTCTTCAGCAAATGTTACTTTTGCTTAACCACCAAACCCACGGACAAAAACTTTTTTCCCCTTTCCAACACACCTGTTCCCCTTTCCACCAGCATCTGTCCTTTTTCAACTCATTTTGTATATGACTAAAAGTGCAACTCTGCAGGGACACCGTACTCAATGCCATCTCAGCACAGCAGCCAGCCCTCGGTCCCTCAGATGTGGACAAGTAAAAGACCATTTCCTCCTATCCATGACAAAGCGTTGAGATTCACTCTGTGCAGCACTGGTGTTTAGAGGAAAAGCAGATCTAAGATTGCGTACCACATTCTGCAGATACTCCTGTATACGTGCGTCCCTTTCTATGGCAGGAATTATTTCGCCAAATTTTGTCTTGTACCAGGGATCTAACAGTGTGGCAACCCAGTAGTTAGCATTACTTCGAATTCGTACAATCCGAGGGTCATGTTGTAGGGAGTGCAGCAAGAAGGCGCTCATGTGTCTTGTGCATCCAGGAGGACCAAGTTCTTGGTGTGTTGGTGGCAGAGAGGTGAGAATCGTGCCTCCTTCCTCTGCCCTCTCCCCCCAACCTCGCACAACCGAAATGTGAGCAAGCTCTCACTCATCTGCTGAGTCTTCCATGCCCATCGCCAGTTCGTCCTCCATTTCTTCATGGGCTCCTGTACCTTCCTCAACACTTTTTGCTGATACTATGCGCCCTTGTTAATCCCTCTCCCATACCATGACTGCCACCTAGGTGCCGCTGACCATCTGGACCTCGTAGATCTTGTTATCCCTTCCGCATATGACTCCTCCTGTACTTCCTCCCCTTCCTCTTGTCCCAACACCTGACTCCGAATAATGCTTACAGTGTGCTCCATCATGTAGATGACCAGAATTGTCACGCTGAGAATGGCATTGCCAGTGCTAAATATCTTCGTCGACATTTGTAAACAGTGTAGAAGGGTGCATAGGTCCTTGATCTGACACCACTCCAGCAGCGTGATCTGCACCATCTCTGGATCAAGTTAGGCCAGGCTATATGTCATAACGTATTGCAGCAGGGTTCGACGGTGCTGCCACAAACGCTACAACATGTGCAGATTCAAATTCCTGCGTGTCGGCACATCGGATTTCAGGCGTTTAACCACCAGACCTAAAGACTTCTGGAGCGACGAAAGTTGTTGAGCTGCTGTGTGCGAACGATGGAAGTGAGCACATAGCGAGCGTACCCGCTGCACAAGGCCATGTAGGCCGGGATGGTGTTTTAAAAATTGCTGGAGAATTAGATTCAACACGTGAGCCACACAAGGCACGTGTGTCACATTGTCACGGCGAAGGGCCGCACCCATGTTTGCATCATTGTCACACTCGGCCTTCCCTGGCTGCTGGTTGAGTGGAGACAACCATTAATGAAACTTGGTCTCCAGAGCTAACCGTCCACAACTTCTCAGCGGTGTGACTCACATTTCCCATACATTTCAAAGTAAACATTTGACCGCATGATGGCATTGAGCTCTGCTGCCAGCATAGTAAGGAGGAGGTGTGTGGTTTTCCTTGTGCGCAGTTACAAGGAAGGGTGCCCTGACCACACAGGGTTTGGGCCGAGGTGAAGGACCCACACAAGGTTGAGGAGGCAGAAGCAGTGTATTAACTTCTACATACAGAGGAAGGATTGATACAACTCGTGGGGACAGCAAGACTTGTACAGCAGACCCTTCTCCATCTCTCCCCATAGTAACCCATTGCACAGTCAGCGACATGTAACGCCCCTGTCCATGCTTACTGGGCCAAGTATCTGTGGGGAAATGCACCCTGTCACACAGTTTCTCAAAGAAGCGGTGATGTTTGGTGCGACATGCTGGTGTAGCGCGTGCACGCCTTTGTTGGAGGAGTGGCGCCTGGGCATCGGCTCTTGGGGCACTGCGATGGGCATAAGGTCTCGAAAATCCTCAGTTAAAAAGGTTGGAAAGGAAGCATTTTGGTAGCCAACAGTTTGCAGATGCGGAAAGTCAAGCTCTAAGCCATGTCATGCCCTTCTAAAAGCATGTAAAACACAGCAAGGGGACTCCAACCACAGTCTCCCTCGTTTCCACTAATTGGGCCACACACAACCCACTTGACTGGCATCAGTTGACCCCCATTTTCAAGATGAAAAAGATGCTTTGCATGAAGCACTCTCAAAAATACGCGTGCCTTTCACCTCCCCTGGATGACCCAGGGGAAGAAAAGTCCTCTGAGAGCCATGACTTGTTCATCTTGGTTCTTTTTTCAAAAGCGAGGGGACTCCAACCACAGTCTCCCTCGTTTCCACTAATTGGGCCACACACACCCCACTTGACTGGCATCAGTTGACCCCATTTTCAAGATGAAAAAGATCCTTTGCATGAAGCAGTCTCAAAAATACTTGTGCCTTTCGCCTCCCCTGGCTGAGCCAGGGGAAGAAAAGTCCTCTGAGAGCCATGACTTGTTCATCTTGGTGAACGTTAGTCTATCCACATTGTCAGTGGACAGATGCATGTGCTTAGCTGTCAGCACACCCCCAGCAGCACTGAGGACACGTTCTGAGAAAACTCTGGCTGCGGGACACAACAAGATCCCCAAGGCGTGCGTGGTGAGCTCAGGCAATTTATCCAGATTGGAAGCATAAAATGAGCAGGGCTCAAGTTGCACAGTAATGGCATGGATATTCCCTTGCATATACCCATATCTGTGTCTCCTCCTCTTTTTCATTGTCCAGCTCCTTTGTTTTCGCATGAGTATATGTCCTTGTCACTTTCCCATGTGTTTGTGTTGTGTTGTGAGTTGTTTGTCACCTTTTGGACACCTTTGAGGGTTTTTTCTAGGTGTTTTTATGTGTTTGTGATTGCCTGTCATTGTTTCCTATGCGGTTCGAGTTCGGTTCGTCGAACGTTCGTGGAACCGAACTCGAACGGGACCCCCGTTCGACGAACCGAACTCGAGCCGAACCACGGCCGGTTCGCTCATCTCTACTCGGGAGCTGCAGCTGACCACTTCAAATTCAGCTAAAATAGGGGTTGTGACTTGCACAACCACTATAGGTGAGTGCCCCTGACATCTGTACTTAAGTGTTTTACTGGTTAACACCCTATTGTGCTTTTTTCTTCTGCAGTGTTTTTTCATTATACTAATATTGGAGAGAAAATAAATATGTAATTGAGCTCTGCCCCTATAAAAGGCTGAGTGTCACTATATTCCTCAGTCTGCTCTATTCTGGATATGCATAAGTGCTATAATTATATTAAGTGCATATCCTCATGTTTAGCATGGATATTCTGATTTTTTGACCAGGCACAACAATCCTCAATCAGCTCAGTGTCTCCAAGTAACAGCTCAGAGTCACCATATTGATGAGGACAGTAGACACCTGATCCACATAGCACAGTCTGGACCATAACTGACCATAACAAGTGATCCAACAGCACAAGCCTCTCAATATAGCCAGGATTACAGGTGTGCACCACAACACCGAGCAGAAGTGTGGCTCTTCTAAGCTATAGGAAAGGACAGCATGTGAAAAGTAGAAATCTACAAAACAGTCGTCTTATCTGGGTCATATATTAGATCTAAGCTTTTCACAATGGTATAAAAATAGGTAGATGTTTCTAAGCTATAGGAAAACTGGTCAAGATTGTAAAATTTGGCCTCGTCAGGAAGGTGAACACTGGCTGGGTGGTGAAGGGGTTAACAATAGGGATGAGCGAATGTATTCGCCACTATTCGGTATCCGACGGATAATGGGGTATTCGAGGTATTCGCTATCCGACGGCTAATATGGTATTCGCTCCGATACTTTCATTTTCATTTCTGGACTTCCTGGCGCCTTTTCTCAGCCAATGAACACATCTGATGTTGCTTGCCCTCACAGTAACGCCGCAGCCATCTTTGTTGTGGTGTTACTGCGATTGGCTTGGCCGCACAGCGTCATAGGGGCTATATAAGTCAGCGGCCATTATGGTCAGTCGGTCTCTCCCTCTCTCTTTCTTACTCACCGATCGCGGGCGCGGCGCTGCACGGCTGTCACACTGTGGAGGCTTCTCCAGCTTTTGAAAATTCCAGCGGCACATTATTCCATCTCGTATTCCCTGCTTCCCCCGCCTACCGGCGCCTAGGCTTATAGCTGCCACTAAGTCCAAGATTAGTATTGGCAGCGTCTATGACATGCCATCACTAATTTGTAAGTAAAGTAAATATACACACACCGAAAAATCCTTTATTTGAAATAAAACACCCAAAAGCCCCTCTGTTACCACTTTATTAACCCACCAAATATCCAGGTCCGACGTAATCCACACTGATTGAGCGATGTCTGTGAGCGAGTGCTCAATGCAGCCTCATTCTGTGAACGATGCTGCAGCGGTAACTCCAGTTCATTTCTCACGGTCGGTGATGTCAACACATTACCGATCGCAAGAACTTCAGTGCTGCCGTAATGGCACAACTCAGAGTGACATCACTGACCGGCAGTGACCCTGCGAGAACTCAGATCCAAGCTCCCGCAGGGGATTGATGGATAGATACCGTAGATAGATAGATAGACAGAGGGATAGATAGATAGATAGATAGATAGGTGGATAGATAGATAGATAGATAGATAGATAGGTGGATAGATAGATAGACAGAGGGATAGAGGGATAGATAGATAGATAGATAGATTGATAGATAGATAATGATAGATAGATAATGGCTAGATAGAGAGATAGATAGATAGATAAATAGATAGACAGATAGATAGATAGATATTGGAGAGATAGATAATGGATAGATAATGGATGGATAGATATTGGACAGATAGATAATGGATAGATAGAGGGACACCCTGGATAGATAGATAGATAGACAGATAGATAATAATTTCTCGTTCGCAAATCCCTCCCCTCCCCTATTTGCTGTATAATACATCCACTATCCCGTGAGGGTCTTTGATATTCAAATCATTCTGACATAGTTTATTGAATAAATTCTCTCTTCTCCTCTGTCTTCTCGTCTTTCTCATTTCTTTTTCTCATTCATCTCTGGAAAGCATTCCTACAGGGATCGCTCTGGTTTAGTGGTCTAAACACCGAATAAGAATAATTATGTTCTTTTGGCTTGCTGTCCTGATGAAGAGGGCTGCGTCGCTCGAAAGCGTTGACAAGTGCCTACAAAAAAATTAAAAGATAAATTTAATATACGGTAATCGAGCAGTGTGGTGTGAGTGCGGCGAAAAACCCTTTCTCCTGTACACCTCCATGCATTAACCTCGGGGAGCTGCAGCTGACCACTTCAAATTCAGCTAAAATAGGGGTTGTGACTTGCACAACCACCATAGGTGAGTGACCCTGACATCTGTACTTAAGTGTTTTACTGGTTAACACCCTATTGCGCTTTTTTCTTCTGCAGTGTTTTTTCATTATACTAATATTGGAGAGAAAATAAATATGTAATTGAGCTCTGCCCCTATAAAAGGCTGAGTGTCACTATATTCCTCAGCCTGCTCCATTCTGGCTATGCATAAGTGCTATATTTATAAGTGCATGTCCTCATGTTTAGCATGGATATTCTGAATTTTTGACCAGGCACAACAATCCTCAATCAGTTAAGATGGGCAGTGAACCTCATAGGGGTGAATAGGCCCCATGACGATCGGGAGGGTTCAGGGTAGGAAAGAGTTAAGTTATATGGCTAGAAGGTTGTATATGGGGCTTTTGGATTGGTGGGAGAAACGGCAAAGGGGATTGGGAGATAGACTGGAAGGGGTGGGGTGTTGCAGGGGGTATAAAGGGGGATGTGCATAGGTCACTGCCTCTTTTGTCCTACAACCAGTGTGTCCCACCTGTGCTGCTGCCTCGCTGACCTGCAAGATGGCGGCCCTGGTTGCACTGCTGGTGGGGCCTCTGAAGCCATCGGAGTGGACGCGCTGCAGGAGCAGCTGGCGGCGGTCTGGGGGCTGGAGCGGGCTCGACTACCGGAGCGCTACTCCCCCGGCGGGGGGAGGAGGAACGGATCTGGGAGCCCCCTCGGGGACCCTCCGGGGCAGCGGACCTCTCCTCACCTGTCTGGAGAGTCACCGGCCGCCGGGAGGAATCCTCGCCAGAGATCCCGTGGGCCGGAAGTGGGTGGAGCTTCGGCGAGGCCTACTTCCGGTTTGCGGCCTGCACGGCCCCAGACCGGAGCGATGGCAGCCCCCAGTGAAGAGCTGGCTGGGGGTGGTGCCCAGCGTTGTGGAACGGGAGCGGAGACCCCCTGCAGGCGGCAGGGCGGCGATCGGTGCGTGAGGGGCGGCGCGGATCAGAGTAGCAGCCAGAGAGGACCGGGAGCAGGGCCCTGCAGTCCACAAGGCCGGATGCTCCGGTCAGTAATAACAGTCCCCCCCAGCAAGGATCAGGCTGGGGGGAGTTCCCTGCATACGTCGGAGCGGCATGGCCTCCCTGCAGTTGGCAGGGAGGGAGACCCATACAAATGACGGAAGGGGGCACGGCGCAGCAGGCAGGAGTGGAGGCAGAAAAGTAGAACAGCGGCAGGACGCCGCGTCGCGGAAAAGACAGAGGCCCAGTGGGAGACGCCCGGAGGAGCAGGGTGCGGTGACCGTGGGGGTTGACGGCCGCTGGAGGCAGGCTGTCCCCTCGCCGGTCTCCCCTGAGGACTTCAGCGGCGTTTCTGAAGCCGGCGAGGAAGAAGGATTGGAGGAGGCGGCTGGACGGATGGAGCGGCAGCAGGCCGTTCGTGTTACAGCTGCTCGGTTCAGAGGCAGCTCGGTGAGAGGACGACCACTATGTTTAATGTTGTGGGTAGCGGTGGCGGGGGTACCTCCGCGGGGGGTAGTATGCTGGGTGCGGTCAGTCAGTCGGGGTTACCCGGGGCGGAATTTTGGGGTCAGCTGTTGGGGGGTGTTGCAGGGGTTGTTAGCGGAACGGTTAGGACAGAGCGGGCCTGGATCCGGCGGGGAACTTCGGTGGACCCCCCGGTGGGTGTGTTGCCGGTTGTGCCGATGCGCGAGGTAGAGGCTCAGGAAGCTGTGCTGGCGGTTGTTGCGGGTCAGGCGGACGGCGCGGCGGCTGAGGCGGTGGTTAGCAAGGACGTGGGAAAGACAAAAGAAAAGGAGGACGAGGTTGTGCGTTTGGGCGATAGGGCATGGAGTGCAGTATACGTGTGCTTTGAAAGTCCGTTAGGGGTACATTAAAAGAAAAAAAACAAACAAAAAAAACCCGATGGGATTTCACCTGAGTTGTCTGCGGTCTGCATGTCTCGTTTGACACGGCATTGGAGTCAGTGCGGGTAGCCGGGCAGGGGGGCCCTGATGGCCAAGGTGGACGTGGAAGCAGTTTTTGGTTTACTTCCGGCATCCTGAGAGTTTTCAGCTTTTAGGGTGCATGTGGGATATTGAATACTGTGTGGATCGGTCCTGCCCATGTGGTTGTTCCATTTCATGTGTTTATTTTGAAGCGTTTAGTTCTTTTGTGGAATTGGTAGTCAGGGATGTGGCAGGAGTCCATTCAGTGATTCACTATTTGGTTGATTTCTTTGCGTTGGCCCGGTGGGCTCCTTAGTTTGTTCCTTGTTGTTATTTACGTTAGAGCGGATAGCGGGAAGCCTGGGTATTCCGTTGGCAAAGAAAAAGCGGAAGGGCCAGTGACGGCTCGGGGTTTTTGGGCATCGAAATTGATACGGTGGCTATGGAATGCAGATTGCCGGTGGGGCAAGCTGAGTGATTTGAAGGCGTCAGTGCAGTTTTGTATTAGGCTGGGAAGGTGCGGTTGCGGGATTTGCAGTCAGTGCGTGAAAAATTGAATTTTGCCTGTCGCAGTATGCTGATGAGGCGAATAGTTAATAGGCGATTGGCGAGCGCAGCTACAAAGGTGACAGCTCCGGATCATTTTGTCAGAGTGACGAAGGTGATGAAAGGAGATCTGCTGGTGTGGGATGCGTTTCTCGACCAATACAATGGAAAGATGTTATGGATGAGCAATGGCATTGTCAAATAGACAGCTGGAATTATTTACGGACGCGGGGGGGGCGTCGGGTTTGGGGCAATTTTTCAAACACATTGGTGCATTGGAAATGGCCACGGCTTTGAGTGAAAAAAGGGGCTTGTAAAGAATCTCGCGCTGCTGGAATTGTTTCCCATCTTAGTGGCTGTGGAGTTGTGGGGCCCCGAATTTGCAGGCAAGAAGCTTTGCATGCATTGTGATAACATGGCGGTGGTGCATTCTAGCATTTCACTGTCGGCTAAATCACCTCCTGTAGTGGGGTACTTGAGGCATCTGGTGTTGCGTTGCTTGGCGCTAAACATTGGTGTGGTGGCGCGGTATGTGCCGGGGTTCAAAATGAGGTGGCTGATACGCTATCTCGATTGCAGTATCACAGGTTCTGATGACTGTGCCGGGAGCAGACGAGGATGGAGAACTATGCCCGTAATGGCTGTGGGACCTGGCGTCGGTGTAGCATTTGAGGGAATTAGGAGATCGGTGGCCGAGGCTACTGGTTGCCGGTACCAGTCGGTGTGGCAGAAATGGGTAGAGTTGGTGAAGGCGGATTGTATGGAGCCTGGTTACACGGGATGAGCGTTGGGGGTTTTGTCGTTGATTAGTGGGGATTTTTCTGCAGGTCGGTCTGTTTCGGTCATAGGTTACAAGTTGGAGGCGTGGGCTTTCTTGTTTGAAATGCAAGGGGTTCAGGACGTGACAAAGGTTTTCTGGAACGGCAGGCGATGATGGGTTTTCGAAAGCGGGCGCGGTCGCGGGACACAAGGCGGCCTATAGCGTTCCCATTGTTGGTTCGTTTGGTGGGGTGATTGTGGGGATATATGCTCGTTTCCTTATGAATGAGCCTTGTTCACGGTGGCCTTCGTATAGGCGTTGTTTGGGCCTTTCGCATCGGAGATTTGGTTAGCCCGGCTGGGCAAGCGGGAGGCGGACTGTTGGTGGAGGGTGTGATGCTTGAGATGGATAGAGCTGAATGCTGGCTACGGTTTTCAAAGACGGATCAAGTGAGCCGTGGACACCTGGTGGTGTTGTTTGAATTTCCAGGGCACCAGCTATGCCCGGTGGTACAAGTGAAGGAGTTTTTTGAAGGTGCGGGGTGGTTACCCCGTTGTTTTCCTTAGGCATGGGGATGGATCCGCTTTATAGCGATTCCAGTTTATCGCAGTGCTGAAGACGGCTTTAGTACGGGTGTGGGAGGAGCCAAGGGATTGAGGGTCCCACTCCTTCCGGATTGGGGCAGCGACTGAAGCCGTTAGGTGAGGGCTGAGTGAGGATTGGATTCGGCAGATTGGGAGATGGGGGGAAGCTTTGCGGGCGGATGTTCGCCGGGACGGTCGGCAGCTCAGAGTGGCGATGACGGAAGCCCGTCTGAAATGGCTCGGAATTTGGGCATGACCTGGGGGAGAGTTCGCCCTGAGGTGGCGTATTATAGCTGTATTGATTGGGAACCGGATGCGTTAATTCTGCATGTGGGAGGGAATGACCTTGGAGTGAGGGCGGCGAGAGAGTTGAAGTGGGATATCAAGTTTGACTTGTTGCATTTGTGGAAGGCGTTCCCTGGTATTTTGATTGTAGGGTCCGGTATCATAGCCGGAAGCAGTGGCGTTTCGCGAGGTCGGTGGATCGTATTAACAGGGCCCGGGTAAAAAATTGAACCGGGCATTGGCAGGGTCGGAGCGTGAAATGGAGGCTTGGTGGTCCGACATAGAGAGCTGGAGGAGTCCACCGAGCAGTATTTGAGGCGAGATGGGGTTCATCTCACGGGCATAGGTTTGGATTTGTGGATGTTGGTTTTGAAGGATGGCTTAAAGCAAGCAATGGGGGTGTGGAGGGCCCGGGCCAAGTAAGGTGTCACTTGGCCGGTCTGTGGCAGGGTGATAGGTCTGTTCAGAGAGGTTGGGAGTACCGACAGTCGGTTTGTTGGTATGAAGCCACTCAGGGGGAGTGGCTTCGGTTTGGATGGGAACTTGTGGGCGGAGGTCCTGCAGGTTCTGGGGAGGGGTAATTAACGATGGAACGTTATTACCCCACACCTCGGGTCGGTTGGTCACGGCCGAGGTGGTCCTCTGGGCCGGTTGGAGGTTACGGCCAGGGGATAGGAATGATGGTTTGGCCTTTCGGACGGATCTATCAGGTGTGGTTTGTGGAGAATAAATATATATGTACAGGTTATGTGTTATCAATGGGGTGGCATGTTGAGCCACGAGTTTGGGTACATATATACTGTTAAATAAAGCTGTGGCCATTCGTGCAATAAAGTTGTAGTCTGTGTCGTTATTTTAGGTACAGTTGGGAAGGGGAAGTTTTACATTGGAGACCCGCTTATCCCTATAGATACGTCAAGATGGGCAGTGAACCCCATAGGGGTGAATAGGCCCCATGACGATCGGGAGGGTTCAGGGTAGGAAAGAGTTAAGGTATATGGCTAGAAGGTTGTATATGGGGCTTTTTGATTGGTGGGAGAAACGGCAAAGGGGATTGGGGGATAGACTGGAAGGGGTGGGGTGTTGCAGGGGGTATAAAGGGGGGATGTGCATAGGTCACTGCCTCTTTTGTCCTACAAACAGTGGGTCCCACCCGCCCGCCCTGCAATAATGTATATATATAAAAAAAAAAAAAAAACAACATAAGTTATACGGGGGTGGAAGTATCATAAAAAAAAAAAATAAATAAAGAGTTTTTGTTGTCACAGCGGGGTGATAGGTCCATTCAGAGAGGTTGGGAGTACCGACAGTCGGTTTGTTGGTATGAAGCCACTCAGGGGGTGTGGCTTTGGTTTGGATGGGAACTTGTGGGCGGAGGAGGTCCTGCAGGTTCTGGGGAGGGGTAATTAACAATGGAACGTTATTACCCCACACCTCGGGTCGGTTGGTCACGGCCGAGGTGGTCCTCTGGGCCGGCTGGAGGTTACGGCCGGGGGATAGGAATGATGGTTTGGCCTCTCAAACGGATCTATCAGGTGTGGTTTGTGGAGAATAAGTATATATGTACAGGTTATAAATTATAAATGGGGTGGCATGTTGAACCATGAGTTTGGGTACATATATACTGTTAAATAAAGCTGTGGCCATTCGTGCAATAAAGTCGTAGTCTGTGTCGTTATTTTAGGTACAGTTGGGAAGGGGAAGATTAACCTTGGAGACGCGCTTATCCCTATCGATACGTCAAGTGTCTCCAAGCAGCAGCTGAGAGTCACCATATTAATGAGAACAGTAGATACCTGATCCACATAACACAATCTGGACCAGAAGTGACAATCACAAGTGAGCCAACAGCCCAAGCCTCCCAATATAGCCAGGATTACAGGTGTGCACCACAACACCCAGCAAAAGTGTGGGCTCTTCTAAGCTATAGGAAGGGACAGTGTGTGAAAAGTACAACTGCAAAACAGTCGTCTTATCAGGGTCATATGTTAGATCTAAGCTTTTTACAATGGTATAAAAATAGGTAGATGTTTCTAAGCTATAGGAAAACTGGTCAAGATTGTAAAATTTGGCCTCGTCAGGAAGGTGAACACTGGCTGGGTGGTGAAGGGGTTAACAATAGGGATGAGCGAATGTATCCGACGGATAATAGGGTATTCGAGGTATTCGCTATCCGATGGCTAATATGGTATTCGCTCCGATACTTTCATTTTAATTTCTGGACTTCCTGGCACCTTTTTCCAGCTGATGAACACATCTGATGTTGCTTGCCCTCCCAGTAACGCCGCAGCCATCTTTGTTGGGGTGTTACTGTGATTGGCTTGGCCACACAGCGTCATGGGGGCTATATATGTGACACCCTGGACTAGCCAGGGGGTCACAGACAGAACACCACACACACCCCTTCCCCAGACAGGTGACAACAGTCACACTAAAATCTTTGTTGCCACCCTCCAGGGTCTGATGTCCACTCTAGGTGGGGCGGAGCCAGGCAGGAGTTCACAGGCCTGGAGGCGGGGAAGCACAACAGTGCAGTTCAGTGCAGTTCACTACAGACAGTGAGTAGGAGAGGAGAGAAAGACACACACAGGCGGACCTGAGTCCAGGCCCGCCAGTGGAACTGCTAGTGTCTGGGTCGGAGCCCAGGCACCTCTAGCAAGGTCAGCAGACGGTGGTGGCCGTCTGCAGGAGTTGGTGTACGGTCGGTGGAACCGTAGGACCGGGGTCGGGTGGTGGCCCGCCGGTACCGAACCGGGGAGCCGATTGCAGGCTAAGCACCAGGCAGGATACTCAGACCCCGACTAGGCTAGTAGCTGCCCTGATAGTCAAATTTACTGATTGCGGTCTGGACCTCAGGGGTTCATTCCCACCCAAGTCCCGATTGAAGGCAACAGCCCAACCATCCAGGATAAGTGCCACCGCCAAAGAGATCCAAAGGGCCAGTGTCTGGGGTAAACGGGCTCCTACAACACTTACACGCCGAGGAGCGGACTACCGGTGTCCAGGCACAGGAGTCAATATCTACATAACACAGGTGCAGGGAAACGACAGCCATCACCAACCTGTCCAGGGAGAACACTGCAGCCGGCTGCGGGCCCCGTCCATCCTGCCGTTTGGTTTACCAGAGACTCCGTTATCTTGTGTCAGAGTGAGTTCACCAGTGCCGTCAGGCACCACGCTGCACCACAACACTGCGCCCTGCACCCCGGCCCTCACCTTCCCACGGGCCCCCGGGACCATCGCCCCCTGCCCACGGAGGGGTTAACACCGAGCTGCATAACACCGTCCCCGGGAGGCCTAGTTAACGGCAGCGGTGGTGTCCTCCATACAATCACCACAACCCGTGGGTGGTGTCACGAACTTTATCAATTCCACCAAACAATCACCCAAACCCTTGCGTGCACCGCCACTATTCCTTTCAGAGCGACGTGACCCCTGGGTCCGTGAGAGGCTCGAGCCACCACCTGTAGAACACGAGCATGGAACTGAGCGGCTCGGCGGTCGCACCCGAGGCTGCGGGGCGGTACACATCGACTCTTCTGGCATCACGAACAGGATTGAGCCAGTCTACTTACCAGTAGAAGTGCGCCTTGTAGTCCCCGTCAGCGGCGTCCCGCTGAAAAATCTGAAAATCCGCCATATTGGGCGTAAAAGTTTCCCGCTCGAGCCGTCTTCCCCGAGCAGTGAAGGCGCGAAAACGAAGCCCCGCCCCCAAAGAGAGAAGTGCTGTAGAAAGACCAAGGGGGGCGAGCGTAGATCTGACCCCATGTGACCACGGTGATAAAGAGCAGGGACGCCAGGACTCTGCACCCGTCTGGTTCCTGGAAGATGTCCAACCCGTCCGGCAACCCTGAAATCCCGCAGCCCGCGCCAGGAACAGCGGCGTGGGTGGAAGCCCGGACATCGCAGATGTGCTGCCATCTACAGGCCCAAGTCCGGTTCCTCATGGAGAGGTGGGTGGCCGAAATGGAGGAAGTAGCCGCCACCGTGCGGAAACGCGAGGTGGAGGCAGTGTTAGAGGAGTGGGTAAGCGACCCACGTCCCTGTGTCCCTGAAGGACCGGCTGCTGCGGCTGAGGGGCTCGGCCTGCTCCTGCTCACCTTGCTGCTTCCCCCGCCGCCCGTATTGGCTGCCGCTGCCCCGCCAATCGGCCCGCTGCCCCCGACACCGGCCGCGGAGATCATCCCATCCGCCCATGAGGACGAGCCTGTGGAAGGCCGCCCGTGGACGGCCCTTGGCACCATCCGCACCGATCCCGTTGCCGTGGAAGATTCCCTGGGAGGTGCCCGTCCGCGCGGTGAAGCTGCCGGTCCCGAAAGTGACCGCGCCCAAAGTAGTCCCGGCCCCGGCAGTCCGCTCGGCCACGGAGAGAGTGGAATCTACCAGGGAGCAGGCCCGGCAGGTGAGGCCCATCGCTCCCGAACCCCACGCATTGGCTGAGGCAGCGCCGGGTTGCCGCTGCAGAGCAGCACCACAGGTCATGTCACAGCGGGGCTCCCCAACGCAGATGGTGCCGGTCGTGGCCAGCACCGGGGAGCGCCGACTGGGCCCGACCCCCGCGCAGAGGGAGCATACAGATGCCCCGTATTGGGAGCAGCAGCCGAGCCAGCTGGGCTGCGAAATTGCAGCCCGGGAGAAACAGAAGGCCGAGGTGCTGGCCTGCACCATCCGAGAGAAGGACAATCTGCGGAGTGCCACCTTTCGGGTGCGGGGCCCAACTCACGAAGGCCAAGTCAGGCGGTTTGACCCCCAGCGCGGATGGGGGTTCATTTTTGAACCGGGCCTGGAGGCCGAGATTTTTGTATCCCACCGGGACGTTAACTCCCACCTCCCGCCGGGCCACTCAGACCGTGACCTGCTGCCTGGTGACCTGGTGTCCTATACCCATCATTGCGGGGAGAGGGGCTGGTTTGCCCTCAATGTGAAGAGGATGGAGAGCCGTAGCGTGCCCAGGCGGCCCCAGTCCCCTCCCCCACCATACAGCCCTGATGAGGAGCTGGAGGAGTACGAGGAAGGTGACCTGAAATAAGGCAGCGGATTTCTGTTGCAAAAGGACAGTCCCCGTTGGGACCCTACAGCAAGTCCCCGTTGGGACCTACATTGTGTTTTTATGGTAGCGGACGAGGCTACTGAAGCGCCCTTCCCTGTTGGGACTTTTGTTGTCCCCATTTCCCAAAGACAAGGCTGAGAACTTGCAAGCCACCCCAATAACTGTTGGGCTTATAAATAATGCCCCAATTGCCCTTCCCACAACTGCCAGTCTCCGGAGAGGCTGGTTGAAGGAGCAGAGCAGGCTGGGATCCGGTTACCATCAGAACCGGTCACAATCCTCCGGGTCAGGGGTCCCCTTGGACATGGGGCCTCTGAGTGACTGCCGTGTGCGAAGTACCGTACCCGGGGTCCAGGGCGTCACATTCCCCCTTGGTTTAATGCAGGCCGTCCGCGGGCTGCCCTACCAACACCAGTTTATTTTTCTTTTACTGAAAAGACAAAACGAGCAAAAATTTACAAATATACTAACATATTCACATGTTAAGAATACTGGTTTCCTCCCTTATGGGAGGCAGGTTTACTTGAACGTTACGGAACTTTTATTAAAAATATGGGGAACGGGTCCATGTCCTTCCGCTTTCCCACCCAAGCCACCTAGACCTTGATGCTGCCCCTAAGAAACAGGCAGCACCCCTTTTCCACAGTCCGGAAAATGGGAACTGGCCTAGGCCACTCAAGCGGGAACGGGTACGGTGCTTCGCACCCGGTAGTCATTCAGAGGTCCCCACGTCCAGGGGACCCCTGACCGGGAGGATGGTCACCGGTTCTGATGGTGACCGGACCCCAGCCAGCTCTGCTGCGGGTCCTTCCTCCAACCAGCCTCTCCGGAGACTGGCAGTAGCGGGAAGGGCAATTGGGGCATTATTTACAAACCCAAAAGTCATTGGGTGGCCAGCAAGTTCTCAGCCTTGTTCATGATTGCTCATGCAGTAATTAGGGGTGTGAAACGGGGACAACATCAGTCCCAACAGGGACTGGCACTTCAGTAGCCAGGTCCGCTACCATAAAACAGAACTGTAGGGTACCAACGTGTACTTGCTGTAGGGTCCCAACGGGGACTTGCTGTAGGATCCCAACGGGGACTGTCAGTTGGGTCCCAGGGGCTATTCACAACACTTGACTCTGGTACAGCTCCCTCATGCAGCTTTCCCACAGTCCACCACCGGACAGCATGAGCCCCCAATGCCCCCCTCACTCACGGGCGACACTGTCCCACAGGACTCCATTTTCAGCTGCCGGCGGTGTGGGTACGACTGCTCCTCCGACCGGACTCTTTAATCTTGAGGGCCAACTGGAACATCAACAGGGTCCCAACGGGGACCGACAGCAAGGTAGCCGGGAACCGCTACCGATTCAACTCTCTTCAGAATAAACGCGGGCATGCACATCCGCTCTCATGCCCAGGAGCCAGGACCACTTGGGTGCACACAGCGCCGGCTACGACCGGCCTCTCATACTGCCGTGGGCCCCACCGATCAGTGGCCTGCCCTGGATCAGCCTGTGTGGGGGACGGGCCCAGCTGGAGTCCCTCCGTGCCGGCTACGACCGGCACCTTCAGTAATGAGAGACCCCGCTGTAACGTGGCCTGCTCTGCCGCTTGGCAGCTGCGTCCCCGCCGTGCTTCAGCCGAGGCCGGGTGTCTGGACTTCTGGGCGAGGGTCGCCTCCGTTGCGGTCATGCTCAGGGCCAGATGGGATGCCGTCGGCGGTGCTGGAGTGTTGGTGATGGTAAGGCATGAGGGCCCAGTAACTGGGTCCTCCCCCGTAGGTGGTACGGGCTCCACTGCCACGGACTGGGGCAGGGGGTCGGTCAGGGCGTTGGCTGCGAACACGGGCGACGAGGAAGACGGGGTGGCAGACGGGAGCAGGCCGGGTCCCTCAGCCGCAGCGGCCAATCCCTGGGGGACATAGGGGCGTGGGTCACTGCTTACCTGCTCCTCCAAGATTATCTCCACTTCGCGCGCCCGGACAGCTGCAGCCAGTCCCTTCATCCCCGACGTCCACTTCGCCAGCATGATGTGGACTTGGGCCTGGATCTTCCGCCACATCTTGCCACGTCGGTGTCCAGGAACGTGTTTCGGCAGAGTCCTGGCGTCCCTGCACTTCGCGGCGCTAGTTACACACCGCCATTCTTCACCCGCTCCCCCCCTCGGTCTTTCTGCAGCACTTTTCTCTCCGGGGGCGGGGCTTCACTTTCGCACCTTCACTGCTCGGGGAAGACGACTCGAGCAGGAAACTTTCGCGCCCAAGATGGGGGGTCTTCAGATTTTTCAGCCGGACGCCGCTGATGGGGACTACAAGGCGCACTTCTACTGGTAAGTAGACTGGTTCTATCCTGTTCGTGACGCCTGACGAGTCAATGTGTACCACCCCGTGGCCTTGGCTGCGGCCGCCGAGCCGCTCGGATCCATGCTCGTGTACTGCGGGTGGTGGCTCGAGCCTCTCACGGACCCGAAGGTCACGTCGCTCTGAAAGGGGGTTAGTGGCGGTGCACGCAGGGGTTTTGGGTGGAATAGGTAAAGTTCGTGACACCACCCACGGGTTGTGGTGATTGTATGGTGGACACCACCGCTGCCTTGAAGGTACGGGACTCACGGGAGCGGTGTAGTGGGCACAGCTAGGTGTTGACCCCTCCGTTGGTAGGGGGTGTTGGTCCCGGGGCCCGAGGGAGGCTTCAGGGCGCAGTGTCGCGGTGCGGTGCGGTGCCTGATGGCACTGTTGTACTCACGATTAAACCACACAGAGTCACTGGTAAACCATGTTCGGTGTAGATCGGTGCCCGCAGCCGGATGCGTGAGTCCCCAGTAAGGCTGGTGATGTCGCCTTTCTCCTGCACCTCTAATTGTGTGTTTTGACTCCTATGCTTCAGCAACGGTAGTCCGCTCCCTGACTTTTAGAAGCCGGAGGAGCCCCTTTTGCCCGCAGGCGCCGGTCCGTTGGATCTCTGGCCCTTGGCGGTGGCTCTTATCCGGAATCGGTGGGCTTTTGCCGTCAAGCGGGACTTTGGGTGGGAATGAACCCCTGAGGTCCAGACTGCAATCAGTGAATTTGACTACACCTAGTGGCTTCTAGTCTAGTTCGGGGTCTGAGTACCCTGCCTGGTGCTCCGGTAAACAAGTTAGCTCCCCGGTTCGGGTCCAGCGGGCCACCATCCGGTCACGGTCCCTACGGTTCCGCAGTTCTGTCCTCCCGGACTCCTGCAGGCGGCCACCACCGTCTGCCTGCCTTACTGATCGGGGGTCCTAGGCTCCAACCCAGACCCCTCACAGAACTATACTCCTCTTAGCTCCTCTCCCTAACCTCTCCAAACTTAATCAGCTTGTATTTCCTGCCTCAGGCCAGCAGACTTCTCGGGGGGGCGTGTCTATCCACCTGACTCCGCCCGCCTGGTGTGCCTGTCAGACTCTGAGGGAGGCAATCAGGTCTTTGTTGACTGATGGTACCTTACTGGGGTGGGGGTGTGTGTGGTGTTGGGGGTCCAAGGCGTCACACTAGTCTATCCAAAAATCATTTTTCATGAATTTTCTACGTACTGTACATTGTATGCATTAATTTTTGGAGCTATGCATTGGTTGGTAATTTTGTTTAACCGCTGTCACACTGTTGCGGCTTTTCCAGCTTTTGAAAATTCCAGCGGCACATTATTCCATCTCGTATTCCCAGCTTGCCCCACCCACCGGCGCCTAGGCTTATAGCTGCCACTAAGTCCAAGATTAGTAATGGCAGTGTCTATGACACGCCATCACTAATCTGTAAGTAAAGTAAATAAACACACACCGAAAAATCCTTTATTTGAAATGAAACACCAAAAAGCCCCTCTGTCACCACTTTATTATGTGATGCCCGGGACTAGCCAGGTAGTCACAGATAGCGCCCCGCACAACACCTGTCCCCTAAAAAGGTGTCATCAGCCAACCATTAAAACCTAGTCACCTCTCTCAGTGCTTGATGGACACACTAGGGGGCGGAGCCAGGTGGTTGGCCACGCCCACCGAGGAGTTCAGAGGGCCTGAGGCAGGAGAACACAGGGTCAGTTAAAAGATCAGTTTAGGAGGTGAAGTAGAGTGGAGGCAGGCCTGTGTGGCAGGTCTGCAGAGAACTGACAGGTGCCGGGGTTGGAGCCCGGGCACCTTTGGCTAGGAGGCAAGTGGTGTCCTCAGCCTGCAGGAGCCGGGAAGACGGCTCGGTGGAACCGTGAGGGATCAGGACAGGGTAGTGGCCCGCCGGTACCAACCCGGGGAACCGACTCAGAAACCGGAGCACAAAGGGGGGTACTCAGACCCTGAAACGAGGTCCAGAAGCCACTGGACCGAGTTAATTAACTGATTGCGGTTTGGACTATAGGTCCTTTCCCACCCAAAGTCCTGAATGAAGACAACAGCCCAACGAGGGGAATAGAAAGCCAATGCACAGGCAGAGAGATCTCACGGGCCAGCGTCCGCGGGCAAAGGGCTCTCCCGACATCCACAAAGCCGGGGAGCGGACTCCCGTCACTGAAGCGCAGGCAGTCTACAGATACACAACACGGTGCAAGAAAAAGGCAGAGACCACCAATCGGGTGGGGCACCGACCACCATCAACTTGTTTTACCAGAGACTTTTGTGTGTTACTAATCGTGAGTACAACAGTGCCCTCCGGCTACGCACCTCCCTTCTCCGCCCAACCACACAACACCCAACAGGTCCCGGGGCCACCATCCCTGCCCACGGAGGGGTTAACATCTTGCTACATAAACATCTCCCCCGGGTGCCCTGTAACTGCAGAGGTGGTGTCTACACCTTCACCACATCCCGTGGGTGGTGTCACTAACTTAACCACGGCTCCGGCTGTACACCTACGTCCCCTAAACCGCCAGCCCCCCTTTCAGATCGAAATGACCATGGGACCCCCGGGTCCGGAAGCGCTCGAGCCACCTACCAGCGAGCCCGGACCCGAGCGGCTCGGCTGCAGCCGAGCGTTGGGCGGTACAATAAACCCCCCAAATATCCAGGTCCGACGTAATCCACACTGATTCAGCGACGTCTGTGAGCAAGTGCTCAATGCAGCCTCATTCCGTGAACGATGCTGCAGCGGTAACTCCAGGTCATTTCTCATGGTCGGTGGTATCAACACATTACCGATCACGAGAACTTCAAATCTGCCGTAAAAGCATAACTCAGAGTGACGTCACTGACCGGCAGTGACCCTGCGAGAACTCAGATCCAAGCTCCTGCATGGGACAGACAGACAGACAGACAGACAGACAGACAGACAGACAGACAGACAGACAGACAGACAGAGGGATAGATAGATAGATAGATAGATAGATAGATAGATAGATAGATAGGTGCATAGATAGATAGGTGGATAGATAGATAGAGGGATAGATATAATAGAGAGATAGAGAGATAGAGAGATGGATAGATGGATAGATAGATAGATAATGGATAGATAGATAGATTAGATAATAGATAGATAATAATTTATATAGATAGATAATAATTTTTTCGGTCACGAATCCCTCCCCTCCCCTTTTTTCTGTATAATACATCCACTATCCCATGAGGGTCTTTGATATTCAAATCATTCTGATATAGTTTATTGAATAAATTCTCTCTTCTTCTCTGTCTTCTCGTCTTTCTCATTTCTTTTCCTTATTCATCTCTTGGAAGCATTCCACAGGGATTGCTCTGGATTAATGGTCTAAACTCCGTAAGAATAGGTTTATCCATGTGTATAATGAAAGAACACATGTGACAGCATGTGAGTTCTAGGCTTTATAGAGTCTTTTTCTTTTCCCTTTGTATTTATTTTTAAATGAATGAAAGCATGCATTTCATCAAAGTTTATTTTATTTTGCAGCTATTAATAACAATTTGAATTATATTCCTCTTTATTCGTTTTTTTATGGAATTTGATTTAATGATTTTGCAATCTATATGCCATTATGTTAACTGTTGATAAGCCCGCCAAGTTTCTGAAGGTGGGTTGTCCTATGACGTCAATGATGATATATATATATATACCAGTCCAGCTCAGCTTTTATCACTATATTTATGTTCTTTTGGCTTGCTGTCCTGAGGAAGAGGGCTGCGTCGCTCGAAAGCGTTGACCTGTGCCTACAATAGAATTAAAAGACATAAATATCATATAATCGAGCAATGTGGTGTGAGCGCGGCGAAAATCCCTTTCTCCTATACACCTCCATGCATTAACCTCGGGGAGCTGCAGCTGACCGCTTCAAATTCAGCTAAAATAGGGGATGTGACTTGCACAACCACTATAGGTGAGTGACCCTGACGTCTGTACTTAGGTGTTTTACTGGTTAACAGCCTATTGCGCTTTTTTTCTTCTGCAGTGTTTTTTCATTATACTAATATTGTAGAGAAAATAAATATGTAATTGAGCTCTGCCCCTATAAAAGGCTGAGTGTCACTATATTCCTCAGTCTGCTCCATTCTGGCTATGCATAAGTGCTATATTTATAAGTGCATTTCCTCATGTTTAGCATGGATATTCTGATTTTTTGACCAGGCACAACTATCCTCAATTAGCTTAGTGTCTCCAAGAAGCAGCTCAGAGTCACCATATTGATGAGAACAATACATACCTGATCCACATAGCACAGTCTGAACCATAACTGACAATCACAAGTAATCCAACAGCCCAAGCCTCCCAATATAGCCAGGATTACAGGTGTGCACCACAACACCCAGCAGAAGTGTGGGCTCTTCTAAGCTATAGGAAAGGACAGTGTGTGAAAAGTACAAATCTACAAAACAGTCGTCTTATCTGGGTCATATGTTCGATCTAAGCTTTTTACAATGGTATAAAAATAGGTAGATGTTTCTAAGCTATAGGAAAACTGGTCAAGATTGTAAAATTTGGCCTCGTCAGGAAGGTGAATACTGGCTGGGTGGCGAAGGGGTTAACAATAGAGATGAGCGAACCGGTCGTGGTTCGGCTCCAGTTCGGTTCGCCGAACGGAGGTCCCGTTCGAGTTCGGTTCGTCGAACGTTCGACGAACCGAACTCGAACTGCATAGGAAACAATGGCAGGCATTCACAAACAGATAAAAACACCTAGAAAACACCCTCAAAGGTGTCCAAAAGGTGACAAACTACCCACAACACAACACAAACACATGGGAAAGTGACAAGGACATATACTCATGTGAAAACAAAAGAGCTGGACAAGGAAAAAAAGGAGGAGACACAGATATAGGCATGGCACGCCCTTCTAAAATCATGTAAAACACCACAAGGTGACTCCAAGCGGAATCTCCCTTTTTTCCAAAAATTGGGCCCCACACACACCCACCCATTCAGTGGCAGCACTTGTGCCCCAGTTGTACACTTCACAGCTAGATTTGCATCAAGCACATTCAAAAATATGCCATACTTAACCGTCCCCAGGATGACACCGGGGTAGGTAGCAAAGTCTTTCCTGATCCCAGCTCTGTTCATCTTGGATCATTTTTAAAAACAATGTAAGCAAGAGTTACTCCAAGCGGAGTCTCCCTTTTTTCCAAAAATTGGGCCACACACACCCACCCCTTCAGTGGCAGCACTTGTGCCCCAGTTGTACACTTCACAGCTAAATTTGCATCAAGCACATTCAAAAATACGCCATGATTAACCGTCACCAGGATGACCCCAGGGTCGGTAGCTAAGTCTTTCCTGATCCCAGCTCTGTTCATCTTGGATCATTTTTAAAAACAATGTAAGCAAGGGTTACTCCAAGCGGAGTCTCCCTTTTTTCCAAAAATTGGGCCACACACACACCCACCCCTTCAGTGGCAGCACTTGTGCCCCAGTTGTACACTTCACAGCTAGATTTGCATCAAGCACATTCAAAAATACGCCATAATTAACCGTCACCAGGATGACCCCGGGGTAGGTAGCTAAGTCTTTCCTGATCCCAGCTCTGTTCATCTTGGATCATTTTTAAAAACAATGTAAGCAAGGGTTACTCCAAGCAGAGTCTCCCTTTTTTCCAAAAATTGGGCCACACACACCCACCCCTTCAGTGGCAGCACTTGTGCCCCAGTTGTACACTTCACAGCTAGATTTGCATCAAGCACATTCAAAAATACGCCATGATTAACCGTCACCAGGATGACCCCAGGGTCGGTAGCTAAGTCTTTCCTGATCCCAGCTCTGTTCATCTTGAATCATTTTTAAAAACAATGTAAGCAAGGGTTACTCCAAGCGGAGTCTCCCTTTTTTCCAAAAATTGGGCCACACACACACCCACCCCTTCAGTGGCAGCACTTGTGCCCCAGTTGTACACTTCACAGCTAGATTTGCATCAAGCACATTCAAAAATACGCCATTGTTAACCGTCCCCAGGATGACCCTGGGGTAGGTAGCAAAGTCTTTCCTGATCCCAACTCTGTTCATCTTGGATCATTTTTAAAAACAATGTAAGCAAGAGTTACTCCAAGCGGAGTCTCCCTTTTTTCCAAAAATTGGGCCCCACACACACCCACCCCTTCAGTGGCAGCAGTTGTGCCCCAGTTGTACACTTCACAGCTAGATTTGCATCAAGCACATTCAAAAATACGCCATAATTAACCGTCACCAGGATGACCCCGGGGTAGGTAGCTAAGTCTTTCCTGATCCCAGCTCTGTTCATCTTGGATCATTTTTAAAAACAATGTAAGCAAGGGTTACTCCAAGCGGAGTCTCCCTTTTTTCCAAAAATTGTGCCCCACACACACCCACCCCTTCAGTGGCAGCAGTTGTGCCCCAGTTGTACACTTCACAGCTAGATTTGCATCAAGCACATTCAAAAATATGCCATTGTTAACCGTCCCCAGGATGACACCGGGGTAGGTAGCAAAGTCTTTGCTGAACCATGACTTGTTCATCTTGGCTCCTTTTAAAAAACACAGCAAGCAAGGGTTACTCCAATTGGAGTCTCCCTTTTTTTCCAAAAATTGTGCCCCACACACACCCACCCATTCAGTGGCAGCACTTGTGCCCTAGTTGTACACTTCACAGCTAGATTTGCATCAAGCACATTCAAAAATACGCCATAATTAACCGTCCCCAGGATGACCCCGGGGTAGGTAGCTAAGTCTTTCCTGATCCCAGCGCTGTGCATCTTGGATCATTTTTAAAAACAATGTAAGCAAGGGTTACTCCAAGCGGAGTCTCCCTTTTTTCCAAAAATTGGGCCACACAGACACCCTATCAGTGGCAGCACTTTTGCCCTAGTTGCAAACAGGATGTTTTGATTTGCATCAATCACATTCGAAATCCACAAGCATTTACTCTCCCCAAGATGACACAGGGGTAGTAAATTCCTTGTGGATCCATGACTTGTTCATTTTGATGAACGTTAGTCTGTCCACATTGTCACTGGACAGACGCGTGCGCTTATCTGTCAGCACACACCCAGCAGCACTGAAGACACGTTCAGAGACAACGCTGACAGCTGGACACGACAAAATCTCCAAGGCGTAAGTGGAGAGCTCTGGCCATTTTTCAAGATTTGGAGCCCAAAATGAGCAAGGCTCCATTTGCAAAGTCATGGCATCGATGTTCATTTGAAGATACTCCTGTATCATCCTCTCCAGCCGTTGACTATGTGTCAGACTTGTTGTCTCTGTTGGCCTTGCAAAGGAGGGTCTAAAAAAATTATGAAAAGATTCCATAAAATTGCTGTTACCAGTAGCACCAGGTAGGGTGCTACTGGTACGGGTAGACTGTTGAAGATGACGAGACCGTCCCATGTTTGTCAAGTTACAACTGGGAGATTCACTCCCTGCACCTGCACGGTTGCTTGGTGGAAAAGCCGAGCTAAGATCGAGTAACAGCTTCTGCTGATACTCCTGCATACGTGCGTCCCTTTCTATGGCTGGAATTATGTCACAAAATTTGGACTTGTACCGGGGATCTAATAGTGTGGCAAGCCAGTAGTCATCATCACTTCTAATTTTGACAATACGAGGGTCATGTTGGAGGTAGTGCAGCAAGAAAGCACTCATGTGTCTTGCGCAGCCATGCGGACCAAGTCCACGCTGTGTTTGTGGCATAGAGGTGCTAACCGTTCTTTCTTCCTCTGACACCTCCTCCCAACCTCTTTCAACTGAAATTTGACCAAGGTCTCCCTCATCCGCTGAGTCTTCCATGTCCATAGACAGTTCGTCCTCCATTTCTTCATGTTCTCCTGCACCTTCCTCAACATTTCGCCTGCTACCATGCGCCCTTTTTGATCCCTGTCCCCCATGGTCCCATGCCTGCCGCGTTGGTGATGATGAACGTCTGGACCTTGGTGATGTTGTTGTGTCTTGCGCATATGAATCCTCCTGTAGTTCCTCCCCTTCCTGTTGTCCCACCCCCTGACTCCGAATAGTGATTAGCGTGTGCTCCAGCATGTAAATGACTGGAATTGTCATGCTGATAATGGCATTGTCAGCGCTAAACATATTCGTCGCCATGTCGAAACTGTGCAGAAGGGTGCATAGGTCCTTGATCTGAGACCACTCCATCAGGGTGATCTGCCCCACCTCTGCATTTCGTTGGCCCAGGCTATACATCATGACGTATTGCACCAGGGCTCGGCGGTGCTGCCACAGTCGCTGTAACATGTGGAGAGTCGAATTCCAGCGTGTCGGCACATCGCATTTCAGGCGATGAACCGGCAGGCCGAAAGACTTCTGGAGCGATGCAAGTCGCTCAGCTGTGGCGTTTCAACGGCGGAAGTGAGCAGACCGTTTTCGTGCCCTGGTCAGAAGGCCATCGAAGGGCGGGATAGTGTGTTAAAAATTGCTGGACAACAAGGTTCAACACGTGAGCCATACAAGGCACGTGTGTCACCTTGCCCAGGCGAAGGGCCGCACCCAGGTTTGCAGCATTGTCGCACATGGCCTTACCAGGCTGCAGGTTGAGTGGAGACAACCATTTATTAAACTCGGACCGCAGAGCTGACCACAACTCCTCAGCTGTGTGACTCCTATTCCCAAGACATGTCAAGCTAAAGACCGCCTGATGCCGTTGCGCTCTGTTGCCAGCATAGTAATGAGGGGTGCGTGATTCCTTCTGCGCAGTGAGAACGCTGGTGGCCTGACCAGGCAGGCTTGGGGCGGAGGTGGAGGACACAGATGAGGTGGAGGAGGCAGAAGCAGTGGCGGAACTTGGACAGACAGAGGATTGACACACAAGTTGTGGGGACGGCAAGACTTGTGCAGCAGACCCTTCACCATCTATCACCATAGTTACCCAGTGCCCAGTCAGCGACATGTAACGTCCCTGTCCATGCTTACTGGTCCAAGTATCGGTGGTGAAATGCACCCGTTGACACACAGAGTTTCTCAAGGAAGCGGTGATGTTGTGTGCGACATGCTGGTGTAGCGCGGGCACACCTTTCTTAGAGAAGTAGTGGCAACTGGGCATCTGGTACTGGGGCACAGCAACAGACATAAGGTCTCTAAAATCCTGTGTGTCCACCAGGCGGAAAGACAGCATTTCGGTAGCCAAGAGCTTACAGAGGGATAAAGTCAACCTCTTAGCTTTGTCATGGGTCGCAGGAAATGGCCTTTTATTTGTCCACATCTGAGGGACAGAGATCTGGCTGCTGTGTGTAGACGGTGTTGAGTAGGGTGTCCCTGGAAAAATGCAGGTTTGTGAGGAAAGTGCAGGCGGAGACATGATGTTGCCTTCATCCAACGTTGGTGCTATCGATGTCTGAGAGAGCTGTACACACGCACTTGTTTCCCCTTCCAATCCAACTGACGACCTACCAAGCAAACTGGCTGTTGCGGTTACAGTGGTGGAAGTTGTGCGTGGAAAACCAGGTGTGACAGCTGTCCCCACAGTCCTAGAAGATGAAGAGCGCGCGGATGCACTGGAAGGGGCAGCCCGTGGATGGTTTGCTCAGCTAGGCCGCATTGCAGCACGGTGAGCTTCCCACTGGAACCTATGATATTTATTCATGTGACGATTCATGGAAGAAGTTGTCAAACTGCTGAGGTTTTACCTCTACTAACAGAATTACGACAAATTTTACACATCACATAATTTGGGCGATCTTTTTCTATGTCAAAAAAGGACCAGGCTAGGCAAGGCTTAGAGGGCATGCGACCTGCTGAGCCCCCCCGACTAGTGCTCAGAGGCAGAGTGGTGGCTGATGATGCAGTTGTAGAAGTGCTACCAGTGCTCCGACTCTGTCCAGGAAGGCGCAAGGTTACTTCGTCGTCGGTTGCATCCTCCTCCACCGCCTCTGTTGACTTCCTCGAGTGCCTGACTGTGGGTTGACAGTAGGTGGGATCTAGAACTTCATCATCAATTGTTGTGTTTGCACTCCCCTCACCCTCAGACCGAGCCTCTTCTTGCCCTGACTGAATATTTAAGTTGTCATCCCAATCTGGTATCTGCGTCTCATCGTCATCAGTATGTTCCTCATTGTCTATGACCACAGGTGTTACAGTTTGTGACAAAGGGTCAACATTATGCTCAGAAACTTGGTCCTCACGGCCTGAATCAGAGTCACAAAGGTTCTGGGCATCACTGCAGACCATTTCCTGGTCTGTACTCACTGTAGCTTGGGAGCAGACCTCTGATTCCCAGGCTATAGTGTGACTGAACAGCTCTGCAGACTCAGCCATCTCAGTTCCACCATACTGTGCAGGGCTGATGGAGACTTCAGATCTGGGAGAAAGCAAGTTTGATTGGGATGACAACTCAGAGGACTGGTGTTTTTTGGATGCGGTAGTTGAGGTGGCTGAGAGGGCACTTGTTGGACCACTTGAGATCCATTCAAGCATTTTCCTTTTTTGGCCATCATCTACCTTTGTTCCTGTTGTTCGTGTCTGTAAAAAAGGGAGCACATCGGATTGTCCACGGTAAGTAGTAGACATCTTACTTTTGCTGGTAGATGGTCTATCTTCAGCAGACGTTAATGGAGCTTTGCCACCTTCCCCACGGAAAAACCCTTTTTTTCCTTTTACAACACGCTTCTTCCCCTTTCCACCAGCATCTGTCATTTTGCCACTCATGTTGATTGCGACAAGATTGTGCACTTAAAATGTGGTAGTACAAATTGAGAGGTGGTGTAGATTGCAGCGGTGGTCTAGCTTTATTAACAGCAGAATAAACAACAATAATTATCCCTGACAATGCAACTACGGCCCTTAAACTGGCAGCATAAATTACTAGTATAATGGCTTAGTAACAATGAGTTTGAGTGTGCAATGCAGGCAGACGTGCTGCAAATATCTTTGCACTAGTGGGACAATACAGAAGTCCAATAGCCACGTTTAGGATGCCACTAAGTTCACTCAGTGTTTGCTAGTATAATGGCTTAGTAACAATGAGTTTGAGTGTGCAATGCAGGCAGGGCCGGCTCCAGGTTTTTGTGGGCCCTGGGCGAAAGTCTCAGTGGGCCCCATCCACACATAGACATGCACAGATACATACACATACAGGCATACGTACACATACTTATTTAAAGAGAAATTCACAAAAACACATAAATAGACATAAATCTAGACACAGTCATATACACTGACATACATAGATACACATCATACATACACACACACACACACACATACACACACACGCACAAACACACACACACATTATTTTTATATATTTATCCTGTGTATATATTTCTAATATTGGGAAGCCGGCAACAGCCTCACTCACCTCCCGACTTGTCTAACAGACATGGCCGCACATAGAGCACACTAACACTGCTGTATATACATCACAAGAGAGGCTGGGGACATACACATTACTGGGGGGGAATATATATTACTGAGGAAAGGGGTATACAGCAATGGGGGGCATACAGCTCTAGAGGGGGGCAGTGACTGAGGTGGGGGGACAAACAGATGTGAGGTGGGGGGTGACATGCAGCTCTGGGGGTATACAGCTCTGGGGTGGGGGGGACATACAGCTCTGAGGGGGTATACAGCACCTGGGTGGAGGGAACATACAGCTCTGAGGGGGTATACAGCACCTGGGTGGAGGGGACATACAACTCTGGGGGTATAGTAGTTTGCAGCTCCCATATTGTGTTATGAAGCCCCCATTGTCCTCCATATAGTATTATGTAGCCCCCATATAACATTAAGCAGCCCCCATATAGCACAATGCAGACCTAGATAGCATTAGGCACCTTCATGTAGTATACAGCCCACATATAGCACAATGCAGACACATATAGCATTAGGCACCCTCATGTAGTATACAGCCCCTAAATACCACAGTGCAGAGCCAGATAGCATTAGGCACCCTCATATAGTACACAGCACCTATATAGCACAGTGCAGAGCCAGATAGCATTAGGTATCCTCATGTAGTACACAGACCTATATAGTACAGTGCAGACCCAGACAGCACAGTGCAGAGCCAGATAGCATTAGGTATCCTCATGTAGTACACAGACCTATATAGTACAGTGCAGACCCAGACAGCACAGTGCAGAGCCAGATAGCATTAGGTATCCTCATGTAGTACACAGACCTATATAGTACAGTGCAGACCCAGACAGCACAGTGCAGAGCCAGATAGCATTAGGCACCCTCATGTAGCATACAGCTTGTATATAGCACAGCCTTTATACAGCACAGTGCAGAGCCAGATAGCAGTAGGCACCCTCATGTAGAATACAGTGATTAATACTCAGTGGCGTAACTAGAGTTTGATGGGCCCTGGTGCAAAATTTGGACCGGGGCCCCCCTCCACGTACACCGACACTTAGGGTACGGAATAATGACACTGACACTTGGGGTACAGGATAATGATGCTGATACTTGGCTCTTACCCTCAGCACCCAGGTTTCCCATGATCTGAAATCCCTCTATCAGCACCCTGCTTTCCCATGTTCTGACATCCATCTTGTCCTCAGCACCCAGCTTCCCCATGCTCTGCTATACATCTTTCCCTCAGCACCCAGCTTTCCCATATCAGAGCATGGGAAAGCTGGGTGCTGAGAGATGTACAGCAGAGCATGGGAAAGCTGGGTGCTGAGGGAAAGAGCCTTTTTCCCTCAGGACAAAACATTTCCATCCCATACTTGTATCTTTGTCCCCCCTTGTATATAGATCTCCAAATACTATAATGGCCCCCACATAGCCTTCCGTATAATATAAAGGATCCCACATAACCCTTGATATATTAGAATGCACCCCCATAGTTCTCCATGTATTACAATGCATTTCCCCAAAGTTCTCCATGTATTATAATTCACCCCATAGTCCTCCATATATTATACTGCACCACATAGGCCTTCAGTTTTATAACGCACACTCATAGTCCATGTATAAGGTAGCCTCCATATTCCTCCATATATTATAATGTAGCCCCCATAGTCCTATATGTTTTATAATTTAGCGCCATAAATCATCATATTGTATTATGTAGCCCCATACTCCTCCATGAATAATGCACCCCTATATTCCATGTATAAGGTGTCCTTCATTTTTTATTATGCAGCCCCATACTCCTCCATGTATAATGCACCCCTAGTCCATGTATAAGGTGTCCTTCATGTTTATTATGTAGTCCCATAGACCTCCATGTATCATGCAGCCAGCACCCCCAAGGCCTCCATGTGTCATGCAGCCAGCAAAATAAAAAAACAAGTACCTCACTTCTCCTTCCGACCCCTGCGACCGCGGTAGTTACTCCCCTGCCCCCATATCTCACACACCCTGCTCCCCATACAGCCTGCACCCCCATATCACACACACTACACCCCCATATCTCACACACCCTGCTCCCCATACAGCCTGCACCCCCATATCACACACACTACACCCCCATATGTCACACACCCTGCTCCCCATACAGCCTGCACACCCCAGATCACACGCACTACAACCCCATATGTCACACACCCTGCTCCCCATACAGCCTGCACCCCCCAGATCACACACACTACCCCCCCATATGTCACACACCCTGCTCCCCATACAGCCTGCACCCCCATATCACACACACTACACCCCCATATCTCACACACCCTGCTCCCCATACAGCCTGCACCCCCCAGATCACACACACTACATCCCCATATGTCACACACCCTGCTCCCCATACAGCCTTCACCCCCATATCACACACATTACACCCCCATATGTCACACACCCTGCTCCCCATACAGCCTGCACCCCCATATCACACACACTACACCCCCATATCTCACACACCCTGCTCCCCATATCATACACACTGCACCCCCACATCTCACACAGCCTGCACCCCCCAGATCACACACACTACACCCCCATAGATCACACACCATGCCCACATATCTCACCCTGCCTGTACCCCAACTTACCCCTCTCAAACACTCTGCACCCCTTCACATCCTTCTGTCACAGTCTGCAGCCCTCATATGCCACTCACCCTGCAGCCCCCTTTCCCCTCATGTCCCCTCTTTTCTTATTACCAGTCATGTGTCCAAATCTCTGTCAGGATTCAGCATCTCTTGCTTTCTGCCGGCAATCCTGTGTCTCCTCCCACACAGTCACATGGGCGTGACATCATCGCAGGTCCTGCAGGATGGCTTATTCTGTCTTCTGTGCAGGTCAGGACTAGCACTCCTGCAGCTCAGGGGCCCCTCTACTGACACTGGGCTCCCCTGACTCACAGGTCGGCCACTACACAGCGGCACTACACATAGGGGCCCGGCAGCCGGCTCTGCAGAGCGGCTGCCGGGCCCCTATGTGTACTAGTGCCGCTGTGTAGTGGCCGACCTGTGAGTCAGGGGAGCCCAGTGTCAGTAGAGGGGCGGCTCACTTCTCCTCGTTCCCCCGCTGATCCGGTCTCCTCGGCGCGTCGTCCATTGCGGTCGCTCGCTCTGACCTCTCAGCAGGCGCGCAGTGATGACGTCACCGCGGTCTTCTGCAGAGCGGTCAGAGCGCCGACAGTCACAGCGGGGAGAATGATAAGAGAGGGAGCGCGCCGCTCACTCTCTCATCATTGCTCTCAATTGTATCGGCACCTGCGATGCCGATGCAATTGAAAGCGCGATCCTCGGCGGGGGGCGGTGACAGCGCGGCCACCGGGCCCCCCCTGAGTAGCGGTGCGCCACTCCTGCCACCGTGAGTGGGCCCCCCCGGCAGCTCAGGGCCCCGGCATTTGACCGGGTTTGCCGGGTGCTGGCGCCGGCCCTGAACGCAGGCAGACGTGCTGCAAATATCTTTGCACTAGTGGGACTATACAGAAGTCCAATAGCCACGTTTAGGATGCCACTAAGTTCACTCAGTGTTTGCTAGTATAATGACTTAGTAACAAAGAGTTTGAGTGTGCAATGCAGGCAGACGTGCTGCAAATATCTTTGCACTACTGGGACTATACAGAAGTCCAATAGCCACATTTAGGATGCCACTAAGTTCACTCAGTGTTTGCTAGTATAATGGCTTAGTTACAATGAGTTTGAGTGTGCAGTGCAGGCAGACGTGCTGCAAATATCTTTGCACTAGTGGGACAATACAGAAGTCCAATAGCCACGTTTAGGATGCCACTAAGTTCACTCAGTGTTTGCTAGTATAATGGCTTAGTAACAATGAGTTTGAGTGTGCAATGCAGGCAGATGTGCTGCAAATATCTTTGCACTAGTGGGACAATACAGAAGTCCAATAGCCACGTTTAGGATGCCACTAAGTTCACTCAGTGTTTGCTAGTATAATGGCTTAGTAACAATGAGTTTGAGTGTGCAAAGGGCAGGAGGGTACAGTGGCAGGGTTGTGGGTCTCTGGGTAGAGGAAAGGAAGCCTGCCTTTCTATCCCTCCTAATGGGGAAATGCAGCAAGGAAATCCCTGACCTTAGCTACACAGACGCTGTCATCTTGTGTAGCTGTTAAACTCTGTTTTCACGGACCTGTCACCTATGGCTCTGACCCTGCCGGTATGAGCACTTAAAAGGACTGATAGAAAGTGCTATCCCTATGCTGTACAGCGCTGTGTATGGAGCGTACACAGCAGTATCGGCGATAGGAGCTGCGCCAGTGATGACTGACACCAAGGACGCAGAAGGCAGATAATGGCGTGCTGGAGGAAAATGTCCGGTTTTATAATGTAGGGACATGTGACATGGACATCCTATCACACATGCCGCTGCTTCTCTGGCTAAAAGTCCACTTAGCTGTGTGTGTGTCTGGGATTGGCTGACATGCTGGCCCGCCCCACTACACGCGCGCGCTTAGGGAAGGAAGACAAGGAAAAAAAAAAAATGGCGATCGCCATTATCCAAACAATTCTGTTCCCGCACACTATACACTGAAATTTCATAATAGTGTGAGTCACAGAGTGACTTACACTATTACAGCGGAAAGCCAGCTAGGAATTAGCTGATCCTTTTGCTGCTAGAACCGTTCTCGAACGTATCTAGAACTATCGAGCTTTAGCAAAAAGCTCGAGTTCTAGTTCGATCTAGAACAGCCCCCAAAATCACTCGAGCCGCGAACTGGAGAACCGCGAACCGCGCTCAACTCTAGTTAATAATAGGGAAGAGCGAATGTATTCGCCACTATTCGGTATCCGACGGATGATGGGGTATTCGAGGTATTCGCTATCCAACGGCTAATATGGTATTCGCTCTGGTACTTTCATTTTCATTTCTAGACTTACTTAGGATGTGGACGCAGTTCCTCTTCATATTAGACCACTGAAGGGAAGAGATGTGGAGCCTGGCTGTGGAAGTACGAGCCCGTAAGATCGAAATCCCACGTGAAGAGCGGGTAAGCGCTTACCCAGTCCCTGTTGATTACCTTATTCTGGCCGATGCGACTGTGGGATCTGGTCCGTCTCCTGGCAAGCACTCCACTGCCACTAACCCCGTCATCGGCGGATGCCGAGCTACCTATCTCCACCATGGCAGCGGAACTTTCAGCCCCAGTTTATGAAGAGCCAGCGGCAGAGTTCCCGGTCCCGTCACCCGACCAGGTCACGACAGCGGTCACCCCGATACCAGCCCGACCAGACCCGGCCGCATCATCGTGCCCGTTCTTAGAGGCGGAACACCCGGACTCTGCAACCCCGGCTGCGGAGCAGTCGGTATGTCTACCCGAGGAAGCGGAGGTGGAACCTGAAGATCTACCGGTTCCGCCACCTCGCGGCATCCCAACGGCTGTCGGAGCCATGAGAATACAACTGAAATCTATACCAGCTAGGGAGCCGAGCCCGGACGCTGACGCCCCCTACTGGGAAGGACACCAACGGAAGACATATCCAACGACGACGATACAGGATCAACAACGAGAGATTGTTGCCCGTGCTCAGAGAGAGAAAGAGCATCTGAGGAGGTCCACCTTTCGTGTCAGAGGGCCATGACGTAAGGGCCATGTGAGGCGTTTTGACCCCAACAGAGGATGGGGGTTCCTGATGGAAGCTGGCGTTTAGGAGGAGGTGTTTGTCTCTCGGAGGGATATAGAGGCACATCTCCCGAGAGAGCACCCAGGCCGCAATCTAGAACCGGGAGAGGTGGTGTCCTATACTCGGCATTGGGGAGAGCGGGGTTGGTATGCCCTGGATGTGAAGTGGCTTGCCATGGTTAACGAGCAGGCCCTGCAAGCTGTTGCCATCGATTATAGGCACCCAAGTGTGTGGATCCCTGCCATCTAATGTTATTTGAAGTTGAAAAATACTAAGTATCTGTGTTTTCTTTTATTATGTTTCATAGTTTGTTATTTTTCATAAAGAGTAGTTTTATAAGAGGAAAAGTTTTAATCAACCAGTTTAATTAACAGAGAATGCTACCTGATTAAGAAGAAGATAATATAATGTGTGCACCAGGTGCATGGACCTCGTTATATTTATGCATCTGTATTCTAGTAGTAAAAATAGACCATGGCTGTGAGACTGGTTGCGGACAACACGGACTTGTGTAATTGTAAATAGTTGAGCCTCCTTTGCCTACTAGAGTCATCTTTGCAACATCCGGGACCTTAACCTACTCACATCATAAACATCAGGAGTTTAAAAAGAGGAACAACCAGATATACTGCATAACAAGACACATCTGAACAAGACAATTAGAATAATAAAATTTAACTACATAGTATGCAAAGGGTTAATGAGGGGTTAAGAAATGCCAAGGAAAACAAAAAAAAATATATTCTTTTTGCCTTAATAAATGTTATTCAACTTACTAGGTGCTCTAGTGTTCAATAAATATATCCATTTCGCTTCCTTCATACGGAGGGCTCTCGTACGATCACCCCCCCTTTTAGAAACAAAAACCTCCTCAATTGCACTGCCTCTAAGGCCTCTGCCACACTTACGTGACAAAATGTTACGTTTTTCTCACGTACGTGTTAAAGGGGTGGTTTTGTCCCCGTGTGCCTTTTTTGTGGCACGTACGAATTCTCCGTGTGTTATACGTTATAACACACGGAGAACGGAAAGTCCCGCCTACCTGCATCATCCGGCGCTGTCTGTGGTGCTGAATGACAGCGTCCAGCCAAAGCCATGCCCCGCTGACGCTGCGTCCGGCCCCCAGTAAAGGAGAAGCGTTGTTCAAATTCACTGGGGGACTGATGCAGGGGATAGCCACGGCAGAGACTGCAGGTATGGTGGAGGAGTATGTGTTTTTATTACACTGACACGTGTCTTTCTCCGGCACGTGTCACACGGGCCCGCATCCACACTACATCCGTGTGGTATGGGTGCGGGCCGTGTGGCACCCGTGCTGCCGGAGCAACACGGACATGTCAGCGGTTTTAAAAAACGGACACACGTAAGTACGGAACGGACACACGTTCTGTTCCTGAATACTTATGTGTGTCCAAAACAATAAAAAAAACATAGGAACACGTGGGCCCGTGTCTCCGGTATGTGAAAAAAATGCACACACGTACCGGAGGCACGTGAGTGTGACAGAGGCCTAAAAGAGTCGGTGCAACCATTATGCACTTGTATGAAATGTTTCGATGCGCCAGATGGACTCCTGGTACTAATACTACCAATGTTATAAATGTGCTCAGAGATCCTCCGTCTCAAAGGGCGGATCGTAGAACCTACATACTGCACCTGGCAAATAGAACAAGTGATCAGGTACACCACATAGCTGGATCCACAGTTCAAAAAAGAACTGCTTTCAAAAAACTTTTTTGTGATGCAACAAAAAAATCCCTTGCCATTGTCCATGTACTTACAAAGACCGCATAATCTCTGAGCACATCTATATGAACCATGGACAGAGAGCCATGATTTTTTACCAGGCGCAGAACATTTATTGACATGGTCACTAGGTGACAGTATAGAGCCTATTGTGCGGTTCCTTCTGGAAACAAAACGAACACCATTACAAAGAACATCCTTAATTGTCGTATCCGTATACAAAATCGGTAAGAATTTTTTGACAATACCAACTACCGCTGAGTAGTCTGAACTGTACTTGGTAGAAAAAACTACCGCACTATTAGTCTGGGAAGGATTCCTGATTTTGTCATTCAAATATTGCTCCCTGCTTTTTATGTTAGTTTTCTCTTTGGCTTGTTGGAGAGTGATATCAGAATAGCCCCTATTCAAAAACCTGTCCTCAATAGTCTTACACTCCTCAACATAGGTCTCCTCGGTAATGCAGCAACGTCTAGCTCTAATAAATTCACCTGTGGGAATGTTGTGAATGACATGACGCGGATGACAACTGAGTGCATGTGATAAGGCCTTAATTTAGGTTGATGCCATTCAGTCATGCATCCCTCTTAAACTGTCTGCAGTCCAAATTATGAGTCACTTGTGGTAGCATGCATACCACTCTCTTTCACACACACCAGAGAGACGTACTCGGATATGAATAGAAAGTAAGACTGTTTTATTCCGGATGTTGTACGGATATTTAACCGGTATTCTTGGCTAGGTGCCAAGAATACGTAACACATCTCCCATTGGATAAAGTAGAACAGCTTATTCTGTGATATACAATTTACTGTAATGTGCTTGGTTCCTCATTTATATTAAGCAATGTCAGCATGATTCACTTGTCACAAGACTGTCTGCCTGAGTCCTATGCCAATAGATATATGTGTGGTACAGTTCAAACACCATCTTAAATACTGTTCTTTATGGATATCTTCATATAATTCTTATATACTCATAATCTTGTCCATAACAGTCCCCCCTTTGGAGATAGCCAAAAAGTCTTTCCTTACTTTTCCCGAGTCTATTGATCTGTCCTAATGCCGATGGTTACCTCACTCACATACGAGATAACCCATCCCTTGTGGATGAATCTCCCCACCCAACAGACTATGCATAGGAAGCCAGATCCTGACCGTATTCTCTAGACTGTCCTCATGGCTATGTTCCACTGGCACACGTTATTCAGGAAGGGGGAACGTGGCAGTAGTCCTTTAATTGGCTAATATTTATCAGGGTTGGTTTCACTCAGAGTCTCATGCTCCTCAGTCCTCAGGCGGTAATGGTGGGACATCATCAAAGGTGGGACGCACAGTCGTCTTCTGGTCCACATGCTTAGATATCATCGTCCTGGCACAAAGTATCGGGTAGAAGAGGGAAGACAGCCATCTCCTGGTCTCAGGCAGGTCCGACATCTCTTTGTAGTGGAATGCATGGATCTTCGTCCGAAAGAAAAAGAGTGAGAGAAGAGAGAGAAAGAGAGAGAGAAAGATTGAGAAGAGAGGAAGAGAGAGAGAGAGGAAAAGAGAGAGGAAAAGAGGAGAGAGAAAAAGAAAAGAGAGAAAAATCTAGATCTGGTTGGATCTGGAGGAGAAAACTCAAAAACGTGTATTAGGCAAATGTTTAAACAAACAAACAACAAGCTTAGTTGAAGTATCTGGGGGTACTTCTAAACAGGATTTCATAGAGTCTCAACCTAGTGGTCCCTGCTGGGGTGTGTCTGACACTGAACAATTCAAGGGGAAGACTCTCATGCCCTTGCTTTCTACACTGCCCCATCCTCCCAACCTTCCCTCTATTCTGTGGCTGGTATGGGGTGTGTAGAGTCAGTTCTGTGTCTAAGGCCTGCCATATCTCTTTGGCTGGCAGTGAAAGCAGGTCACTAGCCACTTTCTATGGTTTCCGGGAGCCCACAGCTGCACCCTATCTCAGTCCTCTTCTTCTTCTGAGACTTGCTCTTGTAGGGTCAGGACAATGTTTTCTCCAGACTTTCCATCTTTCCTTTCTTCTTCACATGGGGGTCATTCCAAAAGCACAGATTGACTGACTGTTTCTTTGGTAAGTGGTCTTGGGGCTTCTTTGGATGTTCTCTCAGTGAGGACACTTCTTACTGCTTCCCTTGACTCCTCCAATGTAGGCCTCAACCCTGCTCACCGCGACTCTGTCTGGTAATAGCAAAGCTTCCATCCGTTCTTCTATGGCCTCATGGCGACGTACAGTTCCATTGGCAGTGATCAAGTCTCTTGTCCTCCACAGAGTAGATGCTGGCTGCCATCTTGCAGGCTTCAACGAGAGCACATACATCTGCTTCTTCACAGACAGGCATGCGGGTAGCGACTGCTCTATCAGCACAGCGTCTTCTGCTACCAGCACCATACCCATGTGGAACCGTCTTCTTGATGCACATCTTGATCCATCCACAAAGGGGTTAAGTCAGGGTCCAAAGGTGTATCCGTCACTGTATCGAATCCAGAGTTTCCTCAGCTATGCCAGAGTCGACTACCTCTTCCACCAAGGTGTCAGAGGTGGGACACTCCCCCCTTGGAAGAGGGAGAAGTATAGCAGGATTAAGGACCCCACACCGGGAGATGGTGACTTTGTCAGGGAGCAGTGATGTCATACGGGCACTGATCTTCAACTGGTGCTTTAGGTAGGTGTTCAATCTGGCTGAGTAGTGTTCAAAGGGCTGCTGTCTTCCCCCATGGCAAACAGGTAGAATGACTTCTGGGCTAGAGATGACGGGATGATACTCTTCAGGTGACTTTGACTGTAGCTCAGGTGACTGTGACTGTAGCACATCTGTATGTGGGGTGATCTTGTAAGCTGCTAGATTCATCTCCATACATCTTGCCATTTGAAGGAGGGTGTCTTGGTCCTTACCAGCTGTAGTTTACATGTGGGGTCTCGGAGACCTGATACAAAGGACTATACCCAGGTTTGTAAGAAAGAGCAATGGGTGTAACTTTGGGGTCAGGAGAACACTGAAATTCTAAAAACTAAGACTCCCTAAAACCCTGGGGAAAGAGAAAAGAGCACAAGAGGGTTTGGAAACTACCAAGCAGCACCCCCTGACTACATATACACAACTAGGAAAAAGCAGTGGAGCGTATCTACTCTACCTCTCCTGTGCTGACCCTGTAACTGGGGGCCCTGCACTCTCCCTCATCCCGACGGTAGACCTGATGGTGGTCAGGGTCGGGCCTCCAGCGTATCCCTCTCTCCTCTCAGACCCTGCAAACTAGGACACAAAGGATTACTGGGTGCTGCCAACGAAAACCCTAATATATGCCAACTCCTGATGATCAATGTCCCCTTGGGACCACATGAACCTCCACCCTCTTTATCAGGGAACTCTTGTGCAAGATACCAGGCAGGATAACATACAAGTGAAAATATCTCAAAACTAGGCTAAGTAACAACTGCCATAGGCAGAAAAATATTCACTGTCCACCAGGACTAATAGTGAGCAGTCTATATGGTCTACTAAATTGTATACTAGATACAGCAAAAACAAACATGCAAAAGTGAAGGGAAAAGGTTTCCACAGGACTATCAGCAATAACCTCTGCTAAGGTTCATGAGTGGGAACATAATGGGGAACAACTGCATATATGACCAAAAATGGAGTGTGTGTGTTTCAGGTCCCTGTCTCCTCCCTCTGCAGTCCCTGCTATGTCAGCAATAAACAGAGCAGTGACTTTGGCTGCTAAAACAAAAATAGGGAATTGAGTGTCGGCTGGACTAAAATGGCGTCAAAAGATGAACTATGTAGTGTCTGAGTTAAAACGTCCACTAAAAATAATTACCGATAAGAAACAGCCGCTAAAAAAGGAAATAGGTGTTGGCCAAAAATGGCGTCTGAAGAGGCCTGGGAGGGAGTGACATGTATTGTGACATCTACATTCAGGAGGTATTCAATCTGTCACTGGGAATACGGATTATATAGGGACCCCTGGGCTGACCCTGTAACTAGGGACCCTGTGCTTGCCCTCATCTCGACGGTAAACCTGATGGTGGTCAGGGCCGAGCCTCCAGCGTATCCCTATCTCCTGTCAGACCCTGCAAACTATCCCCATACCATACCCCACCCAGGGCTGGGCAAAACACAGAGTGACAGAAAGAAATCTACATTTAGGACAGAAAATAATGGGGTGGGCTTACGTGGACACAGTGCTCCACAGACAGCACACAAGTCCACCCTATATATCAGCTTATGTTTCTTATTTTCACAGACAGGTAAAATACACATAGTGTAGTTGCTAGATTCAGAATTACTCATCAATTCTCATCTAATCTCCCCCCTTTGGGAGAATTCTCCATTTCCCTTCTCGACATACGTGTGTCACTTACAAGTAAACTTCACAGAACTTTATTCACAGAACGAGCTCCCATGAAATAGAAACTAACACTTCTCTTATTATTTTTTTTTCCAATTTCAACTCTCCTACGGTGTTTCACATCAAAAACTGCATACATTACACATAAAACATCTTCCAGTGTCACTTGGGTGATAAGGTACACGCACCCTCACTGTAAACCTGGCTCCATTACTGGCCAGAAAGAATCCCCAGCTTTAATCTGGGTGAGCCTATACAAATCAGTTTTGGTGGTGGGGTGAATCATTGTTAAATCATTGTCATCTTCCTGCCCCCCCTCGGTGTCTTCTGTTGCTCCAGCAACAAATAGGCCAGTGGCCTTGGGACTTAAGATGGCTGAAAAAGGGAACTAGGTGCGGCCCAACATGAAATGACGTCTGGGCAGGCTAGTGAGGGCGTTTGGTGGGCAGGGGGACAAACTACACAAGTCCAACCCTCTGGGGACGACTTATGAGGAGGGGGGCGTTGCTTCCTAATGGGCTTGGCCACTTCCTGAGGTGCCATTTTCTGAGCTGATGCAATATAGAAATATCTACTATCTCCATCCCATTCCTCTTTCCATGCCAATTTTCTAACATCTTTTGACGTTCTATACCATGCCTCAGCATCCATAAGGAGATCTTAATCTTTCAAAATCCCTCGCTTATTTAACAAGACATCTTTCCATTCCTGCTCCTCTAATCTCCCTTTCTTTGCAATGATCCCTGCCATCTTCAAGAGCGACTTCATATTTTTAACATACTTCCTTCCTTCTCGTTCGCTTACTAATTCTTCTGCCGTTAACTTGACAGATGTGGACTGATTAGACCCCATGCTTAAAGGGTACACGACCTAAAACTAACACGTCAACCTGGATGTCTGGTCTGCCGTAATGCACTTCCTCTCCTGGGCCAGTGACTATACACATCCACAGAATACACAGCTTTCTCTCTCAGTCCTACCAGGAAGAAGTGTCACGTGGGTGATAGAAACTGAATTCACCCTCACTATATCTTACTTCAAGTACTAGTAACCTCTGTTCACACTATATACACCTTCTTTTGATTGGTCCGTCCAGAACATCAATACTCAATGATTAAGCCTAAAATCAAGGGTTTTCCCCAATGTATTCAATCCTAGGTAAGAATACACTGACATCCACTAAAACAAGACCAATGAGTACGCATACTACGTTCAACTCACTGCTTAGCAGGAAAACCATACCAGGTAACAGTCAGGGTCCGTCCCCTACTTTACACACTGCACCTGTACATAGAAAACCCTTCCAAATCTTCTATTCCCGAAGATCAGGTCCTTCCAAGGCCTTATCAAACATCAACTATCGACCGGACATGTCACACACCAGTGTATCTCGCCGTATACATAAACAGTTAACTTCAAAGTACAGCTTCAGAGGTTTTTTTTCTTCACTCAAAGAAGAAACAGCTTCAATATATCAAAGTACATTCCCGTGACACTTCTTTTTTTTTTTTTTTTCCGTAAACCAGCAAGTACGAACAAAGCACATAGAACTTCCCGTTTCTCGTAACCAGTAAGTACTCCACCTGCTGCAAATAGACAGACATCTCAACAGGTAGACACAGGTCAACACAATGACATAACAATAAGGACACTACATACACCATCCAGGTGGCTGATCTCACCTGCAGATATAACCATATATATCCATATATATATATCCAGCATATATAACAACTTCCTCATTTTCCCCTGCAGTTAAGTCAGAGAAAAATAACATAGAACTTCTGCTTTTCTCAAAGAGCAGACAAAAACCCCAAAACCACATTACATTTCATGTGATTTAGAATTTATACAGACAGCTTAAGGTGAACCTGACCACCTTGGTGTGGGATCTCTTAGGACGGCTTATCTCATGCGAGATGGCGGTCATTAGGTGTCTAGACTGGGACAGCCCAACCCCCCCTTCGAAATGCAAGTACACGCAGGAGGTTTGCAAGGTGAGTTTATACAAATGTGCTCACCTGCAGCTGGAGTGCGCATCTCCATCTCCCGGTAGTTGCATTTCGAATTAAGGGGCCAGCACGGCCGTCCATCATCCAGAGCTCCGTCCTAAGGTTCGTTGGGCGCCAAATGATAAGGCCTTAATTTAGGTTGATGCCATTCAGTCATGCATCCCTCTTAAACTGTCTGCAGTCCAAATTATGAGTCACTTGTGGTAGCATGCATACCACTCTCTTTCACACACACCAGAGAGACGTACTCGGATATGAATAGAAAGTAAGACTGTTTTATTCCGGATGTTGTACGGATATTTAACCGGTATTCTTGGCTAGGTGCCAAGAATACGTAACACGTCTCCCATTGGATAAAGTAGAACAGCTTATTCTGTGATATACAATTTACTGTAATGTGCTTGGTTCCTCATTTATATTAAGCAATGTCAGCATGATTCACTTGTCACAAGACTCTGTCTGTCTGAGTCCTATGCCAATAGATATATGTGTGGTACAGTTCAAACACCATCTTAAATACTGTTCTTTATGGATATCTTCATATAATTCTTACATACTCATAATCTTTTCCATAACAATGTAACAGGGAATTACCAACGGATGTTTTTCGGAAGAGATTGCAATCCACTTTATCAATGAAGGGGTGCGAAGAGAAACAGATATCCAAAAAAAGAAATCATATTAGTATTAAACTCAAATGTAAAAAATAAATTGAAAGGATTATTTCTGATATAAAAAATGAAATTATCCAAGTTCCTCTCGTCACTCCTCCATACAATCAAGATGTCGTCTATACACCTCAAAAAAATCGCAATGTCTTCAGAAAAAGGGTTGGATGGGGAAAAAATATATTCCTCCTCCCACCAAGTGAGAAAAATATTCGCCAGGGACGGGGAAAACCGCGCCCCCATCGCACATCCTCTGATCTGCACATAGAAATTGCCCAAAAACATAAAAAAAATGTTTTTGAGCAAAAATAAAGTAGTTTGCATCAAAAAATGTTGCAGATCACAAGATAAAACGCTGTATTTCCCTAAAACATGCTGCAAAGCAAGGAGTGCCAACTCGTGGGGGATGGAGGTGTATAAGCTTAAAACATCACATGTCACCCAGCTACAGTGATTGTCCCACCTAAATTCAGGAAAAATCTTCAAAATATGTTTGGAATCACGTATGTAGCTGGGCGTAATGTGAGATAAAGCCTACAATCTGACATCCACCCACTCGGAGAGATGTTCAAACAAGGAGTTAATACCTGATACAATTGGTCTGAAACTAGGTGGAAATCTTTCCTTGTGTGTTTTGTGAAGGGCATGAAATAGAGGAATTGATGGAAACTTAGGTGTGAGGCAAATCCCGGGATATGAAGATGAATTATGACTCCAGTCATAATCCCTCATCACTCCCTGGCAGTGCCCCCTCCCTTCTTGTTCTCAGTGTTCCACTTACACCTCCATGGCCATGTCCTGTGATATGGAGATGAGGTGGTGTGGGAACAATGGACACAGGATGACTCCCTGCCGTCACCCTGTAGTAGGAGCTGCTATCTCATTAGCAAGGCTATGGAACTAGCAGACAGAACGACTCCAGTAAAAAATGGTTCATATCTCGCAAGCCATATTTCCGATAAATATGGCAACCATAAAAATGGTGTCTCCGCATGCGGACGATGCCGGCACACCCTTTTTATGGGAGCAGGACATTGGGAAATGCCCCAGGCGTGATATCAGCCAATGGGGAACTGGCAGACAGGTCATGAGTCCCCTCGTTCTGTAGCTAAATTCATAACTGTCACAATGAGAGCATTGGCGTCCGCCTACGACGCTCCCAGGCAAAGTTATGGCCATATTCCATGTTGTGGATTTTGTCCATAACTCCAGCCAGGGGTGGAGCAGTGCTTCCCTGTGAGGTCACTAAGGTAGGAGGGGACCTGGATGTGCCCAGGTTGATAACCCTACTTCGGCCATTTTCCAGCGTTCTTTCGCTGGGGGTCACGTGTAGGAAACATCTGTGGGAGTTCCTGGAAACCTGGTCTACAGCGCCCCCCTGTGGCCAGACGCAACAAGGTAACTGCTGGAACTGTGTATGCCTGTTTGTAACCCATGCTTTGATTGTAACTGTACTCTGACATATGTATATTCTGTAGATTCCCTATTGTATATATTGTAGTTTCTAGTGTGCTTTAGGCTGATTAAATTATATAATTAATCTTGGGCTGTTCTGTTATCTCGATCTTGAATCCCACGTCTGTGTGTTCGGCTAATAGTTACCGTAAATCGGTTGGTGGCAGCGAATTGTGCCAAGGATTATTGTGGGGAGGCCAGTGAGATTCGGGGAGATTTTATATATTCCGCCCGCGGAGGTCGGGGGAATATATACCCTACTCTCACCGGGGACCCTTCAATAATCGGCATAAGTAGTATAGCGGCCTCCTTGCTTATTGTCGGGCAATTCCATAATTGGCCTGACTATAAGAGGGGCGCTAGAGAGCGCGTCACGTGCTCTGTCTGTCGGTCGGGAGGTATAAAGGAGGGGTGACCCCACTTGTTACCCCCCGATTGTGACGTACTGGTAGCCAGCGCGGGGGATTTCTGAGTGACCCCCCCGGTGGTTTGTGACATATTGGTGGCATAGCGGTGGGATCGAGATAATAGTGTGTGTGAGTGTGAGACCCATACTCCCAGACACTAAAGACTGCCTGCAGCAGCTGTGGCTGCTGGGGTCTTCAGACTAGCTCAACACTAGAGTGTCAGAGTGCAGATACTGTAAGGTGTGTGGAGGCATCAGGTGTCAGTTCTGTGTCAGTGACCAAAAGTCTGCAAGAATGGCTGATGGCACCAGGAGCAGAGCTATGCAACTGGCCAATGCTAAGGCAGGAGCCGAAGAGAGGGAGGACGGTGCTGTGGACAGCAATGAGGAGGTTGCCCACGAGTCCTCCAGGAGCTCGACGCCAGAAAACCGTTCTGCCGAGGACATTGCGCAACCTGGCACTGCTGGACAAGATGAGGAGGAGCTCACCCAAGGTTCCTCAACGAGCCAGATGCCAGCCCTCCGCTCTGAAAGGGACAGTGAATCACCAGGCTCCGCAGCGTGCCGCAGATCACCACGTGCCATTCCACCGAGCCTGGGAGGCTCGGATAGCCTTCTTCAAATGGCTATGGCCCTTCTCCAGACTGGAGACCAGAAGGGCTACAAGGAACTCCTGGCAGAGCGCAGGGCAGAGCGGCACGCAGAGCGTGAGGCTGCGGAGCGAGAGCGGCAGGCAGCGCGTGAAGAGCGAGAGCGACAGGCAGACCGTGACTACCAGCTGCAGCTAGCTCAGCTCCGGCCCTCATCAGCCACATGTGACCTTCGAGACACCAAACTTCCAAAGGTCCGTGTTGAGGACTTCCCAGTGCTGGAGAAGGATGGAGACTTGGACTCTTTCTTGACTGCTTTTGAACGGACTTGCTTGCAGCACCATCTGGACAAGGACCAGTGGGCCAAATACCTGACCCCCCGTTTAAGGGGTAAGGCCCTGGATATCCTTGGGGATTTGCCTGCTGAGGCAGATCAGGGCTACGACACCATCAAGCGGGCCCTGATCCAACAGTACAACCTCACTCCAGAGTCCTACCGCAAGAAGTTCCGGAGCCTACAGAAGGGACCAAAGGACTCCTGGGCTGACCACCGGCGGGCACTTGCCCGAGCTGCCGACCACTGGACCCAAGGCCTGCAGCTTTCCACCGGACCGGAGATCCTGGACTTGTTCATCACGGAGCAACTCTTGTGGAACTGCCCTGAGGATCTCCGCCAGTTCATCCGAGACCAGAAGCCAAAGGGGTCCACGGCTACAGCTGCCCTTGCCGATGACTACACCAACAACCGGGCCCCTGAGGCCAGGAGAGCGGCCACCAGCAGCACCTGGAGAGGGGGTAAGATGAATTCTGCGACTGCCCCACCTGCCCCTAGACTGCAGGGGGTGTCCCCCTCAACTCCCCTCTCCAGGCCCGTGGCGGAACCAAGACGGTGCCACCAGTGCAACCTACCTGGACACTTCAAGGCCATGTGCCCTCAGCGTCCCAAGGCCCCGGCTCCGTCCCCGTCCCAAGGGCCGCCCAAGGTGTATTGTGTGGGTGGGGGTGGTGGTAGGTCCCTGGACAGCTTCCAACCTGTCACCGTCGGCCGGTCTGTGACCATAGGACTGCGAGACAGCGCCTCGGAGGTGACTCTGGTGCGGCCTGAGATGGTGTCCCCCCAAGACTTGATCCCTGGAAAAACCCTCGCTGTCTCCGGGATTGGAGGCACTGACCCGGCGCTGCCTGTTGCTGACATTTATGTGGACTGGGGCGCAGGGCGAGGGGTGAGGGAGGTGGGGGTAACTGATCGGATCCCTGCAAACGTGCTACTTGGGACAGATTTGGGGCAGATAACCTCCCAGTTTGGGCCCCAACCAAGGGCTGAACCTTCAGCCAGTACTGACATGCCTCCGGACAATGTTAATGTGTTATCTATGAATGATGTAAGGGAGGAGGGAGTGAACTCTGATATTTCTGCTTGCATAGACACCATAGACACACACTCAGCTGCAGCTGTGACAGGGGAGGGGGTCAGAGAAAGGTGTGACAATGCCTCTACAAGTAACCAGCCTGTGAGCTGGGATCTGTTGCCCTCTGCAGGGATAAGCAGAGAGCAGGGTGCTGCAGGGGGAGGACCAGTGTGTGGGGTGGGGGCTACCACAGCAAATGTGGGGTCCCCAGAGATTTCACAGCGGGGTTCTGTTGCTGCAGGAGGGGAACAGGCAGGTGAGATTGGGGCCGGTCCAGGAGCGGAAGTGCTCCCAGGTAAGATCTCGGTGCATGGTTCCCCCACAACCGGGGTGTCAGGAAGCCAGGTAGGTCTGCCTGAACCGGCGACTTGGTCAGGAACGGAGGAGGAGCAGGCACGACCCACGGTCGCAGCGGCTGTGGCCGCTGTCACCCGCAGTGGGAGTGCTGGAAGCCAAGGGGCCTCCCGGAGGTCCGATAGCTCTTCCCCTTCTGACCAAGTGGCAGCCGAGTCAGGTGGAGGCCAGGACACAGGTCCCGGGGTACTGACTGAAGATGTGACAGTCTCGTCGATTCTGGCCACATCTAGTCAGGGGTTTCAGGCAGCGTTAGAAGCTGACGACAGCCTGAAAGCTCTTAAGGAGCAGGCGGCACAGCCTCCCTCGGACTCGGACCCGGAGCGAGTGGTCTGGGACCAAGGACGGCTGTACCGGGCCACGGTCCAGCAGGGTTCACCGGAGGCGTGGCCCAGGGACCGACAGTTGGTGGTACCCTATCCGTTCCGGACGGAGTTGTTGCGGATCGCACATGAGATTCCGATGGCCGGACACCTAGGGATCGCTAAGACCAAGGCCAGGTTAAACCAGCATTTCTACTGGCCAAAAATGGGGGCCGATGTGGCTGCCTACTGCCGTTCGTGTGAAACCTGTCAGAGAGTGGGGAAGGCGGGGCCACGCCCCAAAGCCCCACTGGTATCTCTGCCAATCATCGATGAGCCTTTCAGGAGGGTGGCTGTGGATCTGGTCGGCCCGCTGGCCATCCCCAGCAGCTCCGGGAAACGCTTCATACTGACGGTAGTGGACTATGCCACCCGGTACCCAGAAGCAGTGGCCTTGTCGTCCATTCGGGCTGACAAGGTGGCCACCGCATTGCTGGAGATTTTCTCCCGAGTGGGTTTTCCCCAGGAAATGCTCACTGACCGGGGGACCCAATTCATGTCCCAGCTGATGGAGGCCCTCTGTAAGCAAGTCCAGGTGCGACATCTGGTGGCCAGCCCGTACCATCCACAGACTAATGGCCTGTGCGAGCGGTTCAATGGCACCTTAAAGCAGATGCTTAAGATGTTGGTCGACTCCCATGGGCGTGACTGGGAGCGGTATCTCCCACACCTGTTATTTGCTTACCGGGAGGTTCCACAGGCCTCAACAGGATTCTCACCGTTTGAGCTCCTGTACGGGCGACGTGTGCGGGGCCCCCTGGCTCTGGTGAAAGAGGCTTGGGAAGGGGATTTGGCCACCCCTGGAGTGTCGGTTATCGAGTATGTCATGCGCTTCCGGGACAAAATGCAGGCCTTGACGCAACTGGTACACGACAATATGGCTCAAGCCCAGGCCGATCAGAAGCGTTGGTACGACCAGAACGCTTGTGAGAGGACCTACCAAGTGGGTCAAAAGGTGTGGGTACTGGTCCCCGTACCACAGGACAAGCTTCAGGCAGCCTGGGAAGGCCCATACCTCGTGTACCAGCAGCTCAACCCTGTAACGTACCTGGTCACCCTGGACCCTGCCCGTGGAAGGCGGAAGCCCTTCCATGTGAACATGATGAAGGCACATCATGAGCGGGAGGCATGTGCGCTCCCCGTGTGCAACCTGCCCGAGGAGGGAGAAGCGGAAACCCTCTTGGATATGCTAGCCCAGGTTAGGGCAGGCGGATCCATTGAGGATGTGGAGGTTGGCCACCAGCTCTTGGAGGACCAACGGTCCCAGCTGTGGGCCACCCTACACCCCTTCCGGGGGTTGTTTACCAACCAGCCCGGAAGGACTGACTTGGCTGTCCATCACGTGGACACTGGGGATCATCCCCCGATCCGGCGTTCAGCATATCGGGTCTCCCTGGAGGTGCAGCAACACATGCGCCAGGAGATTGACGAGATGCTGAAGCTGGGGGTGATCCAGGCATCCAACAGCGCTTGGGCCTCGCCTGTAGTCCTCGTCCCTAAGAAGGACCGAACCACTCGGTTCTGCGTGGACTACAGGGGGCTCAATGCGGTCACGGTCGCCGATGCGTACCCAATGCCACGCATCGATGACCTGCTCGATCAGTTGGCCGGGGCTCAGTACCTGACCATCATGGATCTGAGCCGGGGATATTGGCAGATCCCCCTGACTCGCAAGGCCAGGGAACGCTCTGCCTTTATTACCCCATTTGGACTGTACGAGTCCACGGTGATGCCATTCGGGATGAGGAATGCCCCTGCCACTTTCCAGCGGATGGTCAACACCCTGCTCAAGGGACTTGAAGGGTACGCGGCCGCGTACCTGGATGACATTGCCGTCTTCAGTCCCACCTGGGAGGACCACCTAGAGCATCTAGCACAGGTGCTCAGGCGGGTCCACCGGGCAGGTTTGACCATCAAGCCGGGCAAGTGTCAGCTGGCCATGAGCGAGGTCCAGTACCTCGGTCACCGGGTAGGCGGGGGAACACTGAAGCCCGAGCCTGAGAAAGTGGAGGCCATCGCATCCTGGCCCACCCCCAGGACCAAGAAGCAGGTGATGTCCTTCTTGGGGACCGCTGGGTACTATAGGAGGTTTGTTCCATGCTATAGTAGCCTGGCAAAGCCCCTGACGGACCTCACCAAGAAGAAGCTGCCCTCTGCACTCGATTGGACAATGGACTGCGAGACAGCCTTCCGGGCCCTAAAGGACGCCCTGTCCAGCCCGCCCGTGCTACAGGCAGCCGACTTCACGCGGCCGTTTGTAGTACAGACCGACGCCAGTGACTTCGGCCTCGGTGCGGTGCTCAGCCAGGTGGACTCTGCGAGCCAAGAGCACCCAGTCTTGTACCTGAGCAGGAAGCTGTTACCAAGGGAAGTTGCCTATTCCACGATGGAGAAGGAGTGCCTGGCCATAGTGTGGGCCCTGCAGCGTCTGCAACCCTATCTATACGGGCGCCACTTCATCGTGGAGACGGACCACAATCCCCTCAGCTGGTTGCACACCGTCTCTGGGACGAATGGGCGATTGTTGCGATGGAGCCTTGCGCTCCAGCAATACAACTTCACCATTCGCCACAAAAGGGGCCGTGACCACGGTAACGCAGACGGGCTGTCCCGACAAGGAGAGGTCGCGGACGGGCGCACGGGGGAACACCGGAGTGTGCTGCCCCCTAGCGCCCTCAAAAGGGGGGAGGTGTGAGGCAAATCCCGGGATATGAAGATGAATTATGACTCCAGTCATAATCCCTCATCACTCCCTGGCAGTGCCCCCTCCCTTCTTGTTCTCAGTGTTCCACTTACACCTCCATGGCCATGTCCTGTGATATGGAGATGAGGTGGTGTGGGAACAATGGACACAGGATGACTCCCTGCCGTCACCCTGTAGTAGGAGCTGCTATCTCATTAGCAAGGCTATGGAACTAGCAGACAGAACGACTCCAGTAAAAAATGGTTCATATCTCGCAAGCCATATTTCCGATAAATATGGCAACCATAAAAATGGTGTCTCCGCATGCGGACGATGCCGGCACACCCTTTTTATGGGAGCAGGACATTGGGAAATGCCCCAGGCGTGATATCAGCCAATGGGGAACTGGCAGACAGGTCATGAGTCCCCTCGTTCTGTAGCTAAATTCATAACTGTCACAATGAGAGCATTGGCGTCCGCCTACGACGCTCCCAGGCAAAGTTATGGCCATATTCCATGTTGTGGATTTTGTCCATAACTCCAGCCAGGGGTGGAGCAGTGCTTCCCTGTGAGGTCACTAAGGTAGGAGGGGACCTGGATGTGCCCAGGTTGATAACCCTACTTCGGCCATTTTCCAGCGTTCTTTCGCTGGGGGTCACGTGTAGGAAACATCTGTGGGAGTTCCTGGAAACCTGGTCTACAGCGCCCCCCTGTGGCCAGACGCAACAAGGTAACTGCTGGAACTGTGTATGCCTGTTTGTAACCCATGCTTTGATTGTAACTGTACTCTGACATATGTATATTCTGTAGATTCCCTATTGTATATATTGTAGTTTCTAGTGTGCTTTAGGCTGATTAAATTATATAATTAATCTTGGGCTGTTCTGTTATCTCGATCTTGAATCCCACGTCTGTGTGTTCGGCTAATAGTTACCGTAAATCGGTTGGTGGCAGCGAATTGTGCCAAGGATTATTGTGGGGAGGCCAGTGAGATTCGGGGAGATTTTATATATTTCGCCCGCGGAGGTCGGGGGAATATATACCCTACTCTCACCGGGGACCCTTCAATAATCGGCATAAGTAGTATAGCGGCCTCCTTGCTTATTGTCGGGCAATTCCATAATTGGCCTGACTATAAGAGGGGCGCTAGAGAGCGCGTCACGTGCTCTGTCTGTCGGTCGGGAGGTATAAAGGAGGGGTGACCCCACTTGTTACCCCCCGATTGTGACGTACTGGTAGCCAGCGCGGGGGATTTCTGAGTGACCCCCCCGGTGGTTTGTGACATTAGGGTTCATGTATTCATACTGTTTCTGGTCAATGATTCCAAGACTTAAACCTTCATCAAGAAGGCAAATTAGAGTCTGTCTGATACTACTAGTGGGATCACTAGAGATCTTTCTATAAGTAGTGGAATCATTGAGCATATTAAACAATTCTTTTTCATATAAGCGAGTGTCTAATACGACTACAGTACCCCCCCTTATCAGAATTTCTGATTATGATACCAGGATTACTCTGTAGTTCCCGCAATGCAATTTTTTCAGAAACTGTAAGATTAGAGTGTACAACCTATACAACGTTATTAACCCTAGATAGTTTGATTAATTAATCTTCCACCAAATGCTGGAAGTCATCCATGGCAGAGCATTTGGATTGAAGAGGATAATAGGTATTGTTTGGTACACGTTTAGAAAATTCATTATCATGAAATGTCAAATCCATGGTACCGGGATCAGAAAGGTCACGCAAAAATTTGAGAGAAACCTGCTCAGAGAAAGATAATGGAACAAATTCACCATCGTTAGTTGCTGTATCAATAGATTCCTCGATATTATCCTTATTAAAGAAATGTTTCTTCACAGTCAACTTACGAATGAAATTGTTAACATCTAAGATGGTATCAAAACCATTAAGTCGTGTATTGGGAAAAAAATTTAACCCCTTGCGCAAAACATTAATTTGTTCATCATTCAAAATTTCGTCCGACAGACTCAGAACTGTAAGGTCCTGATCAGTAGTTAATAAGTCCCTTTTCTATTGCGTAAATTGTGAGTGGCGCCTATGCTTGCGCCCTCCTCGTCGCTTTCTTTGTTTCTTTTTTTCCCTGACTTCTGTGGCTTGGCCAAGAAGTTTTTTGTAATCCCACAAGAATTGCCATGGGAGGAAGAGGTCATCGCAACATCACAGTCTGACATGTCCGTATTGACATTCGAAGATTCTATTTCCGTGGAAGAAAAACTGACCTTATCGTCATAGCTTTTAGCTCTCCTGTTGTTTTTCAGTATGGACTTAGGACCCGAGGTGCATCTTGGTCTGAACGAGTGCCAGGTATATACTGTATCTGATTATTAGCAAATTCCTCTGTATCTCTCTTAAATGTTTTTTCTTTAACTGCGGTAATTGCATCTTCAAGTTTGGATAAATTCACATTGATCTTAATCTTCAGATCTTTAAATAGTATGTTATCCGAAAATTGTATCAGATCAGTCTTCATTTTTTTGATATCTCCATCCAATTCTTGGAGCTTGAACATTTCCCTTATCCACAATAAGCTTGATTAATTTGAGAGAACAGTCAGATAAAACATCATTCCATGCTTGTGTAAATTCCTGGTCATACTCGTTAGTTGGTCTTTTTCTGATTCTAAGACCACTGGGAATTAATCCATTATCAATATATGCTTGTAGGGTTTTATGGTCCCACCACAGCTTTAAACGGGAAGTCATCAGTTTTTCAAAATTCCACATTAGGCCTCCGACACACATCCGTTAAAACCACGCACGTGTAATACGGGCCGTTTTTCAGGTCCATGATCCGTTTTTTTGTCCATTTTTATGGTCCGTGTGGCCTTTGTATGAAAGAATAGCCGACATCGCTACAAAAAAACACAAAACGTACACGGAGCATACAGAGATGCATCCGTGTCACGTACTTGTGCGCACCAAACCATTGACTTTCATGGTGTCCGTGTTCCGTGCAGGAAACAGACATGCTGCCGTGAAAAACGGAAACACATACGGATCACGGACACGGACACATGGACATGATGAAAAACGCAAGTTTGACCACAAACATAGATTAACATTGGTGCACGTTTGTCCGTGTCTCCGGTATATACGGAAATGGACAAAACACGCACGTTTTTAACGGATGTGTGTCGGAGGCCTGAAGGAGTTTAATTCACCATGTACAATCACCCCCCCTTTTAGAAACAAAAGCCTCCTCATTTGCACTGACTCTATTCAAAGAGTCGGTGCAACCATTATGCCCTTGTATGAAATGTTGCGATGCGCCAGATGGACTCCTGGTACTAATACTGCCAATGTCATAAATGTGCTCAGAGATCCTCTTTGTCGTGGGTGGATCGTACTAGAGCCCTCCGTATGAAGAAAGAGAAATGGATATTTTTATTGAACACTAGAGCGCCTTCAGGTATGAACTTAAAAAATGAGTTGAATAACATTTATTAAGGCAAAAATATTTTTTTTTTGTTTTCCTTGGCATTTCTTAACCTCTCATTAACCCTTGGCATACTATGTAGTTAAATTTCATTATTCTAATTGTCTTGTTCAGATGTGTCTTATTATGCGGTATATCCAGTTGTTCTTCTTTTTAAACTCCTGATGTATATGATGTGAGTAGATGATTAAGAACGCTCCAGCGTTCAAAACGCGTCTTTTCTTGAGCATTGATTTTATGGAATTTTAAAACAAATCTATGAAATAAAGACGAAGTTTTACTTCATACAGACATGGATGCTGGATTTTTTTCCCTATGCGGAATTGGATTTGCCTACCGTCCTTGCACCGTCATCCTTATTTCTCCATGTGGTGAGCTGGAATTCTTCCTCATTTTTCCCTTCTACTGGCTTTTTTTTCCGTGCTCTCCGTATTCCTTTATATAAAGGTATTATTTATTAAGTGATTGGGTTAATCATACCGTAACATGGAGACTGATATATCTGCTAATACTTCGCCTTTTGTGGATGAATTTTTAAATATGGATAACTGGACTCGTCTGGACAACGCGGCTAACATTTTCATGAACAGGACTAACCGTGAGACTTTTGTTGAACATGGTGAATTAAACTTCTTAATGTGGAATCTTGAAAAACTGATGACTTCTCATTTAAAGGTGTGGTGGGACCATAAAACCCTACAAGCATATATTGATAATGGGTTAATTCCCATTATCTTAGGATCAGAAAAAGACCAACTAACGAGTATGACCAGGAATTTACACAAGCATGGAATGATATTTTTTCTGACTGTTCTCTCAAATTAATCATGCTTATTGTGGACTAGCTGTAGTACCGGGGCGTTGCCGGGATTGTAACTGTCTCTCTGTCTCTCTCCCAGTCTCTGTCTGTGTGTCTCTGTCTGTCTGTCTCGCTGTTTGTCTCTTTCCTTGTCTGTCTGTTTCTATCTCTGTCTGTATTTGCATCAGTCTATTTGTCTCAATCTCTGTATCTGTCTGTCTCTCTCTCTCTCTCTGTCTTTTTGCCCGGCTGTCTTTTTGCCTGGCTGTCTTTTTGCCCGGCTATCTCTTTGCCTGGCTGTCTCTTTGCCCGGCTGTCTGTTTCTAGGTCTGTCTCTTTCTAGGGCTGTCTCTTTCTAGGGCTGTCTCTTTCCAGGGCTGTCTCTTTCCAGGGCTGTCTCTTTCCAGGGCTGTCTCTTTCCAGGTCTGTCTCTTTCCAGGTCTATCTCTTTGCCCATCTGTCTCTTTGGGCATTTGTCTCTTTGCCCAGCTGTCTCTTTGCCCGGCTGTCTCTTTGCCCGGCTGCCTCTTTTCAGGGCTGTCTCTTTCCCGTCTGTCTCTTTGCCCGTCTGTCTCTTTCCCGGTCTGTCTCTTTCCCGGTCTGTCTCTTTCCAGGTCTGTCTCTTTCCCGGTCTGTCTCTTTCCCGGTCTGTCTCTTTCCCGGTCTGTCTCTTTGCCCGGTCTGTCTCTTTGCCCGGTCTGTCTCTTTGCCCGGTCTCTGTCTGTGTCTCTGTCTCTCTTTATCCATCTCACTACCGACATCTTTTTACCTCACACATAAGCTTGTTATACTAATAGTTTATTTTGTTCCTATAGCAACCACTGACAGTTGCTATTTATAGCCTGCAGCTCCCAGCTCCATTCAGTTTAATGGCTGCAGGATTTTTGTAGAGTAAGGCCGGTTTCACACATCCGGCTTTTCGCCGGTTTGCCGGATTCGGCGCTCTCCAATACAGTGACTACAGTACAGTGACAGCGCAACAAGCGCCGGTCACGTGCTGTCATGTGACCGGCGCATGTGACCCGGAAGTTACAGCGCTGTCACTGTACTGTATTGTCTGTACGGGATAGCGCCGGATCCGGCAAACCGGCGAAAAGCCGGATGTGTGAAACCGGCCTAACTGGAAAGCACGGGGTTAAATTTTCCCGCCCAAACATAGTCTATGACGTTCTCTGAGTCACATGGGGCGTCTGTGCAAAATTTCGTGATTGTAAATGCGACGGTGCAAATTTCTTTAGCGGACATACATACATAATCACATACATACATACATACACTGAGCTTTATATGTCAGGTAAGGAAATGTTCAAGCTCTAAGAATTGGATGGAGATATCAAAAAAATTGAGACTGATCTTATAAAAATTTCGGATAACATACTATTTAAAGATCTGAAGATTAAGATCAATGTGAATTTATCCAAACTTGAAGATGCAATTGTGCCGCCCCCGTGCCAGCAACCGGTGCTGCTCGGATCTGGATCTACGGTACGGCTCGAGTGGTTCTCCGGACCCGGGGGTCGTGCGGACACTCCGAATAAAAAGGGGACGTAATTATACGGGATTGGTTGTAAAATATCTGTGACGCCACCCACGGTGTGTGGTGAGATGCAGCACCACCACTGCCGTTGCGGGGCTCCCGGGGACGTTGGGCTGGCAGCTGGATGTTAACCCCTCTGTGGGTAGGGATGGATGTCCCGGGGCCCAGTGTCTCTATGCTGAGGATGGTGATTGCAGGGGCCGGCACACCCGGTCAGGCCGGGGATGTTACTCACGGTTGAATAAAGCATACAAATCCTGTGGTAAACCAAGGTGATGGTGGCCGGTTGCCGCAGACGGGTGTATCAGGTCCCACACCCGGGCTAGTAGTCAATGCCGGTCTCCTCTGCACTTCGTGTTGCTCTAAGATAGACTTCCCGGTGTGTAACATGGGGAGTCCGCTCCTGGTCCTTTGGTTGGGAGCCGTGCCCGTCTGGTGCTGATTCTTGGGATCTACGAGCCCTGGCGGTTGCCCTATCCCTCTCCCTCTCCCTCTCTGTGGGTGGTTGTCTACTTTTTGGGACTTAGGTTGGGACAGCACCTAAAATCCTGCCCTCAATTGGTTAATTAGCTAGGCCGTTGGTGTCGGTCCTGGCTTCAGGGTCCAAGTACCCCCTCTGTGCACGGTTTTCGGGTCGGTTCTCCGGTGTCAGCACCGGCGGGCTACAACCCTGTCCCGCTCCACCTTGGATCTCCGGCAGCGGTCTTCCCATCTCCTGCTGGCACTGGCTACTGTCTGCCACCTAGCCAAGGTTTCAGGGCTCCGACCCTGGCACCTGCCAGCTTGCAGTTCAGACCTTGACTGCTTGAACTCGTATCCTCCACTCCACTCTGAACTTGACTCTAAACTTATCTGACTGTTTTTCCAGACCCCAGACCCCTAGGTGGGCATTCCCTTACTGCCTGGTCCCGCCCACTGGTGTGCCTGTCCTACCCTGAGGGGGGTGACTAGGGTTTCAGGTTGGCTGATTTAACCCTTTGTGAGCTAGGTGTTGTGCGGGGGCCTATGTGTACATCTACCTGGTTTTCTAGGGCGTTACACAATCACCGCAGTTAAAGAAAGTAAATTTAAGAGAGATACAGAGGACTTTGCTAATAATCAGATATATACCTAGCACTATTTCAGACCAAGACGCACCTCGGGTCCTAAGTCCATACTGAAAAACAACAGGAGAGCTAAAAGCTATGACAATAAGGTCAGTTTTTCTTCCACGGAAAGAGAATCTTCGAATGTCAATACTAAATTCTAAACGTGTACCAAACAATACCTATTATCCTCTTCAATCCAAATGCTCTGCCATGGATGACTTCCAGCATTTGGTGGAAGATTAATTAATCAAACTATCTAGGGTTAATAACGTTGTATAGGTTGTACACTCTAATCTTACAGTTTCTGAAAAAATTGCATTGCGGGAACTACAGAGTAATCCTGGTATCATAATCAGAAATTCTGATAAGGGGGGGTACTGTAGTCATATTAGACACTCGCTTATATGAAAAAGAATTGTTTAATATGCTCAATGATTCCACTACTTATAGAAAGATCTCTAGTGATCCCACTAGTAGTATCAGACAGACTCTAATTTGCCTTCTTGATGAAGGTTTAAGTCTTGACCAGAAACAGTATGAATACATGAACCCTAAGTTTCCATCAATTCCTCTATTTCATGCCCTTCACAAAACACACAAGGAAAGATTTCCACCTAGTTTCAGACCAATTGTATCAGGAATTAACTCCTTGTTGGAACATCTCTCCGAGTGGGTGGATGTCAGATTGTAGGCTTTATCTCACATTACGCCCAGCTACATATGTGATTCCAAACATATTTTGAAGATTTTTTCTGAATTTAGGTGGGACAATCATTGTAGCTGGGTGACATGTGATGTTTTAAGCTTATACACCTCCATCCCCCACGAGTTGGCACTCCTTGCTTTGCAGCATGTTTTAGGGAAAAACAGCGTTTTTTTCTTGTGATCTGCAACATTTTTTGATGCAAACTACTTTATTTTTGCTCAAAAACAATTTTTTTATGTTTTTGGGTAATTGTTCTGTGCAGAGCAGAGGATGTGCGATGGGGGCGCGGTTTTCCCCGTCCCTGGCGAATATTTTTCTCACATGCTGGGAGGAGGAATATATTTTTCCCCATCCAACCTTTTTTCTGAAGACATTGCGATTTTTTTGAGGTATATAGACGACTTCTTGATTGTATGGAGGGGTGGCGAGGATAACTTGGATAATTTCATTTTTTATATCAGTAATAATCCTTTCAATTTATTTTTTACATTTGAGTTTAATACTATGATTTCTTTTTTGGATATCTGTTTCTCTTCGCACCCCTCCATTGATAAAGTGGATTGCAATCTCTTCCGAAAAAAAATTGGCTGGTAATTCCCTGTTACATGCACTCAGTTGTCATCCACGTCATGACATTCACAACATTCCCACAGGTGAATTTATTAGAGCTAGACGTTGCTGCATTACCGAGGAGGCCTATGTTGAGGAGTGTAAGACTATTGAGGACAGGTTTTTGAATAGGGGCTATTCTCATATCACTCTCCAACAAGCCAAAGAGAAAACTAACATAAAAAGCAGGGAGCAATATTTGGATGACAAAATCAGGAATCCTTCCCAGACTAATAGTGCGGTAGTTTTTTCTACCAAGTGCAGTTCAGACTACTCAGCGGTAGTTGGTTTTGTCAAAAAATTCTTACCGATTTTGTATACGGATACGACAATTAAGGATGTTCTTTGTAATGGTGTCCGTTTTGTTTCCAGAAGGAACGAACAATAGGCTCTACTGTCACCTAGTGATCATGTTAATATATGTTCTGCGCCTGGTAAAAAAATCATGGCTCTCTGTCCATGGTTCATATAGATGTGCTCAGGGATTATGCGGTCTTTGTAAGTACATGGACAATGGCAATGGATTTTTTTGTTGCATCACAAAAAAGTTTTTTGAAATCAGTTCTTTTTTGAACTGTGGATCCAGCTATGTGGTGTACCTGATCACATGTTCTATTTGCCAGGTGCAGTATGTAGGTTCTACGATCCGCCCTTTGAGACGAAGGATCTCTGAGCACATTTATAACATTGGCAGTATTAGTACCAGGAGTCCATCTGGCGCATCGCAACATTTCATACAAGTGCATAATGGTTGCACCGACTCTTTTAGAGTCAGTGCAATTGAGGAGGTTTTTGTTTCTAAAAGGGGGGGTGCTTGTACTAGAGCCCTCCGTATGAAGGAAGCGAAATGGATATATTTATTGAACACTAGAGCACCTTCACGTATGAACTTAAAAAATTAGTTGAATAACATTTATTAAGGCAAAAATAATATTTTTTTTTGTTTTCCTTGGCATTTCTTAACCCCTCATTAACCCTTTGCATACTATGTAGTTAAATTTCATTATTCTAATTATCTTGTTCAGATGTGTCTTGTTATGCGGTATATCCGGTTGTTCCTCTTTTTAAACTCCTGATGTATATGATGTGAGTAGATGATTAAGAACGCTCCAGCATTCGAAACACGTCTTTTCTTGAGCATTGATGTTATGGAATTTTAAAACAAATCTATGAAATAAAGACGAAGTTTTACTTCATACAGACATGGATGCTGGATTTTTTTCCCTATGTGTTTTGAAAGACTATGCAATAAAAATCCAATTTTGATGTTATTATGCCGCCCCCGTGATCCGGATTCGCGGCAGCTCGAAGGTCTCCAGACCCGAGGGTCGTGCGGCTCCCGTTCCCGCTCGAGCCGTCTTCCCTGAACAGAAATGGCGCGAAAGTGAAACCCCGCCCCCCGAGAGCAGAGCGGTGCAGAAAGCAAGGATAGTGCCCGGAAAAGACCAAGGGAGGGGGGGGCAGATGAAGATTCGGCCTCATGTGACTGAGGAGATAAAGGGCAGGGACGCCAGGACTTTGCTACCCGTTCTGTTCCTGGATCCCGAGAGTGCAACATGTCCGCCCCGTCTGAGAAGCCCGAATTCCCGGAACCCGCACCCGGAACAGTGGCGTGGATGGAAGCCCGGACGACTCTCATGTGTTGCCGCCTACAAGTGCAGGTGAGGTACTTAATGGAGCAGTGGGCAACCGACATGGGGGAGCTAGCTTCGGCTGTGCGGGCACGCAAGATGGAGGCGAATTTGGAGGAGCAGGTTGGCGACCCACGCCCCTATGTCCTGGAGGGACCGATCACTGCGGCAGAGGGACCCGGTCTGCCCCCACTTCCCCTGTCGCCTCCTCCATGGCCCGTTGTAGCTGCAGCTGCCCTCCTGCTCTTTCCATCGACCCCCACCATCGGCGGTGGAACACGTTCCAACTGCCCATGAGGACCCACCTGTAGATGCGGCTCGAGGACGGCCGTATACCCGGCCCGCACCACCCGGCGAAGGCGACGCCCAGAGAGGTCCCGGCCCCGGCAATCCGCCCGGCCGAGGGGGAGAGCGTTACCCGAAAGAAGACCCCGAAGGTGAGGCAGGTCATTCCCGGGTCTAGGGCCTCGGCTGAGGTCCTGATGGGAGGCTGCTGCAAGGCAGCAGAGCCGGCAGCGATGCAGCAGGGATCTCCCCAGAGGGTGACGGTTGTGGCCACCACCGGGGAACTTCAGCTGGGCCAGACCCCCACCCGTAGAGACCCCGGGCACGCAGACACCCCGTATTGGGAGCGGCGACCAAACCAGACGGGCTGGGAGATCGAGGCCTGTGAAAGAAGGAAAGCCGAGATCCTCGCCCGCACAATCCAGGAAAAAGGACAATTTGAGGAGTGCCACCTACCGGGTGCGAGGCCAAAAGTACCAGGGCCAGGTCCAGAGGTTTGACCATGACCGCGGATGGGGGTTTGTTTATGAGCCCGGCCTGGAGGCCGAAATGTTCTTCTCCCGCAGAGATGTAAACCCGCACCTACCCTATGGTCACCCGGATCGTGACCTGCTACCCGGTGACTTGGTTCAGTATACCCAGCATTGTGGGGAGAGGGGCTGGTTTGCCCTGGATGTCTGCCTGAGAGAGGGCCGCAGTTCCCCGGAGCGGCCCCAGTCTTTCCCCCGCCGTACAGCCTTGGAGTGACCATTGAGGCGGAGTATGAAGAGGATGAAGACCAAGGTTAAAGGCAGCGGAAGCCGGCTGCCAAAGTGACACAGTCCCCGTTGGGACCCTACTGCATATCCCCGTTGGGACTTTGTTTTGCCCAGTTTTACCTAGAGACAAGGCCGAGAACTTGCAGGCCACCCAAAAACTTTTGGCTTGTAAATAATACCTCCCTTAACCGGCCTTCAGATTTCACAGCCTCCAGAGAGGCAGACTGGAGGATGGGCCTGCGGGAAATAGATGGCCGAGGCCCACCACCACTACAACCGGTGTGGCCATCCTCCGAGTCAGGGGTCCCCTGGACGTGGGGCCCCTGAAAGAAACAAGCAGTTGTGAAACCCTGCACCCGTCCGGTTGGATGACACCTGGGCCCGTTCTGGACTGGGGAAAAGTGGTGCTGCCCACTTCTTAGGGGCAGCATCAAGGTACAGGTTGTTTGGGTGGGTGATTGAAGGACCCGAACCCGTTCCCGTAACAATAAAAATGTTTTACGTTCGTAACGTTCAAGTATGTGCCTCCCGTAAGGGAAGATCTAAAAAGCTAAAAATTTGAAAGTTTGTACACCCGTTAGAATAGTTGTATTATTTTTCCCGTTTTTCTATTTTTCAGAAACAAAATAAACCTGAGATGGACGGGCAGCCCGCGTACGGTCTGCATTAAACCAAGAGGGAATGTGACGCCCTGGACTAGTCAGGTCGTCCCAGGTAGTCACACACACATCACCCCTCCCTCCCCGACTAGGTGACAGCAGCCAACCAAGAAACCCTTGTCACCACCCTCCAGGTTTGATGTCCACACCAGGGGGGCGGAGCCAGGTGGTTGGCTCCGCCCACAGAGGAGTTTACAGGCCTGGAGGCGGGAAAACAAACAGACAAGTTCTAGAGCACTGTAGAGGGAAGTCAAGTTCACGGGCAGACCTGTGTCCAGGCCTGCCAACAGACTACCCCGGTGGCTGGGTCGGAGCCCAGTCACCTTTGGCAAGGAGGCAGACGGTGGTGGCCGCCTGCAGGAGCTGGGATTACCACCGGCGGAACCGTAGGGACCGGTGTCGGGCGGAGGCCCGCCGGTACCGAACCGGGGAACCGATTGGAAACCGGAGCACCAGGAGGGGTACTCAGACCCAGTACAAAGCCCTGAACCGACAGGGCCGAGTCAAATCAACTGATCGTGGACTGGACTTCAGGACCTATCCCACACAAGACCCGTTAGAAGACAACAGCCCAACCATACAGGGTAAAGCCACCGCCAAGGCATAGAGACCCAAAGGGCCAGCTCCTACGGCATACACAAGTCGGGGAGCTGACTACCGTTGCTTGGGCATAGGAGTCAAAACATCCATACAAAGAGGTGCAGGAGAAAGGCGGAAACCACCAACCTATTCCGGGAGAAGCTGCAGCCGGGTGCGGGCCCCGTTCATCACCCCGTTTGGTTTACCAGAGATTCCAGTGTATTGTGTCATAGTGAGTACACCAGTGCCTTCGGGCCGCGCACCGCGCTGCACCACACCAGCATCTGCCCGCAACCGCTCCCACGCTTCAGCACCTTCCCCGGGCCCCCAGGACCATAATTCCCCTACCCATGGAGGGGTGAACACCAAGCTGCGCAACACCGTCCCCGGGAGGCCTAGTTAACGGCAGCGGTGGTGTCCATCTATTCACCACAACCCGTGGGTGGCGTCAGGAACTTACATCCCAAACCAAACCACCGTGGCCCCTGCTTTGGAACTCCCCGTCAAGCCCCTGCGTGTAGCGCCAACTCCATTGCAGAGCGACCTGACCCCCTGGTCCGTGAGAGGCTCGAGCCACCACCCACCGTACGAGCACGGATCCGAGCAGCTCAGTGGTCGCAGCCGAGCCCACGGGGCGGTACACTATGAAACATAATAAAAGAAAACACAGATACCTAGTATTTTTCAACTTCAAATAACATTAGATGGCCGGGATCCACACACTTAGGTGCCTATAATCGACGGCAGCGGCTTGCAGGCCCTGCTCTTTAACCATGGCAAGCCGCTTCACATCCAGGACATACCAACCCCGCTCTCCCCAGTGCCGAGTATAGGACACCACATCTCCCGATTCTAGATTGCGGCCTGGGTGCTCTCTCAGGAGATGCGCCTCTATATCCATCCGAGAGACAAACACCTCCTCCTAAAGGCCCGCTTCCATCAGGAACCCCCATCCTCTGTTGGGGTTAAAACGCCTCACACGGTCCTTACGCCGTGACCCTCTCACACGAAAGGTGGCCCTCCTCAGATGCTTTTTCTTTCTCTGAGGACGGGCAACAATCTCTCGTTGTTGATCCTGTAGCCGTTGGATGCCACGCGGTGGCGGAACCGGTAGCTCTTGAGGTTCCACCTCCGCTTCCTCGGGTAGAAATACCGATTGCTCCGCAGCCAGGGTTGCAGAGTCCGGGTGTTCCAAATCTAAGAACGGGCCCGGTGATGCGGCCAGGCTGGTATCGGGGTGACCGCTGTCATGACCTGGTCGGGTGACGGGACTGGGAGCTCCGCCGCTGGCTCTTCATTAACTAGGGCTGAAGGTTCCACTGACATGGTGGAGATAGGTAGCTCGGCGTCCGCTGATGACGGGGTTAGTGGCGGTGGAGTGCTTGCTGGGAGCGGGGGCAGATCCCACAACCGCATCGGCCAGATTAGGGTAATCAACATGGACTGGGTAAGCGCTTACCCGCTCTTCACGTGGGATTTCGATCTCACATGCTCATACCGCCACAGCCAGGCTCCTCATCTCTTCCCTCCAGTGGTCTAATATGAAGAGGAACTGCGTTCGCATCCTCGGACAGAGGTGCCCCGTCTCCTCCTCGATCCATGTCGCGGTCCTGGGAGCAGCACGCTCTGGTGACCAAACCGCCATCTTTCCTCTGCGGGGTCCAGGAACGTTATGACAGAGTCCTGGCGTCCCTGCTTCTCTTCCACTGCTACATGCCGTTACGCCCCCTTTGGTTTTCACCCAGCACTCACTTCAATGCTGTGGCCCTCTGGGAACTTCCGGTTCCGGGCTCACACTCAGGACGAGGGGCGGGGCTTCTGCTTCGCGCGCTTTGGTGGAGAAGACGGCGGAAATGGCGGGATACGGGATTTTTGACTCGCGGTTTCGACTTCTAAGGCGAACGTCACCCAGATAAGTGGGTCCTGCTTGTATCCTGTTCGTGACACCAGGAATTTGAGGTGTGCCGCTCTCATGGAAGCAGTCGAGCTGCTCGGAGACGGGTACTCAGTGGATCGAGCTTTCCAGACCAGGGGGTCATGCATCCACTCAAATGAAGGGGGGGTATTTACAAGGGATTATAGAGTTTGTGACGCCACCCGTGGTGTGTGGTAATTAGTAGTACCACCGCTGAGGTGGGGAGTACCCGGGGATGATGGAACGGGGCAGCAAGGTGTTAGAACCCTCCACAAGTAGGGGGGAAGGCCCCAAGACTCGGTGTGGGGATAAGTCCGTGGGATGCAGGGGTCACTCTTGTACTCAATCAGTCCATTAAGCAGACACCGACAACCGGGTAAACCAAATCTCTGGACACCGCTGCCGCTGAGGGGAGCTAGTTCGGGTCCCGTCCCAATGGTGCTGCCTGGTGATCCGTGACCTGCCTCCTAGCACTAAGTTTACTTCTCTGGTGGTCCCAGTAGTGTGAAACTTGCCGGGTCCCGCTCCCCACTGTGGCTAAGTGTGGGAGCTTTCTCTCAAGGCTCACGCTTGGGATTTTCTGGACCGTTTTGGGTGGAAAGTCCTATCCCCCTCGTTGCGCTAGTGCCCCGATTTTGGAGCGGTTGGGAACGAATCTTGGAGGCTCCGTTGTCTACGGGTAAATTATCGGGTTGCATGCAGCTACTCCCTGACCTTGGGTTCACGTACCCCGTCGTGCCTCGGTCCCGGACCGGTGATGGTGAAAAGCCGCCGGCTGTACTGCTCGACAGATCCGAGCCCCTTGCCACGATCCCCTGCGACCGGGGGTCCGACTCCTCTAGGCCCAGACCACCGTCTGCAACCTAGACAGTTTTTCTTATGGGAGTCACCGCTCCCAACCTCCTCAGAGCTCCTCTCAGCTCGAGGGCTACTCTCCACCACCACTCACTACTCCTCACAACTCACAACTGACTACACTCCTCACCTCCCCTCCCTAACCCCCCAGGTGGGCGACTCTAATCCACTCAAGCCGTCCACTGGTGTGTCTGGTGGGTGTGGTGCAGGGTGTATCTAGGATTTGATTTGCTGTTGTAGGCAGCACCATTTGGTTAGGGACCCATAACCAAGAGGGAGGTGGATACTGCACGGGAGGGTAGATTTTTCAATACCCTGTGGCGACCTGATAGTCCAGGGGCATCACAGATAGATAGATAGACAGACAAACAGACAGACAGACAGACAGGCAAACAGATAGATAGATAGATAGATAGAGTGGAACTTTGGTTTAAGAGTAACTTGGTTTGAAAGCGTTTTGCAAGACAAGCAAAGCTTTTTACAAATTTATAACTTTATTTAAGAGCAATGATTTGCAAGAAGAGCAAATAGTCACCATACACACTTCCGGTTCTGTCCTTTCACCACGTTCTTACCCACTCTGGAGGTAACTTTCTGTCTATATGTACTGTTTACTGTATACAGTATACCATTGTACAGTACAGTATATACTATATAGCATGTCTATCAATTTGCATTTGTGGATACAGTATTGTACTCTCTTTCGGCTAACCAGTGCAGCACATTGCTTATACTGTACGTCTCGCACACCAACAATTTTATTGGAAGCTAAAGTGCAATTTAATTTGTTTTACATGTTTTTAACTGTACTGTGCAGTATTTTGTATTAGTTTACTGTAATAACTTTATATGAATACAGTACATTATTTTGTATTACTGTAATAAGTTTGTATAAATACAGTAAATATTTTTGGGTTGTGGAACGAATTGTCTGTTTTTCAATTATTTCCTATGGGAAAATTTGCTTTGATATAGGAGTAACTTGGTTTAAGAGCACACTCCTGGAATCAATTATGCTCGTAATCCAAAGTTCCACTGTGGATAGATAGATAGTTGGATAGATAGATAGATAGATAGATAGATAGATAGATAATGGATAGATGGATAGATGGATAGATGGATACATAGATGGAGGGATAGATGGAAAGATAGATGGATAAATAGATAGATAGATAATGGATAGATAGATAGATAGATGGATAGATGGATAGATGGATGGATAGATAGATGGATAGATAGATGGATAGATAGATGGAGGGATAGATGGAAAGATAGATGGATAAATAGATAGATAGATAGATAGATAGATAGATAATGGATAGATAGATAGATGGATAGCTAAATAGATAGAAAGATAATGGATACATAGATAGATAGATAGATAGATGGATAGAAAGATAGATAGATAGAGGAAAAGATGGATAGATAGATAGAAAGATAATGGATAGATGGATAGATAGATGGATAGATGGATAGGTAGATAGAAAGATAGATACATAGATAGATAGAGAATGGATAGATAGATAGATAATGGATAGATAGATAGAAAGATAGATGGATTAATAGATAGATGGATAGATAGGTAGATGGATAAATAGATAGATGGATAGATAGATAGATAGATAGATAGATGATATTACAGCTTTTATTTGTGATGTATGTGTTTCCCCCCCCAACAGTATGTGTGATGAAGCAGTGACCCTGTGGGATCTTGGATCTGAGTTCTCGCAGGGTCACTGCCGGTCAGGGACGTCACTCTGAGTTGTGCTTTACGGCAGCACTGAAGTTCTCGCGAACAGTAATTTGTTGACATCACCGACCGTGAGAAATGACCTGGAGTTACCCCTGCAGCATCGTTCATGGAATGAGGCTGCATTGAGCACACGCTCACAGACGTCGCTGAATGAATGTGGATTACGCCGGACCTGGATATTTGGGGGGGCTTTTTGGAGGGGCTTTTTGGTGTTTTATGTCAAACAAAGGATTTTTCGGTGTGTGTTTATTTACTTTACTTACAGATTAGTGATGGTGTGTCATAGATGCTGCCATTACTAATCTTGGACTTATTGGCAGCTATAAGCTGCTATTAACTCCTTATTACCGTGATTGCCACTACATCACGGCAATCAGGAAGAGCCGGTGAGAAGCCAGGACTGTCGCATATAATAGATGCGACATTCTTGGGGCAGCAGTGGGCTGATATTCTCAGTTGCGAGAGGGGGGGCGGTAACCATGGCCCTCGCCCTCTCCAGCCTGAGAATACCGGCCCGCTGCTGTGTGCTTACCTCGGCTGGGTATCATTTGGGGGTAGACCGCACGTCATGGTTTTACATTATTTATTTATTTATTTTACTATACGATATAGGCCCGCCCACTGACGGCTGTGATTGGTTGCAGTAAGACAGCTGTCACTCAGCATGGGGGCGTTTCTGACTGCAACCAATCATAGGCGCCGGTGGGCGGGGGAAGCAGGGAATACGAGATGGAATAATGTGCCACGGCATTTTCAAAAGCAGGAGAAACCGCACCAGTGTGACAGCTGTGCAGCGCCGCGCCCGTGATCGGTGAGTAAGAAAGAGAGAGGGAGAGACCGACTGACCATAATGGTCGCTGACTTATATAGACCCTATGATGCTGTGCGGCCAAGCCAATCACCGTAACACTACAACAAAGATGGCTGCAGCGTTACTGTGAGGGCAAGCAACATCAGATGTGTTCACTGGCTTTAAAAAGGCGCCAGGAAGTCCAGAAATGAAAATGAAAGTATTGGAGCGAATACCATATTAGCCGTTGGATAGCGAATACCTCGAATACCCCATTATCCGTCGGATACCAAATAGTGGCGAATACATTCGCTCATTCCTATTGTTAACCCCTTCACCACCCAGCCAGTGTTCACCTTCCTGACGAGGCCACATTTTACAATCTTGACCAGTTTTCCTATAGCTTAGAAACATCTACCTATATACCATTGTAAAAAGCTTAGATCGAACATATGACCCTGATAAGACGACTGTTTTGTAGATTTGTACTTTTCACACACTGTCCTTTCCTATAGCTTAGAAGAGCCCACACTTCTGCTGGGTGTTGTGGTGCGCACCTGTAATCCTGGCTATATTGGGAGGCTTGGGCTGTTGGATAACTTGTGATTGTCAGTTCTGGTCCAGACTGTGCTATGTGGATCAGGTGTCTACTGTCCTCATCAATATGGTGACTCTGAGCTGCTTCTTGGAGACACTGAGCTGATTGAGGATTGTTGTGCCTGGTCAAAAAATCAGAATATTCATGCTAAACATGAGGAAATGCACTTATAAATATAGCACTTATGCATAGCCAGAATGGAGCAGACTGAGGAATATAGTGACACTCAGCCTTTTATAGGGGCAGAGCTCAATTACATATTTATTTTCTCTCCAATATTAGTATAATGAAAAAACACTGCAGAAGAAAAAAGCGCAATAGGGTGTTAACCAGTAAAACACTTAAGTACAGATGTCAGGGTCACTCACCTATGGTGGTTGTGCAAGTCACATCCCCTATTTTAGCTGAATTTGAAGTGGTCAGCTGCAGCTCCCCGAGGTTAATGCATGGAGGTGTATAGGAGAAAGGGTTTTTCGCTGCGCTCACATCACATTGCTCGATTAGATTATATTTATGTCTTTTAATTCTATTGTAGGCACAGGTCAACGCTTTCGAGCGACGCAGCCCTCTTCATCAGGACAACAAGCCAAAAGAACACAAATATAGTGATAAAAGCCGTGCTGGACTGGTATATATATACATCATCATTGACGTCATAGGACAACCCACCTTCAGAAACTTGGCGGGCTCATCAACAGTTAGCATAATGGCATATAGATTGCAAAATCATGAAATCAAATTCCATCAAAAAACAAATAAAGAGGAATATAATTCAATTGTTATTAATATCTGCAAAATAAAATAAACTTTGATGACATGTATGCTTTCATTCATTTAAAAATAAATACAAAGGGAAAAAAGAAAAAGCCTTTATAAAGCCTAGAATTCACATGCTGTCAACTGTGTTCTTTTATTATACACATGGATAAACCTATTCTTACGGTGTTTAGACCACTAAACCAGAGTGATCCCTGTAGAAATGCTTCCAAGAGATGAATGAGAAAAAGAAATAAGAAAGACGGGAAGACAGAGAAGAAGAGAGAATTTATTCAATAAACTATATCAGAATGATTTGAATATCAAAGACCCTCACGGGATAGTGGATGTATTATACAGAAAAGAGGGGAGGGGAGGGATTTGTGACCGAAAAAATTATTATCTATCTATATAAATTATTATCTATCTATCTATCCAGGGTGTCCCTCTATCTATCCATTATCTATCTATCCAATATCTATCTATCTATCCATTATCTATCCATTATCTATCTATCAATCTATCTATCCATTATCTATCTATCTATTTATCCCTCTATCTATCATTATCTATCTATCTATCCCTCTATCCCTCTATCTATCTATTTATCTATCTATCCATTATCTATATCTATCTATCCCTCTATCTATCATTATCCATCTATCCCTCTATCCCTCTGTCCATCAATCCCATGAAGGTGCTTGGATCTGAGTTGTCGCAGGGTCACTGCCGGTCAGTGACGTCACTCTGAGTTGTGCTTTTACGGCAGCACTGAAGTTCTCGCGATCAGTAATGTGTTGACATCACCGACCGTGAGAAATGACCTGGAGTTACCGCTGCAGCATCGTTCACGGAATGAGGCTGCATTGAGCACTCGCTCACAGATGTCGCTGAATCATTCTGGATTACGTCGGACCTGGATATTTTGGGGGTTAATTGTACCGCCCAACGCTCGGCTACAGCCGAGCCGCTCGGGTCCCGGCTCGCTGGTGGGTGGCTCGAGCGCTTCCGGACCCGGGGGCCCCGTGGTCACTTCGATCTGAAAGGGGGGCTGGCGGTTAAGTTCGTGACACCACCCACAGGATGTAGTGTAGGTGTAGACACCACCGCTGCAGTTACGGGGCACCCGGGGGAGATGTTTATGCAACAAGATGTTAACCCCTCCGTGGGCAGGGATGGTGGCCCCGGGACCTGTTTGTTGGGTGTTGTGTGGTTGGGCGGTGTGGAGGGAGGTGCGCAGCCGGAGGGCACTGTTGTACTCACGATTAGTAACACACAAAAGTCTCTGGTAAAACAAGTTAATGGTGGTCGGTGCCCCACCCGGTTGGTGGTCTCTGCCTTTTTCCTGCACCGTGTTGTGTATCTGTAGACTGCCTGTGCTTCAGCGACGGGAGTCCGCTCCCTGGCTTTGTGGATGTCGGGAGAGCCCTTTGCCCGCAGACTCTGGCCCCTGGGATCTCTCTGCCTGTGCGGTGGCTTTCTATCCCCTCGTTGGGCTGTTGTCTTCATTCTGGACTTTGGGTGGGAAAGGACCTATAATCCAGACCGCAATTAGTTAATTAACTCGGTCCAGTGGCTTCTGGACCTAGTTTCAGGGTCAGAATACCCTCCTTTGTGCTCCGGTTTCCGAGTCGGTTCCCCGGGTCGGTACCGGCGGGCCATTACCCTGTCCTGGTCCCCCACGGTTCCACTGAGCCGTCTACCCAGCTCCTGCAGGCTGAGGCCATCGCTTGCCTCTTAGCCAAAGGTGCCCGGGCTCCAACCCCGGCACCTGTCAGTTCTCTGCAGACCTGCCACACAGGCCTGCCTCCACTCTACTTCACCTCCTAAACTGATCATTTAACTGACCCTGTGTTCTCCTGCCTCAGGCCCTCTGGACTCCTCGGTGGTGTGGCCAACCACCTGGCTCCGCTCCCTTGGTGTGTCCATCAAGCACTGAGAGAGGTGACTAGGTTTTAATGGTTGGCTGATGACACCTTTTTAGTGGACAGGTGTTGTGCGGGGCGCTATCTGTGACCACCTGGCTAGTCCAGGGCGTCACACTCCCCCTTGGTTAACTACAGACCGTCCGTGGGCTGTCCCACCACCGTTTATTTTTCTGAACTGCAAAAGATAAAAACATATTTACAGGTATACTAACATTTATACAACTCAAGCATATTTGGTTTTCTTCCATTGCGGGAGGCATGTTACTTAAACGTTGCAAACAATTTTATTAACTGGGAATGGGACGGGATCGGGTCCTTTCATTTGCCCACCCAAGCAAACCTAGCCCTGATGCTGCCTCTAAGAACTAGGTCAGCACCCCTTTTCCCCAGTCCAGGAATCGGGTTCAGGTCCGGATATTGCCCATATGGGCCGAGTAATAAGTTCCTTACCTGGCAGTCTCTCAGAGGCCCCACGTCCAGGGGACCCCTGGCCCGGAGGGTTGTCACCGGTTTGCATGGTGACGGGACCTCGGCCTCCTCTGCCGCAGGCCCTATCTCCAACCAGCCTCTCTGGAGACTGTAGGACCTTAAGGTTGGTCCGGGGATTATTTACAAGCCCAAAAGTTATTGGGTGGCCTGCAAGTTCTCGGCCATGTTCACTTAAAACGGGCTATATCGGGGCCAAAACAAAGTCCCAACGGGGACGGGCAGTATGGTAGCCGGGAACCGCTACCTTTCCCAACAGTCTATAGAATCAGGTGAGAGTCTCGGGTGATTGGCATTCATTCACACACCTATTTACAAAATCAACCTGCTGCACCTCTAGATGGCAGTTTCCCGGTATCTAAGCGGGGGCTGACCTAGATTAGGGCGCGTGGACCTCCTGGGCCCAACACTCTCAGGTGGAGGTAACGGGGGAGAGGGGACGACTGGTCCCTCTTCCCGGGTGTCGGGTATGGCGGGTAGAGACCTACGGGGGTGTGGTGTAGGTCCATCCCTGGGCGCTTTCCTCGGATGGCTCGCTAGCGGGCATCTCCGGTCCATTTCTTCCATGGGTTGTGGGAACATTATCACAGGGACAATCACCGTGCCGATCTGCGTAGGCCAATCAGCTGCAAAGTCGCCCATTACTGTATGGATCACTCGCTTCTTTTCCACCATGCTCGGTGTGGGCACGGGGGCCTCGTCTACCAATCTCAGGGGACCCAGGCATCTCTTAAGGTGATCCCTGGAAACAGTGGCTGTAGTTCTCCCCTGGTTGCGGCTAATCAAGTAGGTCTTCTCTTTCTCCCATCCAGTGGGCTGTATGACGTACGCGGTCCTTTCCCATTGATCATCGAGCTTATGCGTTCTCCTTTTACGCTTCAGCACCACATCCCCAGGTCCAAAAGGGGCAGCCTGAGCCCGCTTGTTGAAGCGCTGCTTTTGCTTTTCTCGATTTCGACGCAGATTCCTTTCCACATACTCTTGGATCCGTCGGTACTGCGTCTGTCGCTTGGCATCCCAGTTGGCAGTGGCGGGAAGAGCTTCGGGCATCTCTATGTCCATTTCTAGGTCCACTGGCAGGCTCCCTGGCTGGGCTGTCATCAGATACGCAGGCGTGCACTTGGTGGAGCTGCAGGGGATGTTATTGTACATGTCCACCAAGTCAGGCAACTTCTCCGGCCACAGGTTCCATTCTTACAGGGGTACTGTCTTGAGGAGGTTAAGGACCAGATGGTTTATTTTCTCGTACATCCCATTAGTTTGGGCATGGTAGGGCGTGGCCCGGATTCTCCTACACCCGTACAAGTGGCAGACCTCCTGGAACACCTCTGCTTCAAAGGCCGGGCCCTGGTCCATGAGCACCCTCTCCAGGTAGCCATGCGGCCGGCAAAAGAAGGCCTGGAAGGCTCTGGCCGCAGAACAGCCTGTCAAATTTTTAACGGGAACAACCGCCATGAATCTTGAGTGGTGGTCTACAATGGTCAGGGCATAGGTATACCCGCTCCGGCTGGGCATGAGCTTAACATGGTCCAAGGCGACCAACTCCAGCAGCTGGTGAGTGACAATCGGCTGTAACGGGGCTTTCTGACTGGTTTCATCCCGTCTTCTCAGTGTACAGGGACCACACTCTCGGCACCAGGCCTCCACGGACTCTCGCATCCCGCTCCAGTAAAACCGCTCCCTCAGCAGCATCTCCAGCTTCTTCCAGCCGAAGTGACCTGTGCCATCATGGTAGGCCTGCAGGACCTTAGGCACGCATGCCTGGGGCACCACCAGCTGGCGAACATTCTCATGGGTCTTCGGGTTGATCAACCCCCTATACAGCTTTCCTTGATGCAGGTATAGACGGTCCCTCTCTTTCCACAACCGCTGAGCCTCAGAGGGGACTGTGGGGTCCATCCTAGAAGAGCCTTGGGCAATTATCGTTTTGACCAGCTGGACTGCAGGCTCCTGATCCTGGGCTTGTTGTCACCCCTGGCTGGGCAGCGGGTCAAGGTTCGCCTGCTGTTGGCTGACACAGGGCTTCTCATCCCTTGGCCGATGGAATGCGGGCAGCTCGATCTCCAGGCTGTCTTCCTCCATCCCTTCATTGGGCAGGTGTGGCATCCGAGACAGCGCATCCGCGTTGGTGTTCTTGCGGCGAGCCCTGTACTTGATGGTGAAATCGTAATTGGACAGTCGAGCCATCCACCGCTGCTCCAGGGCGTCCAGCTTGGCTGTATCCAGATGTGTCAACGGGTTGTTGTCCGTGTAGGCAGTGAACTTCGCCACCTTGAGGTAATGTTTAAACCTTTCTATTATTGCCCACACAAGGGCCAAGAAATCGAGCTTGAAGGAACTGTAATTCTTGGGGTTCCTCTCTGTTGGCCGGAGCTTCCTGCTGGCGTAGGCGATCACCTTCTCTCTAACATCTTGTACTTGGGACAGGACCGCACCCAGGCCCACATTGCTGGAGTCGGTGTAAAGGATGAACGGGATAAGCCAAGATTTCTTCCCCTGTCATGGGCGACTTCAGCTGTTGGAAGGACTCCTCATGCTTCTCACCCCAGACAAACAGGGGTCCAGGAGATCTACCATTCTTGGTCTGTCCCACAAGGAGGTCTTGCATGGGCGCGGCCATCTTCGTGTACCCCTTGATAAAACGGTGGTAGTAGCCCACTAGGCCCAGGAACTGCCTCAGCTCCTTCACCCTGGTTGGTTGCGGCCAGTTCTGGATAGCGGTAATCTTCTCAGGATCCGGGGCTATGCCTTCCGCACTCACCACATGCCCGAGGTACTGCACTTTGGGTTTCAACAGGTGGCACTTAGAGGGTTTTAACTTCATCCCGTACTTGGAGAGGGCAGCGAACACTTCTGCCAGGTGCTCCAGATGGGCTTCATACGGCTTCAATCACATCGTCCAAATACAGCAGAACAGTCTCGAAGTTGAAATGCCCCAAACAGCACTCCATGAGCCTCTGGAAGGTCCCCGGGGCATTGCACAGCCCGAATGGCATACAGTTGAACTCGCAGAGTCCCATGGGGGTAGCGAACGTAGTCTTTTCGCGGTCTTCCCGTGCAACCGCCACCTGCCAGTAGCCACTAGTAAGGTCAATGGTAGAGAAATAATTAGCAGTCTTCAGCGCAGCCAGTGACTCTTCAATGCGGGGGAGAGGGTAGGCATCTTTATGCGTTATCTGATTGATCTTCCGGTAATCCACACACATTCTCATGGTTCCATCCTTCTTCACCAGCACCAATGGAGCTGCCCAGGGACTACAACTATCCCAGATGACCCCTGCCTCCTTCATGTTCCTCAACATGTCTTTGGCGCACTGGTAGTGTGCAGGTGGGATTGGCCTGTACCTTTCCTTAATGGGTGGATGTGTACCCGTGGGGATATGGTGTTGAACCCCCCTAATTCTCCCAAAATCTAGCGGGTGCTTACTGAAAACCTGCCCGTACTCCTGCACTACCGGGTATACCCCTTCTTTGTGGTGCATGGGGGTGGATTCAATGCCGACATGCAACTCCTGGCACCACTCCGTTATCTGTTTGGGTGGAGGGTCACTACCCAATTATGGTGTAGTGGTTGTGGGGATTGTTTCGTGGATGGTGTGTGCGTCTACGGTGAACAACTTGGCTATGGTGGCATAGTGGGGGAGCCTGACCTCTTCCTCTCCACAATTCAGCACTCTCATGGGCACTCTCCCCTTTTTGACATCAATCACCCCTCTGGCTGCCATTACTGTGGGCCAGTGCTCCAAAGGCAAAAGGCTCTACCATTGCCGGGTAATCCTGCCCTTGGGGTCCTACTGCTGCCCTACACCAAATTATCATCTCACTCCGCGGCGGCACCACCAAAGGCACAGCGTCCATCACTCGCTCGCCACCAATCTCTCCACCTGTCATGTTCACCTGCCGCTGCAGAAGGGCCCGTATCTCATGCTGCAGTGCCCTCTGTCGACCCCCTCCCGTAGTGGCAGACAATTGGTGCAACAGGCTCAACACTTCCCCCATGCAGGGCTCAATTACGTTGGTCCCGAGGACCACCTTTGGGCTACGGTCACTGGAATCATTCAGCACAACAATCATCCCTTGACGTCTCAGCTCTGTCCGTCCCACAGTCAGGGTCACTTCATTGAACCCCACCTGCATCATAGGGAGCCCATTGGCCACAATGATAGTTAGCCCATCATCCGGAGGGGCAAGTTCACTATCAGCCCAATATCGCTTGTACAATGTGTAAGGCATAGTCGTTACCTGCGATCCGGTGTCAAGCAGGGCCATAGTCGGGACGCCATCCACCGCCAGGGAGATGATGGGCCGGCCTCCAACGTACCAATCCCACCAATCAGTTGGGCTTTGAGGATCTACTCCTGAGGATTGGCCCTTGGCCTCAGGGGTTGCTTGTTTAACGGACACCGTCTGGAGTAGTGGCCGGTCTTGTTACACTTGTAGCAGACAGGCGGTCCATACCGTGGGTCGTTTTCCTCCTCCGCTGTATCCAAGGGACATCTTCTGGACTGTCGGCGAGCTGGATCTTCTCCGCGGGCTTGACTCTCGTCGGGAGCTGGAGAGCGGCGAGGATCCGGGTGAAGTCCTCATTCAGGCGCCGGACTTGCGATGTCAGATCTTCTGGAGCTCCGGTGGCTGCAGCAGGGGCCGGCAGGGCCAGCAAGGGGGCCGCTACCGAAACGGGAGCGGTATCAACCGGCCAAGATGGTGAATCGGGGGCGCCGGCTTCTGATGTTTGTAGGGCCTTGATGGCCCGCTCTTTCAGCACTGCAAAGTCCAGGTCGGCGTGTTCCAAAGACCACAGCCGCAATTGTTTGCGATCTTCGGCGGACCCCAATCCCTGCAGGAACTGTTCCACTAGCATTTTGTTGCTATCAGTCTCATTGATGGGGTCCACCCGCTTTAGTGTACGAAAGGCTGTTTGCAGCCACAAGGCATAGTCTCTTATACTGTCCTTTGGCCGCTGCCGACAATGGTAAAACTGCATCCGTAACTCTGCTTCCGTGCGGGTTTCGAAGGCGACCTTTATCAAAAATGGAGGTTACCGAGGCCCTTTCCGTGTCTGCCCAAGTCTCCACCTCCTGCTCGGCCGCGCCGGTTAGCTGCCCTGGCACTACCGCTGCACGCTGCTTGGCAGTCATGGCATACAAATCGAGAATCGTGCATATCTTTTTCCGGAACACCTGCAAAGCGTCAGGCTTCCCATCGCACTGGGGTAGCCAGGCAGCACCAGGCACGTAGGGCAAGAAAATTGGCATTACATGGGCGACCATCGGAGCCGCGGCCTCCCCCGCTCCTGCGACCGGAGCGAGCGACGCCACGTTCCCGTCATCAGGCACGCCTGCGGGCGCCGCCGCTGCAGCGGCCGGCGCCACTCCGCCGTCGGGGTTAGGCGCGGACATCTTTCCGCTTCTCCCCCTTGGTCTTTTCGCGGCCTTCCTCTCTCCGGCCGGTAAGTTTCGTTTTGCGACTTCCTGTTTTGCTGCACGGCCGTGTTCCCAGGGGGTGGGGATTCAGGTTTCGCGCCCTTTCTGCGGGGAAGAAGACTCTGGCGGGAATCTTCGCTCTAAAAGATGGCGACAAGATGGCGGATTCTGAAAATTTCGCAACGGATCACTGCTGACTTCACTGCAAGGCGAACTTCACTAGGTAAGTGAATGGGTAAGTATCCTGTTCGTGACGCCAGAAGAGTCGATGTGTACCACCCCACGCTTGGCTGCAGCCGCTCGTATCTGGGCTCGCTGGTAGGTGGCTCGAGCGCTTCCAGACCCAGGGGCCCCGTGGTCACTTCGATCTAAAAGGGGGGCTGGCGGTTTAAGGGACGTAGGTGTATGGCCGGAGCCGTGGTTAAGTTCGTGACGCCACCCACGGGATGTGGTGAAGGTGTAGACACCACCGCTGCAGTTACGGGGCACCCGGGGAATATGTTTATGCAGCAAGATGTTAACCCCTCCGTAGGCAGGGATGGTGGCCCCGAGACCCGTTGGGTGTTGTGTGGTTGGGCGGTGCAGGGAGGTGTGCAGCCAGAGGGCACTGTTGTACTCACGATTAGTAACACACAAAAGTCTCTGGTAAAACAAGTTGATGGTGGTCGGTGCCCGCAGCCGGCTGAGTTGGGTCCCCCACCTGATTGGTGGTCTCTGCCTGTGCTTCAGTGGCTTTGTGGATGTCGGGAGTAGAGTTGAGTGCGGTTTGTGGTTCGTGGTTCTCCAGTTCGCGGTTCGAGTGATTATGGGGGCTGTTCTAGATCGAACTAGAACTCGAGCTTTTTGCTAAAGCTCGATAGTTCTAGTTACATTCGAGAACGGTTCTAACAGCAAAAAGCCAAGCTAATTACTAGCTGGCTTTCCGCTGTAATAGTGTAAGTCACTCTGTGACTCACACTATTATGAAATTTCAGCGTATAGTGTGCGGGAACAGCGCATTCAGATCACTGCTACTGGGATAATCGCCATTTTTTTTTTTTTTTCTTGTCTTCCTTCAGTGGACTTTTAGCCAGAGAAGCAACGGCATGTGTGATAGGATGTCCATGTCACATGTCCCTGCATTATAAAAACAGGTATCTTGCAGTCTGGACGCCATTATCTCTTCTGCATCTGGGTGTCAGTCACCGCAGGTGCAGCTCCTGTCTCCGATACTGCTGTGTACGCTCTACACACAGCGCTATACAGAATAGGAATAGAAGTTTCTATTAGCCCTTGTAAGGGCTAATAACAGCAAGCTCAGAGCCATAGGTGACAGTCAGGTTCGTGGAAACAGATTTTAAAAGCTACAGAAGATAACAGCGTCTGTGTAGCTAAGCTCAGGGACGTCCTCGCTGCATTTCCCCATTAGGAGGGATAGAAAGTGATGCTTCCTTTCCTGTACACTGACCCACAACCCTGCCACTGTACCCTCCTGCCCTTTGCACACTCAAGCTCATTGTTACTAAGCCATTATACTAGCAAACACTGAGGAAACTTAGTGGCATCCTAAAAGTGGCTATTGGACTTTCATTAGCGTCCCACTAGTGCAAATCTATTTGCAGCACCTCTGCATTGCACACTCAAGCTCATTGATACTAAGCCATTATACTAGCAAACACTGAGTAAATTTAGTGGCATCCAAAAAGAGGCTGTTGTACTCCATTTGTGCCCCACTGGTGCCAAGCTATTTCTAGCACCTCTGCATTACACCCTCCTGCTCTGTTTTTAATAAGCTATAATAATAGCAAAAAATGCTGCCAGTTAGTGGCATCCAAAAAGTGGCTGTTGTATTCCATTTGTGCCCCACTGGTGCCAAGCTGTTTCTAGCCTCTCTGCATTACACCCTCCTGCTCTGTTTTTAATAAGCTATAATAATAGCAAAAAATGCTGCCAGTTAGTGGCATCCAAAAAGTGGCTGTTGTATTCCATTTGTGCCCCACTGGTGCCAAGCTATTTCTAGCACCTCTGCATTACACCCTCCTGCTCTGTTTTTAATAAGCTATAATAATAGCAAAAAATGCTGCCAGTTTGTGGCATCCAAAAAGAGGCTGTTGTACTCCATTTGTGCCCCACTGGTGCCAAGCTATTTCTAGCACCTCTGCATTACACCCTCATGCACATTTTGCAACGATATTTTTATTGCAAACTCAGGGAATTCCTTGCTGCATTTCATCATTAGGAGGGATAGAAAGTGAGGCTTCCTTTACTGTCCTGGTACACACAGAACACGGCCACTGTACCCACCTGCTCACTTTTGCCACGCTATTTAATTTGCCCAAAGAGCTGACACTTTTTCTGCCTTCCTAAAATTGTCTATAATACTAAGTTAGTGTTCCTTTGCTGCCAAGCAAGGTACAACATATGTGCATTCTACACTCCTTTCCATTTCTGGAACGCAATTATTAACTGCAGGTAGTCCAGCCAATCTGTTACGAAGGTGCAGGCGCGGATATAATGTTGCCTTCATCCAATGTTGGTTCTCTCGATATCTGACAGCTCAACAATACCATCTGTTTGCACTTAAAAAATAAGTGACGACTTGCCAATCACACTCCCGCTTACGGGTAAAGGGGTGGAAGTTCATCGTGAAAAAGCATGTGTGACTGCTGTCCCCACAGTCACAGAAGATGAAGAGCACGCAGATGCACTTGATGGGGCAGGCGGTGGTTGCACAGCCCCGCTAGGCCGCATTGTAGCACAGTGAAATTCCCTTTGCGACTTATGCTTCATTTTAAGTCTTGTATTTGGTGGGATCCACAGTATGCAGCAAAACCACGCAACATGAAAAGCACTGTTTGCAGTTGGGTTCATAAATGATTCTTTCACTTTCCCAAAACAAACAATAAGAACCATGCATTAAATTGAAATAATAGAACAATCTATTCAGTTGCCTACTGCTTGCTAAGCCCTCTGCGTAGCAGCAGTAATTATGTGTTTGTGTGTGTTTGTGTGTGTTTGTGTGTGTGTGTGTGCGAAGACAACTTAGGGTACCGTCACACTTTAGCGACGCAGCAGCGATCCCACCAGCGATCTGACCTGGTCAGGATTGCTGCTGCGTCGCTACATGGTCGCTAGTGAGCTGTCAAACAGGCAGATCTCACCAGCGACCAGTGACCAGCCCCCAGCCACGTGCAAGCGACGCTGCGCTTGCACGGAGCCGGCGTCTGGAAGCTGCGGACACTGGTAACTAAGGTAAACATCGGGTATGGTTACCCGATGTTTACCTTAGTTACCAGCACACACCGCTTAGCTTAGCGTGTGCAGGGAGCAGGAGGAGCTGCATTGGCAGCGTGAGAGCTGCGGAGGCTGGTAATGAAGGTAAATACCGGGTAACCACCTTGGTTACCCGATGTTTACCTTGGTTACAGCTTACCGCAGGCTGTAAGACGCCGACTTCTGCTCCCTGCACATTCAGGATTGCTGCTCTCTCGCTGTCACACACAGCGATGTGTGCTTATCAGCGGGAGAGCAACAATAAAAAAAAGAACCAGCACTGTGTGTAATGAGCAGCGATCTCACAGCAGTGGCCAGATCGCTGCTCAGTGTCACACACAGCGAGATCGCTAATGAGGTCACTGCTGCGTCACAAAAAACGTGACTCAGCAGCGATCTCAGTAGCGATCTCGCTGTGTGTGAAGTACCCCTTACTGGTGTCGCATCACAAGAGCTTCTCAGTTATCTACCTAAACATAGACAAAACACATCACCCACCCTAAATACCCTTGTTAGCTGAAGCCTCACAGATAAGGCAGATGATTACAGTGTGAATGCAAACCACACAGCTCTGCAACACAGTCATGTAAATATTGAAAAGCAACATTCAATGCAAACATGTGTCGCTGTCCCTCTATGATTTAAACTGTATGTGACAATTTGACAGTGCAGAGGCAGCAAGTGTGATTGTCTATATAGTCGTCCTACCCAGAACAGATATGTGTTTTCATAACAAAACAAAGTGTTGCGTGCACGCATTACTGTCTGGGCACAGCCTATCGCACCCGGGTACTGTGATGTCCAGTTGCCATAAATACAGACTTTACGCTCCTATCATGGTTAACAGTATAGACAGCACCGGAAGAATGTTGGTCTGTGGAACAGGATGCTGCTCACTGGCATTACGGTACTCCTCACCAAACTCCAAAATGACTCCCCTCACAATTGAACGAAGTGTTTCCACGGTTGCTCCTTCTTGTATGCCGATTTACCCCAACCGCAGCCTAACTCCAGTGTTTCGCCAACTGAGTATGCTCTGCCTGGCTGTGTCATTCCTGAGGCAAAGTCTTAATTTTGGGCTACAGCGCATGCTCGTTTGGACTGTGCCTGAGTCATTCTGCGACCTGCGGCTCAACACACTTACACAGGGCCCTGGTGCTTGACTCACTCTCGGGAGGCCACTAAAACTAACTGCACCCAACATCAGACCCAGGTGACCCCTTACACTGCAGTGGCGGTCCCCACTGACTGCAATACCGAGAGTGGCGTCACGAAAATACATATAAAGAAGCAACCTAAGTGTGACCAGACTCTTCCTCCATGTGGAGTCCCTGAAGGTAATGCACCAACACAACACCTGTGGGGCTTCACACTGACTGAGAAAAGCCTCTTTGCACAGGTACTTGCACTCCGTGCCGGTCTAAGTCCTGTGTTGTGCCTAGACAGCATGCTGAAGCGGATAGTCTTTTTTGCAAAACTGTATTTCATGCTACTGAGCATGCTCAGGCACTTCCTGCATCAGAATCTAGGTCAGCTAATGAACTCTTTGGCCCTGCCCCTGATGTGGGGGGCCCATATAGACCACAGGGCATCAGGTGTCCTGACAATTTGGCCAGGACACTCCCAACAGGCTTGCAGAGGGCCGCCCCTATGACTTGTCACCTCATTGTTGTTGGTCAGACGATGACTGTTGAGGTGTTTTGGTTGTGGCAGCCATGAGGTAATCATTCAAGTGGTGGTTCAAAATAGGACGCTAGTTATGCCACTCATGACGTGTCACTCTGCTTTTGTCTCCAGGAGGTGCATTGTGGTCCACCCTGGTTTCGGGCGGACCCAGGTTATAAAAGGGGCTGGAGCCAAGAAGAAGGTGCCCAGTCTTCTATTATGCTCTGAAAAAGCACACCTCCATATGTTGAACCCATTGCGGCTTTAGGCCAGAGGTAGGCAGGGATAGGTCATCGATGCAGGCCGCCACCACAGTTGGTAACGCAGAATGTTTAAGAACAGCTCCTGTCCTACCAGTCCTGCTAGTGCAGCCCAGTGGCATAAACAGGCCTGCTGCTGCGGATGTGCCTGCTGTCCACAGGTGTGTCCCCTACGCACACGGACAGCGTAACCAATGGCCCCTGTGTTGTTAACAGGGAGTTCCGGGGCTGGGTGGTCGTGTGGACCCTGTCACGCTAACAGGGCTCCAAGTCTCCATATCCGAGTGGCGTCTAACTCGGTTCAGGCTACTATTTGTTTGAGAGTCAACCTGCTCTGTATCCTCCACCTAACCTTCCAGTTGCCAACCTCTCCTTTTCCATCTGTGAACACGGTGGACACCGAATGGCGATTGGGATATCTACCTTTCTCTTTCTTTTCTTCTTAATATTTTTTATATAGCGGTAACATAGTATATACCACCTTATCCAAATCTGCCAGTCCCACCATACCAGATGTTGTTTCTTCAGCAAATGTTAATGTTGCTTAACCACCAAACCCACGGACACAAACTTTTTTAGCCTTTCCAACACACCTGTTCCCCTTTCCACCTGCATCTGTCCTTTTTCAACTCAGTTTGTATATGACCAAAAATGCAACTCTGCAGACACCGTACTCAACGCCGTCTCAGCACAGCAGCCAGCCCTCGGTCCCTCAGATGTGGACAAGTAAGACCATTTCCTCCTATCGATGAAAAAGCGTCGAGATTCACTCTGTGCAAGATGTAAGATTGCGTAACACCTTCTGCTGATACTCCTGCATACGTGTGTCCCTTTCTATGGCAGGAGTTATTTCGCAAAATTTTGTGTTGTACCGGGGATCTAACAGTGTGGCAACCCAGTAGTCAGCATGACTTGGAATTCGTACAATCCGAGGGTCATGTTGTAGGTAGTGCATCAAGAAGGCGCTCATGTGTTTTGAGCATCCAGTAGGACCAAGTCCTTGGTGTGTTGGTGGCGGAGAGGTGAGAATCGTGCCTCCTTCCTCTGCTCTCTCCCCACAACCTCGCACAACCAAAATGTGAGCAAGCTCTCACTAATCTGCTGAGTCTTCCATGCCCATCGCCAGTTCGTCCTCCATTTCTTCCTCGGCTCCTGCACTTTCCTCAACTGTTTTGCTGATACTATGCTCCCTTGATAATCCCTCTCACCCACCGTACCATGACTGCCGCCAAGGTGCCGCTGACCATCTGGACCTTGTAGATCTTGTTATCCCTTCCGCATATGACTCCTCCAGTATTTCTTCCCTTCCTCTTGGACCAACACCTGACTCCGAATAATACTTACAGTGTGCTCCATCATGTAGATGACCAAAATTGTCACGCTGAGAATGTCATCGCCAGTGTTAAACATCTGCGTCGACATTTGTAAACTGTGTAGAACGTTGCATATGTCCTTGATCTGACACCACTCCAGCAGCATGATCTGCACCACCTCTGGATCAAGTTAGCCCAGGGTATACGTCATACCGTATTTCAGCAGGGCTCTGCGGTGTTGCCACAGACGCTGCAACATGTGCAGATTCAAATTCCTGCGTGTCGGAACATCGCATTTCTGACGTTTGACCGCCAGACCTTAATACTTCAGGAGCGATGAAAGTTGTTGAGCTACTGGGTGCACACGATGGAAGTGAGCACATAGTGAGCGTGCCCGCTGTACAAGGCCATGTAGGCCGGGATGTTGTTTTAAAAATTGCTGGAGAATTAGATTAAACTCGTGAGCCATACAAGTCACGTGTGTCACATTGGCCTGACGAAGGCATGCTGCCATGTTTGCATCATTGCCGCACACGGCTGTTAAGTCACCACCGTAGTCCGCTATGTCAGTTTGTACTCCTGTCGTAAGGTGACGTGTTCCTTTCATGCATAGTTCTGATGATGGGAGAGGAGTCGACACCAGCGGCGCAGGTGGACGCAGGTTATGCTCACCCACTGGGATGCGTTACCTTGACATATGCAGAACCAATGGCTGAATGCAGGTGGTGGGTATCTCACAGATGAAGTACCATCATTCAGCTACCAGACATAGCTATGAACCTCTGGTTACTGTTACCCCAGTTTAGTTTTATGAGTTTGTTTGCTTGTTACCTGACTACTTTTCCTGCTTGCTGTTTAGGTACCTCGTTGGCCGATTTGCATTTCACCTCTGCTTGTTTTCTGATTAAGTCCTGTCCCTCCCATTCTGTTCCTCTTCCTCAATTAATGTTTTGACCCTGCATGACTACTATTCTCTGGAACTGCAGCCTTCCACGGGTATTGATCAACTTGGGCCCTGTGTCATTCAATATCACTGTATAGAGATTAAAGGGTTTCAGGGTTCTGGGGGTCCAGCTTGGTGAGTGGGTTCCCTATAGCCTATCCTTTACAGCCCGTCTGAGTGTGTCGATCCAGGCAGGCGTTACACCGTGCCCTCAACAGAAGGACATGTAGGCCGGGATAGTGTTTTAAAAATTGCTGGAGATTCGGATTCAACAAATACAACGCATACAAGGCACGTGTGTCACATTGCCCTGAAGAAGGGCCACAGACTGTTTAGCATCATTGTCGCACCCGGCATTCCCTGGCTGCTGGTTGAGTGGAGACAACCATTGATGAACCATTGATGAAACTCGGTCTCACTCTACAGAGCTAACTGTCCACAACTCCTCAGCGGTGTCTCACATTTCCCCTACATTTCAAAGTAAACATTTGACCGCCTGATGGCCTTGAGCTCTGCTGCCAGCAAAGTAAGGAGGTGTGTGGGATTCCTTGGGTGCACAGGGTGTTTGGGCTGAGCTGCAGGAACAACATGAGGTTGATGAGGCAGAAGCAGTGGAGGAACTTGTACATACAGAGGAAGGATTGAAACACACAACTCGTGGGGACGGAAAGACTCGTACAGCAGACACTTCTCCATCTATCACCATAGTTACAAAGTGCCCAGTCAGCGACATGTAACGCCCCTGTCCATGCTTACTGTTCCAAGTATCTGTGGTGAAATGCACCTTGTCACACACAGAGTTTCTCAAGGAAACGGTGATGTTGTGTGCGACCTGCTGTGTTAGCGCTGGCACCTCTTTCTTGGAGAAGGAGTGGCAAATGGCCATCGGCTCTTGGGGCACTGCAATGGGCATAAGGTCTCGAAAATCCTCGGTGACAAAAGGGTGTAAAGGCAGCCTTTCTGTAGCCAACAAGTTTGAGATGCTGAAACTAAACCTCTTAGGTCATGCACTTCGAAAATCATGTAAAAAACAACGAGGGGACTCCAACCACAGTCTTCCTTGTTTCCACTAATTGGGCCACACACACCCCACTTGACTGGCATCAGTTGATCCCCCTTTTCAAAATGAAAAAGATGCTTTGCATGAAGCACTCTCAATAATACGTGTGCCTTTCGCCTCCCCTGGCTGACCCAGGGGAAGAAAAGTCCTCTGAGAGCCATGACTTGTTCATCTTGGTTCTTTTAGAAACACAGCGAGGGGACTCCAACCACAGTCTTCCTCGTTTCCACTAATTGGGCCACACACACCCCACTTGACTGGCATCAGTTGATCCCCCTTTTCAAAATAAAAAAGATGCTTTGCATGAAGCACTCTCAAAAATATGCGTGCCTTTCGCCTCCCCTGGCTGACCCAGGGGAAGAAAAGTCCTCTGAGAGCCATGACTTGTTCATCTTGGTTCTTTTAGAAACACAGCGAGGGGACTCCAACCACAGTCTCCCTCGTTTCCACTAATTGGGCCACACACACCCCACTTGACTGACATCAGTTGATCCCCCTTTTCAAAATGAAAAAGATGCTTTGCATGAAGCACTCTCAATAATACGCGTGCCTTTCGCCTCCCCTAGCTGACCCAGGGGAAGAAAAGTCCTCTGAGAGCCATGACTTGTTCATTTTGATTCTTTTAGAAACACAGCGAGGGGACTCCAACCACAGTCTCCCTCGTTTCCACTAATTGGGCCACACACACCCCACTTGACTGGCATCAGTTGATCCCCCTTTTCAAAATGAAAAAGATGCTTTGCATGAAGCACTCTCAAAAATACGCGTGCCTTTCGCCTCCCCTGGCTGACCTAGGGGAAGAAAAGTCCTCTGAGAGCCATGACTTGTTCATCTTGGTTCTTTTAGAAACACAGCGAGGGGACTCCAACCACAGTCTCCCTCGTTTCCACTAATTGGGCCACACACACCCCACTTGACTGGCATCAGTTGATCCCCCTTTTCAAAATGAAAAGGATGCTTTGCATGAAGCACTCTCAAAAATACACGTGCCTTTCGCCTCCCCTGGCTGACCCAGGGGAAGAAAAGTCCTCTGAGAGCCATGACTTGTTCATCTTGGTTCTTTTAGAAACACAGCGAGGGGACTCCAACCACAGTCTCCCTCGTTTCCACTAATTGGGCCACACACACCCCACTTGACTGGCATCAGTTGATCCCCCTTTTCAAAATGAAAAAGATGCTTTGCATGAAGCACTCTCAAAAATACGCGTGCCTTTCGCCTCCCCTGGCTGACCCAGGGGAAGAAAAGTCCTCTGAGAGCCATGACTTGTTCATCTTGGTTCTTTTAGAAACACAGCGAGGGGACTCCAACCACAGTCTCCCTCGTTTCCACTAATTGGGCCCCACACACCCCACTTGACTGGCATCAGTTGATCCCCCTTTTCAAAATGAAAAAGATGCTTTGCATGAAGCACTCTCAAAAATACACGTGCCTTTCGCCTCCCCTGGCTGACCCAGGGGAAGAAAAGTCCTCTGAGAGCCATGACTTGTTCATCTTGGTTCTTTTAGAAACACAGCGAGGGGACTCCAACCACAGTCTCCCTCATTTCCACTAATTGGGCCACACACACCCCACTTGACTGGCATCAGTTGATCCCCCTTTTCAAAATGAAAAAGATGCTTTGCATGAAGCACTCTCAAAAATACACGTGCCTTTCGCCTCCCCTGGCTGACCCAGGGGAAGAAAAGTCCTCTGAGAGCCATGACTTGTTCAACTTGGTTCTTTTAGAAACAGTGAGGGGACTCCAACCACAGTCTCCCTCATTTCCACTAATTGGGGCACACACACCCCACTTGACTGGCATCAGTTGATCCCCCTTTTCAAAATGAAAAAGATGCTTTGCATGAAGCACTCTCAAAAATACGCGTGCCTTTCGCCTCCCCTGGCTGACCCAGGGGAAGAAAAGTCCTCTGAGAGACATGACTTCTTCATCTTGGTTCTTTTATAAACACAGCGAGGGGACTCCAACCACAGTCTCCCTTGTTTCCACTAATTGGGCCACACCCCCCCACTTGACTGGCATCAGTTGATGCCTCTTTTCAAAATGAAAAAGATGCTTTGCATGAAGCACTCTCAAAAATACGCGTGCCTTTCGCCTCCCCTGGCTGAACCAGGGGAAGAAAAGTCCTCTGAGAGCCATGACTTGTACATCTTGGTTCTTTTAGAAACACAGCGAGGGGACTCCAACCACAGTCTCCCTTGTTTCCACTAATTGGGCCACACACACCCCACTTGACTGGCATCAGTTGATCCCTCTTTTCAAAATGAAAAAGATGCTTTGCATGAAGCAATCTCAAAAATACACGTGCCTTTCGCCTCCCCTGGCTGACCCAGGGGAAGAAAAGTCCTCTGAGAGCCATGACTTGTTCATCTTGGTTCTTTTAGAAACACAGCGAGGGGACTCCAACCACAGTCTCCCTCGTTTCCACTAATTGGGCCCCACACACCCCACTTGACTGGCATCAGTTGATCCCCCTTTTCAAAATGAAAAAGATGCTTTGCATGAAGCACTCTCAAAACGCGTGCCTTTCGCCTCCCTTGGATGACCCAGGGGAAGAAAAGTCCTCTGAGAGCCATGTCCACATTGTCAGTGGACAGACGCGTGTGCTTATCTGCCAGCAGACCCCCAGCAGCACTGACTTGAGAGAACGCTGGCTGCAGGACACGACAAGATCCCCAAGGCGTTCGTGGCGAGCTCAGGCAATTTATCCAGATTGGAAGCCTAAAATGAGCAGGGCTCAAGTTGGACAGTAATGGCATCGATGTTTCCTTGCATATACTCATATATCTGTGTCTCCTCCTCTTTTTCCTTGTCCAGCTCTTTTGTTTTCGCATGAGTATATATCCTTGTCACTTTCCCATGTGTTTGTGTTGTGTTGTGAGTTGTTTGTCACCTTTTGGACACCTTTGAGGGTGTTTTCTAGGTGTTTTTATGTGTTTGTGATTGTCTCCCATTGTTTCTTATGCGGTTCGAGTAGTTCGCCGAACCAGTTCGCCGAACCGAACTCGAACGAGACCTCCGTTCGGCGAACCGAACTCGAGCCGAACCGCGACCGGTTCACTCATCTCTAGTCGGAAGAGCCCTTTGCCTACAGACGCTGGCCCGTGAGATCTCTCTGCCTGAGCGGTGGCTTTCTATCCCCCTCGTTGGGCTGTTGTCTTCAGTTGGGACTTTGGGTGGGAAAGGACCTATAGTCCAGACCGCAATCAGTTAATTAACTCGGTCCAATGGCTTCTGGACCTCGTTTCAGGGTCTGAGTACCACCCCTTTGTGCTCCGGTTTCCGAGTCGGTTCCCCGGGTCAGTACCGGCGGGCCACTTGCCTGTCCCGGTCCACCACGCTTCCACCGAGCCATCTTCCCGGCTCCTGCAGGCTGAGGCCACCGCTTGCCTGCTAGCCAAAGGTGCCCGGGCTCCAACCCCGGCACCTGTCAGTTCTCTGCAGACCTGTCACATAAGCCTGCCTCCACTCTACTTCACCTCCTAAACTGATCTTTCAACTGACCCTGTGTTCTCCTGCCTCAGGCCCTCTGACCTCCTTGGTGGGCGTGGCCAACCACCTGACTCCACCCCCCCTGGTGTGTCCATCAAGCATTGAGAGAGGTGACTAGATTTTAATGGTTGGCTGATGACACTTTTTTAGAGGACAGGTGTTGTGCGGGGCGCTATCTGTGACTACCTGGCTAGTCCAGGGCATCACATAATAAAGTGGTGACAGAGGGGCTTTTTAGTGTTTTATTTCAAATAAAGGATTTTTCGGTGTGTGCTTATTTACTTTACTTACAGATTAGTGATAGCGTGTCATAGACGCTGCCATTACTAATCTTGAACTTAGTGGCAGCTATAAGCCTAGGCGCCGGTGGGCGGGGGAAGCAGGGAATACGAGATGGAATAATGTGCTGCTGGAATTTTCAAAAGCTGGAGAAGCCGCCAGAGTGTGATAGCTGTTAAACAAAATTACCAACCAATGCATAGCTCCAAAAATTAATGCATACAATGTACAGTACGTAGAAAATTCATGATAAATGATTTTTGGATAGACTAGGGCTAATCGCAAACAAGCACATAGAAACAAGGAAAAAAACGACCAACAAAGCCCAAATAGCTGAAGGTGAAAACTTTATTGAGGGAGATGGTGAGCGGCACAATTACAAGAAGGACACCGGCATCAGGAAATTCCTGGCTTGTGTGAAAATAGACATGATTCTAAAAAGAACCATGAAAACCATTGGTTAACCATATATTCAGCATAATAGATGACCATAGAATACATAGTATAAAATTAAGATACCAATGCTGCCAGGTATGTATTAGGGCAACCAGAAACCTATAAGTCACAAATATTGGTATCAGATCAATTGTCAAATAATTGTGTCAAATTTTAATATAAGATGACATAATAGGTAAGCGACCAGTAATAGCAAATATGTGTTAGGGTAAACAGAACACCAAAGAATCATGTGTCTAAGCAATCGCTGACTATATAACATGCCTACGCAAAGGGAGACCTAATAGGTGCTGGATCCGGATTAACAAGTCAAAGGGTCACAGTGTGACAGCCGTGCAGCGCCGCGCCCGTGATCGGTGAGTAAGAAAGAGAGAGGGAGAGACCGACTGACCATAATGGTCGCTGGCTTATATAGCCCCTATGACGCTGTGCGGCCAAGCCAATCACAGTAACACCACAACAAAGATGGCTGTGGCGTTACTTTGAGGGCAAGCAACGTCAGATGTGTTAATTGGCAGGAAAAAGGCGCCAGTAAGTCTAGAAATTAAAATGAAAGTATCGGAGCGAATACCATATTAGCCGTCGGATACATTCGCTCATCCCTTTTGTTAACCCCTTCACCACCCAGCCAGTGTTCACCTTCCTGACGAGGCCAAATTTTACAATCTTGATCAGTTTTCCTATAGCTTAGAAACATCTATGTATTTTTATACCATTGTGAAAAGCTTAGATCTAACATATGACCCTGATAAGACGACTGTTTTGTAGATTTGCACTATTCACACACTTTCTTATAGCTTAGAAGAGCCCACACTTCTGCTGGGTGTTGTGGTGCGCACCTGTAATCCTGGCTATATTAGGAGGCTTGGGCTGTTGGATCACTTGTTATGGTCAGTTCTGGTCCAGATTGTGTTATGTGGATCAGGTATCTACTGTTCTCATCAATATGGTGACTGTAAGCTGTTACTTGGAGACATTGAGCTGATTGACGATTATTGTGCCTGGTCAAAAATCAGATTATCCGTGCTAAACATGAGGAAATGCACTTAATATAATTATAGCACTTATGCATAGCCAGAATAGAGCAGACTGAGGAATATAGTGACACTCAGCCTTTTATAGGGGCAGAGCTCAATTACATATTTATTTTCTCTCCAATATTAGTATAATGAAAAAACACTGCAGAAGAAAAAAGCGCAATAGGGTGTTAACCAGTAAAACACTTAAGTACAGATGTCAGGTCACTCACCTATGGTGGTTGTGCAAGTCACATCCCCTATTTTAGCTGAATTTGAAGTGGTCACCTGCAGCTCCCCGAGGTTAATGCATGGAGGTGTATAGGAGAAAGGGTTTTTCGCTGCGCTCACATCACACTGCTCGATTATATTACATTTATGTCTTTTAATTCTATTGTAGGCAGATGTCAACGCTTTTGAGCAACGCAGCCCTCTTTATCAGGACAGCAAGCCAAAACAACATAAATATAGTGATAAAAGCTGAGCTGGACTGGTATATATATACATCATCATTGACGTCATAGGTAGAGATGAGCCACCCCTCTGGCGTTCGAGTTCGGTTTGGTTCGTCGAACGGAGGCCCTGTTCGATGAACGTTTGACGAACTGTTCGACGAACCTGTGGCGCCCCAGGACCTGGTCGCCACAACAGCATTGCCCCTCCAAAGGGTTAATGCTGAGCCTGGAGGTAATTGGGAGGTCTATTGGCCAGTAAGTTTAACATCCAACGCAGTTCTCCCTCAGACCAGCAGGGGGAGCTCTGAACCTGGAGTTCCAGGGAGCATTCCTTAAGTCTGGCCTGAGGGAGGAGTTAGTGTTCAGTCTGTAGAGAGAAGTCAGAGCAAGCAGACGCCGAGTAGTGCTGTCCTGTGGAACTGGGGCCTAGAGCTGGAGCAGCTTGGCCCAGTGAAACAGGAGGAGCAGAGAGGCACAGAAGAGACTCGGACATCGGAGTCTGTGGCCACCAGGGCCTAAAATACTCCCTGGTAGCCGAATCTGAAGGGCAGGAGAGCTGCAAGCACCTGGCCCATAAACAGCCCGAAGGTACAGCTGCATCATCAGGGCCCGGTGTGGACTCCAGCAGAGAAGCACCAGAGAGGGTGTGTGCAGCCTGCCACAGAGGGAAAGGGACGTACCACCGGTCCCAGCAGAAAGAGGGCCATTGCTAAATCCAGAGAGCAGGGTCCTATCACAGTAAAAAAAGGAACAGGAGTAGGCCTCATACTCATCTGGCCAAAACGACATCTCCGTTACTTCCAGGCCTGCCGGAGCCCTCTACCACCTGTAACGGTCTCCCAGGATTAACCGTTTGTGAAGTAAAAGAGGAGAAGGTAAAGAGACTGTTGTTTGTGCCTGTTTCTTTCATTGCCTGTCGGCCCTGCACCGTGTTTTCCACACAACACCATAGACTCTCACGAGCACCAACAGTGTCCCCGGGGCACCGCTCCACCTGTGGGGAGCAGTACCACCATTGCTGCCATATCATCACCCCGGAGGCCTTACACAGCAGCGGCGGCTTAATAGCCGCATACCACAGGTGGCGTCACGAACACAAACCCCAAGTCACCAGCCATATTTAACTGACACCCACCAGGGCGACGGAGTCGGGCCCCACCATCACTGACTACCCCTGGACTAGTCTGGCCCGGCACCGGGTGTCCCATAGCCCTGGGGTGGGCGAGTCAACTTTGGCGTCACAAACAGGATTTCGTGCCCGGTCCCACCGGGTACTGTGCGCCTGCAGAAACTGTGCTTAAAAGACTGTGTTACTGTTTGCAAACTGCCGCCACCATTAGCCTCGCTGAGCGCAGGAAGAAGGGGGGCGTGCCCGAAAAAAAGCGCGAAGGGAGCGCGCCATCAGAGCAGAGCGCCGTTAACCCCGCGTGACCCAGAAGGAAATTTGAAAAGTGAACGGAGCCTGTGAGGTTCACTAAGGGGGAGGAAGATGTCCGACACGGAGGGAGAGCAGGTGGCTGTGGTAGCTCAAGACGCAGCAGCACCGGCCGATGTAATCCCAGTCGCCGTCGCCCCAGCCCCCGCTGTAGCGCCGGTAATGCCGATCACCATGCCGTACATCCCGGGAGCAGAATGGCTGCCGCAGTACTCCGGGGAGTCCCATACCCTGAGCGACTTCAGAGAAAGGCTGCACAGCTTGTTCATAGTGTATCCTCTGACTGAGAGCCAGAAGGTGGGCATATTAATGGGGCAGCTAGCCGGCGCGGCCCAGCGTGAAGTGAAGTCCTGGCCTGACACAGATAAAGGGACAGCAACCCAGATACTGGCCAAGTTAAAGAGTACTTTTGACACCCGCACCGCAGCAGAAATAAAGATGAGATTCTTTGGGTGCAAACAACGGGCCACAGACAGCATACGGGACTATGCCTTCAACCTGCAAGAGGCCCTGAAAGCAATTAAACAGGTGGATCCAGAGAGTGTACGTGAAGAAGACAAACTCCTAACTGAGCAGTTCATAGAGGGGCTCCTGTCAGATGCCCACAGGACCCAGCTGCGTATCATGGTCCTGCAGAACCCTGCTCTGGACTTTGCAAAGTTTAAGGACCAGGCCATCCGGGTACTGAGAGAATCTACACCGAATGACCCAGTACCCCTCCGGCCTCTTGCTATCACGTACCCAGGGGTGGTGCCTGCAACACGAGCCGCTGCAGGGGCTGAGGCGCAGTCCCTGGATAAGGATCCCGCTGCAGAGCTCAGACAGCAGGTCCAGGAGCTGACCAAGACTGTGGCTGCCCTTGCCAAGACCGTGCAGTCTCTACAAGTGACCCCATCGCCTTCAAGAATCGAGTTGGCCTCCAGCCCAGATGACGTCCCATGGATGCGACAGAGGAGGATTCCGCTGACCCGAGGAAAAGACACAGACCGGTATGATTCAACGGGACAACCGATCTGCCGCCGCTGCAGCCAGGCGGGCCACATTGCAAGACACTTGTTAGGGCCAGGTGGACGGGCAGACCCAGGAGGTGGATCCACTTAATGAAGGCAAGGGGTCCGGTAGCCGGAGCACTACGGGTAGCAGGACAGTCCGTGCAAAAGAGTGGAATGGAGAAGTCCCTGGGACCACGGAGTCACTGATGGTAGTCCGGGTGACGGAGCTCAGGTTCGGAGGCCGAGATGTTGTCAGGCAGAGTCCGGAACCGATGGAGCGAGAGGACGGGTCACCACAGGGATCAGAGATGGTACGGACTGACGGGATGGCAGATAGTCAGCGTTCGGGGTTCGGGAATCGGCAGGACCGGATGGCGAGGCAGGAGCGGCTCTAGAAGAGAGATAGGTAAGTATATCACAGAGACACAAGGAGACCTGACTCCTAGCTTAGGAAACACGAAGAACAGGCCCCGCCCACTTGGACATTAAACCCCTTTATACCCTGTACCTGTGTGTTCAATTTCCTGTCAGTGGACGCTGGCCCTTTAAGAGAGGGTCAATGACCGCGCGTGCGCCCTAATGTGCATGCGCGAGGCCCGGGTGCCAGAAGCCAGGGCAGGGAGCGGTGTATAGGAAGCAGGGGAGCCGGCCTGGAGCAGGGCTGCCGACGGGCGCCGGGAGCGGGGACCGGGCCGCCTGGGGACCGCAGGTGATGGAGGCTGGAGACCGTGGAGCGGGGGACGCCTGACAGAGGAGCCGGGGAGCGAAGCAGGGAAGCCGGGGAGCGTGGCAGGTGAGCCGGGGAGCAGAGCAGGGGACCCGGAGAGCGTGACAACACTGTCCTTTAAATGGGCCGAGCCTGGGGCCAGGAGCCAACCCCCAGGTGTAAGGAAGCCCGGCTCAAACCCCAGTCGCAGCAAGTATGTGGGAGGACGCCCGGTCCTTCCTATTGTGCTGGATGGGATCCCTTTGAATGCCCTCCTGGATACGGGGTCCCAGGTAACAACCATCCCTTATAAATTGTACAAAAGATATTGGGCTGATTCAGACATTGACCATGGCCCAGATGATGATTTAACAATTGTGGCCAGTAATGGTCAGCCCTTGCCTCAAATTGGGTACAAGGAAGTAACCATTAAAGTGGGGCGGGTAGAATTGCCATGTCAGGGGATGATAATTGTAGATATTGATCGCAAGGAATCTAACCCACTGCTAACCATTGGTACAAATGTGATGGAAAATTGTATTGCCGAAGTGATAATTTTGTTGCAGCAGGCGTCTGAAGGTGCCAGCTCCGGGCAGCAGCGTGCCCTACAGAGGGAGATCAGAGCCCTGATGAGGAGGCAGCAGGTAGAGCAGTGGCAGTGTGAGGGTAAGTGACCCCCTCCCCATTGCAATACCCCCAAGAAGTGAAATGTTGATATGTTGTCGGGCAGCAATAGGTCTCAAGGGTCAAGATTACCAGGCCTTGGTAGAACCTGTGTATTCAGAAAGTAGGCCTGGTGTCCTGATAGCCAGAGGGGTAGTAGACGTCCGCAAGGGAAGAGTGCCCGTCCGTGTCCTGAATTGTGGGGAGGAGGAAGCCAAATTGCCCCGGTACGCCACGGTAGCAAAACTGTACGCTGTCAGTAACAATACCATCAAGGCAGTGGAACCCTTGATCCCGTCCGACCAGGCGGATGACAATGGCTCCAAGGGACAGCTGGAGGACTGGTGCCAAAAATTACATGTGGGCACCGACTCCACCCCCTCACACCAAAAGCATGGGGTTTACCGGGTGGTACAGGAGTACGAGCGGGTCTTCAGCAAACACCCCCTAGATTTTGGGCAGGTAAAAGGAGTTAAACATCAAATCCCCACGGGTGATCATCATCCCATTAAAGAGAGATACCGCCCTGTACCCCCAGCACAGTATCAGCGTGCCAAAGAAATGTTATGGGAAATGAAGGAGGCTGGGGTTATCAGAGATAGTTGTAGCCCCTGGGCAGCTCCACTAGTGCTCGTAAAGAAAAAAGATGGTACAATGAGAATGTGCGTAGATTACAGACAAATTAACCGCATTACACATAAAGATGCTTATCCACTACCCAGAATAGAGGAGTCACTAACAGCCTTAAAGTCAGCTAACTATTTCTCCACCTTGGATCTCACCAGTGGGTATTGGCAGGTTCCCGTGGCAGAGGCGGACAAGGAGAAGACTGCATTCACGACACCAATGGGCCTCTGCGAGTTCAACTGTATGCCATTCGGGCTCTGCAATGCCCCAGGGACATTCCAAAGGTTGATGGAGTGCTGCTTGGGCCATCACAACTTTGAAACCGTGCTGTTGTACCTGGATGACGTCATAGTCTACTCCAAGACTTATGAAGACCACCTGAGGCACTTAGCAGAAGTGTTCGAGTCCCTGTCGGAGTATGGCCTGAAGATAAAGCCGTCCAAATGTCACCTCTTGAAGCCAAAGGTACAGTACTTGGGTCATGTGGTCAGCGCAGAAAGGTGTGGCACCTGATCCAGAGAAAGTCACAGTAATCAAGGACTGGCCGAGACCCACCACGGTAAAGGAGGTGCGGCAGTTCCTTGGGCTGGTGGGCTACTACCGAAGGTTCATTGATGGTTTCACCAAGATAGCAGCGCCTCTTCAAGATCTCTTGGTGGGCCAGCCAAAGAAGGCTAAGAAGCAAAGCCCTCCATTTGAATGGAACAGCCAAATAGAAACATCTTTTGTCCGGCTGAAAGGGGCTCTCACGGGAGACGAAATTCTGGCCTACCCTGACTACAGCCAGCCGTTTGTACTGTACACAGACGCCAGCAACGTGGGACTGGGAGCAGTTCTGTCCCAGGTGCAGGGAGGCAGAGAGAAGGTGATAGCTTACGCCAGCAGAAAGCTTCGTCCCACAGAAAGGAATCCAGAAAACTACAGTTCCTTCAAGCTGGAGTTCCTCGCTATTGTTTGGGCAGTGACTGAACGCTTCAAGCACTATCTGGCGTCGGCCAAGTTCACCATCTTCACGGACAACAATCCGTTGACACATCTGGCAACAGCCAAGCTAGGTGCGTTGGAGCAGCGATGGATGGCCCGGCTGTCTAACTTTGATTTTACCATCAAGTACCGGGTTGGCAAGAAGAATAACAATGCTGATGCGCTGTCCAGAATGCCTCACTTACCCGAGTCTGGAGAAGACCTGGATGAACTCGAAGAGATAGAGTTACCGACTTTCCATCACCAAGGTGTTTCCCAGTGTGAGCATGCTGTAGGAGAGAAGCGCTCGAGCCAGCACGAGGTCTCGGTCAACCCATTACTCCACCATAATTGGGAAGAGACACAGAACGGTGACCCGGCCGTGCGATTGGTCAAAGAAAAGCTAGCACAAGCTGAGACCCATCTTGGCCCAGATGCTCCAGAAGAAGCCCAGCAGCTGTGGAAGGAGAGGGGACGACTGTTCACCTACCAAGGCAAGCTATGCAAGAGATATGTCAACTGGCGAACGAATGAACTCGTCTGGCAGATCGTGGTCCCACAGAGGGATGCTCCAATGGTCCTAGCAGCTTACCATGATAAAGCAGGACACTTCGGATGGAAGAAGTTGGAGACCCTACTCCGTGATCGGTTCTACTGGGTGCACATGAGAAAGACAGTCGAGAAGTGGTGCCGAGACTGTGGTCCGTGTAACCTGAGGCGGAAAGATGGTGCCAGCCAGAGGTCTCCCCTACAGCCAATTGTCACGAAGCAGCCCCTGGAGTTGGTGGCCCTGGACCAAGTGAAGTTAACACCAAGCCGGTCAGGCTATGTGTACGCCCTCACCATTGTGGACCATTACTCTCGTTTCCTGGTAGTAGTGCCGGTGAAAGACCAAACAGCCAGAACATCAGCTAGAGCATTTCAAGCATACTTTTGTCGACCTCACGGTTATCCGGAAAGGGTACTGACTGATCAAGGTCCTGCATTCGAGACAGAAGTGTTCCGAGAGTTCTGTAACATGTACGGTTGTAAGAAAATCAGAACAACATCGTACCACCCCCAAACCAATGGATTGTGCGAGAAGATGAACCATGTGGTTATTGATATGCTCAAGACTCTACCTCTGGAAGAAAGAAACCAATGGCCAGAGAAGTTACCAGATCTGGTAGACCTGTATAACCATATCCCAGTAAACTCGACCAACTGCAGCCCTGCTTACTTGATGCGAGCAAGACCTGGCAAGTTACCTGTAGACTTTGAGATGGGAACTGTGTCACCTGAAGCGGTTCAAGAGATAGAAGATTGGGATACAGAGCGACAACAGCAGTACCGCAAAGTCCAGGAATGCGTAGAAAAGAGCCTGTCCCAAGCAAGAACGAGACAAGAGCAGAACTACAATCAAACAGCCCCAGCAACTCCCTTAGCACCTGGAGAACAGGTCCTCAAGAAAAAGAGGAGGGCGCATAAATTAGATGATCAGTGGGAGAATGAACCCTACACCATTATTCCCTCCAACTTTAACAATAGTAAGGTATGCCTCATAAGCAAAGATGAAGGCAGGACCTATCAAACAGTTTCTAGAGACCACCTGAAAGCGTGCCCTGAGCGGTGCAAGATCCAAAAAGAAGTGGAAGAAATTCAAGAAAAAGAGGAAGAGATGATACAAACAATCCTTGGCAAATTCCCCAAAACTTGGACCCGAATAAATAATGCCATAGTGGTACCAGTCTTGACGTTCCCGCAGTTGGTCGAGCCAGAGACAGAAGAGGTTCCAGATCCACCTAAGGAACTGTCCGCCCCAACACAAGATGACACGCCAGCAGTGGAACAGGAGAATCAACCCCCTGTCAGTGGTGAACCTGTCATACCCTTGGCGACTCTCAGATCACGTAGGCAATCATCACGCATACCTATCAGGGTTAGGCCTACCTGTAGTGCTGAGGTAGAAGACACACCAAGTAGTCAGGGACAAACACCAGAGCTACGCAGGTCCCAACGCAGCACTCGGGGACAGCCCCCTCCAAGGTATAGAGAGTAAAAAGAAAGAGTACTTATTAGAATGTAAATAGTTATGTGAAATGTCTGTAATGTTGTGTATAAAATGGTTTTTTTTATGACTAAGTAAATGGACAATTGGGTCATGGACTATGAGTGGCCAACACGTTAATTGTTCATAGTTAGCACCAGTGTGCTCAACACCCCTGAAGAAAAACCCGTCCGGCGTGCATAGAGTGGGGTCAGCAATGCTCTGACGCATGCCCAGAGCCTACGTTGGGGGTTTTATCGCGGCGGGTCCCCCATGGAGCAGTGTAATGGACACCCGGCAGGGAGCCACACTGGACTCTTATAGTTGTTTAAGGTTGTAACATGTTTTGTTTTGTTTTCTTCAGTGCGGGAGTACTGAGTTTAACTAAGGGGGAGTGTGGCGCCCCAGGACCTGGTCGCCACAACAGCATTGCCCCTCCAAAGGGTTAATGCTGAGCCTGGAGGTAATTGGGAGGTCTATTGGCCAGTAAGTTTAACATCCAACACAGTTCTCCCTCAGACCAGCAGGGGGAGCTCTAAACCTGGAGTTCCAGGGAGCATTCCTTAAGTCTGGCCTGAGGGAGGAGTTAGTGTTCAGTCTGTAGAGAGAAGTCAGAGCAAGCAGACACCGAGTAGTGCTGTCCTGTGGAACTGGGGCCTAGAGCTGGAGCAGCTTGGCCCAGTGAAGCAGGAGGAGCAGAGAGGCACAGAAGAGACTCGGACATTGGAGTCTGTGGCCACCAGGGCCTAAAATACTACCTGGTAGCCGAATCCGAAGGGCAGGAGAGCTGCAAGCACCTGGCCCATAAACAGCCCGAAGGTACAGCTGCATCATCAGGGCCCGGTGTGGATTCCAGCAGAGAAGCACCAGAAAGGGTGTGTGCAGCCTGCCACAGAGGGAAAGGGACGTACCACCGGTCCCAGCAGAAAGAGGGCCATTGCTAAATCCAGAGAGCAGGGTCCTATCACAGTAAAAAAAGGAACAGGAGTAGGCCTCATACTCATCTGGCCAAAACGACATCTCCGTTACTTCCAGGCCGGCCGGAGCCCTCTACCACCTGTAACGGTCTCCCAGGATTAACCGTTTGTGAAGTAAAAGAGGAGAAGGTAAAGAGACTGTTTTTGTGCCTGTTTCTTTCATTGCCTGTCGGCCCTGCACCGTGTTTTCCACACAACACCATAGACTCTCACGAGCACCAACAGTGTCCCCAGGGCACCGCTCCACCTGTGGGGAGCAGTACCACCATTGCTGCCAGATCATCACCCCGGAGGCCTTACACAGCAGCGGCGGCTTAATAGCCGCATACCACAGGTGGCGTCATGAACACAAACCCCAAGTCACCAGCCATATTTAACTGACACCCACCAGGGCCACGGAGTCGGGCCCCGCCACCACTGACTACCTCTGGACTAGTCCGGCCCGGCACCGGGTGTCCCATAGCCCTGGGGTGGGCGAGTCAAACCACTCGAACCCCATTGAAAACAATGGGAGGCAAGCACAAACACATAAAAACACATAGAAAACACCTTCAAAGGTGTCCAAAAGGTGACAAACAACTCCCAAGACACCAAATGGGAAAGTGACAAGGACATATACTCATGCGAAAACAAAAGAGCTGGACGAGTAAAAAGAGGAGGAGACACAGATATCGGAGTATCTGCAAGTGAACATCGATGCCATTACTGTGCAACTTGCCCCTTGCTCATTTTGGGCTTCCAATCTGGATAAATTGCCTGAGCTAGCCACTTACGCCTTGGGGATCTTGTCGTGTCTCGCAACCAGCATTCTCTCGGAAAGTGTCTTCAGTGATGCTGGGTGTGTGCTGACAGATAAGCTCATGCGTCTGTCCAGTGACAATGTGGACAGACTAACGTTCATCAAGATGAACAAGTCATGGATCACAGAAGACTTTTCTACCCATGTGTCATCCAGGGGAGGCAAAAGTCTGCTGTATTTTTGAGAGTGCTTCATGCAAAGCATCTTTGTAAGCTTGCAACTGGGGGACAACTGATGCCAGTGAAGTGGTGTGTGTGTGGCCCAATTTTTGGAAACGAGGGAGACTGTGGTTGGAGTCCCCTTGCTGTGTTTTACATGATTTTAGAAGGGCATGACATGCCAAAGAGGTTGACTTTCAGCTTCTGCAAGCTGTTGGCTACAGAAATGCTGCCTTTCCACCCTTTTTACACAGAGGATTTTCGAGACCTTATGCCCATCGCAGTGCCCCAAGAACCAATGCCCAATCGCCACTCCTTCTCCAAGAAAGGCGTGCCCGCGCTACACCAGCATGTCGCACACAACATCAACGCTTCCTTGAGAAACTCTGTGTGTGACAGGGTGCATTTCAACCGAGATACTTGGACCAGTAAGCATGGACAGTGGCGTTACATGTCGCTGACTGGGCACTGGGTAACTATGGTGAGAAATGGAGAAGGGTCTGTTGTACAAGTGTTGCCGTCCCTACGAGTTGTGTGTCAATCCTTCCTCTGTATGTAGAAGTTCCTACACTGCTTCAGCCTCCTCAACCTCATCTAGGTCCTTAATCTCCACTCAAAACCTGTCTGGTGAGGCCACCCGTGTTGTAACTGTGCACAAGGAATCCCGTACACCTCCTTACTATGCTGGCAGCAGAGCTCAACACCATCAGGCGGTCAAATCTTTACTTTGAAATGTATGGGAAATGTGAGTCACACCGCTGAGGATTTGTGGACGGTTAGCTCTGGAGACCGAGTTTCATCAATGGTTGTCTCCACTTAACCAGCAGCCAGGGAAGGCCGTGTGTGACAATGATGCAAACCTGGGTGCGGCCCTTCGCCAGGAGAATGTGACACACGTGCCTTGTATGGCTCATGTGTTGAACCTGGTTGTCCAGCAATTTTTAAACCACTATCCCGGCCTACATGGCCTTCTGCAGAGGGCACGGTGAAACGCCTGCCTGGATCCACACACTCATATGGGCTATAAAGGATAGCCTAGAGGGAAGCCACTCAACAAGCTGCACCCCTAGAACCCTGAAACCCTTTAACCCCTATACAGGGATTTGGAATTACACAGGGCCAAAGGTGATCAATACCTGTGGAAGGCTGCAGTCCGAGAGAGTAGTAGTCAGGCAGGGTCAAAGCATGAATTGAGGAACAGGAACAGAATCGGACGGCCAGGACTTAATCAGAAAACAAGCAGAGGTCTAATGCGGATTGGGCAATGAGGTACATGAATGTGGAGCCCAGCCCAGGTCTGCATTACCTTCAGGGTCTTCAGGGACTCCACGTGGAGGGACAGTCTGGTCACAGGTAGGTTGTCTTCTTAGGATTCGTGACGCCACTCTCAGTATTGCGGTCAGGGTGACCGCCACTGCAGATTAGGGGACACCTGGGGCTTATGTTGGATGCAGCTAGATGTAGTGGCCTCCCGAGAGTGAGGCTAGCCCCAGGGCCCAGTTTGGGTGTGTGGAACCACAGGTCGCAGAATGACTCACACGCTCAACCAGAGTGTCTTTCAGGATTTTTACTCACATCAGGTGGCAGGGTGAGTAACCCGGGCATAGCTGTGATGCACCAAATAGGGAACCAGGCTCCTTCAGGCTGACTTGTGAGGGTGGCTACCGAGTCGCCTTCCTAGCCCTTGTGTTTTTGTGGTGACCCCGACTTGAAGTCCTGCTGGGGTCACCCAGGAAAGTTGCTGCTGCCTGTTCTCCCCCTTTTCGGCTCATCTACTTGTAGCCTGGACCAGGTCACTCCGGCTGCTTGCCTCTTGTGAACTATGGGCCCTCTCTTCGCTACGTGGCTGCGGACTCTGTGGTGTTATGGTGAGGGTCTGAAGTGCCCCCACCGGCAGGTTGAGCAGGCCAACTGAATGGGCCCCTGCTCTGGGAACCTGTAACCCGTACGGGCCTGGTACCTCCCTGGCAGTCTGCGTACTCAGCCACTACTTTGCCTCCAGCCTCGGGTGGTTTTCAGGTGACGCTACCAGGTGACCGTTCTCCCCTGTCAGTAGCCACTGTATGTGCGTTGTCAGAATCGTGACAGCCTCCAGGGTCTGCTTCTTGCGTCTGCTCTCCTTGAGCTGCACTAACTGAATGGTTCACTACTTCCTCCCCTCTGTGCCTGCCTACACAACCTAGCAACCAGGCTCTCTACCACACCCCTTGAGTGGAGATGGAGGCCACGCCCCCTCCTGGATTCCCCAGGAGTCCCTTCAAAGGTCCATGTGGGAGACCTGATTACTATGTGCCTGTGTAACCACACCTCGGTCAGCCTTCTGGATTACCTGTGTTGTACTGCCCCAGCATGGGTGCAGTACTAAGTGGTGCCTGACCAGGTCAAGGGCACCGCAAAAACATCAGGCAGCAGACGTAGTCAGGAAACAAGAGGTAGTCAGCACACAAAATCACAAAACAGAACTGGGCGGAACAGGAACCAGAAGTTCAGAACTGTGTCTGGCAGTGGTCAGCAGACAGGAGGTGCCTAAAAAAGGGTGTGGTGTCTTCCCATTGGTTGTAGCTGAATGATGGTACTTCAGCTGTGAGACAACAACCACCTACAGTCAGCCATTGGTACTCCATATCTCAAGGTAACCCTGCCCAGTGGCTGTGCAAAACCAGCGTCCCCCAGCGCCGCTGTCATCGACTCCTCTCCCATCAACAGCACAATCTACGAAAGGAACACGGTGTCACCTGGCGATCAGAGTAAAAGTTGTTGGAGCGGACTCCGGTGGTGACGTAACAGCCGTGCGCGACAATGATGCAAACCTGGGTGTGGCCCTTCGCCAGGGCAATGTGAGACACGTGCCTTGTATGGCTCACGTGTTCAGCCTGGTTGTCTAGCAATTTTTAAACCACTATCCCGGCCTACATGGCCTTCTGCAGAGGGTATGCTCGCTTTGTGCTCACTTCCACCATTCACAACCAGCAGCTGAACAACTTGCATTGCTCCAGAAGTCTTTCGGTCTCCCTGTTCACCGCCTGCAATGCGATTTGCAGACACGCAGGAATTTGAATCTGCACATGTTGCAGCGCCTCTGGCAGCAATGGTGTCGCGGGCGGAGGGGTTGGGAACGCTGCTCGCATGGGAATCGCTGGTGCTTGGGTCCGGTGTTTCTGCTCCTCGGTGGCTCGAGCACGGGGCCGGACCCGGGGGCTCGAGCAGCGCCTTCTCGCCCACGAGTGAAAAGGGGAGTTTTGTGGTGGGATGTCGGTCGTGACGCCACCCACGGGGTTGTGGTGATGGTGGGCACCACCGCTGCTGGTGACGGGGGTTTCAGGGAGCGATGGCGGAGAGCAGCTAAGGTGTTGACCCCTCCGTGGGTAGGGGCTGTTGGTCCTGGGGCCCCGGTTGGTGAGTAGGGAGGAGGTATAGTTGCAGGTGCCGATGCGGGTAGGCAGCGTGGGCGCGGGTGCAACTTTGCGGTGCAGCGCGGTGCCGGACGGCACTGTTGTACTCACTCAGACACAGAAGGACAGAGTCTCTGGTAAATAGTGTAATAAAGTATACCTTCCAGGGGGGAGAGGAAATGGCAGCACAGCCAGTGGAGGTGAAGCAACGGGAAGCCTGCAACTAAATTGTTGAGAGCGTTATCACATGGTGACTGAGCCTGATTGTAACGGGAGCATAGAGGTGCCGATCCTGTCTTACCTGCGTTGTTGTAGAAGTGGGTTTCCAGTGGTGGAGTCAGCTGTGTGCAGTGGTGGCTGTGGGTTCTTTTATGTGTGACCGTAGTAATAGCTGCGCCCACTTCCTGTATGGGAGTGGAATGCAGTGAGGCTAATGGAACGCACGTCTGCGCCTGCACATTTGTGAAGAAGGGGAGGGAGAGGGGGGAGGCTGTAATTGGCCTCCTCAACCTCGTGTGGGTCCTTCACCTCGGCCCAAACCCTGTGTGGTCAGGGCACCCTTCCTTGTAACTGCGCACAAGGAATACCACACACCTCCTTACTATGCTGGCAGCAGAGCTCAATGCCATCATGCGGTCAAATGTTTACTTTGAAATGCATGGGAAATGTGAGTCACACCGCTGAGAAGTTGTGGACGGTTAGCTCTGGAGACCAAGTTTCATCAATGGTTGTCTCCACTCAACCAGCAGCCAGGGAAGGCCGGGTGTGACAATGATGCAAACATGGGTGCGGCCCTTCGCCGTGACAATGTGACACACGTGCCTTGTGTGGCTCACGTGTTGAACCTGGTTGTCCAGCAATTTTTAAAGCACTATCCTGGCCTACATGGCCTTCTGCAGAGGGCACGGTGTAACACCTTCCTTAATCCACACACTCAGATGGGCTGTAAAGGATAGGCTAGAGGGAAGCCACTCACCAAGCAGGACCTCCAGAACACTGGAACCCTTTAACCCCTATACAGGGATTAGGAATTACACAGGGCCCAAGGTGATCAATACCTGTGGAAGGCTGCAGTTCCAGAGAATAGTAGTCAGGCAGGGACAAAACATTAATTGAGGAACAGGAACAGAACTTAATCAGAAAACAAGCAGAGGTGAAATGCGGATCGGCCAACAAGGTACATAAACAGCAAGCAGGAAAAGTAGTCAGGTAACAAGCACACAAAATCATAAAACTGAACTGGGGGTAAAAGTAACCAGAGGTCATAGCTATATCTGGCAGTGGTCTGCAGACAGGATGGGCATAAAAAAGGGTGTGGTGTCTTCCCATTGGTTGTAGCTGAATGATGGTGAGCCGTAATCAAGTGCAGCATTGCGCCGTGCACATATTTTCTCCCGGTTCTTTTCCGTGTTCACACTATATGTGGTTCCACTATGTATGGAGTTCCATCAGCCTCTGGAAGGTTCCTGGCAAATTGCACAGCTCGAAGGGCATGCCTTTTGAATTCTTTGAATTCGCAGAGATCCATCGGGGTGGCAAAGGCGGTCTTCTCCCGGTCTGCCTCAGCAACGGACACTTGCCAATAGCGACTACTGAGATCAAGGGTAGAAAAATAATTTGCAGTTCTCAATGCAGCTAGCTATTCCTCAATACAGGGGAGTGGTGCTGTCCTTCTTCTTTAACAGGACCAACGGAAGCTGCCCAGAGGCTACAACTGTCAGGGATAACCCCAGCCTCCTTCATGTTGCTCAACATGTCCTTGGTACACTGGTAATGTGCAGGTAGTATTGGCTTATATCTCTCTTTGATGGGCGGGTGTGCACTTGTGGGGATGTAGTGTTTGATCAAGATTAGGGACCAAGGCCCGGGAATATTTTTCAGCAAAAAGTATATGCGTTATTCCCATTAACAAATTTTATTAAGATATAGAAAAAACACACCAGCAGTGTAAAAAGTATTTTGACCATCAAGTCACAATAAACATGATACAATATAGACATACAATATTTAAAAGAGAGGTTACAAATATAGGGGATCAAATCGAGGCTCAGGACTTAACTTTGAGACCATATTAGGTTCATCCAGGCAGCGCCACACAATAAAAGAAATAGGATGCTTGCTGTCCACAAACGTCCAGATCGATGTATGCCGATGCTCTCCAAAAGTCCCCTTAGTACTTATAATAGCAGAGATGAGACATCAAATCCTTCAATTTAGCAGAAGTGAGCCATCAATTTCATGGTAGATTTACAACAGTCTCCACCTCGACGCGTTTCCCCACATGCTATACATGGTTCATCAGGAGGCTATAAGACAGACAAGCTCTATCAGCAACAAGTTGTAATAGTATTAACCATAGATTGCACATTCTAAGCTACACCACAGAAAGGCATGTAAGATAAAGAGACAATATCAAAGATACAAGAGTACTTGCCCAGGGAGATGAGGTATTAGATATGCAGATCCATGGCGCCGATCAAACAGGATCCACGGCCGATCAGACAATGCTAAAGAGATAGTACTGCCATAGTCCAGAGAGGCGTCATGGAGCTGCATACCACCATGAGGTTTAAATAGCCTGTAATCCCATAATCAGCTGTAAGCGGTCAGGGCAATCATGCAGATGCCGGCACCGCCATGTATGCGCTTGCCTAATGCATTGCGCACACCTGGGAAAGCCCAGGATGCCGATATAATTAGAACGCCGCCGTCCCTATCCCCATTGCGCCTGCCCAGAACCTCCCAGGCAGCGCGCACGTGCGGACGGAGGCCCTCAGGTGCCACAGTCAGATAGAAATAGACAAAAGCACAGCGCATGCGTGAGGGTCCTGAATGTTATGGCGTCTGCATGGAAACGCCGCCGTCCACATCCCCATCGCGCCTGTCCAGACAACAGGCGGCGCGCACGTGTGGACGGAGGCCCTGAGATGCCATAATCAGATGGACATAAATAAGAGCACAGCGCATGCGCAGGGGTCTTAAGTACTACGGCGTCTGCATAAAAGTCGTAAGATGATACAGAGCACCGTATGCCCACGCATGCGCAATAAAGCAAGGGGAATACTTAGTGCTTTACTGCACGTCTAACATTAATATAAAGCACCCGCTGCAATATATATTTGTTGAAGAAAGGTTGCTTTAAAGATAAGGCCATATTATAGGGGGCTCCCATTCATAGGAATATAAGTATGATATAATTTAATTTAGCCGATGTAAATAGATTGTAGACGCCATAATAGACATTACCCCCATTTGTAGGCACATAGATAAAATAGGCATCATAGGATATACAATAAAAATAGATACAATAGATTATAGACGCCATAATAGACATAACTAGAGTTGAGCGCGGTTCGCGGTTCGTGGTTCTCCAGTTCTAGGCTCGAGTGATTTTTGGGCTGTTCGAGATCGAACTAGAACTCGAGCTTTTTGCTAAAAGCTCGATAGTTCTAGATACGTTCGAGAACGGTTCTAGCAGTAAAAAGCAGGGCTTTTTACAGCTACAGTGTGCAGGAGCCATCGCTGGCAGCCTGCCACAAGCTGGTAACCAAGATAAACATCGGGTATCCAAGCAAAGCGCTTTGGTTAGTAACCCGATGTTTATCTTAGTTACGTGCAGGAAGCCCACACTTTCCCGCTCAGCTCGCTCCGCCCCCTCCTGCCCGCGGCATGTACACATACATACACACACACACACACACTCTCACCCCTCCCCCCCCCCCCCCGCTCGGCTTACCTGCGGTGATGAAGTCCCGCCATCCCGACCTCAGCGCTGTCACTGTCCTCCATGGCCGCCGCTTGTCACATCACCTCTCGCTTCCGACCCGAGACTGACTAGCGGTGACGTCACGGACCTCTCGCGAGACTTGCTGTGAAGGCGCCGGTCATTGACCTCAGTGACAGGGGCTGTCAGTGTGCTGGAGATCAGCGCAGGTAATGTACCTCACTGACAGCAGCACTTGTCACCCCCCTGCAGTGACCTGGGCTGACCCATTGATGTTAGCTCAGGTCACTGCACTGCTCTCCCAGCCAATGGGGAACATCCTGCTCTTCATTGACTGGGACAGTGTGGATCGTCATGGCAACCCCTTGGATTACACCAGACCTGGATTTGTAATAAATTGGTTAAAGAGGGAATGTTTTGGGGAGTGTTTTTTCAAATAAAAACGTGTTTGTCGTCTATTTTTTTTTTATTACTGACTGGGTTGGTGATGTCGGGTATCTGATAGACGCCTGACCTCACCAACCCCAGGGCTTGATGCCAGGTGACATTACACATCTGGTATTAACCCCATATATTACCCCGTTTGCCACCGCACCAGGGCGCGGGATGAGCTGGGGCGAAGCACCAGGATTGGCGCATCTAATGGATGCGCCACTTCTGGGGCGGCTGCGGCCTGCTATTTTTAGGCTGGGGAGATTCCAATAACCATGGACCTCCCTAGTCTGAGAATATCAGGCCCCAGCTGTCTGCTTTACCTTGGCTGGTGATCCAATTTTGGGGGACCCCTACGTGTTTTTTTTTTAAATTATTTATTTAATTTAAAATAACAGCGTGGGGTGCCCTCAGTTTTGGATTACCAGCCAAGGTGAGGTTGCCAGCTGTGGTCTGCAGGCTGCAGCCGTCTGCTTTACCCTAGCTGGCTACAAAACTAGGGGGAACCCTACGTCATTTTTTTTTCATTTTTTTGGCTAAATACAAAGCTAAGCACCCTTAGTGCCACATGAAAGGTACCAAAGGGTGTTCCACTTTTTCTCCATTTTTTTCTCCACTTTTTCTCCACTTTTTCTCCACTTTTTTCTCCACTTTTTCTCCTCTTATGCTCCACTTTTTCTCCACTTTTTTCTCCACTTTTTCTCCTCTTATGCTCCACTTTTTCTCCACTTTTTCTCCACTTTTTCTCCACTTTTTCTCCTCTTATGCTCCACTTTTTCTCCTCTTATGCTCCACTTTTTCTCCACTTTTTCTCCATTTTTTCTCCACTTTTTCTCCTCTTATGTTCCACTTTTTCTCCACTTTTTCTCCTCTTATGCTCCACTTTTTCTCCACTTTTTTCTCCACTTTTTTCTCCACTTTTTTCTCCACTTTTTTCTCCACTTTTTTCTCCACTTTTTCTCCACTTTTTCTCCACTTTTTCTCCACTTTTTCTCCTCTTATGCTCCACTTTTTCTCCACTTTTTCTCCTCTTATGCTCCACTTTTTCTCCACTTTTTCTCCACTTTTTCTCCACTTTTTCTCCACTTTTTCTCCACTTTTTCTCCACTTTTTCTCCTCTTATGCTCCACTTTTTCTCCACTTTTTCTCCACTTTTTCTCCACTTTTTCTCCTCTTATGCTCCACTTTTTCTCCACTTTTTCTCCACTTTTTCTCCTCTTATGCTCCACTTTTTCTCCTCTTATGCTCCACTTTTTCTCCACTTTTTCTCCACTTTTTCTCCTCTTATGCTCCACTTTTTCTCCACTTTTTCTCCTCTTATGCTCCACTTTTTCTCCACTTTTTCTCCACCTTTTTCTCCACTTTTTCTCCACTTTTTCTCCACTTTTTCTCCTCTTATGCTCCACTTTTTCTCCACTTTTTCTCCACTTTTTCTCCACTTTTTCTCCTCTTATGCTCCATTTTTTCTCCACTTTTTCTCCTCTTAATCTCCACTTTTTCTCCACTTTTTCTCCACTTTTTCTCCACTTTTTCTCCTCTTATGCTCCACTTTTTCTCCACTTTTTCTCCTCTTAATCTCCACTTTTTCTCCTCTTATGCTCCACTTTTTCTCCACTTTTTCTCCACTTTTTCTCCACTTTTTTCTCCACTTTTTCTCCACTTTTTCTCCTCTTATGCTCCACTTTTTCTCCACTTTTTCTCCACTTTTTCTCCTCTTATGCTCCACTTTTTCTCCACTTTTTTCTCCACTTTTTTCTCCACTTTTTCTCCACTTTTTCTCCACTTTTTCTCCTCTTATGCTCCACTTTTTCTCCACTTTTTCTCCACTTTTTCTCCTCTTATGCTCCACTTTTTCTCCACTTTTTCTCCTCTTAATCTCCACTTTTTCTCCTCTTATGCTCCACTTTTTCTTTACTTTTTCTCCTCTTATGCTCCACTTTTTCTCCACTTTTTCTCCTCTTAATCTCCACTTTTTCTTTACTTTTTCTCCTCTTATGCTCCACTTTTTCTCCACTTTTTCTCCTCTTAATCTCCACTTTTTCTCCACTTTTTCTCCTCTTATGCTCCACTTTTTCTCCACTTTTTCTCCACTTTTTTCTCCACTTTTTTCTCCACTTTTTCTCCTCTTATGCTCCACTTTTTCTCCACTTTTTCTCCACTTTTTTCTCCACTTTTTCTCCTCTTATGCTCCACTTTTTCTCCACTTTTTTCTCCACTTTTTCTCCACTTTTTCTCCGTTCTTTTTCTATGGTCAGTCTACCCATTAGCTCTGCCATGCATACTGTAGCTCTACACCTACTGCACATGTTACTTTATGATTGACATCTCTTTCGTACCAGAGCTGTCTAAGCCTACTCTGACCCCATATTTGTCATTACTATATTGTCCTTGTACTGTATTATGACATTTGTATCATGTGTTTCATTTCTTGCTGTGTTGCAATTTTTTTGCTGCATCCCAATTGTACCTCTACATTGTTCGAGTTTATGTTATTGTTCTCTCACTCTTATGTGATACTGATTATTGTCATTTTTCATGATTACATGCAGATAAGTCCAATCTGACGAAGGCTCAGGCCGAAACGTCATTTGTAACTTGTTTTGGACAAAAACATATATGCTTATGAAAAAATTTTTTTCTTAATACGGACCAATAAAGAGTGATTTTGCATTACTATCCATTGTGACTTACTGACTTAGTCTGGGAGATATAGAGTGCCGAGGTTACTCACTAATTTTATCTATTATTACCTCTGAGCACCTATATACCAGTGAGCAGAGCTTCCTCTACAGTAGTTCTCCTGATTAGGCATGCCCTTACCTCATGAGCAGGGCATTGCAGCTTTGGTAGCAACCATTACGACATGGACTCTGCTGCTGTGGACCCGGGGAGAGTGAGTGCAGATTCATTGCACCCACACTCCTCACATGAAGGGTCCGCACTCCTAGAAAATGGGGGATACGTTCCCTGAGTGTCTCCCCCCATATTCTAGACGGTCCAGAGTCGTCGTGGGACCCCTTTATTTTTTTTCTTACAATAAATTGGTGAAAGAGGAAATGTTTTGGGGACTGTTTTTTCAAATAAATTTCTTTTGTCGATTTTTTGTTTTTGTTAGTACTGACAGTTTATGATGTTGGGTATCTAATAGACGCCATGACATCACAAACTGCTGGGCTTGATCTCAGGTGACTTTACAGCTAGTATCAACCCGATTTATTACCCCGTTTGCCACTGCACCAGGGCACGGGATGAGCTGGGGTGAAGCGCCAGGATTGGCGCATCTAGTGGATGCGCCACGTCTGGGGTGCCTGCGGCCTGCTATTTTTAGGCTGTGAAGGCCCAATAACTATGGACCTTCCCACCCTGAGAATACCAGACCACAGCTGTCCGCTTTACCTTGGAGAAAAAGCTGTGGAAAAACAAGCGCATAGGGTCTTACCCCAATATGTGAGGGGTGGGGGTGGGGGAGTGAAACTACTCACCAGATGTAGTTGTGAGAAGCCACAACTACTGTAATCGCATGTATCACACAATCCAAGGCTGCAGCCACCAAAACGGTAGATAACAGAGAGCACAAGAGAGTGGTGTTTTAATGCCGCGCCAATAGATCACTTCAGATGATGTTCAGACCAGTGTTACTTTATTGTTTTCCAGGTCAACGCGTTTCTGGGGCATCTGCCCCCTTCATCAGGACCACCAAAGAAACAGATAACATCCAATCAGGATGTTATCTGTTTCTTTGGTGGTCCTGATGAAGGGGGCAGATGCCCCAGAAACGCGTTGACCTGGAAAACAATAAAGTAACACTGGTCTGAACATCATCTGAAGTGATCTATTGGCGCGGCATTAAAACACCACTCTCTTGTGCTCTCTGTTATCGTCCGCTTTACCTTGGCTGGTGATCCAATTTGGGGGGGACCCTACTTTTATTGTGTAATTATTAATATTTATAAAATAATTATAAAAAAGAGCCTGAGGGGACCTCCACATTGGATCCCCAACCACGGTAAAGCTGCCAGCTGTGGTTTTCAGGCTACAGCCGTCTGCTTTACCCTAGCTGGCTATCAAAAATGGGGGGACCCAACGTCATTTTTTTTTTTTTAACTATTTTTTAAATAGAAAAAATTAATGGGCTTCCCTGTATTTTGATTGCCAACCAAGGTAACGGCAGGCAGATGGGGGTGGCAACCCATAGCTGTCTGCTTTATCTGCGCTGAGAATCAAAAATACCGCGGAGCGCTACGTCATTTTTTTAAAGATTTATTTTTACAGCACTGTGATGTCCAGCAATCAAAATACAGGGAAGCCCATTTTATTTTTAGTTATTTAAATAAATAATTAAAAAAAATATATATGGGCTCCCGCTGCATTTTTTGTATTGCTAGCTAAGGGTAATCCAAGCAGCTACTGGCTGCTAACCCCCACTGCTTGGTGTTACCTTCACTGGCAATGGAAAATCCAGGGAAGCATTTTTTATTTTTTTTGCCAAAAAACTACAAAAAAAGGACGTGAGCTTCGCCATATTTTTGTATGCTAGCCAGGTATAGCAGGCAGGTGCTGGAAGAGTTGGATACAGCGCCAGAAGATAGCGCTTCTATGAAAATGCCATTTTCTGAGGTGGCTGCAGACTGCAATTCGCAGCAGTGGGGCCCAGAAAGCTCAGGCCAACCGGTGGTGCGGATTCCAATCCCCAGCTGCCTAGTTGTACCTGGCTGGACACAAAAATGGGGCAAAGCCTACGTCATTTGTTTTCTAATTATTTCATGAAATTCATGAAATAATAAAAAAAAGGGCTTCCCTTTATTTTTGGTTCCCAGCCGGGTACAAATAGGCAACTGGGGGTTGGGGGCAGCCGTACCTGCCTGCTGTACCTGGCTAGCATACAAAAATATGGCGAAGCCCACATAATTTTTTCAGGGGGCAAAAAACTTCTGCATACAGTCCTGGATGGAGTATGCTGAGCCTTGTAGTTCTGCAGCTGCTGTCTGTCTGTATGGAGAAGAGCAGACAGCAGCTGCAGAACTACAAGGCTCAGCATACTCCATCCAGGACTGTATGCAGAAGTTTTTTGCCCACCAAAAAAATGACGTGGGCTTCGCCATATTTTTGTATGCTAGCCAGGTACAGCTGGCAGCCACGGGCTGCCTCCAACCCCCAGTTGCCTATTTGTACCCGGCTGGGAACCAAAAATATAGGGAAGCCCGTTTTTTTTAATTATTTCACTTATTTCATGAAATAATTAAAAAACAAATGACGTGGGCTTCGCCCTATTTTTGTGTCCAGCCGGGTACAACTAGGCAGCTGGGGATTGGAATCCGCAGCACAGGTTAGCCCGAGGTTTGTGGGCGCCTCTGCTGCGGATTTCAGTCCGCAGCCGTCCCAGAAAATGGCGCTCTCATAGAAGCGCCATCATCTGGCGCTGTATCCAACTCTTCCAACAGCCCTGGAGCCGGGTGGCTTGTTGGGTAATCATGAGTTAATACTGGCTTTGTTTTACCAGCCAGTATTAAGCCAGAGATTCTTAATGTCAGGCACGTTTGACCCGGCCATTAAGAATCTCCAATAAAGGGTTAAAAAAAAGACACCACACAGAGAAAAAATACTTTAATAGAAATAAATACACAGACACATTAGAGACTCCATCTTTATTACCCCTGTCAGCCCTCCACGATCCTGCTCTTCTGTCTTCTTTCTTTCTAGTGTAGTAGTAGTGACGATTGTAGTGAGGAAGGATGAGGTTCACCAGCTCATCACTTGGGGCTGGGGAACCTCCATCCTAACTACAATGCTCACTACAATCGGGAAGCAGCGTGCAGCCTTCACTCTGTGAGTGATCAGTGCTGGCTGCTAGCGGTAACGCTGACAGACGCGTTACCATAGCAACGGTGCTCTCGGAGCCGCGGTTAGCGGTGACGTCACCGCTAACTGCGTTGCTATGGCAACGGTGATCTCCGTTAATGACCGGCTGTGTCAGCCGGTCCCTAACGGAACGGGGAGTCGACCGTGTGCTACAGCATGTCGCCGGTACACGGCGATACACATATGTGCACCGTGTACCGGAGAGATGCACTCGCAGGTCCTACATGACGTGTCAGTCATGTGACCAGTCTGTAGCCAATGAGATAATAGCCACGTGACTGGTCACATGGCTATTTTGACGTCACGATAGGTCCTGCTTCTCTGCTGGCAGTGCAGGTCACCGGGAGGATTCAGCGATCATCGGATGGAATAGCGGCAGGAGACAGAGTGCAGAAGGGATCGCGAGGACCGGTAAGTGTTATGGCAATGTTTAGTAACTGTTTGTGTACATTTATCATGCATTTTTATGTGTTTGTGATTGCCTCCCATTATAGCCTATACGTTCGAGTTCGGTTCGTCGAACGTTCGACGAACTGAACTCGAACGAGACCTCCGTTCGGCGAACCACCTCGAGCCGAACCGCGACCGGTTCGCTCATCTCTAGACATAACCCCCATTTATAGGCACATAGATAATATAAGCATCATGGGATATACAATAACAGGCAGATATACCATTATATATTATTACATCAACCCTGTCAGAAATATAACAGGGATACCATCCTTCTAGACAGATATACCCTCCATGTATATATTATGAGGGTACATCCATAACGAGTCTCCCAGGGCAAGGACAAGAATACATAGATATTAACCATTAATATGGTCCATTCCTAAAAACGGAAGAAGTCTTACAAAGTAGAGCAAAAATGGATTTAAATTAACAATTTGGGTTCCGCTTAAGGCTAGGTGGGAAGAAAACAGCTAAAGGAGAGCTGTTCGTTCAGCCCTCCTGGGGTCAAAGATCCCATTTTGAATATCCAAGCTGATTCCTTCTGCAGTAATACCCTATCAAAGTCTCCTCCCCTAGGGTTCGGTTTCACCACCTCCAGAATGGAAAAACGAATTTGAGCCGTATCTCCCCCATGGATCATATTAATATGGCGAGAGATTGATGTATCTCGTCCATTCCTAATATCCGTAAGATGTTCGCCCACCCGCCTCCGGAGTTCTCTCAGGGTCTTCCCTATATAGTCCATAGGGCAAGTACAGGTGGCCCTATAGATAACTCCGGAGGTTTTACAGTTACCAAAATCACGTAGGGAGAAGATTTTCCCCGTGGCTGCACTAGTCACCCTTTTGCATTGTTCCATGGATCCACAATATTTACAGTTTCCACAGCGGAACATCCCGCAGATACGTCTATCTAGCCATGTTCCCTGTGGTCTAGGTCCCTGGTACATGCTGTGCACCAATTTATCGCCTATGGTACGACCCCGCCTGTAAGTAATGCTAGGGGATTTATTAATATACTTTACCAAATCGGGGTCAGCCCTCAAGATCTTCCAGTGCTTTTTTATCACTGAAAAGACTCTTTCAGATTGTACATCGTACGTGCCAATGATACGCGTGATGTTACAATCATTTTCACGCATCCGGGGAATCATAAGACTGTGTCTATTGGTATTTTTTGCAAGGGCATAAGAGTGCTGAATGATCTTTTTGGGATAGCCACGGTCTAAAAATCGACCAAAAAGGTCCGAGGCCTGTGCCTTGAAATCTTCTTCTCTTGAGCAATTTCTGCGTATCCGCAGAAACTGCCCTTTAGGAATACCCCTCTTTAGGGGAAAGGGATGATGGCTGTCCCATTTCAATAGGGCCCCAGGGACGTGACTACCCTGCCATGATAGAGCCCATGCCCTCCGAGCACTGGCCCACAGTAATGGACGCCCGAGGGGTGGTAGATGTAAAGAAGGGGAGAGTGCCTGTGAGGTTGCTGAACTGCGGGGAGGAAGAAGTCAGGCTTCCCCGGTATGCTACACTTGCCAAGTTGCTCACTCTGGATCCCCACACCATCCGCGAGGCAGTTCCCCCAACCTCACCACCGACTGCCAGCACTCACCCGCCCCAAGGGGAGTTAGATGAGTGGCACCAACAGCTACATGTAGGCACTGACGATACCCCTACACATCACAAAGAAGGGGTATACCGGGTGGTACGGGAGTATGAGCAAGTTTTTAGCAAACATCCCCTAGACTTTGGGCAGGTTAAAGGGGTCCAACACCATATTCCCACCGGTGAACACCCCCCTATCAAAGAGAGGTACAGGCCTATTCCCCCTGCACACTACCAATGTACCAAGGACATGTTGAGGAACATGAAGGAGGCAGGGGTCATCAGGGACAGCTGTAGTCCCTGGGCCACCCCATTGGTACTGGTTAAGAAGAAGGACGGCACCATGCGGATGGGCGTGGATTACCGGAAGATTAACCAGATAACTCATAAAGATGCTTACCCACTGCCCCGTAATGAAGAGTCTTTGGCCGCACTGAGAACTGCAAATTACTTCTCCACCCTTGACCTCACCAGCGGGTACTGGCAAGTGGCTGTGGCACCGGAGGACCGGGAGAAAACTGCCTTCACCACCCCAATGGGGCTCTGTGAATTCAATAGTATGCCGTTCAGGCTGTGCAACGCCCCTGGAACCTTCCAACGGCTGATGGAGTGCTGTCTGGGGCATCTAATCTTCGAAACCGTCCTGTTATACCTGGATGATGTGAATGTGTACTCCCAGACATATGAAGCCCACCTGGAGAACCTGGCCGAAGTGTTCGCGTCCCTTGCCAAATACGGGATGAAGTTGAAGCCCTCCAAGTGTCACCTGCTGAAACCCAGAGTGCAGTACCTGGGGCATGTGGTGGGTGCAGAAGGTGTCGCCCCCGACCCCGAGAAGATCACTGCCATCCAAGACTGGCCGAGACCAACCACAGTGAGGGAAGTAAGGCAGTTTCTGGGTCTGGTGGGGTACTACCGGCGCTTCATCAAGGGGTACACGAAGATGGCTGCCCCCATGCAAGACCTCCTCGTGGGACAGACCAAAGGTGGTAGACCCATCGGAGCCCCACTGGTGTGGGAAGAGAGGCATGAGGAATCCTTCCGTCAACTGAAGGCGGCCTTGACCGGAGAGGAGATCCTGGCGTATCCCGATTACAGCAACCCGTTCATCCTCTATACCGATGCCAGCAATGTGGGCTTGGGGGCAGTCTTGTCCCAGGTCCAAGATGGGAAGGAAAAGGTGATGGATGGACGGGGCCAGCAGCCGGCTGCGGTGTTTTCACTCTCGGTACCGGTGGCCCACTGCCCGACCCCGGTCCTATGGCTCTGCTGACCTCCACCAACTCCTGCAGACGGCCACCACCGTCTGCCGACCTTGCTGATTGTGCCTGGGCTCCAACCCAGACACACACAGTCTCTGCTCCTCTCACTTCCACCTCTCAACTTCAACTCTCCTCAACTCTTACTTCCACTCACTGGCTTTTCCCGCCTCCAGGCCTGTGAACTCCTCGGTGGGTGGGGTCAACCACCTGGCTCCGCCCCGCCTGGTGTGGACATCAAGCCTGGAGGGAGGCAACAAGGATTTTGTTTGACTGATGTACCTAGCCGGGGGGAAGGGGTGTGTGTGTGTGTGTTGCTACTGTACTGTGACGCCTGGGGGTCCAGGGCATCACAATGGCAAACCCTGCTGCAATACGTTATATGCAATACATTAGTCTGGGCTAACGAGATCCAGAGGTGGGGAAGATCACGCTGCTGACGTGGTCTCAGATCAAATACCTATGCACCCTTCTGTTTACAAATGGCGACGAAGATGTTAAGCGCTGACGATGCCATTATCATTATGACAATTATGGTCATCTACATGCTGGAGCACACTCTAACATTATTCAGAGTCAGGTGGTGGTGTGGCGCCCTGGATAAGCCAGGACGTCACAAGTACTACACCAACACACCCCACACCCCGGTCAGGCACACCTAAGTCAAACAAAATCCTTGTTGCCTCCCTCCAGGGGCTGATGCTCACACCAGGGGGTGGGCCAGGCGGTTGGTCCCGCCCACCGAGGAGTGCACAGTCCTGGAGGCGGGAAAAGGAGGGAGTTGAGTTTTAGAGTTTGAAGTGGAAGGAGTGAAGTGGTAGAGGAGCTGACAGAAAGTGGTCCGGGTGTGTGGCCCGGACGGAACAGCAAGGTTGGCAAACAGTGGTGACCGTCTGCAGGAGAGGCCTATTGGAGCTAGCCGTAAGGACCGTGGATGGGCGGTGGCCCGGCGGTACCGGACCGATACGCAAAGAGAAGCCAGCACCATCCGGCAGGGGCTTACGGACCCCGACAAGGCTAGGAGTCACCGTGCAATTTGTCAAATCCGTTAGCGAAAGGAACCTCCTGGGTTTCCCAGCAGCCAAGTCCCGATAGAAGGCAACAGTCCAACCGTTAGAGGGAAACATAGTCACCGCCAAGGCTAAAGTTCCCAGGGCCAGAGCCTGCGGGCAAAAGGGGCTCCTTCAGCACATATCCAAGCTGGGGAGCGGGTTACCAGTGGGAACCCATTGGAACCGTACACACTACACAGGTGCAGGGAAAGGCAGTCACCATCAACCTGCCGGGAGGAGAAACACCGCAGCCGTCTGTGTGACCCGTCCATCCAGCCGTTTGTTTTACCGGAGACTTTGTGTACATCATTGGCTGAGTGAGTACCACCGTGCCGAACGGCACAGCGCTGCCCCCGCGACCCTGCACCTCGCCAGGCCCCGTAACCCGCCTGCCTCCAAACTTACCCCCTCACCGGGCCCCGGGACAACCAACCCCACTACCCACGGAGGGGAGAACCAACATCCAAGCTGCTCCTTGTCATCGCTCCCGGGATCCCCGTCCAGAGCAGCGGTGGTGTCACCAAACTCACCACAACCATGGGTGGCGTCACGGACAATATCAAATCCCCACAATCAAATCCCCTTTTCACTCACGGGCGAGGAATGCCGTTCGAGTCCCCGGGATCTGGCCCACCGCTCGAGCCACCACCGAGCAGCAGCAGCCGGACCCGAGCAGTGGGAGAGCGCAGCGTCCCTTCCTCCGCCCGCGACAGTGGGACAAGAGGAAGGGGAGGAAGTACAGGAGGAGTCATATGCAGAAGGGATAACAATATCTACAAGGTCCACACGTTCAGCAGCACCAAGGCAGCAGGCATGGGACGGTGGGGGAGAGGGATTAACAAGGGCGCATAGTATCAGCCAAACTGTTGAGGAAGGTGCAGGAGCCCAGAAAGAAATGGAGGACGAACTGGCGATGGGTATGGAAGACTCAGTAGATGAAGGAGAGCTTGATCACATTTCTGTTGTGCGAGGTTGGGGGGAGAGGGCAGAGGAAAGAAGCATGATTCTCACTTCTCCGCCACCAACACAGCAAGGACTTGGTCCTCCTGGATGCGCAAGACACATGAGCGCCTTCATGCTGCACTACCTACAACATGACCCTTGGATTGTCCGAATTGGAAGGAATGCTGACTACTGGGTGACCACACTCTTAGGTCCCTGGTACAAGACAAAATTTGGCAAAATAAGTCATGCCATAGAAAGGGACGCACATATGCAGGAAAATCAGCAGAAGCTGGTACGCAATCTTAGATCGGCTTTTCCACTAAACACTACTGCTGCACAGAGTGAATCTCAATGCTTGGTCATAGCTAGGAGGAAATGGTCTTTAACTTGTCCACATCTGAGGGACCGAGGGGTGGATGTTGTGCTGAGACGGCGTTGAGTAGGGTGTTCCTACAGAGTTGCAAATTTGGTCATATACAAAATGAATGGAAAAAGGCCATATGCTGGTGGAAAGGGGAACATGTGTGTTGGAAAGGGGAAAAACGTTTGTGTCCGTGGGTTTGGTTCTTAAGGCACAGTAACATCTGCTGAAGAAACACCATCTGTTACGGGGGGACTGGCAGATTTGGATAAGGTGGTATATATCCCAATCGCCAGTCGGGGTCCACCGTCCTCCTAGATGGAAAAGGAGATGCTGGCAACCCGAAGGTTAGGCGGAGGATACAGAGCTGGGTGCCTCTGAAACAAATAGTAGCCTGAACCGAGTTAGACGACAATCGGATCTGGAGACTGGTAACCCTGTTAGTGTCACAGGGTCCACACACCCACCCAGCCCAGGAACTCCCTGTTAACAACACAGGGACCATTGGGTACACTGTCCGTGTGCGTAGGGGGCACACCTGTGGACAGCAGGCGACACAGCAGCAGCAGCCCAGTTAATGCCACTGTGCTGCAGTAACAGGACTGGTAAGACAGGAGCTGGTCATAACCGTTATGCGTTACCAAGTGTGGTGGCGTCCTGCACCGATGCCCTATCCCTGCCTACTTCTGGCCTAAAGCCGCAATAGGTTCAACACATAGAGGTGTGCTCTGTCTGAGCATAATAGAAGACGGCGCACCTCCTTGTTGTCTCCAGCCCCTTTTCTAACCTGGGTCCGCCCCAACCCAGGGTGGACCACAATGCACCTCCATAAACCAAAAGTAGACTGCCACGTCATCAGTGACATAACCAGCGACCTATCCGGAACCGCCACTTCAATGATGACCTCATGGCAGCCACGCCCCAAACAGCCCACCAGTCATCGTCTGACGAACAATGATGAGGTGCAAAATCATATGTGCGGGCCTCTGTGAGCCAGTCCGGAGGGGCCACATCATCGAGACACCTGATGCCCTCTGAACTATCAAGAATGACACCTCACGGACATGGCCATTGAGTTCCTTTATGGACCTAGCTTCTGATGCAGTAAGTGCATGAGCATGCTCATTTGCCTGAAAACAGTCTCAGAAAACAGACTATCAGCTTCTGCATGCTATGTAGGCCCAACACAGGACTTAGACACAGCACGGAGTCCAAGTACCTGTGCAAACAGGCTTTTCGCACTAAGTGTGGGAGAATGCACAGTAGCACAAACTGAGGACTTAGCCTCAGGAATGGCACAGTCATGCTGAGCATGCTCACTAGGTGAAACACTGTACTTAGGCTGTGTCTGTGGTAAATCGGCACACGCATGCACACTAGCCGTCTCTCCACACTTAGACGTGGATGAGGAAGCAGCCAGCTGGACGACTCGATGGACGGACAAAAATGGCAGCTGATGCCTGGGCGCAACTGGAACCGCACCTGGCTGCTTGCGTCTACGGCGGCACCGATTCCTAACACCAACTACCAGCCAAAATAAGAGGTCTACTTCTCCAATTGGATAAGGCTGCTTTCACACATCCGGTTTGAGCCGTGCGGCTCAATCCGGCTGTGAAACCTATGCAACGGATGCGGTGAAAACACCGCATGCTTTGCATAAGTTTTTTACATGTGGCCCGTCCGGTTTTTGCCGCTTGCGGCATGCTACTGAGCATGCGCAGTGGCAATAACCGCATGCGGCGGCCGGACGCGTTTTTTGCCGCATCCGGCATCCATAGGGATGAATTGGGAAAAGCGCCGCATCGGCCGGATGTGGCGCGGTGCGTTTTTTTTGCCGCACAAAAAAACGTGCCAGGCAACGTTCCATCCGGCAGCCACATTGGCTAAATCTGCCGCACGGAACGCAAGGCCATGCGGCACAATGCGGCACTAATTAAAGTCTATGCAGGAAAAACGCAACCGGCAGCAAAAAAAAACGGTTGCGTTTTTCCAGCAAAGTGCCGGAATGTGCCGCATAGCAAAAACCGGATGTGTGAAAGCAGCCTAATCTGATATGATCCCTTTTTTCAGGGACACGACTATCGCTACCAAATGTAGATGAGGCAACAAAAAAGCAGGTGTTTCAATGGATCTCCAGTGCTCCATCAAGTGGCCTCTCCTCCACCTCCACTTCAATATCCCAAATACTCCATTCCTCTGTGGCGTCAACCCAATCGCACTTGCTTCCAAACAGCTCACAAGTTTCCACCAGCCCTGCAGAGTATGGGATAATAGAGATGGTTGAGTCGGCAGAGCTGTTCAGTCACACAATAGCCTGGGAATCAGAGATCTGCTACAAAGCTGCAGTGAGTACAGACAAGGAAATGATCTGCACTGATGCCCAGAAACTTTGTAAGTCTGATCCAGGACCCAATGAAGAAGGTGCTGATCATAATGTACACCCTTATTCCCAAACTGTAAATCATCCTGGTGGAGATAATGGGGAACATGCTGAGGAGACTCAGATACCTGATTGGAACGACAACTTTACTATTCGGTCAGGGCAGGAAGAGGTTGGCTTTGAGGAGTCAGGACAAGGGGAGTGAAAACACACAGGGTGATGATAAGGTTGGAGACCCCACTTACTTTCAAATCAAAGTCAGTGTAATACTACTGTATGAACTGAGGATTTCGATTGCGTTAGGGCAATGACAACCAGAGACGGGTTCTTGGTGCAAAGACGTTTATAATATGCAACCAACTATATGTACACAGAACAGAACATAAACACAGTAGAACATAAACACAGTAAATACCTGCCAGGGTCGGAGCAAAGGGGAATTCCCGGGGCCACGCACCGGACTCCCCCAGGGAGACCACCAGGAGCGAACCCCTATACAGGGGCTGTCTGGCGATCACCCCAGAAGGCCTAAATGCGCAGCAGCCGGGACACGAAAGGGCAACAGGTATAGTCCAAAAATGTCCGCACGTGATGTGAGTCCTAGGGTGGATATGAAACGGAAGGAACCGGGCAGAAGTGCCGACCAGAGACGGCAGACGGAGTCCGGGCACAGCTTGATGAGACCAGGTGAAGTCCAGAGCCGGTGTCGGGTGTTTTCAACAGGATCCAAGTAGCAATCAGGAACCAAGAGCAGCAGGGCAGGAGTAGACAGGAAGCAGTATACTCAGGCAACTAGACTAAGCTTAGGGGCGGGCTTTTAAACAGATGAACAGGAAGTAGGGCAACAGAACAGAAAACTCCATGTTAACAAAGGGCAAGATCCTTCAAAAGAAAACTGGAAATCCTGGAACTCTGACAGTCAGCCAGTCGATGAGGTCAGCAGAGGAGGTGGAGGAGGATGCTACTGACAAAGAGGTTATGCCGTGACGTGGCGAAGCAGCTCAAGAAATTGCAATTTTTTGCCAAAAATCTCAAAATTTTTAAAATAAGTACAGTTTGGAATGTTTAGTGCTGTAGTGCACATTTGGTGCTGGCTTTTTGTTTTTTCTTCATTGAATTGGTCGGTGGTTGACCTCCACCTTGCTTTGCACCCCAATTTGGGATGTATTCCATCTGTCTAGATTTTGGCGGTTGGTGACTGTTCACATTAAGTCATCAGGCTTTGTCCACAGGCTATTTGCTTCATGCAGCATTTGCTTGGACCTGTCCCGCCCACAGCCATGACTCAGTCATGGGTACGGGATTGAAATAGACCAGGTGAGTGCTGCTAAGAGCAGTTCTACTATTCATATGTGAGGCCGTATGGCACATTTTATAAAAATATTTTAGTGTAGGACTGCTTCAAATGAGATTTGCCGTGACGTGGCGAAGCAGCTCAAGAAATTGCAATTTTTTGCCAAAAATCTCAAAATTTTTAAAATAAGTACAGTTTGGAATGTTTAGTGCTGTAGTGCACATTTGGTGCTGGCTTTTTGTTTTTTCTTCATTGAATTGGTCGGTGGTTGACCTCCACCTTGCTTTGCACCCCAATTTGGGATGTATTCCATCTGTCTAGATTTTGGCGGTTGGTGACTGTTCACATTAAGTCATCAGGCTTTGTCCACAGGCTATTTACTTCATGCAGCATTTGCTTGGACCTGTCCCGCCCACAGCCATGACTCAGTCATGGGTACGGGATTGAAATAGACCAGGTGAGTGCTGCTAAGAGCAGTTCTACTATTCATATGTGAGGCCGTATGGCACATTTTATAAAAATATTTTAGTGTAGGACTGCTTCAAATGAGATTTGCCGTGACGTGGCGAAGCAGCTCAAGAAATTGCAATTTTTTGCCAAAAATCTCAAAATTTTTAAAATAAGTACAGTTTGGAATGTTTAGTGCTGTAGTGCACATTTGGTGCTGGCTTTTTGTTTTTTCTTCATTGAATTGGTCGGTGGTTGACCTCCACCTTGCTTTGCACCCCAATTTGGGATGTATTCCATCTGTCTAGATTTTGGCGGTTGGTGACTGTTCACATTAAGTCATCAGGCTTTGTCCACAGGCTATTTACTTCATGCAGCATTTGCTTGGACCTGTCCCGCCCACAGCCATGACTCAGTCATGGGTACGGGATTGAAATAGACCAGGTGAGTGCTGCTAAGAGCAGTTCTACTATTCATATGTGAGGCCGTATGGCACATTTTATAAAAATATTTTAGTGTAGGACTGCTTCAAATGAGATTTGCCGTGACGTGGCGAAGCAGCTCAAGAAATTGCAATTTTTTGCCAAAAATCTCAAAATTTTTAAAATAAGTACAGTTTGGAATGTTTAGTGCTGTAGTGCACATTTGGTGCTGGCTTTTTGTTTTTTCTTTTTTGACAAAGAGGTTATGTTGCATCTTCATGGACAGAGACAAAGTACTCGAAGCACGTCAACAACTGAATCCTCAGACACAACTCTGCCTCTGAGCAGAAGTCGTGGTGGCTCTGCAGGTTGCATGCGCTGTAAGCCGTGCCTAGCCTGGGGCTTTTTATACATCGCAAAAGATCACCCAAGTCATGTCATCTGTAAGATTTGTCACCAATCTCTAAGTAGAGTCCAAAAAAACACTACTTTGAGTACTTTGTCCATGAACTGTCATGGATCCGAAGTGAAAGTGTCAGGGTGTATTGATGAGCTTTATCCACTGTGAATGCAACATGCTTATTTGCCGTTCATTGCATGCATTGTTGCAGACTACCCACAAGGGGCTGCTGTTTTTTTGCATCTGCCTTTGACTGTTTGGTCACTATAGCAATAGCAAAACGGTCTTTGTCTGAGGACTTGTAGAGCAGAGGAGGAGGTGCTGTCTGTGAAGTGAAGGAAAAGCTAAAGGTGTGCATTACAGCAAGGAGCCACCGCGGAAACACTTTGGTGAATTGTGAGGGGAGTCATGTTGGTGTTTGGTGAGGAGTACCGTAACGCCTGTGAGCAGCATCCTGTGCCGGAGACCGACATTCTTCCAGTGCTGCCTATACTGTTTACCAGGAGAGGATCGTAAACTCTGTATTGATGGCAACTGGACACCACAGTACACGGGTATGGTAGGCTGGGGCCAGACAGTAATGCATGCACGCAACACTTTGTTTTCTTAGCAAAACACATATCTGTGCTGCTTAGGCTGACTATATAGACAATAAGACTTGATGCCTCTGCTCTGTCAATTTGTCAGTTACAGTTAAAATCATAGAGGGACAGCGACACATGTTTGCATTGACTGTTGCTTTACAAGATTTCCAGGACTGTGTTGCTGAGCTGTGTGGTTTGCCTTCACACTGTTATCATCTGCCTTATCTGTGACGCTTCAGCTAACAAGGGTATTCAGGGGGAGTTATGGGTTTTGTCTATGTTTAGGTAGTTAAGTTGTAAACTCTTGTGATGCGACACTGGTAAGTCTTGTTCGCACACACACACACACACACACACACACACACGCACACACACACAATTACTCCTGCTACGCAGAGGGATTACCAGGTAGTAGGCAACTGTTTAGACAGTCCCTTGCTTAGGCAAGAGTTGGTGAGCAGGGGGTATAAATCGCCATTACGAGTGTAGTGTAGGGGTGTAGGCTTTTGGAATTGTGAATAGATTCTTCTATTCTTTCAGTTTTATGCATGGTTCTTATTGTTTGTTTTTGGAAAGTTAAGCAATCATTTATCAACCCAACTGCCTAGAGTCCCTTTCCTAATGTGTGGTTTTGCTGTATACTGGGGAGCCCACCCTGTACACTACTTTAAATTATTCATAAGTCGCAATGGGAAGTTCACTGTGCTACAATGCGGCCTAGCGGGGCTGTGCAAGCACCGTCTGCCCCATCAAGTGCATCTGCATGCTCTTCATCCTCTGTGACTGTGGGGACAGCAGTCACACATGTTTTTTGACGCATACCTTCCACCCCTTTACCCGCTACAGGCAGTGTGATTGGCAAGTCGTCAGTTGTTTTTGAAGTGGAAACAGCTGCTGTTGTTGAGCTCTCTCAGACATCAAGCAAACCACCTTTGGATGAAGGCAACATTATATCCACGCCTGCACCGTCGTCACAGATTGCCTGGACTACCTACAGTTAAAAATTGCGCAGCAGAAATGGAGAGGACTGTAGAATGCACATATGGTGTACCTTGCTTGACAGGATAGGAACCCAAAGGTAGTATCCCTGACAATTTTACTGTGCCCCTAAAAGTGTCAGAGCTTTTTGAAATTAAAATTGCGTTGCAGAAATGGGCAGGTGTGTAGAATGCCGAGGTGGTGTACCTTGCTTGGCACCAGTGGGACACTAAGTTAGTATAGCAAACACATTTTGGATGCCACTAAGTGTCAGCACTGTTTGCTATAAAAACAGTGTAGCAAAAATGGGCAGGAGGGTAAAATGCAGAGGTGGTGGACCTTGCTTGGCACCAGTGGGACACTAAGTTAGTATAGCAGACACTTTTTGAATGCCTCTAAGTTTCAGCACTGTTTGCTATAAAAATAGCGTAGCAAAAATGGGCAGGAGGGTAGCATGCAGAGGTGGTGTACCTTACTTGGCACCAATGGGACACTAAGTTAATATAGCAGACACTTTTTGGATGCCACTAAGTGTCAGCACTGTTTGCTATAAAAATAGCGTAGCAAAAATGGGCAGGAGGGTAGAATGCACAGGTGTTGTAGGTAGCAGGACAGCAAAAGAAAGCCTCAGTTTCTATCCCTGCCAATGAAAAAATGCCGCAAGGACATCAGAGCTGATGTAGCCAGACGCTATTATCTAAAGCCCTGAACAGCGTTTGCACGGACCTGCCTAGCAACAATGCCTATGAACAGCTGTAATGCAGCCCTGAAAAGGGCTGACATTACAAGTAGTCCCTAATAGAGTTGAGCGCGGTTCGTGGTTCGTGGTTCTCCAGTTCACGGCTCGAGTGATTTTGGGGCATGTTCTAGATCGAACTAGAACTCGAGCTTTTTGCAAAAGCTCGATAGTTCTAGAAACGTTCGGGAACGGTTCTAGCAGCCAAAAAACAGCTAAATCCTAGCTTGGTTTCTGCTGTAATAGTGTAAGTCACTCTGTGAATCAAACTATTATCACATTTCAGTGCATAGTGTGCGTGAACAGCGCCTTCAGATCACTGCTGTTTCTATAATGGCGATCGCCATTTTTTTTTTTTTTTTCTTGTCTTCCTTCCCTAAGCGCGTGCGTCTTGTGGGGCGGGCCAGCATGTCAGCCAATCACAGACACACACACACCTAAGTGGACTTTGAGCCAGAGAAGCAACGGCATGTGTGATAGGATCTGCATGTCACATGTCCCTGCATTATAAAACCGGACATTTTCTTCACGAACGCCATTATCTGCCTTCTGCGTCTTTGGTGTCAGACATCAGTGTCGCAGCTCCGTCCTCCTGAGTCCTATAGCCGATACAGCTGTATGCGCTGCATACACAGCGTTAGACAGCTTAGGGAGAGCACATTCTAGCAGTCCTTTTAAGGGCTCAAAGCGGCAGGGTCAGAGAGCCATAAGTGACAGGTCCTGCAAACAGCAACAGCGTCTGTGTAGCCCAGGTCAGGGATTTCCTCCCTGCATTTCACCATTAGGAGGGAATAGAAAGGCAGGCTTCCATTCCTCTACCCAGAGCACCACAATCCTGCCACTGTACCCTCTTGTCCTCTGCACACTCCAACTCATTCTAAGTAAGCCATTATACTAGCAAACACTCAGTGTACCTAGTGGCATCCTAAACGTGGCTATTGGACTTTGCTATAGTCCCACTAGTGCAAAGACATTAGCAGAGCACATCTGCCTGCGTTGCACACTCCAACTAATTATAACGAAGCCATTATACTAGCAAACACTCAGTGTACCTAGTGGCATCCTATACGTGGCTATTGGACTTTGCTATAGTCCCACTAGTGCAAAGACATTAGCAGAGCACGTCTGCCTGCATTGCACACTACAACTTTTTTAAACTAAGCAATTTTACTAGCAAACACTCAGTGTACCTAGTGGCATCCTATACGTGGCTATTGGACTTTGCTATAGTCCCACTAGTGCAAAGACATTAGCAGAGCACATCTGCCTGCATTGCACACTACAACTTTTTTAAACTAATCAATTTTACTAGCAAACACTCAGTGTACCTAGTGGCATCCTAAACGTGGCTATTGGACTTTGCTATAGTCCCACTAGTGCAAAGACATTAGCAGAGCACATCTGCCTGCATTGCACACTACAACTTTTTTAAACTAAGCAATTTTACTAGCAAACACTCAGTGTACCTAGTGGCATCCTATACGTGGCTATTGGACTTTGCTATAGTCCCACTAGTGCCAAGACATTTGCAGAGCGCATCTGCCTGCGTTGCACACTCCAACTAATTATAACGAAGCCATTATACTAGCAAACACTCAGTGTACCTAGTGGCATCCTATACGTGGCTATGGGACTTTTGTCAATTCACAGTATTGGAACGTTATTTGCATGACATCTGCCTGCATTGCACACTCAAACTTTTTTAAACTCAGCCATTATACTAGCAAACACTCACTGTACCTAGTTGTATCGTAAACGTGGCTATTGTACTTTTGTCAATTCACAGTATTGGAACATTATTTGCAGCACGTCTGCCTGCATTGCACACTCAAACTTTTTTAAACTCAGCCATTATACTAGGAAACACTCACTGTACCTAGTTGTATCCTAAACGTGGCTATTGTACTTTTGTCAATTCACACTACTGCAAATCTATGTGCAGCACCTCTGCATGACAACCTCGTGCTCTGTTTTTAATAAGCTATAATGATAGCACAAAATACTGCCATTTAGTGGCATCATAGAACTGGCTGTTGTATTCCATTAGTGCCCCATTGGTGACAAGCTATTTCTAGCACCTCTACATCACACCCTCATGCACATTTTGCTACGCTAATGTTATAGCAAACTCATGGAATTCATTGCTGCATTTCATAATTCGGAGGGATAGAAAGTCAGGCTTCCTTTAGCTTTTCCTTCTGTTCATAGACAGCATCTCCAAGACAAATTTCCCCTCCACGTCTAAGTGTGGAGAGGCAGCTAGTGCGCATGCGTGTGCCGATGTACCCCAGCTGCAGCATAATTACAGTGTTTCGCCTAGTGAGTATGCTCAGCCTGACTGTGCCATTCCTGACGCTAAGTTTTCATTTCGGGATACAGCGCATGCTCCCACACTAAGTGTGAAAAGCCTCTTTGCACAGGTGCTTGCATTCCGTGCCGGGTATAAGTCCTGTTTTGGGCATAGACACCATGCTAAAGCTGATAGTCTTTTTTCAGAGACTGTATTTCATGCTACTGAGCATGCTCAGGCACTTCCTGCATCAGAGACTAGGTCCGGTAATGAACTCTTTGGCCCTGGCCCTGATGTGGGGGTCCCATATAGACCACAGGGCATCAGGTGTCCTCCCAAATGGCTTGCAGAGGCCCACACCTATGACTTGTCACCGCATTATTGATGCTCAGACGATGACTGGTGAGGTGTTTGGGTCATGGCAGCCATGAGGTCATCATTGAAGTTGCGTTTCCAAATAGGACGCTAGTTATGCCACTCATGACGTGTCACTCTACTTTTGTCTCCAGGAGGTGCATTGTGGTTCACCCTGGTTTGGGGCGGACCCAGGTTATAAAAGGGGCTGGAGCCAACAAGGAGGTGCGCAGTCTTCTATTATGCTCCGAAAGAGCACACCTCCATGTGTTGAACCCATTGCGGCTTTAGGCCAGAGGTAGGCAGGGATCGGGTGGTGGATGCAGGCCACCACCACAGTTGGTAACGCAGAACGGTTAAGACCAGCTCCTGTCCTAACAGTCCTGCTTGTGCAGCCCAGTGGCATTAACAGGCCTGCTGCTGCTGATGCGCCTGCTGTCCACAGGTGTGGCCCCTACGCACACGGTCAGCGTACTCAATGGCCCCTGTGTTGTTAACAGGGAGTTCCTGGGCTGGGTGGGCATGTGGACCCTGTGACGCTAACAGGGCTCACAGTCTCCAGATCCGAATGGCGTCTAACTCGGTTCAGGCTACTATTAGTTTCATAGCCACACAGCTCTGTATCCTCCACCAAACCTTCAAGTTGCCAACCTCTCCTTTTCCAACTGGGAGCACGGTGGACACTGACTGCTGATGGGGATATATACCTTTCTCTTTCTTTTCTTATTAATTTTCGTTATATAGCGGTAACATAGTATATACCACTTTATCCAAATCTGCCAGTCCCACTGTAACAGATGTTGTTTCTTCAGCAAATGTTACAGTTGCTTAACCACCAAATCCACGGACCAAAACTTTTTTCCCCTTTCCAACACACCTGTTCCCCTTTCCAACAGCATCTGTCCTTTTTCAACTCATTTTGGGATATGACCAAAAGTGCAACTGTGCAGGGACACCGTACTCAACGCCATCTCAGCACAGCAGCCATCCCTCGGTCCCTCCGATGTGGACAAGTAAAAGACCATTTCCTCCTATCCATGACAAAGCGTTGAGATTCACTCTGTGCAGCACTGGTGTTTAGTGGACAAGTAGATCTAAGATTGCGTACCACATTCTGCAGATACTCCTGTATACGTGCGTCTATTTCTATGGCAGGAATTAGTTCGCCAAATTTTGTCTTGTACCGGGGATCTAACAGTGTGGCAACCCAGTATTCAGGATTAGTTCAAATTCATACAATCCGAGGGTCATGTAGGTAGTGCAGCAAGAAGGCGCTCATGTGTCTTGTGCATCCAGGAGGACCAAGTCCTTGGTGTGTTGGTGGCAGAGAGGTGAGAATCGTGCATCCTTCCTCTGCCCTCTCCCCCCAACCTCGCACAACCGAAATGTGAGCAAGCTCTCACTCATCTGCTGAGTCTTCCATGCCCATCGCCAGTTCGTCCTCCATTTCTTCATGGGCTCCTGCACTTTCACCAACACTTTTTGCTGATACTATGCGCCCTTGTTAATCCCTCTCCCTCACCATGACTGCCGCATAGGTGCCGCTGACCATCTGGACCTCGTAGATCTTGTTATCCCTTCCGCATATGACTCCTCCTGTACTTCCTCCCCTTCCTCTTGTCCCAACACCTGACTCCGAATAATAATTACAGTGTGCTCCATCATGTAGATGACCAGAATTGTCACGCTGAGAATGACATTGCCAGTGCTAAACATCTTCGTCGACATTTCAAAACTGTGTAGCAGGGTGCATAGGTCCTTGATCTGACACCACTCCAGCAGCGTGATCTGCACCACCTCTGGATCAAGTTATCCCAGGCTATATGTCTTACCGTATTTCAGCAGGGCTCTGCGGTGCTGCCACACACGCTGCAACATGTGCAGATTCCAATTCCTGCGTGTCGAAACATCGCATTTACGGCGTTTAACTGCCAGACCCTAAGACTTCCGGAGTGATGAAAGTTGTTGAGCTGCTGTGTGCGCACGATGGAAGTGAGCACATAGCGAGCGTGCCCACTGCACAAGGCCATGTAGGCCGTGATGGTGTTTTAAAAATTGCTGGCGAATTCGGTTCAACACGTGAGCCCTAAAAGGCACGTGTGTCACATTGCCCTGAGGATGGCCCGCAGCCAGGTTTGCATCATTGCCGCACACGGCTGTTAAGTCACCAACGGAGTCCGCTCCGTCAATTTGTACTCCGGTCGCCAGGTGACAACGTGTTCCTTTCATGAATAGTGCTGATGATGGGAGAGTAGTCGATGCCAGCGGCGCAGGTGGACGCAGGTTATGCTCACCCACTGGGCTGCATTACCTTGACAGATGCAGAATCTCTGGCTGAATGTAGCTGGTGGGTATCTCACAGATGAAATACCAAAATTTTGTTTAAAAGAACTGAGAGTCCTCAGTGGTTGATACCTTTTAATGGCTCAGAAGTGTCTTTAGTTCCATAACCATTTAGTTCCATAGCCATTAAAAGGTATCAACCACTGAGGACTCTCAGTTCTTTTAAACAAAATTTTTTTATCTCTACTGGCTAACACGGTACAAAGATATATTTTACTTAGATGAAATACCATCATTCAGCTACAACCAATGGGAAGACACCACACCCTTTTTTATGCCCATCCTGTCTGCAGACCACTGCCAGACATAGCTATGAACCTCTGGTTAATTTTACCCCCAGTTCAGTTTTATGATTTTGTGTGCTTGTTACCTGACTACTTTTCCTGCTTGCTGTTTATGTACCTTGTTGGCCGATACGCATTTCACCTCTGCTTGTTTTCTGATTCTTTCCTGGCCGTCCCATTCTGTTCCTGTTCCTCAATTAATGTTTTGACCCTGCCTGACTACTATTCTCTGTAATAGCGGTGTGACTCACATTTCCCATACATTTCAAAGTAAAACTTTGACCGCCTGATGGCATTGAGCTCTGCTGCCAGCATAGTAAGGAGGTGTGTGGTAGTCCTTGTGCGCAGTTGCAAGGAAGGGTGGCCTGACCACACAGGGTTTGCGCCAAGGTAGAGGACCCACACGAGGTTGAAGAGGCAGAAGCAGTGTATTAACTTCTACATACAGAACAAGGATTGAAACAACTCGTGGGGACGGCAAGACTTGTACAGCAGACCCTTCTCCATCTCTCACCATAGTTTGCCAGTGCCCAGTCAGTGACATGTAATGACCCTGTCTATGCTTACTGGTCCAAGTATCTGTGTTGAAATGCACCCTGTCGCACACAGATTTTCTCAAGGAAGTGGTGATGTTGTGTGCGACATGCTGGTGTAGCGCGGGCATGCTTTTCTTGGAGAAGCAGTGGTGATTGGGCATCTGGTACTGGGGCACAGCGACAGACATAAGGTCTGTAAAATCCTGTGTGTCCACTACGCGTAAAGGCAGCATTTCGGTAGCCAACAGCTTACAGAGGGATAGAGTCAACCACTTAGCTTTGTCATGGGTCGCAGTAAGTGGCCTTTTATTTGACCACATCTGAGGGACAGAGATCTGGCTGCTGTCTGTAGACGGTGTTGAGTAGGTTGTCCCTGGAAAAATGCAGGTTTGTGAGAAAAGTGCAGGCGGAGACATGATGTTGCCTTCATCTTGCCTTCAGATCTGTTCATCTTGTATCATTTTTAAAAAACACAGCAAGCAAGGGTTACTCCAAGCGGAGTCTACCTTTTTTCCCCAAATTGGGCACACAGACACCCCATCAGTGGCAGGACTTGTGCCCTAGTTGCAAACAGGATGTTTTGATTTGCATCAAGCACATTCCAAATCCACAAGCATTTACTCTCCCCAGGATGACACAGGGGTAGTAAATTCCTTCTGGATCCATGACTTGTTCATTTTGATGAACGTCAGTCTGTCCACATTGTCACTGGACAGACGCGTGCGCTTATCTGTCAGCACACACCCAGCAGCACTGAAGACACGTTCAGAGACAACGCTGGCAGCTGGACACGACAAAATCTTCAAGGCGTAACTGGAGAGCTCTTGACATTTTTCTAGATTTGAAGCACAAAAGGAGCAAGGCTCCATTTGCAAAGTCATTGCATCGATGTTCATTTGGAGATACTCCTGTATCATCCTCTCCATCCGTTGACTATGTGACACACTTGATGTCTCTGGTGGCCTTGCAAAGGAGGGTCTAAAAAAATTATGAAAAGATTCCATAAAATTGCTGTTACCAGCACCAGATACGGTCCTACTGGTACGGGTAGACTGTTGAAGATGACGAGGCCGTCCCATGTTTGTCAAGTTACAACTGGGAGAATCACTCCCTTCACCTGCACGGTTGTTTGGTGGAAAAGCCGAGCTAAGATCGAGTAACAGCTTCTGCTGATACTCCTGCATACGTGCGTCCCTTTCTATGGGTGGAATTATGTCACAAAATTTGGACTTGTCCCGGGGATCTAATAGTGTGGCAAGCCAGTAGTCATCATCACTTCTAATTTTGACAATACGAGGGTCATGTTGGAGGTAGTGCAACAAGAAGGCACTCATGTGTCTTGCGCAGCCATGCGGACCAAGTCCACGCTGTGTTTGTGGCATAGAGGTGCTAACCGTTCTTTCTTCCTCTGACATCTCCCCCCAACCTCTTTCAACTTAAATTTGACCAAGGTCCCCCTCATCAGCTGAGTCTTCCATGTCCATGGACAGTTCGTCCTCCATATCTTCATGTCCTCCTGCACCTTCCTCAACATCTCGCCTGCTACCATGCGCCCTTGTTGATCCCTGTCCCCCATGGTCCCATGCCTGCCGCGTTGGTGATGATGAACGTCTGGACCTTGGTGATGTTGTTGTGTCTTGCGCATATGAATCCTCCTGTAGTTCCTCCCCTTCCTGTTGTCCCACCCCCTGACTCCGAATAGTGTTTAGCGTGTGCTCCAGCATGTAAATGACTGTAATCGTCATGCTGATAATGGCATTGTCAGCGCTAAACATATTCGTCGCCATGTCGAAACTGTGCAGAAGGGTGCATAGGTCCGTGATCTGAGATCACTCCATCAGGGTGATCTGCCCCACCTCTGCATCTCGTTGGCCCAGGCTATACGTCATGACGTATTGCACCAGGGCTCTGCGGTGCTGCCACAGTCGCTGTAACATGTGGAGAGTTGAATTCCAGCGTGTCGCCACATCGCATTTCAGGCGATGAACCGGCAGGCCGAAAGACTTCTGGAGCGATGCAAGTCGCTCAGCTGCGGCGCTTGAACGGCGGAAGTGAGCACTGCAGACAGGTTCCGTGCCCTGGTCAGAAGGCCATCTAGGCCGGGATAGTGTGTTAAAAATTGCTGGACAACAAGGTTCAACACGTGAGCCATACAAGGCACGTGTGTCACCTTGCCCAGGCGAAGGGCCGCACCCAGGTTTGCAGCATTGTCGCACACGGCCTTACCAGGCTGCAGGTTGAGTGGAGACAACCATTTATTAAACTCGGACCGCAGAGCTGACCACAACTCCTCAGCTGTGTGACTCTTATTCCCAAGACATGTCAAGCTAAAGACCGCCTGATGCCGTTGCGCTCTGCTGCCAGCATAGTAATGAGGGGTGCGTGATTCCTTCTGCGCAGTGAGAACGCTGGTGGCCTGACCAGGCAGGCTTGGGGCGGAGGTGGAGGACCCAGATGAGGTGGAGGATGCAGAAGCAGTGGCGGAACTTGGACAGACAGAGGATTGACACACAAGTCGTGGGGACGGCAAGACTTGTGCAGCAGACCCTTCACCATCTATCACCATAGTTACCCAGTGCCCAGTCAGCGACATGTAACGTCCCTGTCCATGCTTACTGGTCCAAGTATCGGTGCTGAAATTCACCCGTTCACACACAGAGTTTCTCAAGGAAGCGGTGATATTGTGTGCGACATGCTGGTGTAGCGCGGGCACACCTTTCTTAGAGAAGTAGTGGCGACTAGGCATCTGGTACTGGGGCACAGCGACAGATATAAGGTCTCTAAAATCCTGTGTGTCCACTAGGCGGAAAGGCAGCATTTCTGTAGCCAACAGCTTACAGAGGGATAGAGTCAACCTCTTCGCTTTGTCATGGGTCGAAGGAAGTGGCCTTTTATTTGACCACATCTGAGGGACAGAGATCTGGCTGCTGTGTGTAGACGGTGTTGAGTAGGGTGTCCCTGGAAAAATGCAGCTTTGGGAGGAAAGTGCAGGCGGAGACATGATGTTGCCTTCATCCAAAGTTGGTGCTATCGATGTCTGAGAGAGCTGTACACACTCACTTGTTTCCCCTTCCAAACCAACTGACGACCTACCAAGCAAACTGCCTGTTGCGGTTACAGTGGTGGAAGTTGTGGGTGGAAAAACAGGTGTGACAGCTGTCCCCACAGTCCTAGAAGATGACGAGCGCGCGGATGCCCTGGAAGGGGCAGGCGGTGGATGGTTGGCTCCACTAGGCCGCATTGCAGCACGGTGAGCTTCCCACCAGGCCATATGATATTTATTCATGTGACGATTCATGGAAGAAGTTGTCAAACTGCTGAGGTTTTGACCTCTACTAAGATAACCATGGCAAATGTTACAGATCACATAATTTGGCCGATCTTTTTTTATGTCAAAAAAGGACCAGGCTAGGCAAGGCTTAGAGGCCATGTGACCTGTTGATCCACCCCGAATAATGCTCAGAGGCAGAGTGGTGGCTGAGGATGCAGTTGTAGACGTGCTACCAGTGCTCCGACTGTGTCCAGGAAGGCGCCAGGTTACTTCGACGTCGGTTGCATCCTCCTCCACCGCCTCTATTGACCTCCTCGAGTGTCTGACTGTGGGTTGACAGTAGGTGGGATCTAGAACTTCATCATCAATTGTTGTGTTTGCACTCCCCTCCCCCTCAGACCGAGTTTCTTCTTGCCCTGACCGAATATTTAAGTTGTCATCCCAATCGGGTATCTGCGTCTCATCTTCATCAGTATGTTCCTCATTGCCTATAACCACAGTTGTTGGAAAGGCAGCATTTTGGTAGCCAACAGTTTGCATTTTATGAAAGTCAACCTCCAAGCCATGTCATGCCCTTCTAAAAGCATGTATAACACAGCGAGGGGACTCCAACCACAGTCTCCCTCGTTGCCACTCACTGGGCCACACACACCCCACTTGACTGGCATCGGTTGAGCCCCCTTTTGAAAAAGAAAAAGATGCTTTGCATGAAGCACTCTCAAAAATACGCGTGCCTTTCCCGTCCCCTGGCTGACCCCGGGGAAGAAAAGTCCTCTGAGAGCCATGACTTGTTCATCTTGGTTCTTTTAGAAACACAGCGAGGGGACTCCAACCACAGTCTCCCTCGTTGCCACTCACTGGGCCACACACACCCCACTTGACTGGCATCGGTTGAGCCCCCTTTTGAAAAAGAAAAAGATGCTTTGCATGAAGCACTCTCAAAAATACGCGTGCCTTTCCCGTCCCCTGGCTGACCCCGGGGAAGAAAAGTCCTCTGAGAGCCATGACTTGTTCATCTTGGTTCTTTTAGAAACACAGCGAGGGGACTCCAACCACAGTCTCCCTCGTTGCCACTCACTGGGCCACACACACCCCACTTGACTGGCATCGGTTGAGCCCCCTTTTGAAAAAGAAAAAGATGCTTTGCATGAAGCACTCTCAAAAATACGCGTGCCTTTCCCGTCCCCTGGCTGACCCCGGGGAAGAAAAGTCCTCTGAGAGCCATGACTTGTTCATCTTGGTTCTTTTAGAAACACAGCGAGGGGACTCCAACTACAGTCTCCCTCGTTGCCACTCACTGGGCCACACACACCCCACTTGACTGGCATCGGTTGAGCCCCCTTTTGAAAAAGAAAAAGATGCTTTGCATGAAGCACTCTCAAAAATACGCGTGCCTTTCCCGTCCCCTGGCTGACCCCGGGGAAGAAAAGTCCTCTGAGAGCCATGTCCACATTGTCAGTGGACAGACACGTGTGCTTATCTGCCAGCAGACCCACAGCAGCACTGAAGACAGGTTCCGAGAGAACGCTGGCTGCAGGACACGACAAGATCCCCAAGACGTACGTGGCGAGCTCAGGCAATTTATCAAGATTGGAAGCCAAGAATGAGCAGGGCTCAAGTTGCACAATAATGGCATGTTTCCTTGCATATACTCATATATCTGTGTGTCCTCCTCTTTTTCCTTGTCCAGCTCTTTTGTTTTCGCATGAGTATATGTCCTTGTCACTTTCCCATGTGTTGTGAGTTGTTTGTGACCTTTTGGACACCTTTGAGGGTGTTTTCTAGGTGTTTTTCTGTGTTTGTGATTGCCTGCCATTGTTTCCTATGCAGTTCGAGTTCGGTTCGTCGAACGTTCGACGAACCGAACTCGAACGGGAGGTCCGTTCGGCGAACCAACCTCGAGCCGAACCGCGACCGGTTCGCTCATCTCTAGTCCCTAATCCCTAAAGCGCTGTGTAGATTGCACTGTATGGCTATAGCGCACACAGCAGCAGCAGCAGCGGGAGCGGTGACAGTCACCCACACGCAGAAGACAGATAATGGCGGCGACGGGGAAAATGGCCGGATCTTATAGAGCAAAGACATGTAACATGCACAGCCTATGACACATGCCCTTGCTTGTCTGGCAAAAATCGACTTTGCTGTGTGTGTGACTGTGTATGGCTGACAGCCTGGCCCGCCCCACTGTACGCGTAATTAGAAAAAAAAAAAAAAAATGGCGATCGGCATTCTTTCAGCATTCAGCAGCAGCACTGATCTAAACCCTGTCACCCCGCACACTATACGCTGAATTTTGATAATATCATGATTCACAGTGACTCACACTATTATAGTGAGAAGCCAGCTAGTAACTAGCTACGCTTTTTGTTGATCGAACCGTTCTCGAACTACTGAACTTTTACCAAATCGTTCAAGTTCGTCGAATGACTCGCATACTCCCCAAAATCACTCGAGCATGAAATTGGTGAACCTCGAACATCGCTCATCTCTAGTTCATAGTGTGAAAGCCATGCAGCGCCACGCCCATGATCAGTGAGTAAGAAAGAGAGAGGGAGAGACCGACTGACCATAATGGCCGATGGTTTATATAGCCCCTATGACGCTGTGCGGCCAAGCCAATCACAGTAACACCACAACAAAGATGGCTGCGGCGTTACTGTGAGGGCAAGCAACATCAGATGTGTTCATTGGTTGGAAACAGTGCAAGTAAGTGTAGAAATGAAAATGAAAGTATCGGAGCGAATACCATATTAGCCATCGGATAGCGAATACCTCGAATACCCCATTATCCGTCGGATACCGAATAGTGGCGAATACATTCGCTCATCCCTATTGTTAACCCTTTCACCACCCAGCCAGTGTTCAACTTCCTGACGAGGCCAAATTTTGCAATCTTGACCAGTTTTCCTATAGCTTAGAAACATCTACCTATTTTTATACCATTGTAAAAAGCTTAGATCGAACATATGACCCTGATAAGACGACTGTTTTGTAGATTTGTACTTTTCACACACTGTCCTTTCCTATAGCTTAGAAGAGCCCACACTTCTGCTGGGTGTTGTGGTGCACACCTGTAATCCTGGCTATATTGGAAAAGCTGGGGCTGGTGGATCACTTGTGATTGTCAGTTCTGATCCAGACTGTGCTATGTGGATCAGGTATCTACTGTTCTCACCAATATGGTGACTCTGAGCTGTTGCTTAGAGACATTGAGCTGATTGAGGATTGTGGTGGCTGGTCAAAAAATCAGAATATCCATGCTAAACATGAGGAAATGCACTTATAAATATAGCACTTATGCATAGCCAGAATGGAGCAGACTGAGGAATATAGTGACACTCAGCCTTTTATAGGGGCAGAGCTCAATTACATAATTATTTTCTTTCCAATATTAGTATAATGAAAAAGCACTGCAGAAGAAAAAAGCGCAATAGGGTGTTAACCAGTAAAACACTTAAGTACAGATGTCAGGGTCACTCACCTATAGTGGGTGTGCAAGTCACATCCCCTATTTTAGCTGAATTTGAAGTGGTCAGCTGCAGCTCCCGAGGTTAATGTATGGAGGTGTATAGGAGAAGGGGATTTTCGCTGCGCTCACATCACATTGCTCGATTCTATTACATTTATGTCTTTTAATTCTATTGTAGGCACAGGTCAACACTTTGGAGCGACGCAGCCCTCTTCATCAGGACAGCAAGCCAAAAGAACATAAATATAGTGATAAAAGCTGAGCTGGACTGGTATATATATATACATCATCATTGACGTCATAGGACAACCCACCTTCAGAAACTTGGCGGGCTCATCAACAGTTAGCATAATGGCATAAAGATTGCAAAATCATTAAATCAAATTCCATCAAAAAACGAATAAAGATGAATATAATTGTCGCGGGCGGGGAGGGGACGCTGCGCTCACCCACTGCTCGGGTCCGGCTGCTGCTGCTCGGTGGCTCGAGCGGTGGGCCGGATCCCGGGGACTCGAGCGGCGCTCCTCGCCCGTGAGTGAAAGGGGGGGGTTGTTTGGCTTAGGGATATTGTCCGTGACGCCACCCACGGTTGTGGTGAGGTTGTGACATCACCGCTGCTCTGGACGGGGATCCCGGGAGCGGTGACAGGGAGCAGCTTGGATGTTGTTTCTCCCCTCAGTGGGTAGGGGGGTTGGTTGTCCCGGGGCCCGGTGAGGGAGGGATATCAGGCGGGTTACGGGGCCTGGTGAGATGCAGGGTCGCAGGGGCAGCGCGATGCCGCACGGCTCGGTGGTACTCACTCAGCCAATAATTTACACGGAGTCTCTGGTCAAACAAACGGCTGGATGGACAGGTCCCACAGGCGGCTGCAGTGTTTTTCCCCTGACCTAGTTTAGTAGTGTAAGTCCTTTCCTTCGTGTACGCTCCTCCTGCGCTCAGGTTTCCAGCTGGCTCCCCGGTTCGGTACCGGTGGGCCACCGCCCAACCCCGGCTACCTACGGTTCCACCAAGACTGTCTTCCCGGCTCCCGCAGACGGCCACTACCGTCTGCCTCACTGGCTACACGAGGGACCTAGGCTCCAACCTAGGCCCCAGTCTGCGTCTGCCTCTCTGCAGACCTCCTCTCTCTTTCTCTGCCTGGACTTTACTGAACTGGTTTCTTTGCCTCAGGCCAGCTAGACTCCTCGGTGGGCGTGCCCATCTGCCTGACTCCGCCCACCTGGTGTGTCTGTCTGAACCCGAAGGAGGAAATCAGGTCTCACTGGGGATGACTGCTGTGAACTGCTGGGGGTGGAGGTGTATGTGTGTTGTTACCTGTGGCCCCTGGCTTGTCCAGGGCGCCACATAATTCTAATTGTTATTAATATCTGCAAAATTAAATAAACTTTGATGACATGTATGCTTTCATTCATTTAAAAATAAATAAATAAATAAATAAAGAAAAAGCTTCTATACAGCCTAGAACACACATGCTGTCAAATGCGTTCTTTCATTATACACATGGAAAAACCTATCCTTACAGAGTTTAGACCACTAAACCAGAGAAATTCCAGGTAAGTGGATCCTTCTTGTATCCTGTTCGTGACGCCAGGAATTTGAGGTATGCCGCCCCCATGGAAACAGCCGAGCTGCTCGGATCCGGGTTCGCTGTGGCTCAAGGGTCTCCAGACCTGAGGGTCGTGCGGCCACTCAAATGAAGGGGGGTATTTACAAGGGATTATAGAGTTCGTGACACCACCTGTGGTGTGTGGTAATTAGGAGTACCACCGCTGCAGTTGGGACTACCCGGGGATGATGGAATGGGGCAGCAAGGAGTTGGAACCCTCCACGGGTAGGGGGGAATGCCCTGGGACTCGGTGTGGTGATAAGGCCGTGGGATGCAGGGGTCACTCTTGTACTCACTCAGTCCATTAGGCAGACACCGACAACCAGGTAAACCAAATCTCTGGACACTGCTGCTGCTGAGGGGCGCTAGTTCGGGTCCTGTCCCCAATGGTGCTGCCTGGTGATCCATGACCTGCCTTCTGGCACTAACTTTACTTCTCTGGTAGTCCCGATAGCGTGAAACTTACCGGGTCCCGCTCCCCACTGTGGCTAAGTGTGGGAGCTTGCTCTCAGGGCTCACGCTTGGGATTTTCTGGACCGTTTTGGGTGGAAAGTGCTATCCCCCTCGTTGCGCTAGTGCCCCGATTTTGGAGCGGTTAGGAACAAATCTTGAAGGCTCTGTTCTCCACGGGTAAATTATCGGGTTGCATACAGCTACTGCCCGACCTAGGGTCCACAAACCCCGTCGTGCCTCAAGCCCGGACCGGTGATATTGCAAGGCCGCCAGCTGTCCTGCTCGATAGATCCGAGCCTCTTGCCACGATCCCCTGCGACCGGGGGTCTGACCACTCTAGGCCCAGACCACCATCTGCAACCTAGACAGTTTTTCTTATGGGAGTCACCGCTCCCGACCTCCTCAGAGCTCCTTTCAGCTCAAGGGCTACTCTCCACCACCACTCACTACTCCTCACAACACACAACTCACAACTGACTACACTCCTCACCTCCCCTCCCTGACCCCCCAGGTGGGCGACTCTCTTCACTCACTGGTGTGTCTGGTGGGTGTGTTGCAGGGTGTATCTAGAATTTGATTTGCTGTTGTAGGCAACACCATTTGGTTAGGCACCCATAATCAAAAGGGAGGTGGATACTGCACGGGAGGGTAAATTGTGCAATACCCCGTGACGACCTGATAGTCCATGGGCGTCACAGATAGATAGATAGAGGGATTGATGGATAGATGGATAGATAGATAATGAATAGATAGATAGATAGATAATGGATAGATAGATGGATGGATAGATAAATAGATAGATGATATTACAGCTTTTATTTGTGATGTATGTGTTTCCCCCCCAACAATATGTGTGGTGGAGCAGTGACCCTGCGGGAGCTTGGATCTGAGTTCTCGCAGGGTCACTGCCAGTCAGTGACATCACTCTGAGTTGTGCTTTATAGCAGCACTGAAGTTCTCGCGAACAGTAATTTGTTGACATCACCGACCGTGAGAAATGACCTCGAGTTACCCCTGCAGCATCGTTCACGGAATGAGGCTGCATTGAGCACTCGCTCACAGACGTCGCTGAATCAGTGTGGATTACGCCGGACCTGGATATTTGGGGAGTTAATAAAGTGGTGACAGAGGGGCTTTTTGGTGTTTTATTTCAAATAAAGGATTTTTCGGTGTGTGTTTATTTACTTTACTTACAGATTAGTGATGGCGTGTCATAGACACTGCCATTACTAATCTTGGACTTAGTGGCAGCTATAAGCTGCTATTAACTCTTTGTTGCCCTGACTTCCACTGCATCACGGCAATCGGGAAGTGTCGGTGACACGCCGGGACTGTCGCATCTAATGAATGCAACATTCTCGGCTGTGAGAGGGGGGCTGTAACCATGGCCTTCACCCTCCCCAGCCTGAAAATACCATTTGTGAACCCTCCCCAACCACACGTATTGCCAATCCATATCATACGCATAAATAGCCTGGGTCTCAGCTTCCCATACACGGTAAGTTTTTTAACTGCATGAAAGGACAAACACAAGCTAGGGACCCCAACGTAGAGAAATACTTTGGCGTAGTGTTGGGGCTCTATTGCATTAATCAATTCAGTAGCTAAATTTCTCTTGATTCATATGTTCATGGCAGTAATGCAGATTCCATTTTTCACATTTTCACTCTTACATATAGCTATTGGATTTTTCAAGTCAGTATTCACACAGCAGTTTCTGCTATTTCATGTATTCCCCTTACATAGTCACTGGTGTGCATACCTTATCTCCCCATAGTGATGTTTTTTTTGCACCCAGTTCAGACTAAGAATGGTGTTCCAAACGTTATTCCTTATTTGAAAATACCGGCCCACTGCTGCGTGCTTATCTCGGCTGGGTATCATTTGGAAGAGGACCGCACGTCATCATTTTACATCATTTATTTATTTATTTTACTACACGATATAGACCCGCCCACCGGCGGCTGTGATTGGTTGCGGTAAGACAGCTGTCACTCAGCATGGGGGCATGTCTGACTGCAACCAATAATAGGTGCCAGTGGGCGTGGGAAGCAAGAAACACAAGATGGAATAATGTGCCGCCAGCATTTTCAAAAGCAGGAGAAGCCGCCACAGTGTGACAGCCGTGCAGCGCCACGCCCGTAATCGGTGAGTAAGAAAGAGAGAGGGAGAGACCGACTGACCATAATGGCCGGTAGCTTATATAGCCCCTATGATGCTGTGCGGCCAAGCCAATCACAGTAACACCACAACAAAGATGGCTGCGGCGTTACTGTGAGGGCAAGCAACATCAGATGTGTTCATTGGCTGGAAAAAGGCTCAAGTAAGTCTAGAAATGAAAATGAAAGTATCGGAGCGAATACCATATTAGCCATCGGATAGCGAATACCTCGAATACCCCATTATCCGTCGGATACAGAATAGTGGCGAATACATTCGCTCATCCCTATTGTTAACCCCTTCACCACCCAGCCAGTGTTCACCTTCCTGACGAGGCCAAATTATACAATCTTGACCAGTTTTCCTATAGCTTATAAACATCTACCTATTTTTATACCATTGTAAAAAGCTTAGATTGAATATATGACCCAGATAAGATGTGTGGCGCCCTGGCCTAGTCAAGTCTTCACAGATAACAATCGCACACCCCACCCCCACTAGACAGGGACGCCAGCCAAACACAAAACCCTTGTTGCCTCCCTCCAGTGTCTGATGTTTACACCAGGTGGGGCGGGGCTAAGCGGTTGGCTCCACCCACCGAGGAGTTCACAGGCCTGGAGGCGGGAAAAGTGACAGAAGAGTCTTGGAGTTTGAAGTGAGAGGAGTAAACACTTGGGTGTCTGGGTTTGTGGCCCAGGCACTGAAAGCAAGGTTGGCAGACAGTGGTGGCCGTCTGCAGGAGTGGTGGAACGACGTGGAACCGTAGGACCGGGGTCTGGCGACGGCCCGCCGGTACCGACCGGGGAGCGAAGTGAAGCCAGCACACACAGGCAGGGCCATCGGACCCCGACCAGGCTTGGAGCCGCCAACAATAGTCAGATTCGAATGTGACCGGAACCCCAGGGGTTTCACAACAGCAAAAAAAACGATTGAAGGCAACCGCCCACACCGTGAGGGTAAACAGCTACCGCCTAAGGCTAGAGACCCAAGCGCCAGCGCCTGCGGGCAAATGGGTTCCACCGGGGAGCGGACTACCGTTGGGGATCCATAGTAGTCAACGAGAACATCAAGGTGCAGGGAAAGACAGCCACCATCACCTGTCCGGGGAGAGACACTGCAGCCGGCTGCGGGACCCGTCCATCCAGCCGTTTGGTTTACAGAGGACTTTGTACCTTTCTTGCTGAGTGAGTACACCCGTGCCATCCGACACCGCACCGCGCTGTCCCTGCAACCCTGCACCTCACCAACCCTGCCTCCCCGTCACATCACCGGGCCCCGGGACCACCAACCCCTACCCACGGAGGGGGAAAAAAACATCCTAGCTGCTCCGTACCATCGCTCCCGGGATCCCCGTCATCAGCAGCGGTGGTGCCCATCTTCACCACGACCCGTGGGTGGCGTCACGGACTAAATTCCCCAAGCCAACCAGCCCTTTCACCCACGGGCGAGGAGCGCCGCTCGAGTCCCCGGATCCAGCCTACCACTCGAGCCACCGAGCAGTCATCGCAGCAGTGCTGGACCCGAGCGTTAGCAAGAGCGCAGCTGCGACGGCGTCCTCCCCGCCCGCGACAACTTGGCGTCACGAACAGGATTGAAACCCTCTACTTACCAGTAGAAGTGCGCCTTGTGATCTCCGCCGGCGGCGTCAGGCCGAAAATTTCGGCCCGCGACAGATGATTGTTTTGTAGATTTGTACTTTTCACACACTGTCCTTTCTTATAGCTTAGAAGAGCCCACACTCCTGCTGGGTGTTGTGGTGCGCACCTGTAATCCTGGCTATATTGGGAGGCTTGGGCTGTTGGATCACTTGTGATTGTCAGTTCTGGTCCAGACTATGCTATGTGGCTCAGGTGTCTACTGTTCTCATCAATATGGTGACTCTGAGCTGCTGCTTTGAGACTCTGAGCTGATTGAGGATTGTTGTGCCTGGTCAAAAAATCAGAATAAACATGAGGAAATGCACTTATAAATATAGCATTTACGCATAGCCAGAATGGAGCAGACTGTGGAATATAGTGACACTCAGCCTTTTATAGGGGCAGAGCTCAATTACATATTTATTGTCTCTCCAATATTAGTATAATGAAAAAACACTGCAGAAGAAAAAAGCGCAACAGGGTGTTAACCAGTAAAACACTTAAGTACAGATGTCAGGGTCACTCACCTATGGTGGTTGTGCAAGTCACATCCCCTATTTTAGCTGAATTTGAAGTGGTCAGCTGCAGCTCCCAAGGTTAATGCATGGAGGTGTATAGGAGAAAGGGATTTTCACTGCGCTCACACCACACTGCTCGATTATATTATATTTATGTCTTTTAATTCTATTGTAGGCACAGGTCAACGCTTTCAAGCGACGCAGCCCTCTTCATCAGGACAGCAAGCCAAAAGAACATAAATATAGTGATCAAAGCTGAACTGGACTGGTATATATATACATCATCATTGACGTCATAGGACAACCCACCTTCAGAAACTTGGCGGGCTCATCAACAGTTAGCATAATGGCATATAGATTGCAAAATCATGAAATCAAATTCCATCAAAAAATGAATAAAGAGGAATATAATTCAAAATGTTATTAATATCTGCAAAATAAAATAAACTTTGATGACATGTATGCTTTCATTCATTTAAAGATAAATACAAAGGGAAAAAAGAAAAAGCCTCTATAAAGCCTAGAACTCACACGTTGTCACATGTGTTCTTTCATTATACACATGGAAAACCCTATCCTTACGGAGTTTAGACCACTAAACCAGAGTAATCCCAGGTAAGTGAATCCTTCTCGTATCCTGTTCGTGACGCCAGGAATTTGAGGTATGCCACTGTGGCGCCCCAGGACCTGGTCGCCACAACAGCATTGCCCCTCCAAAGGGTTAATGCTGAGCCTGGAGGTAATTGGGAGGTCTATTGGTCAGTAAGTTTAACATCCAATGCAGTTTCTCCCTCAGGCCAGCAGGGGGAGCTCTGAACCTGGAGTTCCAGGGAGCATTCCTTATGTCTGGCCTGAGGGAGGGGTTAGTGTTCAGTCTGTAGGAGAAAGCAGAGAGTGCAGACGCAGATTGTGCTGTCCTGTGGAACTGGGGCCTAGAGCTGGAGCAGCTTGGCCCAGTGAAGCAGGAGGAGCAGAGAGGCACAGAAGAGACTCGGACATCAGAGTCTGTGGCCACCAGGGCCTAAAATACTCCCTGGTAGCCAAATCCGAAGGGCAGGAGAGCTGCAAGCACCTGGCCCATAAACAGCCCGAAGGTACAGCTGCATCATCAGGGCCCGGTGTGGACTCCAGCAGAGAAGCACCAGAGAGGGCCTGTGCAGCCTACCAGAGAGGGAAAGGGACGTACCACCGGTCCCAGCAGCAAGAGGGCCATTGCTAAATTCAGAGAGCAGGGTCCTATCACAGTAAGGAAAAGAACAGGAGTAGGCCTCATACTCATCTGGCCAAAACGACATCTCAGTTACTTCCAGGCTGGCCGGAGCCCTCTACCACCTGTAACGGTCTCCCAGGACTAACTGTTTGTGAAGTAAAAGAGGAGAAGGTAAAGAGACTGTTGTTTGTGCCTGTTTCTTTCATTGCCTGTCGGCCCTGCACCGTGTTATCCACACAACACCATAGACTCTCACGAGCACCAACAGTGTCCCCGGGGCACCACTCCACCTGTGGGGAGCAGTACCACCATTGCTGCCATATCATCACCCCGGAGGATTCACACAGCAGCGGCGGCTTAATAGCCGCCAACCACAGGTGGCGTCACGAAATAAAAACTTTAATTACTCCCAAGTCACCAGCCATTTTAACTGACACCCACCAGGGCCACGGAGCCGGGCCCCGCCATCACTGACGACTCCCGGACTAGTCCAGCCTGGCACCGGGTGTCCCATAGCCCTGGGGTGGGCGAGTCACCACCCCCGTGGAAACAGCCGAGCTGCTCGGATCCAGGTTCGCTGTGGCTCAAGGGTCTCCAGACCCGAGGGTCATGCGGCCACTCAAAGGAAGGGGGGTATTTACAAGGGATTATAGAGTTCGTGACACCACCTGTGGTGTGTGGTAATTAGGAGTACCACCGCTGCAGTTGGGAGTACTCGGGGATGATGGAACGGGGCAGCAAGGTGTTGGAACCCTCCACGGGTAGGGGGGAATGCCCCGGGACTCGGTATGGTGATAAGGCCGTGGGATGCAGGGGTCACTCTTGTACTCACTCAGTCCATTAAGCAGACACCGACAATCAGGCAAACCAAATCTCTGGACACTGCTGCCGCTGAGGGGAGCTAGTTCGGGTCCTGTCCCTAATGGTGCTGCCTGGTGATCCATAACCTGCCTCCTGGCACTAAGTTTACTTCTCTGGTAGTCCCGATAGCGTGAAACTTGCCGGGTCCCTCTCCACACTGTGGCTAAGTGTGGGACCTTGCTCTCAGGGCTCACGCTTGGGATTTTCTGGACCGTTTTGGGTGGAAAGTCCTATCCCCCTCGTTGCGCTAGTGCCCCGATTTTGGAGCGGTTGGGAACAAATCTTGAAGGATCCATTCTCCACGCGTAAATTATCGGGTTGCATACAGCTACTCCCCGACCTAGTGTTCACAAACCCCGTCGTGCCTCGGTCCCAGACAGGTGATAGTGCAAGGCCGCCAGCTGTCCTGCTTGATAGATCCAAGCCCCTTGCCACGATCCCCTGCGACCGGGGGTCCGACTCCTCTAGGCCCAGACCACCGTTTGCAACCTAGACAGTTTTTCTTATGGCAGTCACCGCTCCTCCTCAGAGCTCCTCTCAGCTCCAGGGCTACTCTCCACCACCACTCACTACTCCTCACAACACACAACTGACAACTGACTACACTCCTCACCTCCCCTCCCTGACCCCCCAGGTGGGCGACTCTCTTCACTCAAGCCGTCCACTGGTGTGTCTGGTGGCTGTGTTGCAGGGTGTATCTAGGATTTGATTTGCTGTTGTAGGCAACACCATTTGGTTAGGCACCCATAATCAAGAGGGAAGTGGATACTGCACGGGAGGGTAGATTGTGCAATACCCTGTGACGACCTGATAGTCCATGGGCGTCACAGATAAATAGATAGATAGATAATGGATAGATAGATGGATAGATAGATAGATAGATAGATAGACGGATAGATAGATGGATAGATAGATAGATAATGGATAGATGGATATATAAATAGATAGATAGATGGATAGATAGATGGATAGATAGATAGATAGATAATGGATAGATAGATAGATAATGGATAGATGGATAGACAAATAGATAGATAGATGGATAGATAGATGGATAGATAGATCGATAATGGATAGATAGATAGATAATGGATAGATAGATGGGTAGATGGATAGATAGATAGATAGATAGATAGACGGATAGATATGTAGATAATGGATAGATAGATGATGGATAGATAGATAGATAGATAGATAATGGATAGATAGATAATGGATAGATAGATGGGTAGATGGATAGATAGATAGATAGATAGACGGATAGATAGATAGATAGATAGATAGATAATGGATAGATAGATGATGGATAGATAGATAGATAGATAGATAGATGGATAGATAGATAGATAATGGATAGATGGATAGATAAATAGATAGATGGATAGATAGATGGATAGATAGATAGATAGATAATGGATAGATAGATAATGGATAGATAGATGGATGGATAGATAGATATATAAATAGATAGATAATGGATAGATGGATAGATAAATAGATAGATGGATAGATAGATGGATAGATAGATAGATAGATAGATAGATAATGGATAGATAGATAATGGATAGATAGATAGATGGATGGATAGATAGATGGATGGATAGATAGATAGATATATAGATAGATAGATAATGGATAGATGGAAAGATAAATAGATAGATAGATGGATAGATATATAGATAGATAAATAGATGATTTTACAGCTTTTATTTGTGATGTATGTGTTTCCCCCCCAACAATATGTGTGATGGAGCAGTGATCCTGCGGGAGTTTGGATCTGAGTTCTCGCAGGGTCACTGCCGGTCAGTGACGTCACTCTGAGTTGTGCTTTACGGCAGCACTGAAGTTCTCGCGAACGGTAATTTGTTGACATCACCAACCGTGAGAAATGACCTCGAGTTACCCCTGCAGCATCGTTCACGGAATGAGGCTGCATTGAGCACTCGCTCACAGATGTCGCTGAATCAGTGTGGATTACGCTGGACCTGGATATTTGGGGGGTTAATTAAGTGGTGACAGACGGGCTTTTTGGTGTTTTATTTCAAATAAAGGATTTTTCGGTGTGTTTATTTACTTTACTTACAGATTAGTGATGGCGTGTCATAGACGCTGCCATTACTAATCTTGGACTTAGTGGCAGCTATTAGCTGCTATTAACTCTTTATTGCCCTGACTGCCACTGCATCACGGCAATCGGGAAGTGCCGGTGACACGCCGGGACTGTCGCATCTAATGGATGCGACATTCTCGGCTGCGAGAGGGGGGCTGTGTGCCCTCCCCAGCCTGAAAATACCGGCCCACTGCTGTGTGCTTACCTCGGCTGGGTATCATTTGAAAGAGGACCGCACGTCGTCGTTTTACATCATTTATTTATTTATTTTACTACACGATATAGACCCGCCCACCGGCGGCTGTGATTGGTTGCAGTAAGACAGCTGTCACTCAGCATGGGGGTATGTCTGACTGCAACCAATCATAGGCGCTGGTGGGCGGGGGAAGCTGGAAGTACGAGATGGAATAATTTGCCGCCGGCATTTTCAAAAGCAGGAGAAACCGCCACAGTGTGACAGCCGTGCAGCGCCACGCCCATGATCGGTGAGTAAGAAAGAGAGAAGAAGAGACCGACTGACCATAATGGCTGATGGTTATATAGCCCCTATGACGCTGTGCGGCCAAGCCAATCACAGTAACACCACAACAAAGATGGCTGCACCGTTACTGTGAGGGCAAGCAACGTCAGATGTGTTCATTGGCTGGAAAAAGGCGCAAGTAAGTCTAGAAATGAAAATGAAATAATCGGCGCGAACACCATATTAGCAATCGGATAGCGAATACCTCGAATACCAGATTATCCGTTGGATACCGAATAGTGGCGAATACATTCACTCATCCCTATTGTGAACCCCTTCACCTCCCAGCCAGTGTTCACCTTCCTGACGAGGCCAAATTTTACAATCTTGACCCGTTTTCCTATAGCTTAGAAACATCTACCTGTTTTTATACCATTGCAAAAAGCTTAGATCTAACATATAACCCTGATAAGATGATTGTTTTGTAGATTTGCACTAGTCACACACTGTCCTTTCCTATAGCTTAGAAGAGCCCACACTCCCGCTGGGTGTTGTGGTGCGCACCTGTAATCCTGGCTATATTGGGAAGCTTGGGCTGTTGGATCACTTGTGATTGTCAGTTCTGGTCCAGACTGTGTTATGTGGATCAGGTATCTACTGTTCTCATCAATATGGTGATTCTGAGCTGTTGCTTGGAGACACTGAGCTGATTGAGGATTGTTGTGCCTGGTCAAAAAATCAGAATATCCATGCTAAACATGAGGAAATGCACTTATGCATAGCCAGAATGGAGCAGACTGAGGAATATAGTGACACCCAGCCTTTTATAGGGGCAGAGCTCAATTACATATTTATTTTCTCTCCAATATTAGTATAATAAAAAAACACTGCAGAAGTGTCACGGGCGGAGGGGATGCGCTTGCCACGATCGGGTCCGGGGCTTCTGCTGCTGCTGCTCGGTGGCTCAAGCGGTGGGCCGGACCCGGTGACTCGAGCAGTGCTCCTCCCCCATGAGTGAAAAGGGGTGGTATGTTTATGGAGATTGTTCGTGACACCACCCACGGGACGTGGTGATGATGGCACCACCGCTGCTGGTAACAGCCGGCTCTGTATGTATTGATAGTGAAGTCATAATTAGACAGCCTGGCCACCCACCGCTGTTCCAGAGCGCCCAGTTTGGCCGTGTCCAGGTGTGTCAACTGATTATTGTCCGTGTAAGCCGTGAATTTTGCCGCTGTGAGATAATGTCAGAACCTCTCGGTGATTGCCCACACCAGGGCCAGGAACTCAAGCTTGAAGGAGCTGTAATTTTCGGGGTTCCTTTCCGTGGGTCTGAGTTTTCTGCTGGCATAGGCGATCACCTTTTCTCGCCCATCCTGGACCTGGGACAGGACTGCTCCTGTGACGCCCTGGGCAAGCCAGGGGTCACAGGTCACAACACCACCACACCCCACACTCCAGGTAGGCACATCACAGCTAAACTACAAATCCTTGTTGCCTTCCTCCAGAGGCTGATGATTCACACCAGGGGGTGGGCCAGGCGGTTGGCTCCGCCCATCGAGGAGGTCACAGCTCTGGAGGCGGGAGAAACCAGGCAGTTGAGCCCAGGCAGGGCAAGTGTGAGGAGCTAAAGTGAGAGTCAACAAGCAGTGAAAGTAGAAAAGTGAAAAGAGGAGAAAAGCAAGTGAGGTGACAAGAAGGAAGGAAAGCCTGAAGGGTCCAGCTTTGTGCAGGGCCAGATCAGCAAGGTTAGCGACGGCGGTGACTGTCTGGAGTGGGACCGTTTGGAAGTTCCTGGAAGGACCCCGTTGGCTGTGTGCCCGGTGGTCTGGAGCAGTGTTCCGAAGGACAGTCAGCACCAGGGCAGGGGCCTCTCGGACCCCGGCAAGGCTAGGAGTCGCCAAATTTGCCGAATCCGTCAGTGAAGGGGACGTAGATCCCCCAACAACCAAGTCCCGATTGAAGGCAACAGCCCAACCTGAAGCAGAGAGACACCGCCACCGCCACGGCACCAGTTTCTCAGGGCCAGCGCCTGCGGGCAAAGTGTAGAGCTCCTCCGGCCCAGATTGTAGTCGGGGAGCGGGTAACCGGAGGGAATCCACCGCTACCACAAGTCAACCATAGGTGCAAGGAAGAGGGACATCACCGTCACCTACCGGGAGTGCAGGTGCAGCCGTCTGTGGGACCGTCCTACCAGCCGTTTGGTTTACCGTACAAACTGTCCACGTCTCAGGCTGAGTGAGTACCACAGTGCCGCAAGGCACAGCGCTGCCCCCGCATCCCTGCGCCCACCAGGCCCCACACCTCACAAACCATCACCGGGCCCCGGGATCACCAACCCCTGCCCACGGAGGGGCAACACAACACCTGGCTGCTCCGCATCACCATCCCCGGGATCCCCGTATTGAGCAGCGGTGGTGAAATCACCACAACCGTGGGTGGCGTCACGAACTATAACAATCCCCACACCCAACAATCCCCCTTTCACTCACGGGCGAGGAGTGCCGCTCGAGAAACCCCCGAGATCCGGCCTACGACTCGAGCCACCACTGAGCAGCGGCAGCCGGACCCGAGCAGAAGGGGGTGAGCGTAGTGTGCTGACACCCTCCTCCCCGCCCGCGACAACTTGGCGTCACGAACAGGATCTTACCGCTCTGCCGTCTGGTAGAGGTGCGCTTTGTTACCGCCGGAGGCATCCGGCAGAAAAATTTCAGAAGCCGCCATCTTTGGCGCGAAAAGTTCCCGCTCGAGCGTCTTCTCGAGCAGTAAAGGCGCGAAGGCCAAAACCCCGCCCCGAGAGAGGAGGGGTCGGAAAGAGCTAAGGGGGACGCGATGGCGGCTGGACGCATGTAGCTGCAGCTATAAAAGCAGAGACGCCAGGACTCTGCAGCAATACTGGGTTCCTGGAAGGCACGATTGCTAAGATGTACGATCCAACTCCCAACGAGGAAGCCCCCGCGCCCGGCACGGTGACGTGGTTGAGGGACCGGACCGTCCCGCTGAGTAACCGTCTGCAGGCTCATATGCAACTCTTCCTGGAGGAGTGGGAGACCGACATGGCGGACGTGGTGGCTGCTATGTGGAGACGCGAGGCAGAAGAGGATTTGGAGGAGCGGGTAAGCGACCCACGCCCCTGTATTCCTGAGGGATCGGCCGTTGGAGCTGAGGGGCCCGGCCGGCTTCCGCTCACCCTACCTCTCTCCCTGCTACCCGTAATAGCTGCTGCCGCCCCACCACTAGGCCCGCTACCTGCCCAACCGGTAGCGATACCCTGCCCAGCCGCTCCGGCGGACCAGCCGGCTGCAGACGTCCAGGACGTCCCTGAAGTACACCAAGGGGAACCGCTGGAACCGCGGCCCCTTAACAGCATGGTGCCAGAAGTCCCAGTAGGGACTGTGCTAGACCCTGAGCCCGAGACCGTGGCCTGGATGAAGGCCCGGGTGATGCAATTCCACCAGCGTCAGCAGGATCAGATCTTCCGGATGATGGAGCAGTGGACCAACGAGGTGGAGGAGCTGCTTATAACTGCCCCGAGGTACGGAGGGGGAATGGATGTAGCAGAACCGACTGGTGACCCACGTCCCTATGTCCTACCAGGACCTGCCGCTGCGGCTGAGGGGCCCGGCCTAGTCTCGGCCTATGCATCACCCTTGCCGTTACTTATGAGGCGCCTTAATGTCAGCTCGCCTAATCTGCTGCTCCGTGCTACCGCAGAAGAGGCTGAAGTGTTGGATGCTGGAGGCCAGGAGGCTGCGGCAGCTGGCGGCAACCCGCCTGACGCAGGAACAAGAGATGACGACTCCTGCCCCAGCTCCGGGTCCGCTGTTGCGGTTGAAGGAGCAAGCGAGCGTTCCCACTATGTAGGAGCCCCAGGAGTCGTCCATGCCCCGTGTACCGGTGGAAATGGGTACCGGGTGCCCCTGTCACCGCAGGCATGTCAGTGCATGTTGGATATGCTGGTGGAGGGGGATGAGGCTGCGTTAGCTGCATATCCGGAGTAGGGCAGCGGAGCACCGTTGTCCAGTCCCCGTTGGGACCACCACTGAGTTGTTTGTTTGTTGAAAAGTTGAAAGTTCTGCTGATGATGAAAATGATAATTACCGAAGTTTCACCTGATTCACCGTGATTTGCAACCGGCTGGAGCCGGCACCGTTGTCCCAGTGGGGACCGTTAAAAGTTGCATAAGGGACTCCTTATGGACAAGCCCGTGAACTTGCAGGGCACCACAAACGTTAAGTGGCTTGTAAATATGTTGGTTACCGTTACCGTTTCCGCAATGCCGCCTCCGGAGAGGCAGGTTGGAGGGAGGGCCCTCAGCAGAGCAGGCTGGGGCCCAGCCACCAAAGGAACCGTTGGCTACCCTCTGGAGGGGAAGGACAGATCCCGCTCGGGTAACTTGTGCTGGACTGTGGGTCAAGGGGTGCTGCCTGGGCTTTAGGGGCAGCATCAGGGCCAGGTTGCTTGGGTGGGAGAGAGCGGAAACCGTAACCGTAAACCGTTGCAACATTTAAGAAATGTGCCTCCCGTCTTGGGAAGAGTTATTAAAAATGTATATATGTTGATTTTCCAAATGTTATCTTTTTCAGAAAAATAAAACCGGTGTAGGACGGCAGCCCGCGGACGGTCTGCATTTTGCTAAGGGGGAATGTGACGCCCTGGGCAAGCCAGGGGTCACAGGTCACAACACCACCACACCCCACACTCCAGGTAGGCACATCACAGCTAAACTACAAATCCTTGTTGCCTTCCTCCAGAGGCTGATGATTCACACCAGGGGGTGGGCCAGGCGGTTGGCTCCGCCCATCGAGGAGGTCACAGCTCTGGAGGCGGGAGAAACCAGGCAGTTGAGCCCAGGCAGGGCAAGTGTGAGGAGCTAAAGTGAGAGTCAACAAGCAGTGAAAGTAGAAAAGTGAAAAGAGGAGAAAAGCAAGTGAGGTGACAAGAAGGAAGGAAAGCCTGAAGGGTCCAGCTTTGTGCAGGGCCAGATCAGCAAGGTCAGCGACGGCGGTGACTGTCTGGAGTGGGACCGTTTGGAAGTTCCTGGAAGGACCCCGTTAGCTGTGTGCCCGGTGGTCTGGAGCAGTGTTCCGAAGGACAGTCAGCACCAGGGCAGGGGCCTCTCAGACCCCGGCAAGGCTAGGAGTCGCCAAATTTGCCGAATCCGTCAGTGAAGGGGACGTAGATCCCCCAACAACCAAGTCCCGATTGAAGGCAACAGCCCAACCTGAAGCAGAGAGACACCGCCACCGCCACGGCACCAGTTTCTCAGGGCCAGCGCCTGCGGGCAAAGTGTAGAGCTCCTCCGGCCCAGATTGTAGTCGGGGAGCGGGTAACCGGAGGGAATCCACCGCTACCACAAGTCAACCATAGGTGCAAGGAAGAGGGACATCACCGTCACCTACCGGGAGTGCAGGTGCAGCCGTCTGTGGGACCGTCCTACCAGCCGTTTGGTTTACCGTACAAACTGTGTCCACGTCTCAGGCTGAGTGAGTACCACAGTGCCGCAAGGCACAGCGCTGCCCCCGCGTCTCTGCGCCCACCAGGCCCCACACCTCACAAACCATCACCGGGCCCCGGGATCACCAACCCCTGCCCACGGAGGGGCAACACAACACCTGGCTGCTCCGCATCACCATCCCCGGGATCCCCGTATTGAGCAGCGGTGGTGAAATCACCACAACCGTGGGTGGCGTCACGAACTATAACAATCCCCACACCCAACAATCCCCCTTTCACTCACGGGCGAGGAGTGCCGCTCGAGAAACCCCCGGGATCCGGCCTACGGCTCGAGCCACCACTGAGCAGCGGCAGCCGGACCCGAGCAGAAGGGGGTGAGCGTAGTGTGCTGACACCCTCCTCCCCGCCCGCGACACTCCCAAGCCCACATTGCTGGCATCGGTGTAAAGGATGAACGGGAGGATGTTGTCTGGATATGCCAGGATCTCCTCTCCCGTCAAGGCCGTCTTCAGCTGGTTAAAGGACTCCTCATGCTTCTTCTCCCACACAAACGGAGACCCAGGGGACCTGCCACCCTTGGTCTGTCCCATGAGGAGGTCTTGCATGGGGGCGGCCATTTTCGTGTACCCCTTGATGAAGCGACGGTAGTAGCCCACCAGGCCCAGGAACTGTCTCACCTCTCTCACTGTGGTCGGTCTCGGCCAGTCCTGGATAGCAGTGATCTTCTCGGGATCTGGGGCGACACCTTCTGCGCTCACCACGTGTCCGAGGTACTGTACCCTAGGCTTCAGTAGATGGCACTTGGAGGGCTTCAGTTTCATCCCATACTTGGCTAGAGTCGCGAACACTTTAGCCAGATGCTCCAGGTGGGCCTCATACGTCTGGGAGTACACGATCACATCGTCTAGGTACAGCAGGACCGTTTCGAAATTGAGATGTCCCAGGCAACACTCCATGAGCCGTTGGAAGGTTCCAGGGGCATTGCACAGCCCGAACGGCATGCTGTTAAATTCGCAGAGTCCCATGGGAGTGGCGAATGCAGTCTTCTCACGGTCCTCAGGTGCGACCGCCACCTGCCAGTATCCACTGGTAAGGTCAAGGGTAGAGAAGAAGTTAGCAGTTCTCAGCGCAGCCAGCGACTCTTCGATACGGGGGAGAGGATAGGCATCTTTATGCGTGATCTGGTTGATCTTCCGGTAATCCACACACATTCTCATGGTGCCATCCTTCTTCTTCACCAGCACCAGTGGGGCTGCCCAGGGACTACAACTATCCCAAATGACCACTGCCTCCTTCATGTTCCTCAACATGTCTTTGGCACATTGATAATGTGCTGGCAGGATGGGCCTATATCTTTCTTTAATGGGTGGATGTACGCCTGTTGGTATATGGTGTTGAACCCTTTATAATCCTCCCGAAATCTAATAGGTGCTTGCTGAAAACTTGTTCATTCCCATCTGTCAGACTCCTGCACTAAACAGCTGTGCGACTCCTGCATTGCTGAATTGGTTTCCAGTGAGCAGAATTCCCTCTTGACGGATATGAGAGCAATGATCCGTGAAGAGGTGAAGTCAGTCATTGCCAGTACATCATCCCGTCCAGACTGTTGGGACGCACCGCGTAAACGGCAGAGGCAGGACATGGAGATTTCCTCAGAGGAGAAGGAACTGTCATACGACTCTGATTCTCAAATAGAAGAGGACACGGCAGGTCCGGCACTGGAGGAGGGTCGCCGTTATCTCTTTTCATCCAGTGATACGGATACCCTTCTTAGAGCCGTCAGGAAGACTATGATGGTTGAGGAGCAGGAACGGCCGAAGTCGGTCCAGGATGAAATGTTCGGGGGACTCAGGTCTCAACGCCACAGAGTACTTCCTGTCAATCCACACGTCAGGGCTATGATCATGGAGGAATGGCAGGAGTCTGAGAGGAAGTTGGTGGTTCCCAGGGATCTTCGGAATCGCCTCCCCTTCGAACCAGAGGATATCAAAGAATGGGAGAACATCCCAAAAATTGATGTACCGGTGGCTAAAGTAGCAAGGAAAACGGCTATCCCATTCGAGGACTCTTCTGGTCTTAAAGACCCGATGGACAGAAAAGCCGACGGTCTCCTAACGAAAGCGTGGGAGACCGCAGCTACCACTATTAAAACTAACATCGCAGCTACTTCTGTGGCCAGATCCATGTCCAGGTGGTTGGATGACCTGGACTCACTCGTTATGGATAAGGCTCCCAGGGATGCTGTCCTGGAATCCATATCCCTCCTGAGGTTAGCCACAGGGTTCATGGCAGATGCTTCGGCGGAATCTATTAGATTCTCTGCCCGAAATGAGGCTTTGACTAATGCGGCTCGCCGCGCCATATGGTTAAAAACGTGGTCAGGGGATTGCGCCTCTAAAAACAAACTATGTTCTATTCCATTTTCTGGCATTAGAGTATTTGGTCCCGCTCTAGATGACATACTAGAGAAAGCTTCAGATAAGAAGGGTGGATTCCCCGAGGAACGGCCTCGTCGGGGCCCTCCCCCCGTCGGTTTCGGTCTTTTCGAGGACCTGAATACAAGGGTAGGGGTAAATCGGGTAGATGGAGCTATTACAAAGGGGGAAAGGATCGAAACCCCACCTTTGACACCAGGAAAAAGCAAGATCGTTCCTGACGCCAGGGTGGGCGGACGCCTGGCGGGATTCCGGGGGGGCTTGGGAAAAAATACATCCAATCCTTGGGTCCTCCGGGTGGTGTCACGGGGGTTCCAGATAGAATTCTCTCGGGTTCCCCCCGACAGATTTCTCCTAACAAAGTTTCGATCCCCGGACTTGTCCGTCCGTCTCTGGTCCGAGGTCGAGGCTCTGTTGCGGACTCAGGCCGTGTGTCCTGTTCCAGTTCCGGAACAGTTTCGGGGCCATTATTCCAATCTCTTTACCGTCTTAAAACCGTCGGGCGAGGTTCGCACTATTATCAATCTGAAGCCTCTAAATCGCTTTGTCCGCTACTGTAATGCCCGGGTGGTGGATCCTCTGGGCCGTGCACCAGACTCCCCCAGTGAGGCAACACAGAGCTAAGATGTGGGAACGAGAGGGAGAGGGAGTGATCCAGCACAATTCCTCCTTGGTTTAAAACATTTAGGATCTTTATTGAAACTTCTTTAAAAACATGGTGAAGACCGAAAATAAACTTGCATAGTAAAGGCGCAATTCATGAGGGCTTTACGCGTTTCGGACTGAAAATAAAACCAACTAGTCCTTAGTCATAAGTGTCTCATGAATCTAAAGAAGCTACTGAAATAGACTTACTCATTAAGTGAGGAAAAGGGAGGGGTGGAAAAATGTGTGGAAAAGTGTGTTAATTACCACAGGAAAAAGAGAAAAAAAAAAAAAAGAGAAAAAAAAAAAAAAAAAGGGAGAGAAAAATAAGAAGAAAGTTGGAGAAGGAAAGGCAGATAAATAACAGGAAATTCTTAAGCTCTATACGATTGAAACTGCTGTTCCAGGTTATAATAAACATATAAACGATGAATCACACTATATTCAGTAAATACATATTCAATTATAAACGCAAAAAAACCCTAAAAATCCAGACAACTAATTAGAAAACCGTGCAAATAAATACAATAGTGTATAAACTTATACAGGGAGAATGTATGATATATAGAATGAAAAATGCCAAATCTTTGGCTAGTGTTATGCAGGGAGGTGGGGTGGGAGAAGGAAGGGGGGGGGGGGGGACGGATGGGATGGGGGAGGGGGGGGGGGGGAGAAGGCGAGGGATAATTCCATAATTATGGAATTATGAATTCGCCAGCTGAACCCTGGATATCGTTCATTTTATTATTTCTACTTATTTTTTATTCTTTATTTTTTATTTTTTATAATTTATTTGATCATTGGCTGCAAATTAACACATCTCTATGTGGATAACATTCATAGGGGATGTACAAGGTTGGAGGTTAAAAGCCCGAATTATTTCCCATTTATTATATTAAGGCTGTATTTTGGCATAAGGTTAGTATATTGGGGATCGCGATGATGGATATAATTAAATTATTCTCCTGCCTATTAGATATAGATTAAATATTATAATCTTTTCGTGAATATATTTTTTATTTTTTATTGTTGTCCCTCACATCCATAGCACTGATTCTATAACCGTCGATTTTGTAATGGTTACTCCCAAATTAGATATCAAGAGATGGATGAATGAATGAGAGGCTGACGAGAAAAAAAAAAAAAAAAAAAAAAAAACATTCTTATTAGTGATTGGGATACATGCGCAAGTATTAGAATATAGGCTTAACGGCTTTGCATACCTCCTGTATGATAAAATTGGAGTTAAATTTAAGTGATAAAAGTGGGACCAAGTCTGGAATGTAAGGCGTAACCGTAGGGTGAATCTACCAAAAAAGTGGTCATAAATATCCCCATTTGCCTGGGAAATGCTAATGCTAGGTTTCCCTGTCCCTTCATATAAAATGTATTTATAGAATAATAAGTTTATAATGTAGCATGGAGTTGACGCAAAAAATATATATATATATACCAGGACATTGATATAGATGTTAATTTCTATTTGGTGGTGAACCCAAAATTGAAATAAGGTGTCCTAGGTGAAGGAAGGGGGGGAGGGGGAGGTGGGGGGACCAGGGTGGGAGGGCGACAACTAACCAATGGTACCAAATGGCACTGGAAAGCCTGAATTAATCAAGGGACATATATAATATATAATAATTCGCAAGTTTAATATTTATAATTAACTAGGATCCGAATATGGGGATAAACACAAAAGCGATCTTAAAGAGCAGAAACATTAATATTAATGACTCTATTTATTTGGGGATCAGTATATATATATAAGTCTTGGGACACTGGGTGGGTAAAGACAGGTAGGGGGGGGGGGAGGGGGGGGGGGATCCTGGAGGGGGGGGGGGGGGTGGGTTGGAGGAGGGCCCCTATGGTGATTGGTGCTGGAAAATAGGGTCCACATAGATTTTAATGTATATGGTTAGAAAATGAAGCGCAAATCTGAACGGTAATTAAAACCGCTCGGATATCGTGAATTTAATTTCAAAATCCATTTTGCTTCAGCCATCAGCAGGGCTTTAAACCAATCGCCTCCTCGTGGGGGTCTGGGAATAAACTCCAAGCCTGTGATTTTCAAGGTGGTGAAATCTGCAGTATGGCATTCTATATAATGCCTAGTTAATCCTGACAAGGAGCGTTTCCTAACCAATGCGGCATAGTTTAGTGAAGTCCTATCCTGGGCGGCAATAGGAATACGGATATGCTCCGAAATCCTGGTTCTCAAGGCTCGAGAGGTGCACCCTACATAAAACTTATTACAGGAACCACACGTAGCGACATAGACTACATGCGTGGAGGCACAATTTATAAAGGATTTAATCGCAAAATTCACCCCATTGTTGTCTATGAAAGATTTATTGTTCTGCATAAATTTGCAGAGACCGCATCTGCTAGATCCACATTTAAAGGATCCTTGCATACTGAGCCAATTTTTATTCGATTTTCCAGTTTTATTGGGAGCATATCTGCTTGGGGCCACTAAATTCCCCACTGTACAAGCCCTCCTAGCCACTATGTTAACTCCAGATTGAAGGATGTTACTCAGAGTATTATCTTGACATAACAGGGGAATAAAACGTAGAATGGCATGTTTAATTTGAAAAAAATCCGAACTAAAGGGTGTGGAGAATGTTATACGGTTGGTGTTTTTAGGGGGTGACGGGTGATCAGCCAACAAAACGGACCTAGTTCGATTGTCAGCAATCGCACTAGCCCTTTTTATGATTGAATCTGAATAACCCCTTTTACTAAGTCTCCCTTTAATGCAGGTGGCCTCTTTCAGGTAAGTTTCATTCGTAGAGCATAAACGTTTGGCCCTTAAAAATTCACCGACTGGTAAATTTTTTAAAGTCTGAGGAGTATGGCAGCTAGTGGCATAAAGGGAGGAGTTGCCACTAGTGGGTTTTCTATAAAGGGCAGATTTAATAGAGCCTGATGTAGTATCCCCTGATAGCATGACGTCCAGGAAGGGGGCTGTCTCTGAATATAAGTTCATTTTGAATTTCAAATTTAGTGAATTGCCGTCAAAATAAGTGTTGATGGCATTCATAGTTTCCTGCGGAGTACTAGATGGATTATTTTTACAGATTAAGATCTGATCATCTATGTACCTGGCATACCAGATAATACGGTCCATAAAGGGGTTATTATCAATGTAAATAAACCGTTCTTCCCAATGGGCCATGTAAAGGTTTGCCAGGGCACAGGAGAAACTCGCCCCCATAGGACATCCTGCTACCTGTAGGAAAAAATCACCATTAAACTCAAAGAAATTGTGGGTTAAAAGAAAATCTGTGGCCATAAGGATGAATTCTTTAAAAGTATCATCATAAGGGCTGTATTTTTCTAGATGGAAGTAGAGGGCTTGGATGGCTTCCCTATGGGGGATACTAGGATAAAGTGACTCCACGTCGCTGGTTATCCAGTATGATTCCTTTGTCCAGGGGATTTTTTCTAAGTTTTGTAGAAGGCTTTTTGTATCCCTAATATAGCCCACTGTTCGCTTCACTAATGGTTGGATTTGGTGATCTACCCAGTCACTCAGATTACTTAGTAAAGATTTAGTGCTGGCCACTATGGGTCTGAGTGGGGGAGGAAATAGGTCTTTATGCACTTTAGGGAGGCCTTGAAAAATGGGGCATATAGGGGAGTCGACATATAAATATTCCTGGGTTTTTTTGGGGAAAATACCCCATTCAAAGCCTCGTAATAAGAGAGCTTGCAGCTGAGATGAAAAATCTATTGTGGGGTCGCACGTAAGTTTTTTATATGTAAGCTCATCACACAAGATTTTATTAATTTCTCTCTCGTATAGAGCACTGTCCAGCACCACAACTGCGCCTCCTTTATCCGCTCTGCGTATAACAACGGAATTATTATTCTTTAAGCTGTTTAAAGCCTTCTTTTCTTTGGGTGTGAGATTATTTTGAGCTTGCGGCTTCTTAGCTAGAATTTGTTTAATCTCAGACTCCATAAGATCTTGGAAGGTGTCCATAATAGGAACTCTTGAGGCGATGGGATAAAAGCTGGGATTCTTGGTGGTAAATGCCGATGGAATTGGTGTTTTAACACAAGTGTTACTCAATTCTTGCAGATGCGCGACCGCTATTTGTTCTCTGAGGCTCAGGAATAAAGGTATGTCCGTAATATTACTGGGTGAGGGATCAGAAGGATGGTCCCTGATTTCGTTATCATGATCAAAAAAGTGTCGTTTAATTGTGAGGTTTCTGATGAACTTATTGATGTCCGTAATGGTTTGGAAAAGATCAGCTCTGTTGGTGGGAGCAAAATTTAACCCCTTCTGGAGGATGCTAATCTGAACAGAGTCCAAAATGGAAGCTGACAGATTTACAACTGTATTATCTGGGGACTTATTATGACTTAATCCCTCCAATAGCGACGTTTCCTTGATCTGAGATGATATCTTCTCCCTCCATCTTCTATGTTTTCTGCCCCCTCTCCTGGAATGGCATTTCTTACTGGCAGGTTTTTTGACGTATGTGGAAGGTGGATATTTCTGCCTGATTCATAAGAGCTGGTGCTGTCATTGGCAGAATCGTTCTCAGTGGAGGAAAAGTAAACGGATCTTCCATTCCGCTGACCCTGGTGCGGTTTCTTTAGGATGGATTTGGACTTGGTATTAAGGTGCCAGGTGTATACTTGATTGCTATCGTAATCTCTGGTATCTCTTCTATATTTATTCTGTTTTAAGTCCATAATATCAGATTCCACTTTATCCACCGCATTCCTGAGTCGCTTATTCAATCTGTCAAAATCCGTAGGGTCATGGGTTTCGACCAGGTGGGTTTGTATTTTTTTAATCTGATCGTCGAGGTTTAGAATTCGCTTTTTTTCCTCTGCAATAATCAGATCCATGAGCTTAAGCGAACAAGAGGAAAGAATGGAGTTCCAGTTCTCTTTAAATTCTTCAGAGAAAGAGAAAGTGGGAGACTTTTTAAGTCGCAAGCCCCTGGGGATCATTTGTTTTTCTATGTACTTCTGCAAGGTCATGGAATCCCACCAGGTTTTTAAACGTTGTATGGAAAGCTTTTCCAAATCCCAGAAAGTATATGTGGCATCATCTGACTGGTGGTTAGTATGTGTTTTGGTAGAGCTCGACTGCCCAGAGAATACGTCCTCCAACCTCTTTCTCCTTTCCTCACAGTCCAGAAAATCCAAGGTATCCATATTAGAAAAAATGAGTAGGATATAGTAGCATAAATAGTACAAAAAAATGCCTTATGAGAAGGAATCCAGATGCATTCAACTTCAGGGTCTTCACAAAGACCCACGTCTTTTCGTTCATTCATTATTATTTGACTTGTTCTATCCTACCTTACGTGCTCCCTGCAGCCCTTGACACGGACTGAGTCTAATACCATTTATACACATATCCCTTTGTGTATTAATTTTTACACGCTTAAGCCTTTATTGCGGCATCATACAGTTTAATTTTACTGTCCCTCCTACCTATATACATATGTACAATTACATATATATATTTTTGTATAAACCATTTTTGTGAAGACCCTGAAGTTGAATGCATCTGGATTCCTTCTCATAAGGCATTTTTTTGTACTATTTATGCTACTATATCCTACTCATTTTTTCTAATATGGATACCTTGGATTTTCTGGACTGTGAGGAAAGGAGAAAGAGGTTGGAGGACGTATTCTCTGGGCAGTCGAGCTCTACCAAAACACATACTAACCACCAGTCAGATGATGCCACATATACTTTCTGGGATTTGGAAAAGCTTTCCATACAACGTTTAAAAACCTGGTGGGATTCCATGACCTTGCAGAAGTACATAGAAAAACAAATGATCCCCAGGGGCTTGCGACTTAAAAAGTCTCCCACTTTCTCTTTCTCTGAAGAATTTAAAGAGAACTGGAACTCCATTCTTTCGTCTTGTTCGCTTAAGCTCATGGATCTGATTATTGCAGAGGAAAAAAAGCGAATTCTAAACCTCGACGATCAGATTAAAAAAATACAAACCCACCTGGTCGAAACCCATGACCCTACGGATTTTGACAGATTGAATAAGCGACTCAGGAATGCGGTGGATAAAGTGGAATCTGATATTATGGACTTAAAACAGAATAAATATAGAAGAGATACCAGAGATTACGATAGCAATCAAGTATACACCTGGCACCTTAATACCAAGTCCAAATCCATCCTAAAGAAACCGCACCAGGGTCAGCGGAATGGAAGATCCGTTTACTTTTCCTCCACTGAGAACGATTCTGCCAATGACAGTGTGGCGCCCCTGACCTGGTCAGGCACCACTGAGTACTGCACCCATGCTGGGGACAGTACAATACAGGTAATCCAGAAGGCTGACCGAGGTGTGACTTCACAGGCGCATAGTGATCAGGTCTCACACATGTACCTATGAGAGGACCCCTGGGGATCCCAGGAGGGGGAAAAGCCTTCACCTCCACTGGAATAGTGGAGGGGGCCAAAAGCCTCCATCTCCTCTCAAGGGGTGTGGTAAGAGAGCCTGGTTGCTAGGTGGCGTAGGCAGGCACAAGAGGGAAGAGAAGGAGGAGTAAACAGTCTGCAGCAGAGTGTGGAGGAGTGAGGAGCATGAAGTGGAGCTCAGACAGGAGGAGAAGTGCAGGTCCCTCAAGTGAGCCGGTTCAGTGCAGAGTCCAGGGAGCTCCGAGGAGAGCTGACCCCTTCCCCTGGAGCTGTTGCAGTCTGACAGCGTCCGCGCAGTGGCTACCGACGGGGGAGAACGGTCACCTAGGAGTGCTACCCGAAACCCATCTCCAGCTAGAGAGAGAGCACAGAGTGGGAAGTAAGGAGACTGCTAGGGAGTACCAGGCCCAAACGGGCGGCAGATCCCGGAGCGGGGATAGATCCACCTTTCCCTGCTAAACCTGCCGGTGTGGGGCCCTCAAAGCCCACACCACAACACCACAAAAGCCGCAGCCACGTAGCCACAGTTAGGGCCCATAGCTCACAGGAGGCAAGCAGCTGGAGTGATCTGGCCCAGGCAACAAGCAAACGGCAAACGAAGGGGAGTGAGGCTTCAGCAACTTCCCTGGGTGACCCCCATAGGGACTAAAAGTCGGGGTTACCCCAAACCACCAAGGGCTAAGGAAGGCGAGTTGGTAGTCACCATCAGAAGTCAGCCTGAAGGATACCTGGTTCCCGCCTGGTTCATCCCAGCTACGCCCGGGTTACTCACCCTGCCATCTGAAGTGAGTAAAACCCCTGAAAGACATCCTGCGTGTGTAGAGTTATTCTGCGCCTTGTGGTACTACGCACCTACACAGGGCCCTGGGGCTTGCCTCACTCTCAGGAGGCTATTCCAACTAACTGCACTCACCATCAGCCCCAGGCGTCCCTCAACCTGCAGTGGCGGTCCCCACTGACCGCAATACTGAGAGTGGCGTCACGACAAATAGAAGATTCCCTACCTGTGACGAGATCCAGCCGAGTGGAGTCCCTGAAGGTAATGCACCGACACAACACTGGTGGGGCTTCACATCTGGCGTCACGAACAGGATAAGGACTAGACCTGTCCAGACAGGTGACCATGTGCCTGGGCGGTCCGCTTGAAAAATTGGAAGCGCCGCCATATTGTCACCATGAAAAGCGCGCTGAAAAACAACAGCAGCCCGCGCTGGGAGAAGTTACCGCCCACGAAGAGGTGTGGCTACCCAGAGATCCCCTGCAGAGTTCTGGCCTCGCTTGTGAAGAGAGCGGAAGCGTCCAGAGACGGCGGAACGGAAAAGAAGCCAGCAGCTTGTTGCTAGAGAAAATGGCGTCTGAATGCAGAGACCCAGAGCAGGGCTCCGCTGCCTGGTGGTGCCGGGAGCTCGCCGAGTTCTGCGATCAACTGGAGGCCAGGGTCGGAAGGCTGATCAGAGAGGGACGGACGGAGTTTCTGTGGATGACCGCGGCGGTTCAGGCCTATGAGGGGAGAGCCGCGCGCCGAGTGCCAGACCGGGCGGTGACGACTCAGACCCCGATGCTGCCACCGATGGGTGAGTCCAGTGATGCCCCTGCCAGCGCGAGTGCCCCGATCCCTGCTGCCACGCCCGCGGTCCCTGAAGAGGCGTCCGGCGCGGCGACGCTGAAGCAGGCCGCAGCCACGCCAGGTGCAGCCCGCCAAGCTCAGGCCGCCGCAGCGATGCCCTGCTCGGCCCACCAAGACCCGGTCCCTGCAGCGACGCCCAGTCCGGCCCGCAGAGAACCGGCTGCCACCGCGACCCTCATTCGCGCCGCAGGTGTGACGCTGACCCAGGCCGCCGCCATGCTAGGCCCGGCCCGCCGAGACCCTACCGCAGCCGCAACGCTCGTCCGCGCCGCAAGTGAGGTGCTGAACCAGGCCGCAGCCCCGTCAGGTGCGGCCCGCCAAGCTCCGATCGCTGCAGCGACGCCCAGCCCAGCCTGCACCGATCCCATCGCGACAGCGACGCCGATCCAGGCCGCCGCCATGCAGGGCGCGGCCCGCCAAGACCAGGCCGCCGCCATGCCGGGCGCGGCCCGCCAAGATAAGATTGCATCACCATTTTCCCCGGCCTGCAAGGCCAGAGCAGACACCGCTCCCCAGCCCAAGGAGGTCCCTGCAAGGAAATCCCTGATAGGTGAAGACTCCGCATACTGGCAGCTGAAGGCTGACATGGAGGCCAAGTTCCCACAGGAGATGGTGGATCAGTACATGCTCCCTCCGCACACCCCCAAGAGGATTCCGACAACTCCTGCAGCAACCACGCCAAAGAGTTCCCCGTCTGGGTCTGCTGAAGAAAGCCCATCCCCAGCACTGCCACCGAAGGAGTGCTCAGAAGAACTAAGGGGGAGAGGAGGCCAGGAGGCTGAGGAGCTGACCTCGGAGATACCAGCAGTGGATCCATGCCCAGGGCCGGAGATGTTGCCATACTCCCGCTGGGATGAAGAAGACCTGACACCGTCTGCGGAAGAAGATTTGCCTAAAAGCCTCACCTGGGAGCTTGTAAGCTGTACCTCGCAGAATCCAGTCCGCAAGACACGGCGCCGTAGCAGAACCCAGTCTTTCCCTGCACCGCCATCCCCAGAGCAGAGAGAAGTCACGGCCAGAGACCTAGAAGAAAAACGGTTCCTGAGAAGAGCCAAAGCACAGGTCAGAGGACCCCTTTGTAGAGGAGTTGTGGAAGACTTTAACTTGAAGAGCGGATATGGCTTTATAGTGGCACCAGGTATGAAAGAGGGCATTTTTGTCAATAGACGAGACGTCAGAGCCCACTTGCCCAGAGGACATCCAGGAAGAAACCTGAGGATGGGAGACTCCGTACAATTTACCATGCATCAAGGAGAAAGGGGCTGGTATGCGCTAGATGTAGCACCATGTCCTAAAGAGGAAGAAAGGAAAGACAGCGATAAAGAAAGAAAAGACAAAGGACCTACTGACGAGACTACCACAGATGAAGAAAAAGGTCAAGGAAGCAACAGGTGCCGCAGCCCTACAGGCCCAAGCCCTGGTGAGGAGGAATCCACATAAAGTACAGAAAGAAGCATAGAAGTTACCAGTTTGAAAAAGTTTGTTTTGCAACGTTTTACAAGTTCAAGAATGTGCCCACATAAACTCATGTGAGAAATGAACCTTAAGGCTATGAACTGGCTATAGCCACAAACTCTCGCAGTGTAAATAGTTACACCAGAGGGCACCACCACCACCAGAGTCAGCCTGTTTAGGGGCTTGGCTCGTCTGCAACCAGGGGGCACGTCCGTATATAGGGCCTTGGCTCACCTGCAACCAGAGAGCATGCCTGTTTATGGGGCCTGGCTCTCCACCACAAAGAGGGTACCTGGTCAGCACCAACTGTGGAGGCCGCCTCTACATCCTGCCAGAAGAGGCTGAAGGCGCGGATCCACCAGGCCAGGTATACCCTGAAACCACCAGCCCATGTAAGCCGCCTCTACATCCTGCCAGAAGTGGCTGAAGGCGCGGCCAACGTGAGAGGGTTTTGGGTGGGTTAACGGACTTGTGGGTGGAGGGTGGTGATGTATGGTACCTGGTGCTTTTAAAAATGTTTTACATGTTTTAATGTTTTATGCATTTTAAAATGTTGTCTTGCAGCCCGAGGACGTGCTGGTGATAACTAAGGGGGAATGTGGCGCCCCTGACCTGGTCAGGCACCACTGAGTACTGCACCCATGCTGGGGACAGTACAATACAGGTAATCCAGAAGGCTGACCGAGGTGTGACTTCACAGGCGCATAGTGATCAGGTCTCACACATGTACCTATGAGAGGACCCCTGGGGATCCCAGGAGGGGGAAAAGCCTTCACCTCCACTGGAATAGTGGAGGGGGCCAAAAGCCTCCATCTCCTCTCAAGGGGTGTGGTAAGAGAGCCTGGTTGCTAGGTGGCGTAGGCAGGCACAAGAGGGAAGAGAAGGAGGAGTAAACAGTCTGCAGCAGAGTGTGGAGGAGTGAGGAGCATGAAGTGGAGCTCAGACAGGAGGAGAAGTGCAGGTCCCTCAAGTGAGCCGGTTCAGTGCAGAGTCCAGGGAGCTCCGAGGAGAGCTGACCCCTTCCCCTGGAGCTGTTGCAGTCTGACAGCGTCCGCGCAGTGGCTACCGACGGGGGAGAACGGTCACCTAGGAGTGCTACCCGAAACCCATCTCCAGCTAGAGAGAGAGCACAGAGTGGGAAGTAAGGAGACTGCTAGGGAGTACCAGGCCCAAACGGGCGGCAGATCCCGGAGCGGGGATAGATCCACCTTTCCCTGCTAAACCTGCCGGTGTGGGGCCCTCAAAGCCCACACCACAACACCACAAAAGCCGCAGCCACGTAGCCACAGTTAGGGCCCATAGCTCACAGGAGGCAAGCAGCTGGAGTGATCTGGCCCAGGCAACAAGCAAACGGCAAACGAAGGGGAGTGAGGCTTCAGCAACTTCCCTGGGTGACCCCCATAGGGACTAAAAGTCGGGGTTACCCCAAACCACCAAGGGCTAAGGAAGGCGAGTTGGTAGTCACCATCAGAAGTCAGCCTGAAGGATACCTGGTTCCCGCCTGGTTCATCCCAGCTACGCCCGGGTTACTCACCCTGCCATCTGAAGTGAGTAAAACCCCTGAAAGACATCCTGCGTGTGTAGAGTTATTCTGCGCCTTGTGGTACTACGCACCTACACAGGGCCCTGGGGCTTGCCTCACTCTCAGGAGGCTATTCCAACTAACTGCACTCACCATCAGCCCCAGGCGTCCCTCAACCTGCAGTGGCGGTCCCCACTGACCGCAATACTGAGAGTGGCGTCACGACAAATAGAAGATTCCCTACCTGTGACGAGATCCAGCCGAGTGGAGTCCCTGAAGGTAATGCACCGACACAACACTGGTGGGGCTTCACAACAGCACCAGCTCTTATGAATCAGGCAGAAATATCCACCTTCCACATACGTCAAAAAACCTGCCAGTAAGAAATGCCATTCCAGGAGAGGGGGCAGAAAACATAGAAGATGGAGGGAGAAGATATCATCTCAGATCAAGGAAACGTCGCTATTGGAGGGATTAAGTCATAATAAGTCCCCAGATAATACAGTTGTAAATCTGTCAGCTTCCATTTTGGACTCTGTTCAGATTAGCATCCTCCAGAAGGGGTTAAATTTTGCTCCCACCAACAGAGCTGATCTTTTCCAAACCATTACGGACATCAATAAGTTCATCAGAAACCTCACAATTAAACGACACTTTTTTGATCATGATAACGAAATCAGGGACCATCCTTCTGATCCCTCACCCAGTAATATTACGGACATACCTTTATTCCTGAGCCTCAGAGAACAAATAGCGGTCGCGCATCTGCAAGAATTGAGTAACACTTGTGTTAAAACACCAATTCCATCGGCATTTACCACCAAGAATCCCAGCTTTTATCCCATCGCCTCAAGAGTTCCTATTATGGACACCTTCCAAGATCTTATGGAGTCTGAGATTAAACAAATTCTAGCTAAGAAGCCGCAAGCTCAAAATAATCTCACACCCAAAGAAAAGAAGGCTTTAAACAGCTTAAAGAATAATAATTCCGTTGTTATACGCAGAGCGGATAAAGGAGGCGCAGTTGTGGTGCTGGACAGTGCTCTATACGAGAGAGAAATTAATAAAATCTTGTGTGATGAGCTTACATATAAAAAACTTACGTGCGACCCCACAATAGATTTTTCATCTCAGCTGCAAGCTCTCTTATTACGAGGCTTTGAATGGGGTATTTTCCCCAAAAAAACCCAGGAATATTTATATGTCGACTCCCCTATATGCCCCATTTTTCAAGGCCTCCCTAAAGTGCATAAAGACCTATTTCCTCCCCCACTCAGACCCATAGTGGCCAGCACTAAATCTTTACTAAGTAATCTGAGTGACTGGGTAGATCACCAAATCCAACCATTAGTGAAGCGAACAGTGGGCTATATTAGGGATACAAAAAGCCTTCTACAAAACTTAGAAAAAATCCCCTGGACAAAGGAATCATACTGGATAACCAGCGACGTGGAGTCACTTTATCCTAGTATCCCCCATAGGGAAGCCATCCAAGCCCTCTACTTCCATCTAGAAAAATACAGCCCTTATGATGATACTTTTAAAGAATTCATCCTTATGGCCACAGGTTTTCTTTTAACCCACAATTTCTTTGAGTTTAATGGTGATTTTTTCCTACAGGTAGCAGGATGTCCTATGGGGGCGAGTTTCTCCTGTGCCCTGGCAAACCTTTACATGGCCCATTGGGAAGAACGGTTTATTTACATTGATAATAACCCCTTTATGGACCGTATTATCTGGTATGCCAGGTACATAGATGATCAGATCTTAATCTGTAAAAATAATCCATCTAGTACTCCGCAGGAAACTATGAATGCCATCAACACTTATTTTGACGGCAATTCACTAAATTTGAAATTCAAAATGAACTTATATTCAGAGACAGCCCCCTTCCTGGACGTCATGCTATCAGGGGATACTACATCAGGCTCTATTAAATCTGCCCTTTATAGAAAACCCACTAGTGGCAACTCCTCCCTTTATGCCACTAGCTGCCATACTCCTCAGACTTTAAAAAATTTACCAGTCGGTGAATTTTTAAGGGCCAAACGTTTATGCTCTACGAATGAAACTTACCTGAAAGAGGCCACCTGCATTAAAGGGAGACTTAGTAAAAGGGGTTATTCAGATTCAATCATAAAAAGGGCTAGTGCGATTGCTGACAATCGAACTAGGTCCGTTTTGTTGGCTGATCACCCGTCACCCCCTAAAAACACCAACCGTATAACATTCTCCACACCCTTTAGTTCGGATTTTTTTCAAATTAAACATGCCATTCTACGTTTTATTCCCCTGTTATGTCAAGATAATACTCTGAGTAACATCCTTCAATCTGGAGTTAACATAGTGGCTAGGAGGGCTTGTACAGTGGGGAATTTAGTGGCCCCAAGCAGATATGCTCCCAATAAAACTGGAAAATCGAATAAAAATTGGCTCAGTATGCAAGGATCCTTTAAATGTGGATCTAGCAGATGCGGTCTCTGCAAATTTATGCAGAACAATAAATCTTTCATAGACAACAATGGGGTGAATTTTGCGATTAAATCCTTTATAAATTGTGCCTCCACGCATGTAGTCTATGTCGCTACGTGTGGTTCCTGTAATAAGTTTTATGTAGGGTGCACCTCTCGAGCCTTGAGAACCAGGATTTCGGAGCATATCCGTATTCCTATTGCCGCCCAGGATAGGACTTCACTAAACTATGCCGCATTGGTTAGGAAACGCTCCTTGTCAGGATTAACTAGGCATTATATAGAATGCCATACTGCAGATTTCACCACCTTGAAAATCACAGGCTTGGAGTTTATTCCCAGACCCCCACGAGGAGGCGATTGGTTTAAAGCCCTGCTGATGGCTGAAGCAAAATGGATTTTGAAATTAAATTCACGATATCCGAGCGGTTTTAATTACCGTTCAGATTTGCGCTTCATTTTCTAACCATATACATTAAAATCTATGTGGACCCTATTTTCCAGCACCAATCACCATAGGGGCCCTCCTCCAACCCACCCCCCCCCCCCCTCCAGGATCCCCCCCCCTCCCCCCACCCCCCTACCTGTCTTTACCCACCCAGTGTCCCAAGACTTATATATATATACTGATCCCCAAATAAATAGAGTCATTAATATTAATGTTTCTGCTCTTTAAGATCGCTTTTGTGTTTATCCCCATATTCGGATCCTAGTTAATTATAAATATTAAACTTGCGAATTATTATATATTATATATGTCCCTTGATTAATTCAGGCTTTCCAGTGCCATTTGGTACCATTGGTTAGTTGTCGCCCTCCCACCCTGGTCCCCCCACCTCCCCCTCCCCCCCTTCCTTCACCTAGGACACCTTATTTCAATTTTGGGTTCACCACCAAATAGAAATTAACATCTATATCAATGTCCTGGTATATATATATATATTTTTTGCGTCAACTCCATGCTACATTATAAACTTATTATTCTATAAATACATTTTATATGAAGGGACAGGGAAACCTAGCATTAGCATTTCCCAGGCAAATGGGGATATTTATGACCACTTTTTTGGTAGATTCACCCTACGGTTACGCCTTACATTCCAGACTTGGTCCCACTTTTATCACTTAAATTTAACTCCAATTTTATCATACAGGAGGTATGCAAAGCCGTTAAGCCTATATTCTAATACTTGCGCATGTATCCCAATCACTAATAAGAATGGTTTTTTGTTTTTTTTTTTTTTTTCTCGTCAGCCTCTCATTCATTCATCCATCTCTTGATATCTAATTTGGGAGTAACCATTACAAAATCGACGGTTATAGAATCAGTGCTATGGATGTGAGGGACAACAATAAAAAATAAAAAATATATTCACGAAAAGATTATAATATTTAATCTATATCTAATAGGCAGGAGAATAATTTAATTATATCCATCATCGCGATCCCCAATATACTAACCTTATGCCAAAATACAGCCTTAATATAATAAATGGGAAATAATTCGGGCTTTTAACCTCCAACCTTGTACATCCCCTATGAATGTTATCCACATAGAGATGTGTTAATTTGCAGCCAATGATCAAATAAATTATAAAAAATAAAAAATAAAGAATAAAAAATAAGTAGAAATAATAAAATGAACGATATCCAGGGTTCAGCTGGCGAATTCATAATTCCGTAATTATGGAATTATCCCTCGCCTTCTCCCCCCCCCCCCCCCTTCCTCCCCCCCCCTCCCCCATCCCATCCGTCCCCCCCCCCCCCTTCCTTCTCCCACCCCACCTCCCTGCATAACACTAGCCAAAGATTTGGCATTTTTCATTCTATATATCATACATTCTCCCTGTATAAGTTTATACACTATTGTATTTATTTGCACGGTTTTCTAATTAGTTGTCTGGATTTTTAGGGTTTTTTTGCGTTTATAATTGAATATGTATTTACTGAATATAGTGTGATTCATCGTTTATATGTTTATTATAACCTGGAACAGCAGTTTCAATCGTATAGAGCTTAAGAATTTCCTGTTATTTATCTGCCTTTCCTTCTCCAACTTTCTTCTTATTTTTCTCTCCCTTTTTTTTTTTTTTTCTCTTTTTTTTTTTTTTCTCTTTTTCCTGTGGTAATTAACACACTTTTCCACACATTTTTCCACCCCTCCCTTTTCCTCACTTAATGAGTAAGTCTATTTCAGTAGCTTCTTTGGATTCATGAGACACTTATGACTAAGGACTAGTTGGTTTTATTTTCAGTCCGAAACGCGTAAAGCCCTCATGAATTGCGCCTTTACTATGCAAGTTTATTTTCGGTCTTCACCATGTTTTTAAAGAAGTTTCAATAAAGATCCTAAATGTTTTAAACCAAGGAGGAATTGTGCAGGATCACTCCATCTCCCTCTCCTTCCCACATCTCTGCTACCGGTCAGGATAGACCGTGGGATCCTGGCACCCGCAAGGCTGAGCAGTCCGGGCAGCAGGTGAGCTGAAGACTTTTTTCGTTCAACACAGAGCTAACCCCTATACAGGGACTGTCCGGTCACCCCACCAGAGGGCCTAGGTGCACGGTTGCCGGAGCACTAAGCGGGATAAGGTCAGAGTCCTTTCCAGAAGCTGGAATGAGGAAGTCCCTGGGGACAAAGAGTTCCTGGTGCCAGGTGTGATGACGGTAGAGGAGGCAAAGGTCACCGGGTGAAGCCGAGGGTAGGAGGCAGGTTCAGACTGAAGAAGATGGTGGCGTCTCAGCTGATAGTCCCCGTAGGACTACTCGGACAGGCTGTGGCCCAGGCCAGGATAGCTTGGCAGGATAGTCCCCGCAGGACCTCTCGGACAGGTTGTGGACAGGACCAGGTTAACTTGGTAGAAGTGGTTCTGTGGAAGACACAGTGTTAATGCAAGACACAGCAAGCGGGGCCTGGACTCCTAGCTATAGAACTCATAGAACAGGCGATGCCCTCCAGGCAGGAAGCTCCTAATATACCTGATCCTGACTGATGCAATATCCTGTTTAGGGAGTGCTGGGCCTTTAAGAGGAGGGCAGTGACCGCGCGCGCGCCCTAATGCGCATGCGCGGTGCCGGAGGCCAGAGCAGAGAGCGGTGCCGAGGAGGACGTGTGACTGGAGGCAGGAGACCCGGGGACCGGAGCGGTGAGTGAGGAACGACGTCGGGACCCGGGGAGCGTGACAGCTACAAAAAGTTCCATATGGAATCCATAAGATCCACCATTCCTCTCATCAAGCACTATTCAGTTATGGCCACGTTAGATTTGACAAGCGCATACTATCACATTCCCATACATCCCAACTGCCAGGAATTCCTGAGATTTGCCATAGAGAAACAGGGAGTAATCTATCATTACCAGTTCTGATGCCTTCCCTTCGGCCTGTCCTCCACTCCCAGAACCTTCACAAAGGTGATGGCAGAGGTGGTCGCCCACCTCCGGACTCAAGATGTCAGCATTGTTCCATACCTGGACGATCTGCTCCTCATCGCAGACACGCCGAGAGAGTTATCCCGGAAGGTGGCGATCGCTCTGCTCCACCTTCGTGCTCTGGGATGGATAGTGAACACTCTCAAGTCCAATTTACTTGCAGAGTCCAGAAAGATCTTCTTGGGAATACTTCTGGACTCAGATACCAGGATGTCATTCTTGCCGGCCCAGAAAGTGAGGTCACTCCAAGCCAGGATACGGGCCTTCCGAAGTCAGCAGAAGTGCACGGTCCGGGAAGCTATGAGGGTGTTGGGTCTGATGACGTCGTGTATTCCGTGCGTACATTGGAGCCAGTTTTATTCCAGGCCCCTTCAGCAGCTGTTCTTGTCAACTCCGGTGGGACGTCACTGTTCACTGACCAACCGATCCACCTTAAACAGTAAGATCTCTCTTCCAGTACAGCTCCGACGCAGTCTACGGTGGTGGACGAACGAAGAGCACCTCTCGGTGGGAGTTCATTGGGACTGCTCGCCCTCTGTTACACTCATTACAGACGCCAGCCGGACCGGTTGGGGAGCACACGTGGGTTCCATTTCCTTCCAGGGGACTTGGCGAAACCATATGGCAAACGCTTCCTCCAACTACAGAGAGTTGGCCGCAGTCTGGCGGGCCCTCAGCCTCCGACAACACCCAGGCATCCTCGGTTGCAGGCCTTAGCACACCTTATCTTCCGCTGGGCAGAGACATCTGTTCTGTCCATCTCGGCCGTTCATCTGAAGGGCTCGAACAACTGGCTGGCGGATTACCTCAGCAGGCACAAACTGGATCCTGCGGGTCGGATCCTCAACGACTCAGTGTTCCAGTCTCTGATCACCAGGTGGGGAACCCCTCAGTGGGACCTGTTCACCTCCAGGGGCAACTCGAAAACCGCAAACTTCTTCTCTCTCAATCCGAGGGACCGACCGGCCGCAGTGGATGCGATGTCCCAACCCTGGACCATGGATCTGGCGTACGCTTTTCCTCCCTTTCCTTTGATTCCCAGAGTCCTTCAAAAGATCCAACAGGACAGGGCCAGGGTCATCCTCATTGTTCCCCTTTGGCCGCGGAGGAGCTGCTTCTCCCTCCTGAAGAGCATGGCGGTGGACGACCCCGTTCTTCTTCCCCTGCGGCAGGATCTTCTCAGCCAGGGCCCAGTGTTCCACCAAGATCTCCCTCATCTTCATCTGTCCGCTTGGATCTTGAGGGGAGATTCCTGAAGAACAAAGGGTTATCCGAGGCGGTTATTTCTACCCTACAAGCCAGCAGGAAACTGGTGGCCCAGTCGATTTATAGGAGGATCTGGGCACGATTCTGTTCCTTTCTTGGGGAAGAGCTGATGGATAGTGCCCATCCGGATATTCCTCGGATCCTTGAATTTCTTCAAGCAGGATTCCAACAGGGTCTGAAGCCGAGTACCCTCAAAGTCCAGATCTCAGCGCTCAGTGTGTTTTTTGACGCTTCCCTTGCCTCCAATCCTTGGATAATCTGCTTTGTCAGGGGCCTCCAAAGGTTACGTACCACTATTCGATCCACGGCTCCTCCCTGGGATTTGGGCCTGGTTCTCAATGGACTCTGTGATGCTCCGTTTGAGCCTCTAGATGGTTTGCCTATTCAGCAACTGTCCTTCAAAACGGCCTTTTTAGTGGCCATTACCACGGCGAAGCGAATTGGTGAACTGCAAGCTCTGTCCATTCGAGCTCCATATCTTCAAGTTCTGGAAGACAGAATAGTTTTGAAGCTCGATCCGACATTTCGTCCCAAAGTGGTTTCCATGGCCAATTTGGAACAGGAAGTGGTTCTGCCATCGTTCTGATCCGGTCATTCCACCCAATCTGACGAGCGCCTCCACTCCTTGGACGTCAGGCGAGCAGTTTTGGCCTATTTGGAGGCTACCCAGAGCTGGCGGATAGATTCTACCCTCTTTGTGCAATTTGAGGGAAAAAAACGAGGGAAGACGGTGTCTAAGACAACTCTGTCTCGGTGGGTTAGGTCCACTATTGCCTCTACTTACCGGTCCGCGGGTAGGGACCCCCCGACTCACCTTCGGGCCCACTCCACCAGGGCTATATCCACTTCCTGGGTGGAGCGGGGGGGGTTTCCTTGGAACAATTTGCCGTACTGCAACGTGGTCTGGTCCCCACACATTCTGTAGGCACTATAAACTTGACATTCTCACCGATCAACCCACTTCGTTCGGTAGGAAGGTTTTACAGGCTGTGGTCCCTCCCTCTTAGGGATTACTTTGGCATTCTCCTACCGTGCTGTCATGTGGCGTCCTGGAAAATAGGAATTACTACTTACCGGTAATGATGTTTCCAGGAGCCATCATGGCAGCACTATTGTTTCCCTCCCTCACACGCTTGTTGTTCCATGTATGTTGTTGTACATTATGCATAAATAAAATATTGTTGTCTCCCATCCTGGTATGGTACTTTAAAAATCACTGAGGAGAGGGGGATGGGGAGGGGCTTTTAACCTCTTGCGTTTCCTGTCCTTGTAGAGGTCAAAGGAGCAACTCCTACCGTGCTGTCATGATGGCTCCTGGAAACATCATTACCGGTAAGTAGTAATTCCTATTTTTATGGAGTTTAGACCACTAAACCAGAGCAATCCCAGGTAAGTGGATCCTTCTCGTATCCTGTTCTTGACACCAGGAATTTGAGGTATGCCGCCCCCGTGGAAACAACCGAGCTGCTCGGATCCGGATTCGCTGTGGCTCAAGGGTCTCCGGATCCGAGGGTCGTGCGGCCACTCAAATGAAGGGGGGTTCTTACAAGGGATTATAGAGTTCGTGACACCACCTGTGGTGTGTGGTAATTAGGAGTACCACCGCTGCAGTTGGGAGTACCCGGGGACGATGGAACGGGGCAGCAAGGTGTTGGAACCCTCCACTGATAGGGGGGAATGCCCCGGGACTCGGTGTGGTGATAAGGCCGTGGGATGCAGGGATCACTCGTATACTCTCAGTCCATTAAGCAGACACCGACAACCGGGTAAACCAAATCTCTGGACACTGCTGCCACTGAGGGGAGCTAGTTTGGGTCCTGTCCCCAATGGTGCTGCCTGGTGATCCATGACCTGCCTCCTGGCACTAAGTTTACTTCTCTGGTAGTCCCGATAGTGTGAAACTTGCCGGGTCCCGCTCCCCACTGTGGCTAATTGTGGGAGCTTGCTCTTAGGGCTCAGGCTTGGGATTTTCTGGACCGTTTTGGGTGGAAAGTCCTATCCCCCTCGTTGCGCTAGTGCCCCGATTTTGAAGCGGTTATGAACAAATCATGAAGGCTCCATTCTCCATGGGTAAATTATCGGGTTGCATACAGCTACTCCCCGACCTGGGGTCCACAAACCCCGTCGTGCCTCGGTCCCGGACCGGTGATAGTGCAAGGCCACCAGCTGTCCTGCTCGATAGATTCGAGCCCCTTGTTACAATCCCCTGCGACCGGGGGTCCAACTCCTCTAGACCCAGACTACCGTCTGCAACCCAGACAGTTTTTCTTATGGGAGTAACCGCTCCCGACCTCCTCAGAGCTCCTCTCCGCTCGAAAGCTACTTTCCACCACCACTCAATACTCCTCACAACTCACAACTGACAACTGACTACACTCCTCACCTCCCCTCCCTGACTCCCCAGGTGGGCGACTCTATTCACTCAAGTCGTTCACTGCTGTGTCTGGTGGATGTGTTGCAGGGTGTATCTAGGATTTGATTTGCTGTTGTAGGCAACACCATTTGGTTAGGGACCCATAACCAAGAGGGAGGTGGATACTGCACGGGAGGATAGATTGTGCAATACCCTGTGACAACCTGATAGTCCATGGGCGTCACAGATTGTTAGATACATAGAGGGATTGATGGATAGATGGATAGATAGATAGATGGATAGATAAATAGATAGATAGACGGATAGATAGATAATGGATAGATAGATAGATAATGGATAGATAATGGATAGATAGATAGATAGACAGATAGCTGGATGGATAGATAGATAGATAGATAGATAGATAGATAGATAGATAGATAGATAGATAGATAGATAGATAGATAGATAGATAGATAGATAGATAGATAGATAGATAGATAGATAGATGATGGATAGATGGGGCGGCACGGTGGCTCAGTGGCTAGCACTGCAGTCTTGCAGCGCTGGGGTCCTGGGTTCAAATCCCACCAAGGACACCATCTGCAAGGAGTTTGTATGTTCTCCCCGTGTTTGCGTGGGTTTCCTCCGGGTACTCCGGTTTCCTCCCACATTCCAAAGACATACAGATAGGGACTCTAGATTGTGAGCCCCAATGGGGACAGTGTTGCCAATGTATGTAAAGTGCTATGGAATTAATAGCGCTATATAAATCAATAAAATTATTATTATTATTATAAATAGATAGATGGATAGATAAATAGATAGATGATATTACAGCTTTTATTTGTGATGTATGTGTTTCCCCCCCAACAATATGTGTGATGGAGCAGTGATCCTGCGGGAGCTTGGATCTGAGTTCTCGCAGGGTCACTGCCGGTCAGTGACGTCACTCTGAGTTGTGCTTTACGGCAGCACTAAAGTTCTCGCGAACGGTAATTTGTTGACATCACCGACCGTGAAAAATGACCTCGAGTTACCCCTACAGCATCGTTCACGGAATGAGGCTGCATTGAGCACTTGCTCACAGATGTTGCTGAATCAGTGTGGATTATGCCGGACCTGGATATTCGGGGGGTTAATAAAGTGGTGACAGAGGGTCTTTTTGGTGTTTTATTTCAAATAGAGGATTTTTCATTTGGAAGAGGACCGCACGTTGTCGTTTTACATCATTTATTTATTTATTTTACTACAGGATATAGACCCGCCCACCGGCGGCTGTGATTGGTTGCAGTAAGACAGCTGTCACTCAGCATGGTGGCGTGTCTGACTGCAACCAGTCATAGGCGCCGGTGGGCGGGGGAAGCAGGAAATACGAGATGGAATAATGTGCCGCCGGCATTTTCAAAAGCAGGAGAAGCTGCCACAGTGTGACAGCCGTGCAGCGCCGCGCCCGTGATTGGTGAGTAAGAAAGAGAGAGGGAGAGACCGACTGACCATAATGGCCAATGGCTTATATAACCCCTATGACGCTGTGCTGCCAAGCCAAGCACAGTAACAACACAACAAAGATGGCTGCGGCGTTACTGTGAGGGCAAGCAACATCAGATGTGTTCATTGGCTGGAAAAAGGCGCAAGTAAGTCTAGAAAGGAAAATGAAAGTATCGGAGCGAATATCATATTAGCCATCGGATAGCGAATCTCGAATGCCCCATTATCTGTCGGATACCGAATAGTGGCGAATACATTCGCTCATCCCTATTGTTAACCCTTTCACCACCTAGCCAGTGTTCAACTTCCTGACGAGGCCAAATTTTGCAATCTTGACCAGTTTTCCTATAGCTCTACATAAACATCTACCTATTTTTATACCATTGTGAAAAGCTTAGATCTAACATATGACCCTGATAAGACGACTGTTTTGTAGATTTGCACTAGTCACACACTGTCCTTTCCTATAGCTTAGAAGAGCCCACACTTCTGCTGGGTGTTGTGGTGCGCACCTGTAATCCTGGCTATAATGGAGGCTGGGGCTGTTGGATCACTTGTGATTGTCAGTTCTGGTCCAGACTGTGCTATGTGGATCAGGTGTCTACTGTTCTCATCAATTCAGTGATTCTGAGCTGCTGCTTAGAGACACTGAGCTGATTGAGGATTGTTGTGCCTGGTAAAAAAATCAGAATATCCATGCTAAACATGAGGAAATGCACTTATAAATATAGCACTTATGCATAGCCAGAATGGAGCAGACTGAGGAATATAGTGACACTCAGCCTTTTATAGGGGCAGAGCTCAATTACATATTTATTTTCTCTCCAATATTAGTATAATAAAAAAACACTGCAGAAGAAAAAAGCGCAATAGGGTGTTAACCAGTAAAACACTTAAGTACAGATGTCAGGGTCACTCACCTATAGTGGTTGTGCAAGTCACATCCCCTATTTTAGCTGAATTTGAAGTGGTCAGCTGCAGCTCCCAAGGTTAATGCATGGAGGTGTATAGGAGAAAGAGTTTTATGCTGCGCTCACACCACACTGCTCGATTATATTACAGTTGTCGCGGGCGGAGGAGGGGACGCTACGCTCTCCCACTGCTCAGGTCTGGCTGCTGCTGCTGCTGCTCGGTGGTGGCTCGAGCGGTGGGCCGGATCCCGGGGACTCGAGTGGCGCTCCTCACCCGTGAGTGAAAAGGGGATTTGATTGGATGGTGGGGATTTGGTTATTGTCCGTGACGCCACCTAAGGTTGTGGTGAAGTTGGTGACACCACCGCTGCTCTGGACGGGGATCCCGGGAGCGGTGACAGGGAGCAGCTTTGATGTTAGTTCTCCCCTCCGTGGGTAGGGGGTTGGTTGTCCCGGGGCCCGGTGAGGGGGTAGGGATGGATGGCAGGCGGGTTACGGGGCCTGGTGAGGTGCAGGGTCGCGGGGGCAGCGCTGTGCCGCATGGCACGGTGGTACTCACTCAGCCAATGATGAGGACACAGTTCTCGGTAAAACACACGGCTGGATGGACGGGTCCCACAGACGGCTGCGGTGTTGTTTCTCCCGGCAGGTTGATGGTGACTGCCTTTCCCTGTACCTGTGTACTGTAAACGGTTCCAATGGGTTCCCACCGGTAACCCGCTCCCCAGCCCGGATGGGAGCCGATGGAGCCCCTTTTGCCCGCAGGCTCTGGCCCTGGGAACTTTAGCCTTGGCGGTGACTGTGTTTCCCTCTCTCGGTTGGACTGTTGCCTTCTGACGGGACTTGGCTGCTGGGAAACCCAGGAAGTTCCCTTCGCTAACGGATTTGGCAAATTCACGGCGACTCCTAGCCTTGCCGGGGTCCGTAAGCCCCTGCCGGATGGTGCTGACTTCTCTTTGCGTACCGGTCCGGTACCGCCGGGCCACCGCCCGTCCACGGTCCTTATGGTAGACTCCGATAGGCCACTCCTGCAGACGGTCCCCACCGTCTGCCAACCTTGCTGTACCGCTCGGGCCACACACCCGGACGCTGTCAGTTAGTTGCTCCACTACCACTTTCCTTCTTTCCACTTTCACCTCCAAAACTGATCTGTCTGCTTTTCCCGCCTCCAGGACTGTGAACTCCTCGGTGGGCGGGACCAACCGCCTGGCCCACCCCCCTGGTGTGAACATCAGCCCCTGGAGGAAGGCAACAAGGGTTTTTGTCTGACTTAGGTGTGCCTGACCAGGAGTGTGGGGTGTGTGGGTGTTGTTCTCTGTGGCCCCTGGCTTGTCCAGGGCGCCACATTCCCCCTTAGTAAAATGCAGACCGTCCGCGGGCTGCCCGTCCATCTCCAGTTTTATTTTCACAAACTGAAAAGATAAACGGTAAACATATTACAAGTATAATAACATCTTCCCACATCGGGAGGTACTCTTACTTAAAACGTTGCAAACGGTTACGGCTTCCGCTCTCTCCCACCCAAGCAACCTGGCCCTGATGCTGCCCCTAAGCAAACAGGCAGCACCCCTTGACCCCAGTCCAGCACAAGTTGCCCGAGCGGGTTCTGTCCTTTTCAGGGGACCCATGTCCATGGGGAACCCCTGAAACCCCCAGAGGATCGCCACCGGTTCCGGTGGTGGCTGGGCCCCAGCCTGCTCCACTGCGGGCCCTTCCTCCAATCTGCCTCTCCGGAGGCGGCAACGGTGAAAGCCACAAACATAATTATTTACAAGCCACAAGTTCGTGGTTGCCTTGCTAGTTCTAAGGCTTTTCCATAAGGAGTCCCTTATGCAAAACTTGTAGACAGTCCCCACGGGGACAACGGTGCCGGCAACGACCGGTCTCAATCAGGCTGACAATCAGGTAACTTTCTTCAGCTAATTGGCTTATCATTCATAAAACTTTAAACAGCACTCTGGTGGTCCCAACGGGGACAACTGCAACGGGACTCCGCTGCCATTATTCGGATTCCTCGGCATCGGTCGGGGGAGGGGGCGCGGTATACACACAGGCCTCTTGGCTGCCCCTCAACTTTGCATCTAGCGCAAACCACCCCCTCTCTCCGCAGTGACGGACGTACTGTACCAGGTCTCCGGGCATTAGATTGCGGCCTGGATGCTCTTCTGGCAGGTGGGCATTAACATCCCGCCGGGCTATAAAGACCTCGGCCTCCAGGCCCGGTTCGTAGATGAAACCATAGCCCCGGCGGACAGCAAACCGCCTCACCTGTCCCTCATACAGGGGGCCCCGGACACGGAAGGTCGCTTGCCTCAGACTCTCCTTTTCCTGGATCGTACGGGCCACCATCTCCGCCTTCTTCCTCTCCCTCTCAGCAATCTCTGGGCCCAGCGGTGTCGGCTCCCTGTCCCAATACGGAGCTGCTGCGAGCTCCGGCGCACGGGTCGGGCCCCACGAGACCTTCTGGACACTACCCACCACTGGTGATCTGGGTGGAAGGTCCCGCGGTGACTTGGCCTGGGGTCCTGCCTTGCAGCGGCAACCCGACACAACCTCGGCTGAGGTGTGGGGGATGGTCACAGGGGTCCTCTTCCGCCGGACCTCCTGCACGGAGCAGTCTGTCGGCTCCGGCTCGGGAAGTTTTTCGGGGGATGCCTCCGGCTCAGGCTTCTGCGCCTTCCAAGGTAGCACTTCCGGTCGGTCACGGGCTCCGGCTACAAGTTGATCCGCCTGGGCGGACATGCAGGGTACCGCTAACGGTTGCGGGGGTAGCGGGACTAGCGGCGAGGCCGCGGCGGCCAGTACGGGTAGCGAGGGAGGTAGCAGGGCGAGCGGGTTCAGACCGGGTCCCGCATCCGCGATGACCGACCCACTAGGGGTACCGGGGCGTGGGTCACTCACCCTCCCTTCCGAAGTTCCCTCTTCCTCGCGTCTCCGCACGGTCGCGACAACCTCTGCCATGTCAGCCTCCCACTCCTCCAGGAGGAGCTGCATCTTGACCTGCAGCTGTTGTTGGAGCTGCGCCGTCCGGATCTCCACCCACGCTGCGGTTCCAGGCGCGGGGGCTACGGTGCAACGGGACGGCATAAACATCTTTCTGGCGGCCTCTTCCAGGAACCAGCAACAAGATGGCTGCAGGGTCCTGGCGTCCCTGCTTTTATAGCCGCGGGCTACATGCGGCCAGACACCATCAGTCCCCCTTAGTCTCTTTTCGGCTCCTCCTCTACAGGGGCGGGGTTTTGGCCTTCGCGTCTCCACTACTCGAGGAGACGCTCAAGCGGGAATTCTTCGCGCCCAAGATGGCGGCTTCACAAATTTTTCGGCAGGACACCTCCGGCGGTTACACAAGGCGCACTTCCACCAGTTGGTAGAACGGTAGGATCCTGTTCGTGACGCCAAGTTGTCGCGGGCGGAGGAGGGGACGCTACGCTCTCCCACTGCTCAGGTCCGGCTGCTGCTGCTGCTGCTCGGTGGTGGCTCGAGCGGTGGGCCGGATCCCGGGGACTCGAGCGGCGCTCCTCCTCTCCTCTAGTGAAAAGGGGATTTGATTGGATGGTGGGGATTTGGTTATTGTCCGTGACGCCACCCATGGTTGTGGTTGGTGACACCACCGCTGCTCTGGACGGGGATCCCGGGAGCGGTGACAGGGAGCAGCTTTGATGTTAGTTCTCCCCTCCGTGGGTAGGGAGTTAGTTGTCCCGGGGCCCGGTGAGGGGGTAGGGAGGGATGGCAGGCGGGTTACGGGGCCTGGTGAGGTTCAGGGTCGCTGGGGCAGCGCTGTGCCACACGGCACGGTGGTACTCGCTCAGCCAATGATGAGAACAAAGTTCTCGGTAAAACACACGGCTGGATGGACGGGTCCCACAGACGGCTGCGGTGTTGTTTCTCCCAGCAGGTTGATGGTGACTGCCTTTCCCTGCACCTGTGTATTGTAAATGGTTCCAATGGGTTCCCACCGGTAACCCGCTCCCCAGCTTGGATGGGAGCTGAAGGAGCCCATTTTGCCCGCAGGCTCTGGCCCTGGGAACTTTAGCCTTGGCGGTGACTGTGTTTCCCTCTCTCGGTTGGACTGTTGCCTTCTGACGGGACTTGGCTGCTGGAAAACCCAGGAGGTTCCCTTCGCTAACGGATTTGGCAAATTCACAGCGACTCCTAGCCTTGCCGGGGTCCGTAGGCCCCTGCCGGATGGTGCTGACTTCTCTTTGCGTACCGGTCCGGTACCGCTGGGCCACCGCCGGGCCACCGCCCGTCCACGGTCCTTACGGTAGACTCTGATAGGCCACTCCTGCAGACGGTCAACACCGTCTGCCAACCTTGCTGTTCCGTCCGGGTCACACACCCGGACCATCTTCAGTCTGCTTAAGTGCCACTTTCCTTCCTCTCGCTTCCACCTCCAAAACTGATCTAAAACTCACTCTTTTTCCCGCCTCCAGGACTGTGAACTCCTTGGTGGGCGGGGCCAACGGCCTGGCCCACCCCCTGGTAAGAACATCAGCCCCTGGAGGAAGGCAACAAGGGTTTTTGTCTGACTTAGGTGTGCCTGACCAGAAGTGTGGGGTGTGTGGGTGTTGTTCTCTGTGGCCCCTGGCTTGTCCAGGGCGCCACACATTTATGTCTTTTAATTCTATTGTAGGCACAGGTCAACGATTTTGAGCGACGCAGCCCTCTTCATCAGGACAGCAAGCCAAAAGAACATAAATATAGTGATAAAAGCTGAGCTGGACTGGTATATATATACATCATCATTGACGTCATAGGACAACCCACCTTCAGAAACTTGGAGGGCTCATCAACAGTTAGCATAATGGCATATAGATTGCAAAATCATTAAATCAAATTCCATTAAAAAATGAATAAAGGGGAATATAATTCAAATTGTTATTAATGTCTGCAAAATAAAATAAACTTTGATGACATGTATGCTTTCATTCATTTAAAAATAAATACAAAGGGAAAAAAGAAAAAGCCTCTCTACAGCCTAGAACTCACATGCTGTCAACTGTGTTCTTTCATTATACACATGGAAAAGCCTATTCATATGGACGTTAGACCACTAAACCAGAGAAATCCCAGGTAAGTGGATCCTTCTCGTATCCTGTTAGTGACGCCAGGAATTTGAGGTATGCTGCCCCCATGGAAACAGCCGAGCTGCTCGGATCTGGATTCGCTGTGGCTCAAGGGTCTCCGGACGCAAGTGTCGTGCAACCACTCAAATCAAGGGGGGTATTTACAAGGGATTATAGAGTTTGTGACACCACCTGTGGTGTGTGGTAATTAGGAGTACCTCCGATGCAGTTGGGAGTACCCATGGATGATGGAACGGGGCAGCAAGGTGTTGGACCCCTCCAAGGGTAGGGGGGAATGCCCCGGGACTCGGTGTGGTGATAAGGCCGTGGTATGCAGGGATCATTCTTGTACTCTCAGTCCATTAAGCAGACACCGACAACTGGGTAAACCAACTCTCGGGACACTGCTGCTGCTGAGGGGAGCTTGTTTGGGTCCTGTCCCCAATGGTGCTGCCTGGTGATCCATGACCTGCCTCCTGGCACTAAGTTTACTTCTCTGGTAGTCCCGATAGTGTGAAACTTGCCGGGTCCCGCTCACCACTGTGGCTAAGTGTGGGAGCTTGCTCTCAGGTCTCACGCTTGGGATTTTCTGGACCATTTTGGGTGGAAAGTCCTCTCCCCCTCGTTGCGCTAGTGCCCCGATTTTGGAGCGGTTGGGAACAAATCTTGAAGGCTCCGTTCTCCACGGGTAAATTATCGGGTTGCATACAGCTACTCCCCGACCTAGGGTCCACAAACCCCGTCATGCCTCGGTCCCAGGCCGGTGATAGTGCAAGGCCCTCAGCTGTCCTGCTTGATAGATCCGAGCCCCTTGTTATGATCCCCTGCGACCGGGGGTCCAACTCCTCTAGGCCCAGACCACCGTCTGCAACCTAGACAGTTTTTCTTATGGGAGTAACCGCTCCCGACCTCCTCAGAGCTCCTCTCAGCTCGAGGGCTACTCTCCACCACTACTCCTCACAACTCACAACTGACAACTGACTACACTCCTCACCTCCCCTCCCTGACTCCCCAGGTGGGCGACTCTATTCACTCAAGTCGTTCACTGCTGTGTCTGGTGGATGTGTTGCAGGGTGTATCTAGGATTTGAATTGCTGTTGTAGGCAACACCATTTGGTTAGGGACCCATAACCAAGAGGGAGGTGGATACTGCACGGGAGGATAGATTGTGCAATACCCTGTGACAACCTGATAGTCCATGGGCGTCACAGATTGTTAGATACATAGAGGGATTGAGGGATAGATGGATAGATAGATGGATAAATAGATAGACAGATAGATAGATAGATAAATAGATAGATGGATAGATAAATAGATAGATGATATTACAGCTTTTCTTTGTGATGTATGTGTTTCCCCCCCAACAATATGTGTGATGGAGCAGTGATCCTGCGGGAGCTTGGATCTGAGTTCTCGCAGGGTCACTGCCGGTCAGTGACGTCACTCTGAGTTGTGCTTTACGGCAGCACTGAAGTTCTCGCGAACGGTAATTTGTTGACATCACCGACCGTGAAAAATGACCTCGCGTTACCCCTGCAGCATCGTTCACGGAATGAGGCTGCATTGAGCACTTGCTCACAGACGTCGCTGAATCAGTGTGGATTACGCCGGACCTGGATATTTGGAGGGTTAATAAAGTGGTGATAGAGGGGCTTTTTGGTGTTTTATTTCAAATAAAGGATTTTTCGGTGTGTGTTTATTTACTTTACTTACAGATTAGTGATGGCGTGTCATAGCTATAAGCTGCTATTAACTCTTTATTGCCCTGACTGCCACTGCATCAAGGCAATCGGGAAGTTCCGGTGACACGCCGGGACAGTCGCATCTAATGGATGCGACATTCTCGGGGCAGCAGCGGGCTGATATTCTCGGCTGCGAGAGGGAGGCTGTAACCATGGCCCTCGCCCTCCCTAGCCTGAAAATACCGGCCCACTGCTGTGTGCTTTCCTCGGCTGGGTATCATTTGGAAGAGGACCGCACGTTGTCGTTTTACATCATTTATTTATTTATTTTACTACAGGATATAGACCCGCCCACCGGCGGCTGTGATTTGGTTGCAGTAAGACAGCTGTCACTCAGCATGGGGGCGTGTCTGACTGCAACCAGTCATAGGCGCCGGTGGGCGGGGGAAGCAGGAAATACGAGATGGAATAATATGCCGCTGGCATTTTCAAAAGCAGGAGAAGCCGCCACAGTGTGACAGCCGTGCAGCGCCACGCCCATGATCGGTGAGTAAGAAAGAGAGAGGGAGAGACCGACACTATAATGGCCGATGGCTTATATAGCCCCTATGACGCTGTGCTGCCAAGCCAATCACAGTAACAACACAACAAAGATGGCTGCGGCGTTACTGTGAGGGCAAGCAACATCAGATGTGTTCATTGGCTGGAAAAAGGCGCAAGTAAGTCTAGAAATTAAAATGAAAGTATTGGATCGAATACCATTTTATTCATCGGATAGCGAATCTCGAATGCCCCATTATCCGTCGGATACCGAATAGTGGCGAATACATTCGCTCATCCCTATTGTTAACCCTTTCACCACCCAGCCAGTGTTCAACTTCCTGACGAGGCCAAATTTTGCAATCTTGACCAGTTTTCCTATAGCTTAGAAACATCTACCTATTTTTATACCATTGTAAAAAGCTTAGATCGAACATATGACCCTGATAAGACGACTGTTTTGTAGATTTGCACTATTCACACACTGTCCTTTCCTACAGCTTAGAAGAGCTCACACTACTGCTGGGTGTTGTGGTGCTGTAATCCTGGCTATATTGGGAGGCTTGGGCTGTTGGATCACTTGTGATTGTCAGTTCTGGTCCAGACTGTGCTGTGTGGATCAGGTGTCTACTGTCCTCATCAATATGGTGACTCTGAGCTGCTTCTTGGAGACATTGAGCTGATTGAGGATTGTTGTGCCTGGTCAAAAATTCAGAAGATCCATGCTAAACATGAGGAAATGCACTTATAAATATAGCACTTATGCATGGCCAGAATGGAGCAGACTGAGGAATATAGTGACACTCAGCCTTTTATAGGAGCAGAGCTCAATTACATATTTATTTTCTCTCCAATATTAGTATAATGAAAAAAAAAAACACTGCAGAAGAAAAAAGCGCAATAGGCTGTTAACCAGTAAAACACTTAAGTACAGATGTCAGGGTCACTCACCTATAGTGGTTGTGCAAGTCACATCCCCTATTTTAGCTGAATTTGAAGTGGTCAGCTGCAGCTCCCAAGGGTAATGCATGGAGGTGTATAGGAGAAAGGGGTTTTCACTGCGCTCACACCACACTGCTCGATTATATTACATTTATGTCTTTTAATTCTATTGTAGGCAGAGGTCAACACTTTGGAGCGACGCAACCCTCTTCATCAGGACAACAAGCCAAAAGAACATAAATATAGTGATAAAAGCTGAGCTGGACTGGTATATACATACTTCATCACTGACGTCATAGGACAACCCACCTTCAGAAACTTGGCGGGCTCATCAACAGTTAGCATAATGGCATATAGATTGCAAAATCATTAAATCAAATTCCATTAAAAAAAAATAAAGAGGAATATAATTCAAATTGTTATTAATATCTGCAAAATAAAATAAACTTTGATGACATGTATGCTTTCATTCATTAAAAAATAAATACAAAGGGAAAAAAGAAAAAGCCTCTATACAGCTTAGAACTCACATGCTGTCACATTATTATTATTATTATTATTATTATTATTATTATTTATTATTGATGAGCGAGTATGCTTGTTACTACTCGGTACTCGCACGAGTATCACTGTACTCGGGCTACTCGGCGGGGACCGAGTAATCTCGCGATACTCGTGCTGTACTCGTGGTCTTCATTTCTGCATGTTGGTGCTCTTTTGAGAGCCAGCCCTCATGCAGGGATTGGCTGGCAGACCACTGCAATGCCACAGCCCTGTTAGTTGTGGAATTGCAGTGATTGGCCGGCCTGCACAGCGTGACCGAGCCTTTATACCGGCCGGCGCGCTGTGCTCTGCTCACAGCCATCCAGACAGTCAGTGCAGGGAGAGTGTCGCTGCTTCAGGGAAAGGTTTGCGGCCCTTTATAGCTATTTCCGTAGCAGGGCTGCAAACAGTGTGACCAGAAGTCCTTCTCAGGACATACAATAAGTTGTATTCAGGCAGGCAGGGTATAGCCAGGTCGGAGTACAGTAGCAGAGTCCTTCTCAGGACTATTGTTGCTATATACAGGCAGGGTATAGCCAGGTCGGAATACAGGCTAGTGACCAGAAGAGTCCTTGTCAGGACTATTGTAGCAGTATACAGGCAGGCAGGCAGGCAGGCAGGGTATATAGCCATTCCTAGTGGTGACCGTATACCAGCGTTCATCATATCTGGGGCTGGTGTACACAGTCTAAAACAGTCCTGATAGTGTCAGACTTCTCAGTAATTGTCGCTCCTAAAAAGCTGTTAGGTTCTTAGTGCGTCCGTGCTTGCATTTAAAAACCGCACGTGTGTGCCTGTCGGTGGCAGCGTACAGGTGCACTTGTGTGCGTTTTTCACAAACTATTATATAACGCACAAGTCTAGTGAATAATACACGTCAGTCAGCAGTGGCTGATAGTGTCAGACTTCTCAGTAATTGTCGCTCCTAAAAACCTGTTAGGTTCTTAGTGCGTCCGTGCTTGCATTTAAAAACCGCACGTGTGTGCCTGTCGGTCGCAGCGTACAGGTGCACTTGTGTGCGTTTTTCACAAACTATTATATAACGCACAAGTCTAGTGAATAATACACGTCAGTCAGCAGTGTCTGATAGTGTCAGACTTCTCAGTAATTGTCGCTCCTAAAAACCTGTTAGGTTCTTAGTGCGTCCGTGCTTGCATTTAAAAACCGCACGTGTGTGCCTGTCGGTGGCAGCGTACAGGTGCTCTTGTGTGCGTTTTTCACAAACTATTATATAACGCACAAGTCTAGTGTATAATACACGTCAGTCAGCAGTGGCTGATAGTGTCAGACTTCTCAGTAATTGTCGCTCCTAAAAAGCTGTTAGGTTCTTAGTGCGTCCGTGCTTGCATTTAAAAACCGCACGTGTGTGCCTGTCGGTGGCAGCGTACAGGTGCACTTGTGTGCGTTTTTCACAAACTATTATATAACGCACAAGTCTAGTGAATAATACACGTCAGTCAGCAGTGGCTGATAGTGTCAGACTTCTCAGTAATTGTCGCTCCTAAAAACCTGTTAGGTTCTTAGTGCGTCCGTGCTTGCATTTAAAAACCGCACGTGTGTGCCTGTCGGTGGCAGCGTACAGGTGCACTTGTGTGCGTTTTTCACAAACTATTATATAACGCACAAGTCTAGTGAATAATACACGTCAGTCAGCAGTGGCTGATAGTGTCAGACTTCTCAGTAATTGTCGCTCCTAAAAACCTGTTAGGTTCTTATTGCGTCCGTGCTTGCATTTAAAAACCGCACGTGTGTGCCTGTCGGTGGCAGCGTCAGGCTCCATATTGTCCCTGGATAGAGACGTGCATGATGGCCTGTAAACCTGAAGTGCTCATTGTAAGGCAGTGGGTCTATTGTAGTATAGCCCTTAGGCAGGGCAGCCAAAAATTTGGAGGCTCCACATTGTCCCTGGATAGAGATGTGCATGAGGGCCTCAAAACATTGTTACCATTGCAAAGGAGCGGGTCTTCTGTCGTTGTATTGCCCATTCTGAAAGAATGGGCGAAAAAATTTACCACTGGGGGTATACCTGAAACAATGGCCTAACTATTGTAACGGTCATCATGATGGCGCATGAGGAGAAGGAGGAGCAGTCCAGCGATTAGCCAAAGTCCAGAAGTGTGTTACCATGGTTGAGTGGAGGTACATGGCAAATTCCCGTTACAAACTTTAAATTCCGCTGTCATTTGCTGGTGGTGTGGTGAAGTCTGGCCCAATCCAACCCTTGTTCATCTTGATCAGAGTCAGCCTGTCAGCATTTACAGTTGACAGGCGGGTGCGTTTATCTGTAATGATTCCACCTGCGGCACTAAAAACACGCTCTGACAAAACGCTAGCGGCAGGGCAGGCCAGGACTTCCAAAGCGTAGAGAGCCAATTCATGCCACGTGTCTGTCCAGCTTGGATACCCATTAATTGTAAGGCACAGAGGAATGTCGGAGTACAGTTGTTTGATCTGCAAGGTACTCCTTGAGCATCTGGGCAAACTTAGGATTTCTTGTGGCACTACCCCTCACCTCAGGGGCTGTGGTATGTGAGGGGCTGAGAAAACTGTCCCACATATTAAAGACTGTTCCCCTACCTCTGACGGATTGGACTTGTGCCCCTCTCGGCTGTATGCCTTGGTTGTCCACTGATTCCTGAGCTATGCCGCTAGCGTTTTGTGAGGGGAATGCTTTGCCTACTTCCGTGACTATGGCCTTCTGGAACTGCTGCATTTTGCCTGACCTCTCCGCCTCGGGAATAAGAGACATAAAGTTCTCCTTTTAGCGTGGGTCTAACAGTGTTACCAACCAGTAATGATTGTCGGCCAAGATGTTCTTAACGCGAGGGTCACGAGACAGGCAGCTTACCATAAAGTCAGCCATGTGTGCCAGACTCTTAACAGCCATCACTTCAGTATCCTGACCAACACGATGACTGAACATGCTGTCCTCCTCCTCCTCATCATCTACCCTGTCCTCTGGCCAGCCACGCTGAACCGAGGATATGACTGCATGTCATATCCTCAATTTGGCCATGTCTTCATCCTCCTCCTCGTCATAGTCCTCCACTGCACGTTGTGATGAGACGAGGCTGGGCTGTGTGTTATCACCCACACCCACTACTGTTTCTTGCTCAAACTCATCGCGCTCCGCCTGCAATGCATCATGGTTGTTTTTTGAGCAGAGACCATTTTAGAAGGCAGAGAAGCGGTATGGTGACGCTAATAATGTCGTCATCGCCGCTCACCATCTTGGTGGAGTCGTCAAAGTTTTGGCGGATGGTACATAGGTCGGACATCCATCTCCACTCCTCAGGTGTTATGTGTGGAGTTTGACCCATTTCCCGACGGCTTAGGTGATGCAGGTACTCAACAACTGCCCTCTTCTGCTCACATATCCTGACCAACATGTGCAGAGTTGAATTCCAACGCGTGGGGACATCACACACCAGTCTGTGAGCTGGAAGATGCAAACGGCGCTGAAAGCCGGCAAGGCCGGCTGAAGCAGTAGGTGACTTTCGAAAATGTGCAGACAGGCGGCGAACTTTTACCAGCAGATCAGACAGCTCTGGGTATGACTTTAGAAACCGCTGAACCACGAGGTTGAGCACATGGGCCACGCATGGAACATGTGTCAGCTGGCCTCGCCTCAAAGCCGCCACCAGGTTCCGGCCATTGTCACACACGACCTTTCCTGGCTTTAGGTTCAGAGTTGTGAGCCAGTGATCTGCCTGCTGTTTCAGAGCTGTCCACACCTCTTCTGCATTGTGGGGTTTGTCACCTATGCAGATTAGCTTCAGCACTGCCTGTTGCCGCTTCGCCGAGGCAGTGCTGCAGTGCTTCTGTGTCGCCCTGGACAAGCCAGGGGCCACAGAGCACAACACTTAAACACCCCACACTCCCTGCAGGCATATCATAGTCAAAACACAAAATCCTTGTTGCCTTCCCCAGGGGCTGTTGTCCACACCAGGGTGTGGAGCCAGGCGGTTGGTCTCCACCCACCAAGGAGGAGGGAAAACACAGGCAGTGAGAGTTAAGCTAAGGAAATGGAAGGAGGAAAGTAGTAGAGAGCAGAAAAGTGACAGCAAAGAGCCTGAAGTTGGTCCGGGTGTGTGGCCCGGACAGGACAGCAAGGTTGGCAGGATGTGGTGACCGTCTGCAGTGGAGGCCGATTGGAGTCTGCCGTAAGGACCGTGGACGGGTGGTGACCCGGCCGTACCGGACCGGTATACAAAGAGAAGCCAGCACCATTGGCAGAGGACTTTCGGATCCCGGCAAGGCTTGGTGTCGCCGTGAATTTGCCAAATCCGTTAGTGAAGGGGACCTCAGGGTTTCCAAACAGCCAAGTCCCGATAGAAGGCAACCGTCCAACCGTGAAGGGGAGACACCGCCAAGGGCAACCGTCTCCCAGGGCCAGCGCCTGTGGGCAAAAGGGGCTCCTCCGGCCCATATCCAGGTCGGGGAGCGGGTTACCGGTGGGAAACCATCACTACCAACACTTAACTTAGGTGCAGGGAGAGACAGTCATCACTAACCTGCAGGGAGGAACAACCGCAGCCGTCCGAGGGACCCGTCCATCCAGCCACTTGTTTTACCGTGAACTGTGTCATCATCATTGGGCTGAGTGAGTACCTCCGTGCCGTGCGGCACAGCGCTGCCCCTGCGACCCTGCACCTCATCAGGCCCCGCAACCCGCCTGTCATCCATCTCTACCCCATCACCGGGCCCCGGGACAACCAACCCCCCTACCCACGGAGGGGAGAAATAACAACAAAGCTGCTCCCTGTCAGAGGCTCCCGGGATCCCCGTCCAGAGCAGCGGTGGTGTCCACACAATCACCACAACCGTGGGTGGCGTCACGGACAATATCCCCAAAACCCAAACCACCCCTTTTCACTCACGGGCGAGTAGCGCCGCTCGAGTCCCCGGGATCCGGCCATCGCTCGAGCCAACGAGCAGCAGCAGCCGTAGAGCAGCGGCAGCCGGACACGAGCAGTGGGAGAGCGCACCGTCCCCTCCTCCGCCCGCGACACTTCCAGCTTGGGACTGGTGTGGAGGGTAAAGTGGATGAGGATGCGCAGGAGGAGGAGGAGGCTGAGGAGCATGACATTCCGGAGCTGTAGAGTATAGGTGAAACCCTGACTGAGGTAGGGCCTGCAAAACTTGGTGTGTGAAGGACGTGTTCCGTCCCTCGCTCAGACTGGGTCCCAGCTTCCACAATATTAACCCAGTGTGAGGTCAACGAGATGTAGCGGCCTTGCCCACATGCACTTGTCCACGTGTCTGTGGTTAGGTGGACTTTGGCTGAAACAGCGTTGTTCAGGGCACGTGTGATGTTTTGTGACACGTGGTTATGCAATGCGGGGACGGCACACCGGGAGAAATAGTGGCGGCTGGGGACCGAGTAACGTGGGACAGCTGCCACCATCAGGTCGCGGAATGCTTCTGTCTCAACCAGCCTAAAAGGCAACATTTCCAGCGCAAGCAGTCGCGAAAAGTTAGCATTTAGAAGTGTGGCATGTGGGGCGTTGGCAGTGTATTTGCACCTGCGTTCAAAGGTTTGCTGAATGGATAACTGAACGCTGCGCTGGGACAAGGACGTGCTTGATGATGGTGTTATTTATGCGTGGGTAACTGCAGGTGCAGGGCCGGAGGAGGCTTGTTCGCAGGCAGCATGGACAGGGGATTGGCTCGCATGCACAACCAGCGAAGACGTAGCAGTGACATCAGCAAGCACTGCTCCTCGACTCTGTTGTACTTCCCACAAAGTCGGGTGCTTGGCTGACATGTGCCTGATCATGCTGGTGGTGGTCAGGCTGCTAGTTTTGGTACCCCTGCTGATGCTGGCATGGCAGGTGTTGCAAATGGCCTTTTTAGAATCATCTGGAGCCAACTTAAAAAACTGCCAGACTCGGGAAGACCTAACATTTGTACAGGCACCTTGTGTCGTGTTGTTCCGGGGAACAGTTGCCTGACGTCTGCCTGGGGCCACCACTCTGCTTCTTACTGCCTGTTGGGATGCTACGCCTCCCTCCCCCTGTGCACTGCTGTCCTCGCTCTGCATATCCTCCTGCCAGGTTGGGTCAGTTACTGGATCATCCACCACGTCGTCTTCCTCTTCCGCACCCTGCTCCTCCTCCTGACTTCCTGACAATTGTGTCTCATCATCGTCCACCCCTTGTTGAGACACGTTGCCAACTTCGTGAGAACGTGGCTGCTCAAATATTTGGGCATCTGTACATACAATCTCGTCATGGCCCACTTCAACAGGAGCTGGCGAGAGGCCAGAATTTGTGAATGGAAACGTGAACGAACAGCTCTTCCGAGTGTCCAAGTGTGGGATCAGTAATGTCCGTGGACGTGTACTCGGCCTGGGGTAGGAAGGAGGATCAGGTTCTGAAATGTGCGGTGCAGTGTCACGGCTACTGACACTTGACCGTGTGGAAGACAGAGTGTTTGTGGTGGTGCCAATCTGACTGGAAGCATTATCCGCTATCCAACTAACAACCTGTTGACACTGGTCTTGGTTCAAGAGCGGTGTACTGCTGCGGTCCCCAAGAATTTGGGACAGGACGTGCGAGCGAGTAGATGTGGCCCTTTGTTGTGGCGAAATTAGAGCTTGCACACGACCTCGGTCTCTGCCTGCACCACCATCACGTCCACTTCCTTGTTCGTTGACAACGCCATTGCGCATTTTGCAATGCTGTGCTGATGTGTATTCACTAGACTTGTGCGTTATATCCAAGTTTTTGCAAAACGCACACAAGTGCAGCGGAAAGCTGCCACCAATAGGCACACACGTGCGGTTTTTAAATGCAAGCACGGAGGCACTAAGAACCTAACAGGTCTCTATCCAGGGACAACGTGGAGCCTCCCAATTTTTGGCTGCCCTGCCTAAGGGCTATACTACAATAGACCCACTTCCTTCCAATGTGCACTTCAGGTTTACAGGCCCTCATGCACGTCTCTATCCAGGGACAACGTGGAGCCTCCCAATTTTTGGCTGCCCTGCCTAAGGGCTATACTACAATAGACCCACTTCCTTCCATTGGGCACTTCAGGTTTACAGGCCCTCATGCACGTCTCTATCCAGGGACAACGTGGAGCCTCCCAATTTTTGGCTGCCCTGCCTAAGGGCTATACTACAATAGACCCACTTCCTTCCAATGGGCACTTCAGGTTTACAGGCCCTCATGCACGTCTCTATCCAGGGACAACGTGGAGCCTCCCAATTTTTGGCTGCCCTGCCTAAGGGCTATACTACAATAGACCCACTTCCTTCCAATGGGCACTTCAGGTTTACAGGCCCTCATGCACGTCTCTATCCCGGGACAACGTGGAGCCTCCCAATTTTTGGCTGCCCTGCCTAAGGGCTATACTACAATAGACCCACTTCCTTCCAATGTGCACTTCAGGTTTACAGGCCCTCATGCACGTCTCTATCCAGGGACAACGTGGAGCCTCCCAATTTTTGGCTGCCCTGCCTAAGGGCTATACTACAATAGACCCACTTCCTTCCAATGGGCACTTCAGGTTTACAGGCCCTCATGCACGTCTCTATCCAGGAACAACGTGGAGCCTCCCAATTTTTGGCTGCCCTGCCTAAGGGCTATACTAAAATAGACCCAGTTCCTTCCAATGGGCACTTCAGGTTTACAGGCCCTCATGCACGTCTCTATCCAGGGACAACGTGGAGCCTCCCAATTTTTGGCTGCCCTGCCAAAGGGCTATACTACAATAGACCCACTTCCTTCCAATAGGCACTTCAGGTTTACCGGCCCTCATGCACGTCTGTATGCAGGGTCATTGGTGAACCTCACAATTTTGGACTGCCCTGGCAAAGGAAAATACTACAAAGACTCAGTTCCTCAAAATGGGCACATTAGACTCAGAGGCCTTTATGTACGTCTCTTCTCAGGGACATCGGAGTGCCACACAATGTTTTACGTAAAATCTTTCATGTATTGATCTCAAAAAGTAACATACATTAGCTCTATCTCACTATTGGGTATGTGCCCTTAACATTTCCGCCATGAAAATTCATTTTGGTGTCATTTTGGAAGGTTTTCTGGTGAGTCCGTAAAAATGGCGTAAAACGCGGACAAAATTGTTCACAGCTGTGACTTTTGAGTGATAAATGCTTCAAGGGGTCTTCCCCATGCTGTTGCCATGTCATTTGAGCACTCTTCTGAGACTTTTGTGCCATTTTTAGGGTTTCTACATGCTGCCGGTGGTCATTTCACAAAAATACTCGGGTCTCCCTTAGGATAACATTGGGCTCGGTGCTCGGGCCGAGTACACGAGTATCTTGGGATGCTCGGCCCGAGCCTCGAGCACCCGAGCTTTTTAGTACTCGCTCATCACTATTATTTATTATTATAGCACCATTTATTCCATGGCGCTTTACAAGTGAGTCACATGAGTTCATTCATTTTACACATGGAAAATCCTATTCTTACGGAGTTTAGACAACTAAACCAGAGAAATCCCCGGTAAGTGGATCCATCTCATATCCTGTTCGTGACGCCAGGAATTTGAGGTATGCCGCCCCCATGGAAACAGCCGAGCTGCTCGGATCTGGGTTCGCTGTGGCTCAAGGGTCTCCGGACCCAAGTGTCGTGCGGTCACTCAAATGAAGGGGGGTATTTATAAGGGATTATAGAGTTCGTGACACCACCTGTGGTGTGTGGTAATTAGGAGTACCACCGCTGCAGTTGGGAGTACCCGGTGATGATGGAACGGGGCAGCAAGGTGTTGGACCCCTCCACGGGTAAGGGGGAATGCCCCGGGACTTGGTGTGGTGAAAAGGCTGTGGGATGCAGGGATCACTCTTGTACTCTCAGTCCATTAAGCAGACACCGACAACTGGGTAAACCAAATCTCTGGACACTGCTGCCGCCGAGGGGAGCTAATTTGGGTCCTGTCCCCAATGGTGCTGCCTGGTGATCCGTGACCTGCCTCCTGGCACTAAGTTTACTTCTCTGGTAGTCCAAATAGTGTGAAACTTGCCGAGTCCCGCTCCCCACTGTGGCTAACTGTGGGAGCTTGCTCTCAGGGCTCACGCTTGGGATTTTCTTGACCATTTTGGGTGGAAAGTCCTATCCCCCTCGTTGCGTTAGTGCCCCGATTTTGGAGCAGTTGGGAACAAATCTTGAAGGCTCCGTTCTCCACGGGTAAATTATCGGGTTGCATACAGCTACTCCCCGACCTAGGGTCCACAAACCCCGTCGTACCTCGGTCCCGGACCGGTGATAGTGCAAGGCCGCCAGCTGTCCTGCTCGATAGATTCGAGCCCCTTGTTACGATCCCCTACGACCGGGGGTCCGACTCCTCTAGGCCCAGACCATCGTCTGCAACCTAGACAGTTTTTCTTATGGGAGTAACCGCTCCCGACCTCCTCAGAGCTCGTCTCAGCTCGAGGGCTACTCTCCACCACCACTCAATACTCCTCACAACTCCAAATGTAGCAAATTCTAATCCAGTAGGTATCACAGAAAATTCCAACATGTACGGTTAATGCAGATATAGCAACATGTGATAATAAAACTTAACCTTTAATTGGGTATAATAAAAATACCATAAATATAGTGATCCCAACACCATTAAAAACCAGAAAAAATGTTGAGGCCAATTGATTCATGTATTCATGGCGTCAGCATATTTCAAAGTACAGGGGTACGGAACAAGCGTCACCCCTTACCAACAGCACGGGAGGATAACCTCGTGTGTCAAAAACTGTTAGTGGCACCACCAGCAAGCTAAGTAAACTAATAAATAATATATAGCTTGCCGAACATGTATGTAGTTGTCACGGGGATAGTGTGTCACTGGACTCAATCGGTACCAATGCCCGAAGGCAAGAAAGAGTAAGGTTATTTACCCAGCTAATTATACTTATGTGACATACCATCAAGGGAAAATTCAAGCATAAATCATCCCCTATCCCAAACGGTGTTAATACCAAAAGATAAGGGTGAAATATAGTCTTTCACCCAGCTAATCATACATGTACAATATACCCTTGGAGGGACGAATTAAGCAGAGTCATGTATCGTTGGTAATGATATCCAAAGGATGCTAAATACCGAATGGATATCATATGCTAGACAGCAACCAGCAGAATAAAACGACACAAAAACAAAGCCACTATGAGTGGAACAGTCTCACCCGATTCTCTCGTCCCATGGATGGATCAAGGCTCGCCCGTGTTGTTTGGTCCATATACCGGCACGGAGGGGGTCATGGCTTGGTCACCAGCCCTGTTTGGGATTGAACTGACCCTTTAGTTATGCACAATGACTCCCGCCCTTACAAGGGCAGTCCACAGCTGGCCCTGTTGTGGCTGACCCTTGGTGAACAAAACCAGGTGACTCCCGACGCGTTTCTCAGTGTCTGTTCATCAGGGGAGGCATAAAACACCTGTGACTTCAACGGTGGCTCAATACAGAGCTCTACCCTATACGGCCTGGTATCCCTGAGGATGTATGATGTACTGAGGTTTAAAAAGGGGACATGGTCCCACTTTTTAAACCTCAGTACATCATACATCCTCAGGGTATATGGACCAAACAACACGGGCGAGCCTTGATCCATCCATGGGACGAGAGAATTGGGTGAGACTGTTCCACTCATAGTGGCTTTGTTTTTGTGTCGTTTTATTCTGCTGGTTGCTGTCTAGCATATGATATCCATTCGGTATTTAGCATCCTTTGGATATCATCATTACCAACGATACATGACTCTGCTTAATTCGTCCCTCCAAGGGTATATTGTACATCTATGATTAGCTGGGTCAAAGACTATATTTCACCCTTATCTTTTGGTATTAACACCGTTTGGGATAGGGGATGATTTATGTTTGAATTTTCCCTTGATGGTATGTCACATAAGTATAATTAGCTGGGTAAATAACCTTACTCTTTCTTGCCTTCGGGCATTGGTACCGATTGAGTCCAGTGACACACTATCCCCGTGACAACTACATACATGTTCGGCAAGCTATATATTATTTATTAGTTTACTTAGCTTGCTGGTGGTGCCACTAACAGTTTTTGACACACGAGGTTATCCTCCCGTGCTGTTGGTAAGGGGTGACGCTTGTTCCGTACCCCTGTACTTTGAAATATGCTGACGCCATGAATACATGAATCAATTGGCCTCAACATTTTTTCTGGTTTTTAATGGTGTTGGGATCACTATATTTATGGTATTTTTATTATACCCAATTAAAGGTTAAGTTTTATTACCACATGTTGCTATATCTGCACTCCTCACAACTCACAACTGACAACTGACTACACTCCTCACCTCCCCTCCCAGACTCCCCAGGTGGGCGACTCTATTCACTCAAGCCGTCCACTGGTGTGTCTGGTGGATGTGTTGCAGGGTGTATCTAGGAATTGATTTGCTGTTGTAGGCAACACCATTTGGTTAGGGACCCATAACCAAGAGGGAGGTGGATACTGCACGGGAGGATAGATTGTGCAATACCCTGTGACAACCTGATAGTCCATGGGCGTCACAGATAGTTAGATACATAGAGGGATTGATGGATAGATGAATAGATATATGGATAGATAGATGGATAAATAGATAGATAGATAATGGATAGATAGATAGATAATGGATAAATAGATAGACAGATATCTGGATGGATAGATAGATAGATAGATAATGGATAGATGGATAGATAAATAGATAGATGGATAGATAAAATTACAGCTTTTATTTGTGATGTATGTGTTTCCCCCCAACAATATGTGGGATGGAGCAGTGATCCTGCGGGAGCTTGGATCTGAGTTCTCGCAGGGTCACTGCCGGTCAGTGACGTCACTCTGAGTTGTGCTTTACGGCAGCACTGAAGTTCTCGCGAACGGTAATTTGTTGACATCACCGACCTTGAAAAATGACCTCGAGTTACCCCTGCAGCATCGTTCACGGAATGAGGCTGCATTGAGCACTTGCTCACAGACGTCGCTGAATCAGTGTGGATTACGCCGGACCTGGATATTTGGGGAGTTACTAAAGTGGTGACAGAGGGGCTTTTTGGTGTTTTATTTCAAATAAAGGATTTTTCGGTGTGTGTTTATTTACTTTACTTACAGATTAGTGATGGCGTGTCATAGCTATAAGCTGTTATTAACTTTTTATTGCCCTGACTGCCACTGCATCACGGTAATTGGGAAGTGCCGGTGACACGCCGGGATTGTAGCATCTAATGGATGCGACATTCTCGGGGCAGCAGCAGGGGGACTGTAGCCATGGCCCTCGCCCTCCCCAGCCTGAAAATACCGGCCCACTGCTGTGTGCTTACCTCGGCTGGGCATCATTTGGAAGAGGACTGCACGTTGTCGTTTTACATCATTTATTTATTTTTTTTTCTACAGGATATAGACCCGCCCACCGGCGGCTGTGATTTGGTTGCAGTAAGACAGCTGTTACTCAGCATAGGGGCGTGTCTGACTGCAACCAGTCATAGGCGCCGGTGGGCGGGGGAAGCAGGAAATACGAGATGGAATAATGTGCCGCCGGCATTTTCAAAAGCAGGAGAAGTCGCCACAGTGTGACAGCCAGGCAGCGCCGCACCCGTGATCGGTGAATAAGAAAGAGAGAGAGGGAGAGACCGACTGACCATAATGGCCAATGGCTTATATAGCCCCTATGACGCTGTACTGCAAAGCCAAACACAGTAACATCACAACAAAGATGGCTGCGGCGTTACTGTGAGGGTGTAAGAAGACCTGTTAACATTTACATATATAGGTTAGAAGACTGTGGACTTTTCCTTGTTATGCTGCCACCTGCTATCAAAACAAAGAACAGCGGGCACAAACCCCCTGCTACTTGATTTACTTGGTACAGTCCTGAACAGGATGTGAAGAGGAGCTAGTTTTGTTTGGTAGCTGTTTATGCAGAGAGGTGTGTGTTCGGACGTGCTGAAGAAGGCAAGGCCGCATTCTGCCCTGCTGAACAAGGTCCAAGTACCTGAGTGTTGCATGACATCTCCCCAAGACACAGATCCAAGAAAGGCTGGATGTGGAACGAGGTGCCAGACAGCACGGGCAAATTACAGATCCGGGACAAAGACTGAACTTTAGAGGTGTCTGCGGCGGAATACGGGCCCCAACGGTGACAAGGTACCCCACGCTGAAACCTGCAGTTAAGTGTGCACACTACTTTTAGTTAGGGACAGATAGGAAAAGACTCTGCACTGTGTTATACAAGTAAGGTAACAAGGACCCTGTGGGTTTTTTTGCTTAATAAGGATTTTTGTGTTTTGCTTTTGGGAGTACAATCTGAGGCTTCCCACCCTTGACAAGCTATTCAAAGTGGTTGTATGTATATTACATTATATCTACTGCTGTGCACCTTCCCGCTTTTCTTCCCCTCCTTTCCCGCACTATTCCTCCACCTGTGTTGTGCAATATGTTATTATATTTGCATTGATTAACCCCCGTGGTTCCGTGCAGTCCTTGCGTATCCCGTTACCTGCAGGTTATTACATTTGGCATAGTCGGCAGGATACGCAGGCTGGTACGGAACAATGGACGGACAGGGGGGTGTCGCTGATGGAGGTGTTCTAATACAACCTGATGGGGGAATACCAGCAAGGCAGCTGTCCCTGGGGGCTATGCTGACCCATATACCAAAATTTACTGGCAACAATGTACCTCTCCATGACTGGTCGCAGAGAGTGAGGGGCATGTTGAGAGTAGCAGGAGTGACTGCAGAAAATCAAGGGGAGATATTGTTGATTGCCCTTGAAGGCCATGCTCAAATGACTATTTTATTGCGCCCTGACAGTGAACGAAAGACGTTAGAGCAGGTGGTGAAGATTCTTGAGAGAGTGTATGGCGGGAAACCAGAAGCAGGAGATTTACAGGCGCAACTGTTCTACAGGATGCAGGGTGAAGAAGAAGGTCTGCCACAGTATGCAAATGCACTCCAGAGAATAATGAGACAAATGCTTACAGCAGAGCCAGAGCTAGCACAAACCCCCGGTTATGCTGACCGTACCCTACGAGATCAATTCCTCCGTGGATTACATAACCCCAAGATCAAAGGTGCCCTCCGTGAATGGCTCAGGGTAGAAAAAAAACTAACTTTCCAGGAAATATTGGAAGAAGCAGTCTCCCGCGCACAAACTGAAAATTGCGACCCGCAGAACGCCTGGGGAGAAGTTTGTATGCATAAGATAGACCCGGGTGAGAAAAACCGAGAACTGAGCCAACTTGAGGTTAAAGTGGATCAGTTACAAGAGACGGTTACTGCTCTACAAGAGTTGCTGAAAAATATGCAAGCCCCGGCGTCAGAAGTAAGAACGACAGCACCGCGGCCAAATACCCGCACGCATACCTATCAAGAAGAGAGGGGACAGATCGAGCAGAGACGATCGAGACCCGCTGGATAGTACCAGTGTTGGAACTGTGGAAATCAGAACCATTTATTCCGACACTGTCCAGAGAGGAAGACATCTCAAGAAAGACCGCCGTTAAACTAGTGCCTCCCTCCATGGATGGGCACATGGCGGGGAGACCAACTGAGCTTAGAGAAAACCAACACCCTGAAGATATAGCAGCCAGCACGCCGACGATCATGGCCGAATTTGAATGGAAAGAAGTAAGATGCTTGATGGATACTGGGTCCCAAGTGACCACCATGCCAGAACAGTTCTTCTACCAACATTTTGGACAAACTGTATCCATTGACAAAGGGGCACATATCAAACTGAGGGCTGCAAACAATCTTCCCATTCCGGTTGTAGGGGTCGTGTGGATGAACATATGTGCATGTGGCCAGAACTTAGGCAAAAAAGGGATTGTGTTAACGGAGGGCCGGTACGACAGAGAGGTGCCGGCTATCGTGGGTATGAACGTCCTGAAAGAATTAGACCAGTTGCTCTTCAACAAGGGGGGCTGTGATTACTGAAAGACGACAGTTGCTAACAGGCCTGCCCAAAAGGTCTTCCAACACCTTATCCGTGCCCGAGGACTGTGGAGGAATGGTGGTAGCCGCTACCCGGTGGGGAGGGTTCGAGTCCCAAGACAGACAACAATTACTCTACCTCCAAATCGTGAGACAGTCCTCACCTTGCAAGTCGGAGCCCACCATACACTCGAGGGGATGGAGGTGTTGGTGGAGCCTTACCGTGGTGAAGAGAACGGAGATGAACCGTTGGTGGCTCGCACTTTAGCAACAGTAAGAAATGGAAGAGTCCCTTTCCGTTGCGTGAACACCGGTGAACAGGCCTACACCTTGACCTCGGGAGTTGTTCTGGCCCATGTCTACCTGGCGCCTGAAGAGGTGGCGACCGCAGAATCGATTGAATTGCAGCCCATGGCAGGGGAAGCCTGGACTTGGGCTGTTTCTATGGAAAGAAAAGAGAAACCCACTGATCAGTGGAACAGTCGCGTCATCTTAGGGCAGATGGGAGTGGACTTGAGCCCCTTCGCTTCGGAGCAAGCCCAAGCCATAGAAGACTTTATTTGGGAGAATCAAGCCACGTTCTCCCGTCACGCAGAAGATTTTGGCTGTACTGACAAGATTCAGCACGAAATACCCACAGGAGATGCCCCACCGATCAGGGAAAGGTACAGACAAATACCCCCAAAGTACTACCAAGAGGTGAAAGAGCTCTTGGCGCAGATGCTGAAGAGCGGGGTGGTAAGAGAAAGTCAGAGTCCATGGGCTGCCCCAATTGTGCTGGTCAAGAAAAAGGATGGGTCTACCCGCTTCTGTGTTGACTACCGCAAGCTTAATGGATGCACGGTTCGTGATTCCTACCCTCTGCCCCGGATAGAGGAGTCCCTGTCGGCGCTGGGAAAGGCACGTTACTTCTCCTCCCTTGATCTGGCCAGTGGATATTGGCAGGTCCCTGTGGCAGAGAAAGACAAGGCCAAGACCGCATTTATTGTACCCATGGGACTCTTCGAGTTCAATCGCATGCCGTTTTGACTAAATAATGCCCCAGGAACTTTTCAGCGCCTCATGGAAAGTTGCCTTGGAGACATGAACTTCGAGGCCACGTTGATTTACCTGGATGACATAGTAGTGTATTCTTCAACCTTCGAAAAACATCTAGAAAACCTGGGTCAAGTGTTTTAGCGGTTACGGGCCCATGGGCTTAAACTGAAACCAAAAAAATGCCGGATATTTCAGGAAGAGATTGAATATCTCGGACACAAGGTGTCGGAAGCCGGCGTACAGCCCTCCGATGGCAAAGTGAGAGCACTGCTACAATGGCCCACACCCAGCACAGTGCGGGAGGTTCGAGCTTTCCTGGGGCTAGCCGGATATTACCGTCGCTTTATCAAAGATTTCGCGAAGGAGGCAGAACCTTTGCACGAATTGCTCCGAGGGACTGCGAAAGGACCAAAAGCACAGAAAATTTGCTGGGGACCAAGACAAGCAGAAGCCTTACACCGATTGAAAGAGGCCTTGGTTAGCACCCCTGTGCTTGCCTATGCAGACTATAACCTCCCTTTTCGGTTGTATACAGACGCAAGCCTCTACGGCCTGGGTGCAGTACTGGCCCAGGTACAGAATGGTACTAAACGGGTGATTGCATATGGAAGTCGGACGTTACGGGAAGCTGAGCGCAACCCCGAGAATTACAGTTCTTTCGGCTGGAGTTACTGGCACTAGTATGGGCAATAACCGAAAGGTTCTCGGAATATCTCACGGGAGCCCAAATTGAAGTCTATACAGATAATAATCCCCTGGCTCACATCTCCACCGCCAAACTGTGAGCAATGGAACAGAGGTGGCTGGCACGACTCTCCAGATACAATTATCATGTGCAGTACCGCTCCAAGCATGAAAATCAGAATGCGGATGCCCTTTCTCGTGTTACCACCGAAGCCCCAGTGGGGGAGAGAGATGAACAGTTGGAGGAAGATGAAATTCCGGACTTCAGTAAATTCACCGCTCAATTGGTAGAGGCTCGTATGCTGGAAATTACATCGGGCACGACATCACGCCTGCTTGGCCAAACCAGAGAGGAATGGGTGAAAATCCAGTCATCTGACCCAGAACTGCTTCAACTGAAAGAGTGGGTGATCCAGCAGCGCAAGCCTAGAAAGGAAATACGGGCCACGCTATCGCACGTGGCCCTCCAGATTCTCAGCCAGTGGGATAAGCTGTCGGTGCAAGAAGGGATGCTGTATCGGAAGGTGCACCTAGCTACAGAGTTGGAAGTGCGGTGGCAAGTAGTGATACCCCAGAAGATGGCAGTACCATTGGCCCGAGAGGCGAATGAGAAGGGAGCCCATTTCGGACCGGACAAGACTTACCAGTGGTTGCAAAGAATAGTATACTGTCCTCAGATGCTTCGGGCAGTAGAGAAGGCCTGTAAACTGTGCCGTTCCTGTGAGTTAAGTAAAGCTCCCCCACAGCGAGCACCAGTACAGGCTATTGCAACCAAAGAGCCATTGGAAGTACTCATGATCGATTATCTGAAGATTGGTCACTCCCACCGGGGCTATCAGTTCTGCCTTGTGATGACAGATCACTTCTCCAAATTTGCGGTGGTGACGCCCACCAGAGATCAGACGTCTGAATCAGCTGCTCGAGCCATCATTGATGACTTTATCCGGGTGTACGGCTGCCCCAAAAGAATACATTCCGACCAAGGGGCTTGCTTTCAGGGCGGTGTCATGAGAGAGCTGCAAAGGATTTACGGAATGCAGAAGTCAAGGACTACGCCTTATCATCCACAGGGCAATGGAGCCTGCGAGAGATTTAACCGGACTCTCCTACAAATGCTACGCACGTTAGAGGATGATCGTAAGAATCACTGGCCCGGCTATCTCGCAGAACTCGTGTGGGCGTACAATAATCGTGTCCACTCCACCACTGGGTACACCCCGTACGTGCTACTGTTTGGAAGAGCCGGAAGAGGCATTGAAGAGCTTAACCTGGCTCCCCCCGAGATCAGTGAAGGTCAGAGTGTGGGTTCCTAGGTTGACTGTCACCGTCGACGGCTGGAGACTATCCATCGAATTGTCACCAAGCGGCTGCAAGTAAAGACACATCCACAGCGGAAACCTGTGTGTGAAACCCCGTTCTTGCCAGGGGACCGAGTACTAGTTGCAGAGAAGCACCCGAGATACAAGTTGAGCGAGCGCTGGAAAACAGAGCCTTACATTGTGATCAGAAGAATCTCGCCCCACGGATCAGTATACGAAGTGAGAGGCGAGCAAAGAGGCAGCACCCTCATCCTGCATCGCAATATGCTGAGGCCCTGCTATTCAGAAGACAGGACCAGACACAGTACCTCGGAGACGGTGCCCGTTCCTGTTACCCTCGAAGAGGGCTCTGACGATGAAGAATGGTGGTGGGCCCCGGCCAACCCAGCAGACTGGGAGAGATCCACGCCGCCCCCATCCGTTCAAGACACAGGTGCCACCCCTGCAGAGCAGGAGTCACCAATCGCCAGAGATGGGGACGAGAACACTGTACTCCCTGATACGGCGCCGACGTCTGGTGACTTAGCAGTAGTACCATGCCGGACAGAGCAGGCTAATGCTGGTATTCCCCCTGATCGGTACTTGGCAGATGAATTTGTGTGTTCTGTCACTGGATCCTGTTTTAAGGCATTGGCTCCCAAGCAACAGGTTGTGAAGCAGGGCAGGAGTTGCCACCGTGTGCCCCTGTGCAGAGCGCCTCAGGAGAGTATCGGCCGAGACGGCCGAGGTTAAAGAGGGGGGGAAATGTAAGACCTGTTATCATTTACATATATAGGTTAGAAGACTGTGGACTTTTCCTTGTTATGCTGCCACCTGCTGTCAAAACAAAGAACAGCGGGCACAAACCCCCTGCTACTTGATTTACTTGGTACAGTCCTGAACAGGATGTGAAGAGGAGCTAGTTTTGTTTGGTAGCTGTTTATGCAGAGAGGTGTGTGTTCGGACGTGCTGAAGAAGGCAAGGCCGCATTCTGCCCTGCTGAACAAGGTCCAAGTACCTGAGTGTTGCGTGACATCTCCCCAAGACACAGATCCAAGAAAGGCTGGATGTGGAGCGAGGTGCCAGACAGCACGGGCAAATTACAGATCCGGGACAAAGACTGAAATTTAGAGGTGTCTGCGGCGGAATACGGGCCCCAACGGTGACGAGGTACCCCACGCTGAAACCTGCAGTTAAGTGTGCACACTACTTTTAGTTAGGGACAGATAGGAAAAGACTCTGCACTGTGTTATACAAGTAAGGTAACAAGGACCCTGTGGGTTTTTTTGCTTAATAAGGATTTTTGTGTTTTGCTTTTGGGAGTACAATCTGAGGCTTCCCACCCTTGACAAGCTATTCAAAGTGGTTGTATGCATATTACATTATATCTACTGCTGTGCACCTTCCCGCTTTTCTTCCCCTCCTTTCCCGCACTATTCCTCCACCTGTGTTGTGCAATATGTTATTAAATTTGCATTGATTAACCCCCGTGGTTCCGTGCAGTCCTTGCGTATCCCGTTACCTGCAGGTTATTACAAGGGCAAACAACATCAGATGTGTTCATTGGCTGGAAAAAGGTGCAAGTAAGTCTAGAAATGAAAATGAAAGTATCGAAGCGAATACCATATTAGCCATCGGATAGCGAATCTCGAATGCCCCATTATCCGTCGGATACCGAATAGTGGCGAATACATTCGCTCATCCCTATTGTTAACCCTTTCACCACCCAGCCAGTGTTCAACTTCCTGACGAGGCCAAATTTTGCAATCTTGACCAGTTTTCCTATAGCTTAGAAACATCTACCTATTTTTATACCATTGTGAAAAGCTTAGATCTAACATATGACCCTGATAAGACGACTGTTTTGTAGATTTGCACTATTCACACACTGTCCTTTCCTATAGCTTAGAAGAGCCCACACTTGTAGGCAACACCATTTGATTAGGGACCCATAACCAAGAGGGAGGTGGATACTGCACGGGAGGATAGATTGTGCAATACCCTGTGACAACCTGATAGTCCATGGGCGTCACAGATAGTTAGATACATAGAGGGATTGATGGATAGATGGATAGATAGATGGATAAATAGATAGATAGATAGACAGATAGATAGACGGATAGATAGATAATGGATAGATAGATAGATAATGGATAGATAGATAGATAGATAGATAGATATCTGGAAGGATAGATAGATAGTAGTGATGAGCGAGTACTAAAAAGCTCGGGTGCTCGAGGCTCGGGCCGAGCATCCCAAGATACTCGTGTACTCGGCCCGAGCACCGAGCCCAATGTTATCCTATGGGAGACCCGAGTATTTTTCTGAAATGACCCCCGGCAGCATGTAGAAACCCTAAAAATGTCACAAAAGTCTCAGAAGAGTGCTCAAATGACATGGCAACAGCATGGGGAAGACCCCTTGAAGCATTTATCACTCAAAAGTCACAGCTGTGAACAATTTTGTCCGCGTTTTACGCCATTTTTACGGACTCACCAGAAAACCTTCCAAAATGACACCAAAATGAATTTTCATGGCGGAAATGTTAAGGGCACATACCCAATAGTGAGATAGAGCTGGTGTATGTTACTTTTTGAGATTAATACATGAAAGATTTTACGTAAAACATTGTGTGGCACTCCAATGTACAAAACGCACGTTTTGTGCTTTTTACTAGCGATGTCGGTCATTTTTTTTTTCATTCTATCTCCCGTCGGTCGGTCTCGCTCTGTCGGTCTCTCTCTGTCTTGTCTGTCCCCCTCTCACAGTCTGTCGGTCATTCTCCCCCCTCTCTCTTACTTACCGTTCCCCGATCACTGCCGCGGCGCTGCACAGCTGTGTTCACTAAACTCCGGTGGCTTTTCTCTTTTGAAAAAGCCGGAGATTAAACAATCTCGTATTCCCTGCTTTCCTGCTTTTCGGCGCCTATGATTGGTTGCAGTGAGACACGCCCCCACGCTGAGTGACAGGTGTCTCACTGCACCCAATCACAGCAGCCGGTGTGTGTGTGTATAATGTGCAGTGAAATAAATAATTAAATAATTAAAAAAACCGGCGTGCGGTCCCCCCAATTTAAATACCAGCCAGATAAAGCCATACGGCTGAAGGCTGGTATTCTCAGGATGGGGAGCTTCACGTAGTGGGGAGCCCCCCAGCCTAACAATATCAGTCAGCAGCCGCCCAGAATTGCCGCATACATTAGATGCGACAGTTCTGGGACTGTACCCGGCTCTTCCCGATTTACCCTAGTGCGTTGGCAAATCGGGGTAATAAGGAGTTAATGGCAGCCCATAGCTGCCACTAAATCCTAGATTAATCATGTCAGGCGTCTCCCCGAGATTCCTTCCATGATTAATCTGTAAATTACAGTTAAAAAACACACACACCCGAAAAATCCTTTATTAGAAATAAAAAACACTAACAAAGTCCCTCATCACCATTTAAAAACCCCGACAAACCCTCCATGTTCGGCGTAATCCACGGACCTCCAGCGTCCAGCTGTGCTGCATGAAGGTGACAGGAGCTGCAGAATACACCGCCGCGCCGGTCAGCTTCACACAGCAACTGAGGTGAGTATAGCGATCAGCTGAGCTGTCACTGAGGTTACCTGGATCCAGCGGTGGATGCAGCGGTGGCCGCGGGTAACCTCAGTGACAGCTCAGCTGATCGCGCTACTCACCGCCGCTCCGGTCAGCTCCATGCAGCAATTGAGGTGAGTATAGCGATCAGCTGCTGTCACTGAGGTTAATCGCGGCACCGCTGGATCCAGCGGTGGCCGTGAGTTACCTGACTGACAGCAGCTGATCGCGCTACTCACTTCAGTTGCTGTGTGAAGCTGACCGGAGCGGCGGTGTATTCTGCAGCTCCTGTCACCTGAATGTAGCAGAGCTGGATGCGACGCTGGAGGACTGTGGAGTACGCCGGACATGGAGGGTTTGTCGGGGTTAATAAATTGGTGATGAGGGACTTTGTTAGTGTTTTTTATTTCTAATAAAGGATTTTTCGGGTGTGTGTGTTTTTTAACTGTAATTTACAGATAAATCATGGAAGGAATCTCGGGGAGACGCCTGACATGATTAATCTAGGATTTAGTGGCAGCTATGGGCTGCCATTAACTCCTTATTACCCCGATTTGCCAACACACTAGGGTAAATCGGGAAGAGCCGGGTACAGTCCCAGAACTGTCGCATCTAATGTATGTGGCAATTCTGGGCGGCTGCTGACTGATATTGTTAGGGTTGGGGGCTCCCCATCACGTGGGGCTCCCCATCCTGAGAATACCAGCCTTCAGCTGTATGGCTTTATCTGGCTGGTATTAAAATTGGGGGGACCGCACGCCGGTTTTTTAAATTATTTATTTATTTATTTTACTGCACAGTATAGACACGCCCACCGGCTGCTGTGATTGGGTGCAGTGAGACACCTGTCACTTAGCGTGGGGGCGTGTCTCACTGCAACCAATCATAGGCGCCTGTGGGCGTGGAAAGCATAGAATATGAGATGGCTGTGTGCAGAGCACAGCGCGCCCGCCGGTATAAAGGCTCGGTCACGCTGTGCAGGCCGGCCAATCACTGCAATTCCACAACTAACAGGGCTGTGGCATTGCAGTGGTCTGCCAGCCAATCCCTGCATGAGGGCTGGCTCTCAAAAGAGCGCCAACATGCAGGGATGAAGACCACGAGTACAGCACGAGTATCGCGAAATTACTCGGTACCCGCCGAGTAGCCCGAGTACAGTGATACTCGTGCGAGTACCGAGTAGTAACAAGCATACTCGCTCATCACTAATAGATAGATGGATATATAGACATAATGGATAGATGGATAGATAAATAGATAGATGATATTACAGCTTTTAGTTGTGATGTATGTATTTCCCCCCCTACAATATGTGTGATGGAGCAGTGATCCTGCGGGAGCTTGGATCTGAGTTCTCGCAGGGTCACTGCCGGTCAGTGACGTCACTCTGAGTTGTGCTTTACAGCAGCACTGAAGTTCTCGCGAACGGTAATTTGTTGACATCACCGACCGTGAAAAATGACCTCGAGTTACCCCTGCAGCATCGTTCATGGAATGAGGCTGCATTGAGCACTTGCTCATAGACGTCGCTGAATCAGTGTGGATTACGCTGGACCTGGATATTTGGGGGGTTAATAAAGTGGTGACAGAGGGGCTTTTTTGTGTTTTATTTCAAATAAAGGATTTTTCGGTGTGTGTTTATTTACTTTACTTACAGATTAGTGATGGCGTGTCATAGCTATAAGCTGCTATTAACTCTTTATTGCCCTGACTGCCACTGCATCACGGCAATCGGGAAGTACCGGTGACACGCCGGGACTGTCGCATCTAATGGATGCGACATTCTCAGTGCAGCAGCACACTGATATTCTCGGCTGCGAGAGGGAGGCTGTAACCATGGCCCTCACCCTCCCCAGCCTGAAAATACCGGCCCACTGCTGTGTGCTTACCTCGGCTGGGTATCATTTGGAAGAGGACCGCACGTTGTCGTTTTACATCATTTATTTATTTTTTTTACTACAGGATATAGACCCGCCCACCGGCGGCTGTGATTTGGTTGCAGTAAGACAGCTGTCACTCAGCATGGGGGCGTGTCTGACTGCACCCAGTCATAGGTGCCGGTGGGCGGGGGAAGCAGGAAACACGAGATGGAATAATGTGCCGCCGGCATTTTCAAAAGCAGGAGAAGCCGCCACAGTGTGACAGCCGTGCAGCGCCGCGCCCGTGATCGATGAGTAATAGAGAGAGAGGGAGAGACGGACTGACCATAATGGCCAATGGCTTATATAGCCCCTATGACGCTGTGCTGCCAAGCCAAACACAGTAACATCACAACAAAGATGGCTGCGGCGTTTCTGTGAGGGCAAGCAACACCAGATGTGTTCATTGGCTGGAAAAAGGCGCAAGTAAGTCTAGAAATGAAATTGAAAGTATCGAAGCGAATACCATATTAGCCATCGGATAGCGAATCTCGAATGCCCCATTATCCGTCGGATACCGAATAGTGGCGAATACATTCGCTCATCCCTATTGTTAACCCTTTCACCACCCAGCCAGTGTTCAACTTCCTGACGAGGCCAAATTTTGCAATCTTGACCAGTTTTCCTATAGCTTAGAAACATCTACCTATTTTTATACCATTGTGAAAAGCTTAGATCTAACATATGACCCTGATAAGACGACTGTTTTGTAGATTTGCATTATTCACACACTGTCCTTTCCTATAGCTTAGAAGAGCCCACATTTCTGCTGGGTGTTGTGGTGCACACCTGTAATCCTGGCTATATTGGGAGGCTTGGGCTGTTGGATCACTTGTGGTTGTCAGTTCTGGTCCAGACTGTGCTATGTGGATCAGGTGTCTACTGTCTTCATCAATATGGTGACTCTGAGCTGCTGCTTGGAGACATTGAGCTGATTGAGGATTGTTGTGCCTGGTCAAAAATTCAGAATATCCATGCTAAACATGAGGAAATGCACTTATAAATATAGCACTTATGCATGGCCAGAATGGAGCAGACTGAGGAATATAGTGACACTCAGCCTTTTATAGAGGCAGAGCTCAATTACATATTTATTTTCTTTCCAATATTAGTATAATGAAAAAACACTGCAGAACAAAAAAGTGCAATAGGGTGTTAACCAGTAAAACACTTAAGTACAGATGTCAGGGTCACTCAACTATAGTGGTTGTGCAAGTCACATCCCCTATTTTAGCTGAATTTGAAGTGGTCAGCTGCAGCTCCCAAGGTTAATGCATGGAGTTGTATAGGAGAAACGGTTTTTCGCTGCGCTCACACCACACTGCTCGATTATATTACATTTATGACTTTTAATTCTATTGTAGGCACAGGTCAACACTTTGGAGCGACGCAGCCCTCTTCATCAGGACAACAAGCCAAAAGAACATAAATATAGTGATAAAAGCCGAGCTGGACTGGTATATATGCACATCATCATTGACGTCATAGGACAACCCACCTTCAGAAACTTGGCGGGCTCATCAACAGTTAGCATAATGGCATATAGATTGCAAAATCATTAAATCAAATTCCATAAAAAAACAAATAAAGAGGAATATAATTCAAATTGTTATTAATATCTGCAAAATAAAATAAACTTTGATGACATGTATGCTTTTATTCATTTAAAAATAAATACAAAGGGAAAAAAGAAAAAGCCTCTATACAGCCTAGAACTCACATGCTGTTACATGAGTTCTTTCATTATACACATGGAAAATCCTATTCTTACACAGTTTAGACCACTAAACCAGAGAAATCACAGGTAAGTGGATTCATCTCGTATCCTATTCGTGACGCCAGGAATTTGAGGTATGCCGCCCCCGTGGAAACAGCCGAGCTGCTCGGATCTGGGTTCGCGGTGGCTCATGGTTCTCCGGACCCAAGTGTCGTGCGGCCACTCAAATAAAGGGTGGTATTTACAAGGGATTATAGAGTTCATGACACCACCTGTGGTGTGTGGTAATTAGGAGTACCACCGCTGCAGTTGGGACTACCCGGGGATGATGGAACGGGGCAGCAAGGTGTTGGAACCCTCCACGGGTAAGAGGGAATGCCCCAGGACTTGGTGTGGTGAAAAGGCCGTGGGATGCAGGGATCACTCTTATACTCTCAGTCCATTAAGCAGACACTGACAACTGGGTAAACCAAATCTCTGGACACTGCTGCCGCCGAGGGGAGCTAATTTGGGTCCTGTCCCCAATTGTGCTGCCTGGTGATCCGTGACCTGCCTCCTGGCACTAAGTTTACTTCTCTGGTAGTCCTGATAGTGTGAAACTTGCCGGGTCACGCTCCCCACTGTGGCTAACTGCGGGAGCTTGTTCTCAGGGCTCACGCTTGGGATTTTCTGGACCATTTTGGGTGGAAAGTCCTATCCCCCTCGTTGCGCTTGTGCCCCGATTTTGGAGCAGTTGGGAACAAATCTTGAAGGCTCCATTCTCCATGGCTAAATTATCGGGTTGCATACAGCTACTCCCCGACCTAGAGTCCACAAACCCCGTCGTGCCTCGGTTCCGGACCGGTGATAGTGCAAGGCCGCCAGCTGTCCTGCTCGATAGATCCGAGCCCCTTGTTACGATCCCCTGCGACCGGGGGTCCGACTCCTCTAGGCCCAGACCACCGTCTGCAACCTAGACAGTTTTTCTTATGGGAGTAACCGCTCCCGACCTCCTCAGAGATCCTCTCAGCTCGAGGGCTACTTTCCACCACCACTCACTACTCCTCACAACTCACAACTGACAACTGACTACACTCCTCACCTCCCCTCCCAGACTCCCCAGGTGGGCGACTCTATTCACTCAAGCCGTCCACTGGTGTGTCTGGTGGGTGTGTTGCAGGGTGTATCTAGGATTTGATTTGCTGTTGTAGGCAACACCATTTGGTTAGGGACCCATAACCAAGAGGGAGGTGGATACTGCACGAGAGGGTAGATTGTGCAATACCCTGTGATGACCTGCTAGTCCATGGGCGTCACAGATAGTTAGATACATAGAGGGATTGATGGATAGATTGATAGATAGATGGATAGATAGATGGATAAATAGATAGATAGATAGACAGATAGATAGACGGATAGATAGATAATGGATAGATAGATAGACAGATATTGGATGGAAAAATAGATAGATAGATGGATAGATAAATAGATAGATGATATTACAGCTTTTAGTTGTGATGTATGTGTTTCCCCCCCAACAATATGTGTGATGGAGCAGTGATCCTGCGGGAGCTTGGATCTGAGTTCTCGCAGGGTCACTGCTGGTAAGCGACGTCACTCTGAGTTGTGCTTTACGGCAGCACTGAAGTTCTCGCGAACGGTAATTTGTTGACATCACCGACCGTGAAAAATGACCTCATGTTACCCCTACAGCATCGTTCACGGAATGAGGCTGCATTGAGCACTTGCTCACAGATGTCGCTGAATCAGTGTGGATTATGCCGGACCTGGATATTCGGGGGGTTAATAAAGTGGTGACAGAGGGTCTTTTTGGTGTTTTATTTCAAATAAAGGATTTTTCGGTGTGTGTTTATTTACTTTACTTACAGATTAGTGATGGCGTATCATAGCTATAAGCTGCTATTAATTCTTTATTGCCCTGACTGCCACTGCATCACGGCAATCGGGAAGTGCCGGTGACACGCCGGGACTGTCGCATCTAATGGATGCGACATTTTCGCGGCAGCAGCAGGCTGATATTCTCGGCTGCGAGAGGGGGACTGTAACCATGGCCCTCGCCCTCCCTAGCCTAAAAATACCGGCCCACTGCTGTGTGCTTACCTCGGCTGGGTATCATTTGGAAGAGGACTGCACGTTGTCGTTTTACATCATTTATTTATTTATTTTACTACAGGATATAGACCCGCCCACCGGTGGCTGTGATTTGGTTGCAGTAAGACAGCTGTCACTCAGCATGGGGGCGTGTCTGACTGCAACCAGTCATAGGCGCCGGTGGGCGAGGGAAGCAGGAAATACGAGATGGAATAATGCGCCGCCGGCATTTTCAAAAGCAGGAGAAGCCGCCACAGTGTGACAGCCGTGCAGCGCCGCGCCCGTGATCGGTGAGTAAGAAAGAGAGAGAGAGGGAGAGACCGACTGTCCATAATGGCCAATGGCTTATATAGCCCCTATGACGCTGTGCTGCCAAGCCAAACACAGTAACATCACAACAAAGATGGCTGCGGCGTTACTGTGAGGGCAAGCAACACCAGATGTGTTCATTGGCTGGAAAAAGGCGCAAGTAAGTCTAGAAATGAAAATGAAAGTATCGGAGCGAATACCATATTAGCCATCAGATAGCGAATCTCGAATGCCCCATTATCCGTCGGATACCGAATAGTGGCGAATACATTCGCTCATCCCTATTGTTAACCCTTTCACCACCCAGCCAGTGTTCAACTTCCTGACGAAGCCAAATTTTGCAATCTTGACCAGTTTGCCTATAGCTTAGAAACATCTACCTATTTTTATACCATTGTGAAAAGCTTAGATCTAACATATGACCCTGATAAGACGACTGTTTTGTAGATTTGCACTATTCACACACTGTCCTTTCCTAAAGCTTAGAAGAGTCACACTTCTGCTGGGTGTTGTGGTGCGCACCTGTAATCCTGGCTATATTGGGAGGCTTGGGCTGTTGGATCACTTGTGATTGTCAGTTCTGGTCCAGACTGTGCTATGTGGATCAGGTGTCTACTGTCCTCATCAATATGGTGACTCTGAGCTGCTGCTTGGAGACATTGAGCTGATTGAGGATTGTTGTGCCTGGTCAAAAATTCAGAATATCCATGCTAAACATGAGGAAATGCACTTATAAATATAGCACTTATGCATAGCCAGAATGGAGCAGACTGAGGAATATAGTGACACTCAGCCTTTTATAGGGGCAGAGCTCAATTACATCTTTATTTTCTCTCCAATATTAGTATAATGAAAAAACACTGCAGAAGAAAAAAGTGCAATAGGGTGTTAACCAGTAAAACACTTAAGTACAGATGTCAGGGTCACTCACCTATGGTGGTTGTGCAAGTCACATCCCCTATTTTAGCTGAATTTGAAGTGGTCAGCTGCAGCTCCCAAGGTTAATGCATGGAGGTTTATAGGAGAAAGGGTTTTTTCGCTGCGCTCACACCACACTGCTCGATTATATTACATTTATGTCTTGACATCTCTATGAGGGATACTTCTGTTTTCATAAATTATACCCACTTAATTACTATATCTATAAATAATGACAAGACAACTTCCATTGGACGAATGGCCACAGCTTTATTTAACAAGTATATATATATATATCTTTCCCGCGGCTCAACATGCCGCCCCTTTAATTAAAACCATAACTGATATATATATATACATTCCAAACACCACAAACCAAACACCGATAGGTCCGTCCCAGAAGCAACAAATTCTTCCTATCCCCTGGCCGTATCCTAAAACCAGCCCAAGGGACCACCTCGGCCGTGACCAAAACCGACCCGAGGTGTGAGAGGTATTAACGTTCCATCGTTAAATACCCCTCCCCCGAACCTGCAGGACCTACGCCCACAAGTACCCAATTTCTTACGAAGCCACTACCCCTGAGTGACTTCTTACCACCAACCGAGTATCGGTACTCCCAGCCCCTGACAACGGACCTATCCCCCCGCTATGACAAACAAATCTTCCCATTCTTATCTTTTTAATTAGTTATTTTCATTTATTTATTTTTCCATTTTTTTTAAATATATATATATATAATTATTATTACTTTTTCTTTTCTTTTTTTTTTTTTTTTTTTACACAATTAATTAGTGCGGGTGGGTGGGCCACGCTGATCTTCCTGCAGCAAGAGGAGGTAACCACTGACTCACCCCACCTATATACCCCTGATCAGCCAGCCTCCTACCCTATCCCCCCAATCACAACTGCCCCCTTTTCACCAATCCCATAACCCCATAGAATGCACACTTCTGCATTCCAAACATTAACGCCTTCAGACCCTAGCCCCCTCCAGATTGTCATGGGCTTATTCGCCCTTATAGGGCTCACTTGCCCTCTTGACATCTCTATGAGGGATACTTCTGTTTTCATAAATTATACCCACTTAATTACTATATCTATAAATAATGACAAGACAACTTCCATTGGACGAATGGCCACAGCTTTATTTAACAAGTATATATATATATATATCTTTCCCGCGGCTCAACATGCCGCCCCTTTAATTAAAACCATAACTGATATATATATATATACATTCCAAACACCACAAACCAAACACCGATAGGTCCGTCCCAGAAGCAACAAATTCTTCCTATCCCCTGGCCGTATCCTAAAACCAGCCCAAGGGACCACCTCGGCCGTGACCAAAACCGACCCGAGGTGTGAGAGGTATTAACGTTCCATCGTTAAATACCCCTCCCCCGAACCTGCAGGACCTACGCCCACAAGTACCCAATTTCTTACGAAGCCACTACCCCTGAGTGACTTCTTACCACCAACCGAGTATCGGTACTCCCAGCCCCTGACAACGGACCTATCCCCCCGCTATGACAAACAAATCTTCCCATTCTTATCTTTTTAATTAGTTATTTTCATTTATTTATTTTTCCATTTTTTTTAAATATATATATATATAATTATTATTACTTTTTCTTTTCTTTTTTTTTTTTTTACACAATTAATTAGTGCGGGTGGGTGGGCCACGCTGATCTTCCTGCAGCAAGAGGAGGTAACCACTGACTCACCCCACCTATATACCCCTGATCAGCCAGCCTCCTACCCTATCCCCCCAATCACAACTGCCCCCTTTTCACCAATCCCATAACCCCATAGAATGCACACGTCTGCATTCCAAACATTAACCCCTTCAGACCCTAGCCCCCTCCAGATTGTCATGGGCTTATTCGCCCTTATAGGGCTCACTTGCCCTCTTGACATCTCTATGAGGGATACTTCTGTTTTCATAAATTATACCCACTTAATTACTATATCTATAAATAATGACAAGACAACTTCCATTGGACGAATGGCCACAGCTTTATTTAACAAATATATATATATATATCTTTCCCGCGGCTCAACATGCCGCCCCTTTAATTAAAACCATAACTGATATATATATATACATTCCAAACACCACAAACCAAACACCGATAGGTCTGTCCCAGAAGCAACCAATTCTTCCTATCCCCTGGCCGTATCCTAAAACCAGCCCAAGGGACCACCTCGGCCGTGACCAAAACCGACCCGAGGTGTGAAAGGTATTAATGTTCCATTGTTAAATACCTCTCCCCCGAACCTGCAGGACCTATGCCCACTAGTTACCAATTTCTTACGAAGCCACTACCTCTGAGTAACTTCGTACCACCAACCAAGTATCAGTACTCCCAGCTTCTGACAACGGACCTATCCCCCCGCCACCGACCGGCCACGTGACCCCTTACATGGCCCGGGCCCTCCACACCCCCACTGCGTGCTCCAAACCTTCCCGCAAACCGAGCATCCACAGATCCAAACCAATATCAGTGAGATGAACTCCGTCCTGCCGCAAATATTGATCTGACGACTCCTCTAAGTCCCTGTGCCGCACGACAACTTGCTATGCGCCCTGTTAATCCGCTAGACTGACCTGGCAAAACGCCAACTCATCCGAGCCACGATATCTGACCAGACGATAACGATACCCGGAAACTCTCACCGCACTAGCCAAAGGTCCAACTTAATTTTCCGCTTCAAATCTCTGGCTGCCCGCATTCACGAATCATTTCCTCCCGCATGTAAATTAAAACATTGGGATCCTGGTCAACCCTAGCATAATATGCCACCTCCACGCATACTCTCCCCCACATCAAACCACGAATCCCAATCCATTTTACTCGCGCCTCCCCTCTCGCCATTCCGAGTTGTCGACCGTCCGTATGCACATCCGCCCGCAACGCCCCCCAGTACACGTAGGAGTGCCCGAGTACACAGACAAGACACACATATATAAACTTATAAACACCATTAAGAACAGAAAAAAAACACATGCCGCACAGCCATTAAACATCCCCTATTAACCTCCAAACTGAATCGATCGCCCTCACTCGATTACTTGGCACTGCTCCCACCCGTGCCAAACAAGACTTCAATATTGCTACAAATTTAAATTTGAACAATGATGACCCGTCCTCATGCCTCAGGAAGGAGCCAGGGTAACCCCAGCGCATCCTTAAAACCTGCCACCTGTGCAACCAGACACCAGTGGTGTCCTGGAATGCCATACAACACCGTAAAATGTCCACGATCTATCTGATCTGTTTTGGAACGGTGCAAAGTACATTCAACTCGACCGTCCCCCAGCCCCACATCCCCTATTAAAAGGCTTCCTGCCACCTGCTTTGCAGGACTAATCAATTCACTAATGAGAAAAGCACCAAAAAACGACAAAACAAGCACCACCGCAAACAATGCCTGCTCATACTGTGAACTGTGATGAACACACCTCGCCCAAACAACGCACCATAAGTGCCAACAAGTGAATAGAAATTGGTCTTCTTGTGTCCCGAGCCCTCGGCCCTTTCCTAAAACCTTCCATGGCTTGCCGCACCAGAAAATCTTTTGTAGCATCTGTAACCACGTGCAATTTAGACAAAAACGCTAGTGCCGCCAACCTGTGTCCCATCACCGACACTGATCGGCCCACCAAAAATTCTCAGCAAACAAACGGCAAAACCCCCAACACCTGTCCATTGTAACCCGGCCCCATTAAACCCTCTCGTTCTAATTCTTCCCATTTCTTCCACACCGACTGATATCGGCACCAAGTGATCTCGGTCACCAATCTCCTAATCCGTTCGAAAGGGACACCGATGCCAGACCCCACAGCCAGCCTGGACATTGTTCTCCATCCTCGTCCACCCCCGGCACCAGTCTCCTGAACCTGCGACACTGAAATTAAAACAGTGCGTCAGCCACCCCAATTTTGTACCCCCAGCACATGCCTTGCCACCACACAAATGTTGAAATCCAAGCAACGCAGCACCAAATGCCTTAAATACCCCACTACTGGGGGTGATTTTGCTGACAAAGTGTTAATAGCATGCACCACAGCCATATTATCGCAGTGTAAGCAAACCTTTTTTCCAACAAATTCTGAACCCCACAACTCGATTGCCACTACAATCAGAAAGGGTTCGAGCAACGCCAGATTTTTTACCAACCCTTTCTCCTTCCACAGCCGTGGCCACTCCCCAACACCCCAGTGAGTCTTAAAATTGCTCCAAAACCCACCGCTCCTGCCGCATCCGTAAACAGTTCCAGCTGACTATAGCACATTGTTATATTCATCCACAACGTATTTCCATTTCCATTGTACTTGTCAAAAAAGGAGTCCCAAACCAGCAAGTCCCCTTTCATCACCTTTTCCACTCTAACAAAGTGATTTGGCGATACGACACCTGAGGTCGCACTTGCCCATCTTCTACTGAATATCCGCCCTATCGGCATAATGCGACATGCAAAATTCAATTTACTGAACACCGGCTGCAAAACCCTCAACCTTACCTTTCTTGCCTGATACAACGCTCTAACAAACGCTTTAAATCCACCAACTTCTCTTCTGGCAGCCGGCACTCCATGGCACCCGTATCAATATCGATGCCCAAGAAACATAAAAACCGTCGCTGGTCCTACCGTTTTTTTCTTTGCCAACGACATACCAAAACTCAGCGCAATCCGCTCCAAAGTAAACAATAACAAGGAACAAACCGAGGAACCCGCCGACCCAAGGCACAAAAAATCATCCAGAGAGTAAATTACTGAATGAACCCCTGCCACGTCCCGAACTACCCATTCCAGAAAGGAACTAAATGCTTCAAAATAAGCACATGAAATAGAACAACCCATGGGCAGGCAGAGATCACATAATATTCTCCATTCCACATGCACCGCAACAAATGATGGCTATCTGGATTGACCGGAAGCAAGCGAAAAGCCGCTTCCACATCTGATTTCGCCATCAACACCCCCTGTCCTGCCGCTCGCACTAATTCAAACGCCCTAGCAAATGAAATGCAAGAAACTGCGGACAGATCCGGTGAGATCCCATCATTAACCGACAGCCCGGCCGGGTAAGATTACTGATGTAAGAGCCTGAATTTCATCGGCTCTTTCTTGGGCACAACCCCCCAATGGCGAAATCCTGAGGTTAGGGACCTTACACGGACCCGCCATCCGACCTAGCTCCACCTCCTTAGTTGGCTTGTCCCTCCCAACTTCCGGGTGTTCCGTTGCAGACCTCAAATTACCTGGGCGAAAAACTGGTGCCCGAGAAACAAACGGGAACCTGCAACCGTCAACCAAAACCGTGCCGCAATAACCCTGCCGCCTGCACATCCGTATACCTATTTAGATAGGGAAGCATCTCTCTACTTTCACTGGCATCCTCCCTCTTTCCAGCCCATTCCCCTGACTTCCCCTTTTCTTTTTAAAACACCTGACCAACGCGTGGGCACATCAGCAACTGGAACTCTCGTGCTTGAACCGACACGAGGCCCCAAACTTGCAGTGCCCCTCATTACACTGTCAATATGCCCCCTTTCTTTTGCCAGCCGGCGACCCGTTGCTCATACCCGGGATCCCGGCACCCCCACGAAAGGGCTAAGCTGGAGCCGTCATCAACCGCATCCACAAGGATATATCCTTGTGGTCCCATCTAAGGCCAGGACGCAGAGCCTTCCGTTGCCGGAACTGCTCATCATATCTTAACCACCCCAAACCTCCGTACACTCGATATGCCTCCCCACTGGAATCCATATAGCCTAAAAGGGGCAGAGCAAAGCTCCGCTCCCTCTCCCTGATGATACTAGCTAGTATGGCAACGTTTTCAGCCAATTAGTAAAGGTTCTGGGGATGACCCTATATCTCCTCTTCTCCTCATCCTCTTTTTCCTTCTTTGAATCGCTTAGTTTAACTTTAGTCGAGATTAAACTTCTCCAGGGGGAGCAGGGAAAATATTTCCCCATACTCCCCCTTCCAAATGGTTTCCCTCACCTCCTTCTTCAAATGGACCCCCAGCGGACTCTCAAAGCACACATACACTTCGCTCCACGCCCTGTCATCTAAACGAACTACCTCATCCTCTTTCTCCTTGTCTGCATCCTTCTCCTTCGCCGTCTCAACCCCAGCCGCAACCCCGGCCATTTGCGCTTCCACCGCAACCGCAACTCCAGCTCCCTGCACCCCTTCCTCCTGTACCACTGCAACCGATTGCCCAGCCCCAGTGGGGCCCACTCATGCACCCGCCGGAAACACGGACCTGCTTGCTCCCGATCACTTTGCCACCAACCCCTGAAACATGTACTTACAGCCGCAACCGACCCCCCACCCCCAGAACCCACAACATTATGCACAATCGATGATCTCTCACCGGGCTGCCTCTGGTCCGATTTTGGAGCAGCCGTGACAAGATATTCCTGCTGTCGCTCCTCTCCTCCGGATGCGTTCATTCGACGTTCCTCATCGGCGGAATCCGTGGTGCTGCTGGCGTCCTCAGGGGGGACCCTCGGAGGAACAAACCGCTCCCGGCGGCCATCAACCCCCGCGGTCATCGCCCCTGCTCCGCCAACTGTCTCCTGCTGGTCGTCCGCCTTTTTAACGGACGCGGCGTCCTGCCGCAATCAGCCCTCGCCGGATCACTGCCCATCTGTGAAGCCACCGCTCCATCGGCCGTCCTCAGAGGTCTCCCTCCCTGCCGGCTGCAGGAAGGCCGTATCCAGTCCGCCGTCTGCCGGGTCCACCCTCCAGCCAGATCCCCGCTGGAGGGGACCGTCACCATTGATCGCAGTCTGTGGCCCTGCCGACTGCAGGAGCCACCATCCCCTCCACCCTGGCTGCCGTCCTCTGGCTTCTCGCTCTCTCCAGCCCACTGCCAATTCCGCCGCGGGCGGCTCCCCTGCGGCCTGCAGGGAGACTCCACTGCTGCCACCTCAAGCTGGGCTCTGCCCCCCGGCCCGCACGTCACAGGGGGCTGCCGTACGGCTGGTCCGGGTCCTTGCAGGCCGCGAACCGGATGTAGGCCTTAGTGTAGCTCCGCCCACCTTTGGCTCGCGGGGTCACAGACGCGGATTCCTCCCGGTGACCGGAGGGGAACCAGGGAACATCCGCAGGCTCCCCTGTCCCGGAGGGTCCCCGAGGGGGCTCCGAAACTGTATTCTAATTCCCCCAGCCGGGGAGTAGCGCTCCGGTGGCCGCGAGCCTGAGCGCGCAGCTCAGGCCGAGGTGCAGGATCAGGCACCACCGGAGCGGGAGCGCACACTGCAGCCAGCTGCTCACGCAATGCTTCGACTCCCAGCACTCCAGAGGCTCCCCGGACCATCTCCATCAGGGCCTCCAAGTCAGAAATCCTGCAGTTCTCCCGATGATGATGATGATGACCACCAGCACTTCCAGCAGCATGTGGCCACACTGATCTTCCTGCAGCAAGAGGAGGTAACCACTGCCTCACCCCACCTATATACCCCCTGATCAGCCAGCCTCCTACCCTATCCCCCCAATCACAACTGCCACCTTTTCACCAATCCCATAACCCCATAGAATGCACACTTCTGCATTCCAAACATTAACCCCTTCAGACCCTAGCCCCCTCCAGATTGTCATGGGCTTATTCGCCCTTATAGGGCTCACTTGCCCTCTTTTAATTCTATTGTAGGCAGAGGTCAACACTTTGGAGCGATGCAGCCCTCTTCATCAGGACAACAAGCCAAAAGAACATAAATATAGTGATAAAAGCCGAGCTGGACTGGTATATATATATACATCATCATTGACGTCATAGGACAACCCAACTTCAGAAACTTGGCGGGCTCATCAACAGTTAGCATAATGGCATTAGAGATGAGCGAACCGGTCGCGGTTCGGGGTCCCGTTCGAGTTCGGCTCGTCGAACGTTCGACGAACCAAACTCGAACCTATAGGCTATAATGGGAGGCAATCACAAACACATAAAAATGCATTATAAATGTACACAAACAGTTAATAAACATTGCCATAACACTTACCGGTCCCGCGATCCCTTCTGCACTCTGTCTCCTGCCGCTATTCCATCCGATGATCGCTGAATCCTCCCGGTGACCGGCACTGCCAGCAGAGATGCAGGACCTATCGTGACGTCAAAATAGCCATGTGACCAGTCACGTGGCTATTATCTCATTGGCTACAGACTGGTCACATGACTATGACGCGTCATGTAGGACCTGCGAGTGCATCTCTCCGGTACACGGTGCACATATGTGTATCGCCGTGTACCGGCGACATGCTCTAGCACACGGTCGACTCCCCATTCCGTTAGGGACCGGCTGACACAACCGGTCATTAACGGAGATCACCGTTGCCATAGCAACGCAGTTAGCGGTGACGTCACCGCTAACCGCGGCTCCGAGAGCACCGTTGCTATGGTAACGCGTCTGTCAGCGTTACCGCTGTTACCGCTGACAGCCAGCACTGATCACTCACGGAGTGAAGGCTGCACGCTGCTTCCCGATTGTAGTGAGGATTGTAGTGAGGATGAGGTTCCCCAGCCCCAAGTGATGAGCTGGTGAACCTCATCCTCACTACAATCGTCACTAGTACTACACTAGTGAGGATTGTAGTGAGGATGAGGTTCCCCAGCTCATCAAGTGATGAGCTGGGGAACCTCATCCTCACTACAATCGTCACTACTACTACACTAGAAAGAAAGAAGACAGAAGAGCAGGATCGTGGAGGGCTGACAGGGGGTAATAAAGATGGAGTCTCTAATGTGTCTGTGTATTTATTTCTATTAAAGTATTTTTTCTCTGTGTGGTGTTTTTTTTTAACCCTTTATTGGAGATTCTTAATGGCTGGGTCAAACGTGCCTGACATTAAGAATCTCTGGCTTAATACTGGCTAGTAAAACAAAGCCAGTATTAACTCATGATTACCCAACAAGCCACCCGGCTCCAGGGTTGTTGGAAGAGTTGGATACAGCGCCAGATGATGGCGCTTCTATGAGAGCGCCATTTTCTGGGACGGCTGCGGACTGAAATCCGCAGCAGAGGCGCCCAGAAACCTCGGGCTAACCTGTGCTGCGGATTCCAATCCCCAGCTGCCTAGTTGTACCCGGCTGGACACAAAAATGGGGCGAAGCCCACGTCATTGGTTTTTTAATTATTTCATGAAATAAGTGAAATAATTAAAAAAAACGGGCTTCCCTATATTTTTGGTTCCCAGCCGGGTACAAATAGGCAACTGGGGGTTGGAGGCAGCCCGTGGCTGCCTGCTGTACCTGGCTAGCATACAAAAATATGGCGAAGCCCACGTCATTTTTTTGGTGGGCAAAAAAATTCTGCATACAGTCCTGGATGGAGTATGCTGAGCCTTGTAGTTCTGCAGCTGCTGTCTGCTCTTTTCCATACAGACAGACAGCAGCTGCAGAACTACAAGGCTCAGTATGCTCCATCCAGGACTGTATGCAGAAGTTTTTTGCCCCCTGAAAAAATTATGTGGGCTTCGCCATATTTTTGTATGCTAGCCAGGTACAGCAGGCAGGTACGGCTGCCCCCAACCCCCAGTTGCCTATTTGTACCCGGCTGGGAACCAAAAATAAAGGGAAGCCTTTTTCTATTATTTCATGAATTTCATGAAATAATTAAAAAAACAAATGACGTAGGCTTCGCACCATTTTTGTGTCCAGCCAGGTACAACTAGGCAGCTGGGGATTGGAATCCGCAGCACAGGTTGGCCTGAGCTTTCTGGGCCCCACTGCTGCGAATTGCAGTCTGCAGCCGCCTCAGAAAATGGCATTTTCATAGAAGCGCCATCTTCTGGCGCTGTATCCAACTCTTCCAGCACCTGCCTGCTATACCTGGCTAGCATACAAAAATATGGCGAAGCTCACGTCCTTTTTTAGTAGTTTTTTGGCAAAAAAAATAAAAAATGCTTCTCTGGATTTTCCATTGCCAGTGAAGGTAACACCAAGCAGTGGGGGTTAGCAGCCAGTAGCTGCTTGGATTACCCTTAGCTAGCAATACAAAAAATGCAGCGGGAGCCCATATATATTTTTTTTAATTATTTATTTAAATAACTAAAAATAAAATGGGCTTCCCTGTATTTTGATTGCTGGACATCACAGTGCTGTAAAAATAAATCTTTAAAAAAATGACGTAGCGCTCCGCGGTATTTTTGATTCTCAGCGCAGATAAAGCAGACAGCTATGGGTTGCCACCCCCATCTGCCTGCCGTTACCTTGGTTGGCAATCAAAATACAGGGAAGCCCATTAATTTTTTCTATTTAAAAAATAGTTAAAAAAAAAAATGACGTTGGGTCCCCCCATTTTTGATAGCCAGCTAGGGTAAAGCAGACGGCTGTAGACTGAAAACCACAGCTGGCAGCTTTACCGTGGTTGGGGATCCAATGTGGAGGTCCCCTCAGGCTCTTTTTTATAATTATTTTATAAATATTAATAATTACACAATAAAAGTAGGGTCCCCCCCAAATTGGATCACCAGCGAAGGTAAAGCGGACAGCTGTGGTCTGGTATTCTCAGGGTGGGAAGGTCCATAGTTATTGGGCCTTCACAGCCTAAAAATAGCAGGCCGCAGGCACCCCAGACGTGGCGCATCCACTAGATGCGCCAATCCTGGCGCTTCACCCCAGCTCATCCCGTGCCCTGGTGCAGTGGCAAACGGGGTAATAAATCGGGTTGATACTAGCTTTAAAGTCACCTGAGATCAAGCCCAGCAGTTTGTGATGTCATGGCGTCTATTAGATACCCAACATCATAAACTGTCAGTACTAACAAAAAAAAAAAATCGACAAAAGAAATTTATTTGAAAAAACAGTCCCCAAAACATTTCCTCTTTCACCAATTTATTGTAAGAAAAAAAATAAAGGGGTCCCACGACGACTCTGGACCGTCTAGAATATGGGGGGGAGACACTCAGGGAACGTATCCCCCATTTTCTAGGAGTGCGGACCCTTCATGTGAGGAGTGTGGGTGCAATGAATCTGCACTCACTCTTCTCGGGTCCACAGCAGCAGAGTCCATGTCGTAATGGTTGCTACCAAAGCTGCAATGCCCTGCTCATGAGGTAAGGGCATGCCTAATCAGGAGAACTACTGTAGAGGAAGCTCTGCTCACTGGTATATAGGTGCTCAGAGGTAATAATAGATAAAATTAGTGAGTAACCTCGGCACTCTAAATCTCCCAGACTAAGTCAGTAAGTCACAACGGATAGTAATGCAAAATCACTCTTTATTGGTCCGTATTAAGAAAAAAATATTTTTTCATAAGCATATATGTTTTTGTCCAAAACAAGTTACAAATGACGTTTCGGCCTGAGCCTTCGTCAGATTGGACTTATCTGCATGTAATCATGAAAAATGACAATAATCAGTATCACATAAGAGTGAGAGAACAATAACATAAACTCGAACAATGTAGAGGTACAATTGGGATGCAGCAAAAAAATTGCAACACAGCAAGAAATGAAACACATGATACAAATGTCATAATACAGTACAAGGACAATATAGTAATGACAAATATGGGGTCAGAGTAGGCTTAGACAGTTGTGGTACGAAAGAGATGTCAATCATAAAGTAACATGTGCAGTAGGTGTAGAGCTACAGTATGCATGGCAGAGCTAATGGGTAGACCGACCATAGAAAAAGAACAGAGAAAAAAAGGAGAAAAAGTGGAGAAAAAAATGGATAAAAAGTGGAGAAAAAGTGGAGAAAAAGTGGAGAAAAAGTGGAGAAAAAATGGATAAAAAATGGATAAGAAGTGGAGAAAAAGTGAAGAAAAAGTGGAGAAAAAGTGGAGAAAAAATGGAGAAAAAGATGTAGAAAAAGTGGAGAAAAAATGTAGAAAAAGTGGAGAAAAAGTGGAGAAAAAAATGGATAAAAAGTGGAGAAAAATTGGAGAAAAAGTGGAGAAAAAGTGGAGAAAAAAATGGAGAAAAAGTGGAAAAAAAAGTGGAGAAAAAGTGGAGAAAAAATGGAGAAAAAAATGGAGAAAAAGTGGAGAAAAAGTGGAGAAAAAGTGGAGAAAAAAATGGAGAAAAAGTGGAGAAAAAGTGGAGAAAAAATGGAGAAAAAAATGGAGAAAAAGTGGAGAAAAAGTGGAGAAAAAATGGAGAAAAAAATGGAGAAAAAGTGGAGAAAAAGTGGAGAAAAAGTGGAGAAAAAGTGGAGAAAAAAATGGAGAAAAAGTGGAGAAAAAGTGGAGAAAAAGTGGAGAAAAAGTGGAGAAAAAATGGAGAAAAAAATGGAGAAAAAGTGGAGAAAAAGTGGAGAAAAAGTGGAGAAAAAGTGGAGAAAAAAATGGAGAAAAAGTGGAGAAAAAGTGGAGAAAAAGTGGACAAAAAATGGAGAAAAAAATGGAGAAAAAGTGGAGAAAAAGTGGAGAAAAAGTGGAGAAAAAGTAGAGAAAAAGTGGAGAAAAAATGGAGAAAAAAATGGAGAAAAAGTGGAGAAAAAGTGGAGAAAAAGTGGAGAAACAGTGGAGAAAAAAATGGAGAAAAAGTGGAGAAAAAGTGGAGAAAAAATGGATAAAAAGTGGAGAAAAAGTGGAGAAAAGTGGAGAAAAAGTGGAGAAAAAATGGAGAAAAAGTGGAGAAAAAGTAGAGAAAAAATGGAGAAAAAGTGGAGAAAAAAATGGAGAAAAAGTGGAGAAAAAATGGAGAAAAAGTGGAGAAAAAAATGGAGAAAAAGTGGAGAAAAAGTGGAGAAAAAAATGGAGAAAAAGTGGAGAAAAAGTGGAGAAAAAGTGGAGAAAAAGTGGAGAAAAAATGGAGAAAAAGTGGAGAAAAAGTGGAGAAAAAGTGGAGAAAAAGTGGAGAAAAAATGGAGAAAAAATGGAGAAAAAGTGGAGAAAAAGTGGAGAAAAATTGGAGAAAAAAATGGAGAAAAAGTGGAGAAAAAATGGAGAAAAAGTGGAGAAAAAAATGGAGAAAAAGTGGAGAAAAAGTGGAGAAAAAAATGGAGAAAAAGTGGAGAAAAAGTGGAGAAAAAGTGGAGAAAAAATGGAGAAAAAGTGGAGAAAAAGTGGAGAAAAAGTGGAGAAAAAATGGAGAAAAAATGGAGAAAAAGTGGAGAAAAAGTGGAGAAAAATTGGAGAAAAAAATGGAGAAAAAGTGGAGAAAAAGTGGAGAAAAAGTGGAGAAAAAAATGAATAAAAAGTGGAGAAAAAGTGGAGAAAAAGTGGAGAAAAAGTGGAGAAAAAATGGAGAAAAAATGGAGAAAAAAATGGAGAAAAAGTGGAGAAAAAGTGGAGAAAAAAATGGAGAAAAAGTGGAGAAAAAGTGGAGAAAAAGTGGAGAAAAAATGGATAAAAAGTGGAGAAAAAGTGAAGAAAAAGTGGAGAAAAAGTGCAGAAAAAATGGAGAAAAAAGTGGAGAAAAAAATGGAGAAAAAGTGGAGAAAAAGTGGAGAAAAAGTGGAGAAAAAAATGGAGAAAAAGTGGAGAAAAAGTGGAGAAAAAATGGAGAAAAAGTTGAGAAAAAAATGGAGAAAAAGTGGAGAAAAAGTGGAGAAAAAGTGGAGAAAAAAATGGAGAAAAAGTGGAGAAAAAGTGGAGAAAAAAATGGAGAAAAAGTGGAGAAAAAGTGGAGAAAAAGTGGAGAAAAAGTGGAGAAAAAATGGAGAAAAAATGGATAAAAAGTGGAGAAAAAGTGGAGAAAAAGTGGAGAAAAAGTGGAGAAAAAATGGATAAAAAATGGATAAGAAGTGGAGAAAAAGTGAAGAAAAAGTGGATAAAAAGTGGAGAAAAAATGGAGAAAAAGATGTAGAAAAAGTGGAGAAAAAATGTAGAAAAAGTGGAGAAAAAGTGGAGAAAAAAATGGATAAAAAGTGGAGAAAAATTGGAGAAAAAGTGGAGAAAAAGTGGAGAAAAAAATGGAGAAAAAGTGGAGAAACAGTGGAGAAAAAAATGGAGAAAAAGTGGAGAAAAAGTGGAGAAAAAATGGAGAAAAAGTGGAGAAAAAGTGGAGAAAAAGTGGAGAAAAAGTGGAGAAAAAATGGAGAAAAAATGGAGAAAAAGTGGAGAAAAAGTGGAGAAAAAGTGGAGAAAAAGTGGAGAAAAAGTGGAGAAAAAGTGGAGAAAAAATGGAGAAAAAGTGGAGAAAAAAATGGAGAAAAAGTGGAGAAAAAGTGGAGAAAAAGTGGAGAAAAAGTGGAGAAAAAAATGGAGAAAAAGTGGAGAAAAAGTGGAGAAACAGTGGAGAAAAAAATGGAGAAAAAGTGGAGAAAAAGTGGAGAAAAAATGGAGAAAAAAATGGAGAAAAAGTGGAGAAAAAGTGGAGAAAAAATGGAGAAAAAGTGGAGAAAAAATGGAGAAAAAGTGGAGAAAAAGTGGAGAAAAAGTGGAGAAAAAGTGGAGAAAAAAATGGAGAAAAAGTGGAGAAAAAGTGGAGAAAAAATGGATAAAAAGTGGAGAAAAAGTGGAGAAAAAAATGGAGAAAAAGTGGAGAAAAAGTGGAGAAAAAGTAGAGAAAAAGTGGAGAAAAAAATGGAGAAAAAGTGGAGAAAAAGTGGAGAAAAAATGGATAAAAAGTGGAGAAAAAGTGGAGAAAAAATGGATAAAAAGTGGAGAAAAAGTGGAGAAAAAGTAGAGAAAAAGTGGAGAAAAAGTGGAGAAAAAGTGGAGAAAAAAATGGAGGAAAAAGTGGAGAAAAAGTGGAGAAACAGTGGAGAAAAAAATGGAGAAAAAGTGGAGAAAAAGTGGAGAAAAAATGGATAAAAAGTGGAGAAAAAGTGGAGAAAAAGTGGAGAAAAAGTGGAGAAAAAATGGAGAAAAAAATGGAGAAAAAGTGGAGAAAAAGTGGAGAAAAAATGGAGAAAAAGTGGAGAAAAAAATGGAGAAAAAGTGGAGAAAAAGTGGAGAAAAAATGGATAAAAAGTGGAGAAAAAGTGGAGAAAAAATGGATAAAAAGTGGAGAAAAAGTGGAGAAAAAAATGGAGAAAAAGTGGAGAAAAAGTGGAGAAAAAGTGGAGAAAAAAATGGAGGAAAAAGTGGAGAAAAAGTGGAGAAACAGTGGAGAAAAAAATGGAGAAAAAGTGGAGAAAAAGTGGAGAAAAAATGGAGAAAAAGTGGAGAAAAAGTGGAGAAAAAGTGGAGAAAAAGTGGAGAAAAAATGGAGAAAAAAATGGAGAAAAAGTGGAGAAAAAGTGGAGAAAAAGTGGAGAAAAAGTGGAGAAAAAAATGGAGAAAAAGTGGAGAAAAAGTGGAGAAAAAGTGGACAAAAAATGGAGAAAAAAATGGAGAAAAAGTGGAGAAAATGTGGAGAAAAAGTGGAGAAAAAGTAGAGAAAAAGTGGAGAAAAAATGGAGAAAAAAATGGAGAAAAAGTGGAGAAAAAGTGGAGAAAAAGTGGAGAAACAGTGGAGAAAAAAATGGAGAAAAAGTGGAGAAAAAGTGGAGAAAAAATGGATAAAAAGTGGAGAAAAAGTGGAGAAAAAATGGATAAAAAGTGGAGAAAAAGTGGAGAAAAAATGGAGAAAAAGTGGAGAAAAAAATGGAGAAAAAGTGGAGAAAAAGTGGAGAAAAAATGGATAAAAAGTGGAGAAAAAGTGGAGAAAAAATGGATAAAAAGTGGAGAAAAAGTGGAGAAAAAGTAGAGAAAAAGTGGAGAAAAAGTGGAGAAAAAGTGGAGAAAAAAATGGAGGAAAAAGTGGAGAAAAAGTGGAGAAACAGTGGAGAAAAAAATGGAGAAAAAGTGGAGAAAAAGTGGAGAAAAAATGGATAAAAAGTGGAGAAAAAGTGGAGAAAAAATGGATAAAAAGTGGAGAAAAAGTGGAGAAAAAATGGAGAAAACATGGAGAAAAAGTGGAGAAAAAGTGGAGAAAAAGTGGAGAAAAAAATGGAGAAAAAGTGGAGAAAAAGTGGAGAAAAAGTGGAGAAACAGTGGAGAAAAAAATGGAGAAAAAGTGGAGAAAAAGTGGAGAAAAAATGGATAAAAAGTGGAGAAAAAGTGGAGAAAAAGTGGAGAAAAAGTGGAGAAAAAGTGGAGAAAAAATGGAGAAAAAAATGGAGAAAAAGTGGAGAAAAAGTGGAGAAAAAGTGGAGAAAAAGTGGAGAAAAAGTGGAGAAAAAGTGGAGAAAAAGTGGAGAAAAAGTGGAGAAAAAATGGAGAAAAAAATGGAGAAAAAGTGGAGAAAAAGTGGAGAAAAAGTGGAGAAAAAAATGGAGAAAAAGTGGAGAAAAAGTGGAGAAAAAATGGAGAAAAAAATGGAGAAAAAGTGGAGAAAAAGTGGAGAAAAAATGGAGAAACAAATGGAGAAAAAGTGGAGAAAAAGTGGAGAAAAAATGGATAAAAAGTGGAGAAAAAGTGGAGAAAAAATGGATAAAAAGTGGAGAAAAAGTGGAGAAAAAATGGAGAAAACATGGAGAAAAAGTGGAGAAAAAGTGGAGAAAAAGTGGAGAAAAAAATGGAGGAAAAGTGGAGAAAAAGTGGAGAAAAAGTGGAGAAAAAAATGGATCAACAGTGGAGTAAAAGTGGAGAAAAAGTGGAGAAAAGGTGGAGAAAAAATGGAGAAAAAAATGGAGAAAAAGTGGAGAAAAAGTGGAGAAAAAAATGGATAAAAAGTGGAGAAAAAGTGGAGAAAAAGTGGAGAAAAAGTGGAGAAAAAATGGATAAACAGTGGAGAAAAAGTGAAGAAAAAGTGGAGAAAAAGTGGAGAAAAAATGGAGAAAAGAATGTAGAAAAAGTGGAGAAAAAATGTAGAAAAAGTGGAGAAAAAGTGGAGAAAAAGTGGAGAAAAAGTGGAGAAAAAAATGGATAAAAGGTGGAGAAAAAGTGGAGAAAAAGTGGAGAAAAAGTGGAGAAAAAAATTGAGAAAAAGTGGAGAAAAAGTAGAGAAAAAATGGAGACAAAGTGGAGAAAAAAATGGATAAAAAGTGGAGAAAAAGTGGAGAAAAGTGGAGAAAAAGTGGAGAAAAAATGGAGAAAAAGTGGAGAAAAAGTAGAGAAAAAATGGAGAAAAAGTGGAGAAAAAAATGGAGAAAAAGTGGAGAAAAAATGGAGAAAAAGTGGAGAAAAAAATGGAGAAAAAGTGGAGAAAAAGTGGAGAAAAAAATGGAGAAAAAGTGGAGAAAAAGTGGAGAAAAAGTGGAGAAAAAGTGGAGAAAAAATGGAGAAAAAGTGGAGAAAAAGTGGAGAAAAAGTGGAGAAAAAATGGAGAAAAAATGGAGAAAAAGTGGAGAAAAAGTGGAGAAAAATTGGAGAAAAAAATGGAGAAAAAGTGGAGAAAAAATGGAGAAAAAGTGGAGAAAAAATGGAGAAAAAGTGGAGAAAAAGTGGAGAAAAAATGGAGAAAAAGTGGAGAAAAAGTGGAGAAAAAGTGGAGAAAAAGTGGAGAAAAAATGGAGAAAAAGTGGAGAAAAAGTGGAGAAAAAGTGGAGAAAAAATGGAGAAAAAATGGAGAAAAAAATGGAGAAAAAGTGGAGAAAAAGTGGAGAAAAAAATGGAGAAAAAGTGGAGAAAAAGTGGAGAAAAAGTGGAGCAAAAATGGATAAAAAGTGGAGAAAAAGTGAAGAAAAAGTGGAGAAAAAGTGCAGAAAAAATGGAGAAAAAAGTGGAGAAAAAAATGGAGAAAAAGTGGAGAAAAAGTGGAGAAAAAGTGGAGAAAAAAATGGAGAAAAAGTGGAGAAAAAGTGGAGAAAAAGTGGAGAAAAAATGGAGAAAAAGTTGAGAAAAAAATGGAGAAAAAGTGGAGAAAAAGTGGAGAAAAAGTGGAGAAAAAAATGGAGAAAAAGTGGAGAAAAAGTGGAGAAAAAAATGGAGAAAAAGTGGAGAAAAAGTGGAGAAAAAGTGGAGAAAAAATGGAGAAAAAATGGAGAAAAAGTGGAGAAAAAGTGGAGAAAAAATGGAAAAAAAAGTGGAGAAAAAGTGGAGAAAAAGTGGAGAAAAAAATGGATAAAAAGTGGAGAAAAAATGGAGAAAAAGTGGAGGAAAAGTGGAGAAAAAATGGAGGAAAAAGTGGAGAAAAAGTGGAGAAAAAGTGGAGAAAAAGTGGAGAAAAAATGGAGAAAAAATGGAGAAAAAGTGGAGAAAAAGTGGAGAAAAAGTGGAGAAAAAGTGGAGAAAAAAATGAATAAAAAGTGGAGAAAAAGTGGAGAAAAAATGGATAAAAAGTGGAGAAAAAGTGGAGAACAAGTGGAGAAAAAATGGATAAAAAGTGGAGAAAAAGTGAAGAAAAAATGGAGAAAAAGTGGAGAAAAAATGGAGAAAAAAGTGGAGAAAAAAATGGAGAAAAAGTGGAGAAAAAGTGGAGAAAAAGTGGAGAAAAAATGGAGAAAAAGTGGAGAAAAAATGGAGAAAAAGTGGAGAAAAAGTGGAGAAAAAGTGGAGAAAAAAATGGAGAAAAAGTGGAGACAAAGAGGAGAAAAAGTGGAGGAAAAAAATGGAGAAAAAGTGGAGAAAAAGTGGAGAAAAAGTTGAGAAAAAATGGAGAAAATGTGGAGAAAAAGTAGAGAAAAAGTGGAGAAAGAGTGGAGAAAAAATGGAGAAAAAATGGAGAAAAGGTGGAGAAAAAGTGGAGAAAAAGTGGAGAAAAAAATGGAGAAAAAGTGGAGAAAAAATGGAGAAAAAGTGGAGAAAAAAATGGATAAAAAGTGGAGAAAAAGTAGAGAAAAAGTGGAGGAAAAGTGGAGGAAAAAATGGAGAAAAAATGGAGAAAAAGTGGAGAAAAAGTGGAGAAAAAAATGGATAAAAAGTGGAGAAAAAGTGGAGAAAAAGTGGAGAAAAAATGGATAAACAGTGGAGAAAAAGTGAAGAAAAAGTGGAGAAAATGTGGAGAAAAAATGGAGAAAAAATGTAGAAAAAGTGGAGAAAAAATGTAGAAAAAGTGGAGAAAAAGTGGAGAAAAAAATGGATAAAAAGTGGAGAAAAAGTGGAGAAAAAAATGGAGAAAAAGTGGAGAAAAAGTGGAGAAAAAGTGGAGAAAAAATGGAGAAAAAATGGAGAAAAAGTGGAGAAAAAGTGGAGAAAAATTGGAGAAAAAAATGGAGAAAAAGTGGAGAAAAAGTGGAGAAAAAGTGGAGAAAAAAATGAATAAAAAGTGGAGAAAAAGTGGAGAAAAAGTGGAGAAAAAGTGGAGAAAAAATGGAGAAAAAATGGAGAAAAAAATGGAGAAAAAGTGGAGAAAAAGTGGAGAAAAAAATGGAGAAAAAGTGGAGAAAAAGTGGAGAAAAAGTGGAGAAAAAATGGATAAAAAGTGGAGAAAAAGTGAAGAAAAAGTGGAGAAAAAGTGCAGAAAAAATGGAGAAAAAAGTGGAGAAAAAAATGGAGAAAAAGTGGAGAAAAAGTGGAGAAAAAGTGGAGAAAAAAATGGAGAAAAAGTGGAGAAAAAGTGGAGAAAAAGTGGAGAAAAAATGGAGAAAAAGTTGAGAAAAAATGGAGAAAAAGTGGAGAAAAAGTGGAGAAAAAGTGGACAAAAAAATGGAGAAAAAGTGGAGAAAAAGTGGAGAAAAAAATGGAGAAAAAGTGGAGAAAAAGTGGAGAAAAAGTGGAGAAAAAGTGGAGAAAAAGTGGAGAAAAAGTGGAGAAAAAGTGGAGAAAAAATGGATAAAAAGTGGAGAAAAAGTGAAGAAAAAGTGGAGAAAAAGTGGAGAAAAAATGGAGAAAAAAGTGGAGAAAAAAATGGAGAAAAAGTGGAGAAAAAGTGGAGAAAAAGTGGAGAAAAAAATGGAGAAAAAGTGGAGAAAAAGTGGAGAAAAAGTGGAGAAAAAATGGAGAAAAAGTGGAGAAAAAAATGGAGAAAAAGTGGAGAAAAAGTGGAGAAAAAGTGGAGAAAAAAATGGAGAAAAAGTGGAGAGAAAGAGGAGAAAAAGTGGAGAAAAAAATGGAGAAAAAGTGGAGAAAAAGTGGAGAAAAAGTGGAGAAAAGTGGAGAAAAAAATGAATAAAAAGTGGAGAAAAAGTGGAGAAAAAAATGGAGAAAAAGTGGAGAAAAAGTGGAGAAAAAATGGATAAAAAGTGGAGAAAAAGTGGAGAACAAGTGGAGAAAAATGGATAAAAAGTGGAGAAAAAGTGAAGAAAAAATGGAGAAAAAGTGGAGAAAAAATGGAGAAAAAAGTGGAGAAAAAATGGAGAAAAAGTGGAGAAAAAGTGGAGAAAAAGTGGAGAAAAAATGGAGAAAAAGTGGAGAAAAAAATGGAGAAAAAGTGGAGAAAAAGTGGAGAAAAAGTGGAGAAAAAAATGGAGAAAAAGTGGAGACAAAGAGGAGAAAAAGTGGAGGAAAAAAATGGAGAAAAAGTGGAGAAAAAGTGGAGAAAAAGTGGAGAAAAAATGGAGAAAATGTGGAGAAAAAGTAGAGAAAAAGTGGAGAAAGAGTGGAGAAAAATTGGAGAAAAAATGGAGAAAAGGTGGAGAAAAAGTGGAGAAAAAGTGGAGAAAAAATGGAGAAAAAGTGGAGAAAAAATGGAGAAAAAGTGGAGAAAAAAATGGATAAAAAGTGGAGAAAAAGTAGAGAAAAAGTGGAGGAAAAGTGGAGGAAAAAATGGAGAAAAAATGGAGAAAAAGTGGAGAAAAAGTGGAGAAAAAAATGGATAAAAAGTGGAGAAAAAGTGGAGAAAAAGTGGAGAAAAAATGGATAAACAGTGGAGAAAAAGTGAAGAAAAGTGGAGAAAATGTGGAGAAAAAATGGAGAAAAAAATGTAGAAAAAGTGGAGAAAAAATGTAGAAAAGTGGAGAAAAAGTGGAGAAAAAATGGATAAAAAGTGGAGAAAAAGTGGAGAAAAAATGGAGAAAAGTGGAGAAAAAGTGGAGAAAAAGTGGAGAAAAAATGGAGAAAAAATGGAGAAAAGTGGAGAAAAAGTGGAGAAAATTGGAGAAAAAAATGGAGAAAAAGTGGAGAAAAAGTGGAGAAAAAGTGGAGAAAAAAATGAATAAAAAGTGGAGAAAAAGTGGAGAAAAGTGGAGAAAAAGTGGAGAAAAATGGAGAAAAAATGGAGAAAAATGAGAAAAAGTGGAGAAAAAGTGGAGAAAAAAATGAGAAAAGTGGAAAAAGTGGAGAAAAGTGGAGAAAAATGGATAAAAGTGGGAGAAAAGTGAGAAAAAGTGGAGAAAAGTGCAGAAAAAATGGAGAAATAAAAATGGAGAAAAAAGTGGAGAAAAAGTGGAGAAAAAGTGGAGAAAAAAGGAGAAATGGAGAAAAAGTGGAGAAAAAGGAGAAAAGTGGAGAAAAAGTGAAGAAAAAAGTGGAGAAAAAGTGGAGAAAAAAATGGAGAAAGGAGAAAAAGTGGAGAAAAAGTGGAGAAAAAGTGGAGAAAAAGTGGAGAAAAAGTGGAGAAAAGTGGAGAAAAAGTGGAGAAAAAGTGGAGAAAAAATGGAGAAAAAGTGGAGAAAAGTGGAGAAAAAGTGGAGAAAAAATGGAGAAAAAGTGGAGAAAAGAGGAGAAAAGTGGAGGAAAAAATGGGAAGAAAAAGTGGAGAAAAGTGGAGAAAAAATGGAGAAAATGTGGAGAAAAAGTAGAGAAAAAGTGGAGAAAGAGTGGAGAAAAAATGGAGAAAAAATGGAGAAAAGGTGGAGAAAAAGTGGAGAAAAAGTGGAGAAAAAAATGGAGAAAAAGTGGAGAAAAAATGGAGAAAAAGTGGAGAAAAAAATGGATAAAAAGTGGAGAAAAAGTAGAGAAAAAGTGGAGGAAAAGTGGAGGAAAAAATGGAGAAAAATGGAGAAAAAGTGGAGAAAAAGTGGAGAAAAAAATGGATAAAAAGTGGAGAAAAAGTGGAGAAAAAGTGGAGAAAAATGGATAAACAGTGGAGAAAAAGTGAAGAAAAAGTGGAGAAAATGTGGAGAAAAAATGGAGAAAAAATGTAGAAAAAGTGGAGAAAAAATGTAGAAAAAGTGGAGAAAAAGTGGAGAAAAAAATGGATAAAAAGTGGAGAAAAAGTGGAGAAAAAATGGAGAAAAAGTGGAGAAAAAGTGGAGAAAAAGTGGAGAAAAAGTGGAGATAAAATGGAGAAAAAGTGGAGAAAAAAATGGAGAAAAAGTGGAGAAAAAGTGGAGAAAAAATGGATAAAAAGTGGAGAAAAAGTGGAGAAAAAAATGGAGAAAAAGTGGAGAAAAAGTGGAGAAAAAGTGGAGAAAAAGTGGAGAAAAAGTGAAGAAAAAGTGGAGAAAAAATGGAGAAAAAGTGGAGAAAAAGTGAAGAAAAAGTGGAGAAAAGTGCAGAAAAATGGAGAAAAAAGTGGAGAAAAAAATGGAGAAAAAGTGGAGAAAAAGTGGAGAAGAAGTGGAGAAAAAATGGAGAAAAAGTGGAGAAAAAGTGGAGAAAAAGTGGAGAAAAAGTGGAGAAAAAATGGAGAAAAAGTTGAGAAAAAATGGAGAAAAAAGTGGAGAAGAAGTGGAGAAAAAGTGGAGAAAAAAATGGAGAAAAAGTGGAGAAAAAAATGGAGAAAAAGTGGAGAAAAAGTGGAGAAAAAGTGGAGAAAAAGTGGAGAAAAAATGGAGAAAAATGGAGAAAAAGTGGAGAAAAATTGGAGAAAAAATGGAGAAAAAGTGGAGAAAAAGTGGAGAAAAAGTGGAGAAAAAATGGATAAAAGTGGAGAAAAAATGGAGAAAAAGTGGAGGAAAAGTGGAGAAAAAATGGAGGAAAAAGTGGAGAAAAAGTGGAGAAAAAGTGGAGAAAAAGTGGAGACAAAAATGGATAAAAAGTGGAGAAAAAGTGGAGAAAAAGTGGAGAAAAAGTGGAGAAAAATGGATAAAAGTGGAGAAAAAGTGAAGAAAAAGTGGAGAAAAGTGGGAGAAAAATGGAGAAAAAGTGGAGAAAAAAATGGAGAAAAAATGGAGAAAAAGTGGAGAAAAAGTGGAGAAAAAGTGGAGAAAAAGTGGAGAAAAAATGAAAAAAGTGGAGAAAAGTGGAGAAAAAATGGATAAAAGTGGAGAAAAGTGGAGAAAAGTGGAGAAAAAGGATAAAAGTGGAGAAAAAGTGAGAAAAAGTGAGAAAAAGTGGAGAAAAAATGGAGAAAAAGTGGAGAAAAAAATGGAGAAAAAGTGGAGAAAAGTGGAGAAAAAGTGGAGAAAAAAATGGAGAAAAAGTGGAGAAAATTGGAGAAAAAGTGGAGAAAAAGTGGAGAAAAAGTGGAGAAAAAATGGAGAAAAGTGGAGAAAAAGTGGAGAAAAAGTTGGAGAAAAAAATTGGAGAAAAGTGGAGAAAAGTGGAGAAAAGTGGAGAAAAAAATGGAGAAAAAGTGGGAGAAAAAGTGGAGAAAAAGTGGAGAAAAAGTGGAGAAAAAATGGAGAAAAAGTGGAGAAAAAGTGGAGAAAAAGTGGAGAAAAAGTGGAGAAAAAGTGGAGAAAAATGGAGAAAAAGTGGAGAAAAAGTGGAGAAAAAATTGGAGAAAAAAGTGGAGAAAAAGTTGGAGAAAAAGTGGAGAAAAATGGAGAAAAGTGGAGAAAAAGTGGAGAAAAAGTGGAGAAAAAGTGGAGAAAAATGGAGAAAAAGTGGAGAAAAAAATGGAGAAAAAGTGGAGAAAAAGTGGAGAAAAGTGGAGAAAAAAATGGAGAAAAATGGAGAAAAAGTGGAGAAAAAGTGGAGAAAAATGGAGAAAAAGTTGAGAAAAAAATGGAGAAAAAGTGGAGAAAAAGTGGAGAAAAAGTGGAGAAAAAATGGAGAAAAAGTGGAGAAAAAGTGGAGAAAAAAATGGAGAAAAAGTGGAGAAAAAGTGGAGAAAAAGTGGAGAAAAAATGGAGAAAGAAAATGGAAGAAAAAG